>NC_053490.1:259470112-260670112 GCF_905171775.1 Rana temporaria | reverse complement strand
GCACAGGAACATGCAGAAAAGTAAACCTGTTTCTCATATTAGGCAACAACCTTCTAATGTCCCAGTGCATAAACCAGCACTCCATCTATGTATTCAAATGTGCACCTTTGAGTAAGAGGGTTTTGACTCAGATCCGAATGTGCACTCATTTATAGGGTTTCAGATCCTTTTTAAGGACAGCTTATTCTACAGTCAAGTTGCCAGTTGTAACATTCACAAATGTGTGTGTGAGTCTAAGCTGACTGTTTTCAGATTGATCTTGCACCTAACTCTGTTTATCATAACCTTGCTTTAACTCTACCTGGCTGAGCATGCTGGAATCTTTGACACTGACTAAAACCCACATTTTGATGCATGTTACCCCTGAAAAGGACAGCTAGTACCACCCTTAACTTCAAGTCTGTGGCATTCTTTGGAATCATCAATTCTAGGTGAGTTTTTAACAATACTTGTTATATAATATCTCTGTGTTAATCTCTGGCATAGTTCTGTTTGACCACCCTTAAAGGATCACTAAAGGAAACATTTTTTTTAGCTAAATAGCTTCCTTTACCTTACTGCAGTACTGGTTTCATGTCCTCATTGTTCGTTTTTGCTTTGAAGTTGCTGTAATTCTGCTGTGATCTCCACACTTCCTGCTTGTCTGGCTCCTTATGAAAAATCTCATGGCAGCTTTCAACCTTGGTGCAAGCTGTGTGTCTAAAACTCCTCAGAACCAATCATTGCCCTGGATTTGTTTGTTTTGTTCTGTGGGTCTCTTTACTTCACATAAACATGAAACCAGTTTAAAAACGAAAGTGAAACTACAGGCACATTATATGATTGAATCTAATCTATTTTTAATCATTTTTAAAAGGAATCAGTTAACTTTTATGTCTCTATACCCTGTAAACAGTCATTTCAGCAAAAACATTTTTTCCTTTAGTGCTCCTTTAAGCACTTGCTTGTCCCTTGATGGGTGACGGCAAACCTGTCCATCGGAGTCCATAATCCATAAAATCAGGCCATAAAAAAAAGGTGGCTGCTAAGGGGGAAGAAAAATAGAGCCATTGTTAGAACCTGGATTAGTGTCTACAGCTTACAAAATTAGAAATGTTGGAGTGCTTTTCAAAATCTCTGCTCGACTGTCTTAGTGTGTTGTGTCATACCTTTCTATTACTTTCCCCATCCCTCAGGCCTTCTATAAATGAGAGTAAAAAGTAAACACTATAAATCTCTTTCCTGACAGACTCCATGGCAGCATACATATGGGTTAACTCCGCATCCACTCCTCCCCTATAGGACCCCTCTCCCATAAATCGTTGCTCCAAGCCAACGGCCGTGTTCCCTTTTAGTCCTCATCCTAAGGACCGGTTTGGCTATTTGTCTACCTGGAGTTTCTTTCTCTCCGCGATCAAGACCGGCCAGCGGTGAGCACTGGGAAGACAGGTCGCGATACTCCGATTAGCCCTGACTATTAGCAGGGTAAGGAGTGAGCTAAATGGAAGATTAAGATCAGTTGAGGTGCAGGTAAACTGCAGTGCAGCCTTAGGCCCCTTTCACAGGGATAAAACAGTTAGCAGAGTGATGAAGACTCAATACTCATTAGGCTAGGGTGTGTTCTTGGCCAAGCTTTTCTGTTGCTGCTGCTGCTTTATTGAAGGTCCTGGACACATCTTTCCAGGGTTCCAAGATCAGAAAACCCACTTTGTGAAATTAAAAATCATTAAAATAGTTAAAATCTATGGCCCGGATTCACAAAGCACTTGCGCCGACGCATCTAGAGATACGCCGCGTAAGTGCAAATATGCGCCGTCGTATCTATGGGCCTCACTCAGAAACTAAGATACGCCTGAAAATAGGCTTCATCCGACCGACGTAACTTGCCTACGCCGGCGTAGAGTCGGCGCATATTTACGCTGGACGTATTTGGCGCTCCCATTGATTTTCTATTCACATATGCAAATGAGGGAGATACGCCGATTCACAAACGTACGTCTGTCCAACGCAGTGCGCATAAAGTCATACGTCCGGCGTAAAGTTATGCCCCAAAAAGGAGGTGTAACTCAGCAGCATCCATGCAAAGGGCTGCACCAAGGAACACAAGCCAACGTATTTTACGTAGTTTACGTAGGACGTGAATATGACTAGGTGTAGGTTACGTTCACGCCGTAGGTTGTGAGCATGCGCACTGAGATGCGCCCACGGGAGGGCGCATGCGCAGTTAGCGATACGTATCTGTCTGGCGCTCGGCCCATCATTTGCATGGGGTCACACCTCATTAGCATGGCTTACGTCCACTTCCACTTACGCCGACATAGGCCTGAGAAACCCAGCGCAGATTTGGGAGGAAGTGCTTTGAGAATTCAGTGCTTGCCTCTCTGCGCTGCGTCAAGGAGATACGCTACGGCGGCATAAATATGCGCCAGTATCTGTGAATCCGGGCCTATGTATTTTAACTGTATATTAGGCGCCTAATGGAATCTAGCTTTGAGTGGCTGTTCGTATTTCAGCTTATGAATATGCTTGAGTAAGCCAGTCAAAACTCACTGTGTCACAAATTAAGCTGGGTATACACGTACCAAAATGGTTCAGCAGGAACTAGCTGAATTTCTGTATACTGTGCACCAATATCTGTCCAACAGAACCTAGTCTCTGTCGAATGGTCCTGCTGAAAAGCCAACATTCGATTAGTGCTTTCCGCCAATAGCTGCAGTGGTGATTAGTGTACTCTGAGAGCGGGGAAATCCTTCCCGTTAGAATACAATAGCGCAGCAGGGGAGATCACTGCTTCCACATTGTTTGTGTGGCTGCGTGGATCTGTCATTTGTTCAACCCCTTGGTTGAACACAAAAAACTGTTCATGTTTTGTACATCTAAGGCAGGTTCTATATGGATTTTATGATCAGATTGTAACTCTAAACTCAACAGCATATATCTAGCTTGCTAGCCTATTCATTTTTTAAAGGCAAGGACACAGCAAACGCAGTAAAATTCTATGTTTGGAGCTTTTAAAAAGTTAGCCAAACTAATCTGGTAAAATTATTTCAGACAGGCACCATTTTTTTTACAAAAGCTAAAATGTTTTTTGTAGTGGGTGGTTTCCTGTAAGCCAACCAGATGTATTAACTGTTTTGGAAGAAAAAGTTGGATTACAGAAAAAGCTTTAAAATTCAAATCAGTCTGCCAAGTGAATCCCTGTTACAATCAAATATTGATGGATACGGTTCTCATCGTACAGCAAAAACTGATTTAGTAAATCTAAATGCTATAGTGCTTTAAAGCTTCTGTTTCCAAAGGATGAACAGGCTGGAACCGTGGTAATAATGTGAGAAAAGTACAGCAAAAAAATTCAGAAGATTCTTTTCTCACCTACATATTTTATGTTATGCACGCATTCACACAGAAAATATTATATTTATACTGATTCTCTATTTTTGGGTAAAAATGTGCTGCACCATAATTGACCTAAGAAACGTTAAGTTCACATTAAAAATTGTAGATTTTATAGCTTCAGAATGCACTATCAATATTCACTGTGGAATACAACAGGCCTGTGCAAAACAAATACAGCAAAGAGCCCTGAGGACAACTCAATCTTGTTTTTAAAATATACATTCCTTGAATGTTAGTTCTCGTCCTATTAATAAGATTTATAGGTTTACTTTTGGGTTGAAATTAACTGTAATACTTTCTCGCATGGTCACGCCATAGTTATCCACCATATTTTCCACTCTGCATCTGAATTACCATTCTTCCTCCTAAGTATTCCTGAGTTTTGGAAGTTCATCAAATATGGTCTTTCTACATCAAACATACCTGTACCTGGGTTTATGTCCAGGATTAGGGCTACAACAAATAGGCCCCTGAGCCTTCTGCTTGAGGACAACTAAAGTGATAATGTCTTTAGTTTTCCTCAAAAATGGAGACTCAGAAACAGGAGAGAATGTACAAACGTAAACATTGGAAGTATTTCGGCCATGCTTCTTGGGTGACAAAAAAAGGCTTACAGCTATGACAGTTACATTCAAAAATATTCTTTACATGTGACACATTTAAAAGAAGGTCAGGACTTGAAGAAAACATTTATACTCACCTAGCGATCAAACACCGCTGATCGCTCAGTTCTCCCCCTCCGCTCTAAGCAGAGATCCGTGACTGTCAGTCAGCTGCTCTCTGCTCTCCTCTCCAGCGCTCACTGGAATGCTTGTCTGTGAAGCGGGATGAAGGGGCTGGCTCAGGCCCTCAGCAGCTGGCAGAGACTGAGCCAGGTGCCAATCCAGGCTTCTGGGTGGATGCTGACCACATAGTCAGGATCTTTTCAGAGCCTAGAACAGCTCTGTGACATCAGCCAACAGCCCGCTGTCAGCTGAAAATGGATCACAGGCGTGCAGAACAAATGGCACACCTGTGATCCATGGGAGAAGTCTGACCAAAATAGCTTTGGTCATACTTCTCCTTTAAACTACTGAGTCCCCTTGCTTGCATGCTCCAGTTCATATACTGGTAAAAGGTGAACGTAGCCTTTAAGAATTTAATACAATCTATATCTCAGCAGATGGACCTGACCCACCAACCATTCTTTGTTGAGAACATCTGTATTTCTAGTGAAATACCTGACCACACTGTATTTTATTGATACAGAACACTTCTCTGCTATGCAAACACTGGTGATTTGTATTTCCTTGAATAGTGGGAACATGAATTTGGTGGAATTTTCTCAGAGGAGACTAAAGCCCTGTACACACGATTGGATATCTGATGGAATCTAACCCGATGGATTTTTTCACCGGATATCCGATGAAGCTGACTTTCATCAGTCTTGCCTACACACCATCTGCCAAAAATTTGACTGTGTCTATCGCAGTGACGTAAAACACTACAACGTGCTGAGAAAAATTATGTTCAATGCTTCCAAGCATGCGTCGACTTGATTCTGAGCATGCGTGGATTTTTAACCGATGGACTTCCACACAGAGGATCGTTTTCTTCTTTTTTTATCCATAGGAAAATTTTCAAACATGTTCTATTTTTTTCACCGTTTTCATCAGACAAACCGATCGTGTGTACAGGGCTTAAGAATAACTGCATAGTTCTAATACAAAATCTCAGTAATGCAAGCCACATACACGAGAGTAACTACAGGCTTTTGACTTGTTAGTACAGATCTGTACATAAACTACCTCAAATCTTTTCTGGAAAAATCAAACCTTTGTTGATGTTATCCACAAATTAAACCATTTTACGGCTTTACAACTCACATTTAGGACAACATTTCTGTGTCCCCACATAAATGTACCCATGAACTGGCTCTACTCTCTGTTTTTCCTTGCTCTTTTACTACAATAAAAAATGTCTTTCTCCTGTTTTACTTTGTGCAGCTAGAGATAGTATTCCCATATACTGAAACACCATCACCACTCCACCCGATACAAACTAGGTGGTGGAGATATGCTGCGAGATTATTAGAATGGAGCACTTAGTAGCCTATACCATGATACTTATGCTTCCTTCAAACTCCCTAAAAAAACATGAATGGTATTAATTAATTCTCCAGAATTTAAGTCTCTGGCATGAGTATACAACAAAAATGTCTTTCCTACCCACTCATTGAAGAAGCTAAAGAGATAGATATCCATGACTTGACTGAAGGGTGGTATAAGAGTAGGCCTCAGGTGAATCTCATTAATATAAAGGAAGAGTATAAGTGTGTAAAGACATTAGTCTATGCTGGTTATTGAACCCTAAGCTAGAACTGGCTATAGAATCCCAGACCAGAAGGGACAGGGTTAGCTTAAATATCAATAGCTACAGATAAACTCTATTGTGATAAATAGGTTCACCTATTAATATACTGGAAGCTGGCCTCTACACACATACAATAGAGCAAATACTCATGCAGTAGAACACAGAAGAAAGCAGGGGATCAGGTCATAGGTGCTGACGACCACTCAGTAATCTTCTGGAGTCTTGCACAGCTATAAATATTTAATATTTTTGAATAAAGCTCTCTCACATCCGTGTTTATCTTACAAATCCCAGTGTAACCCCAGGCACTAAATTTTTTAATTTTTGCATGAGGCCAAAACTTACTCCATTTTACTTTGCAAGTCATCAACCCCCCCCCCCCCCCCAAAAAAAAACATATTTGTGGATGTGTAAAAATGTAATTACTTGATTTATCTTTAAAGGTGTTTTTCAAAATTAGATTAACAGTAGTCTGGGATTCTATTTCTCTTAGTATTCCTGGATCTGTCCACAGAAGAAATTTAATTCATCTCAGTGTACAACATAGTGAAGTCCTGTTTTAATTCCAGGCCCCAGTAAGCCACCTGAAACCCCCAAAAATACCAAATGAGAACTTTTTTTGACTCTGAGTGACATTTTTTGTGTTAAATTTGTCATAAATCATAAAGATCAAACTGCATTCTGAAATTAGAAATTAAAGCGGTAGTAATCTCTCTTGTTAAAAATGCCCCCCTGTCGGTTAATATCATAATTAATGTCATAATGTCATTATGACATGATTACCCGTAAAGCAGATCCCTGCAGTGGCACTCGGTTATCACTGGCAGGGCTTCCATCATCACCCAGTCTTTCTTCCTAGTCACGCGCTCTGACCGTTTGAATGGCCAGGTCGCGATGATGTCACTCCCACGTTATTATACATATATATATATATATACCCTCTCTTTCTTAAAATGTTCTCATAATTTTCTCATAAGGGACCTGAAAAATCTAGCTTTTTATGTGTGCATAAATTTCGCAAAGAACCATTTAATCTAACTATAATATATGTGTATATACCTACAATAGCTCCTGTTTATCATTGAAGCTTAGCACTTTGAAAAATACCATTTTATTACCTGTTGCAATTGAGCTGGTATTGTTTTTGAGACCTATATTTCCTGTGAAGAAATATATTCTGTAGCACAAAGTATTCTAGTCACACTTTTGCTATATAGTATACATCATATACTTTTGCTTCAAAATCAAAGAATTAAAAAAAAATACCATTCTAGATTGTCTTGTCCCAGGGCCAGTCCTATGGACTCTTTCATTCTGCAGTTTCATAATTTTCAGACATAGTAATTGCAGGAGTGTATTTGCAAGAGACTTGTCAAGTTGTGACTCTAGCCTCAAATTATTTCGTATTCACCTATTTTCTAGGTCATCTACCTTTTATTGTAAGCATAGATTATCTTGCTAAGCTAAATGATAATTTTCTCATACTGGTTAGTTGAGTCTTCAAATGCTGAAATACAGTCAATGCATCTTGTAGACTATGAATGAAATGGTGACAACTCTTTCTAATCTTCCCCTGTTCTTTCTGGAGGTTTTCTAATGCCCCTTTTAATTTGTTTACAACTTGATTAGTAATATACGCCTTCATTTTTTTTCCATTTCTGTGAATGTTTTATCTATTTTTAGCATGGTTTCCATTTTTTACTTGCATCTATTATTGACCTTTCATCAACTGGAGAATCACTTGGTCCTTTTGAGAGAGGAACCACTTAATTGTATCTGCTTTATTTAGTGGCATATTTTACCACATACCTCTTCCTCTCTACAGATAACACAGAAACAACCTTCTCTACATCCATCTCCCACCCTTCTCCCCCTACCAAACCCCCAAATAACAACAAAATAATATACATTTTTCACTTAATTTTTTTTTGCTTTTAAGTAATAACAAAGTATGTTACAACACAAATCCATCAGAAAGTACATCATAGCAAAAAATAATTATATATATATATATATATATATATATATATATATATATATATATACACACACAAATATATAAATGTACACATATTATTTACTGTAATTCCAATATACAGGACTTTTTGGAGTCTGAATATGGCATATAGATCTTATTAAAAGCTCCATTTTATATTTAATGTGTGTTATGTATATATGTAATATTGAAAGTGTCACTATATATACTTATTAAATCACTATCAATAAATGCTGTATTACATGCTGTTTATACTCAGTCAGTCAATTTGATTCAGATTTGTTTTCTGTATACTGGGAAAAAAATGATTGATCCTGTTTCTCTCTATCTCCACCTGTTCATGTCCTGAATTCAGCTAGGGGTTTTGCAGCTGTTGAGGCAACTTTGCACATGCTCAGTTTTCAGTGAGTTTTTATGCTGAGCATTTCCTCCCTATCACAGCTGAGCAGCCCATGTGACTGTAGAATCACACATGTGGGTGTATACCCAGTGGTAAATGACAGCCCACTACCTCCCTCCTCCTCTATGTCCATTAACCAGCTAAACACAATGGGGATGGAGAGTTCATTACACCCCGGCAAAACTCCATAAGATGGGTAGGTTGCCGGACCCTTTGTGCGGCCGCTGTCGACGGCACAGTGGAGACCTCATTTATCTCTTGTGGGGGTGTCCAAAGCTTCACAGATATTGGAATGAGGTATTGGGTATGCTTAATGGAGTGTTTCAAACAACAATCCCCATAGACCATCTGTGCTGTTTGCTGGGGGTCCTGGAGGATGTGATTCCTGAGAAAATGACCAGGATTGCAGTCTCTAGAGCAGGGGTGTCAAACTGGCGGCCCTCCAACTGTTGCAAAACTACAAGTCCCATGAGGCATTGCAAGGCTAACAGTTACAAGCATGCCTCTCACAGGCAGAGGCATGATGAGACTTGTAGTTTCGGAACAGCTGGAGGGCCGCCAGTTTGACACCCCTGCTCTAGAGCATTATATCAGACCAGAAAGCTTGATATTATTTATATTATTTTTACTCTGTATTCAAAGGGCTTTTTTTGTATTTTGAGCATGTGACCAGCAGCAGAGGAATGGATACTCCTCCTGCTTATGTTTCTGTGCAGATAGGCTGGGAAAGAGCTGGGTCATGTAACAGCTGTATATCAATTAGGAAAAGAGTATTGTTTTTTTTAATTAAAATAATACCAGTGTCAACATCTATATACAGAATTAGAAGGGGCAATGTAAATTAAACAGTGTGCGTATATCACTTTAACAACTTCACGACCGCCCGCCATTCTGACAGGGGACATGTCAGAGATCTTGTGTTCCCAGTGATCAAGAACAGTGATCTCTGTCATGTCCCAGGTAGCCCATCCCCCCCTACAGTTAGAACATGCTGAGGAAACACACTTAACTCCTTGATCGCCCCCTAGTGTTAACCCCTTCCCTGCCAGTGCCATGTGTACATTGATCAGTGAATTTTTAAGCACAGGTCAGATTTGTCCGCCGCAATGTTGCAGTCCCACTAAAAATCACAGATCGCTGCCATAACCAGTAGAAACAATAAAAAATAAATAAAAGTCCCTCAAACCATCCCATGGTTTGTAGACGCATTAACTTTTGAGCAAACCAATCAATCCTATTGTGATTTTTTTTTTAACAAAGATATGTAGAAGAATATATATCGGTCTAAACTGATGAATAAATTTGTTTAAATATATTTATTGGGGGATATGTATTATAGCAAAAAGTTTAAAATATATAATTTTTTTCCAAATTTTCACTATTTGTTTGTTTATATTGGAAATAATAAAAACCCTAGAGGTAATCAAATACCACCAAAAGAAAGCTCTATTTGTGGGGGAAAAAAAGGATGTAAATTGTCAGTTAAAGCTACACATTGCCGTATTGCAAAAAATGGCCTGGTCATTAAGGGGACAAATCCTTCCGGTCCTTAAAGCGGGGGTTCACCCTTAGAGGGCACTTTTCCCCCTTAGATTCCTGCTCGTTTTTACTAGGGGAATCGGCTATTTATTTTAAAATATGTGCAGTACTTACCCGTTTACGAGCTGCATCCTCTCCGTCGCTTCCGGGTATAGGCTTCGGGAATGGGCGTTCCTTCTTGATTGACAGGCTTCCGAGAGGCTTCCGACGGTCGCATCCATCGCGTCACGATTTTCCGAAAGAAGCCGAACGTCGGTGCGCAGGCGCAGTAAAGAGCCGCACCGACGTTCGGCTTCTTTCGGCTATGAGTGACGCGATGGATGCGACCATCGGAAGCCTCTCGGAAGGCTGTCAATCAAGAAGGAACGCCCGCTCCCGAAGACCCATACCCGGAAGCGACGGAAGAAGATGCAGCTCGAAAACGGGTAAGTACTGCTCATATTTTAATACAAATAGCCGATTCCCCTAGACCGAACGAGCAGGAAGCTAAGGGGAGAATTTTTTTTTTTTTTACAAATGGGTGAACTCCCGCTTTAAGTGGTTAAAGTACATCCAAAGCTAAAACTTTTTTTATTTAAAAAAAAAAAAAAGTAGGGTAAGGTAACTGTTGTCATATTTTTTTTTGCCATCTTATTTTCCTTTACTTCCTGTCCTTTATAAGATATCTTTCCAATGTGAGAGAAATGCACTCTTAGATTGTCCCTATTGGAAGATTTCTCCTCTTTTCCTTTTCTAGTGGCAACTTAAATTTTGGATCTACCCCCACTTTCATCACCAATAACATTAGTGATTAGGAGAGAGAGATAGAGAGAGTAAATCCCACCAGTGGGCACCAACAGACAATCTTTTTTGTCCAAATGACTATTGAATACATGACAAACGATTCCCAGACATTTACAGTTTTAAGGGGAGAGTACAAGGGAAGTTGGACTAACTAAATACTGTGAGTCTCAGATAATATTACAGTTTTTTTCCTGGATTTTGCGTTCCACAAGTGTGCCAGCTTTGTTGCCAAATAAAAATACAGAAAAATTGGGTCGGTTCGATGAGTTTTACACACTATAATACACAGTATATTTTTCTGATTTTAGGTTTCATAAGAGGGGATTACACTTGTTGCTTAAAAATTTCAGACCAGCTAAAAAGAGTCTTCCTCATATTACAGCGGTTGAATCTCCTCTTAACCCAGCAACAGATAATTTTTTACAGATTATCTCCTCTGATCATAGAATATGACCTTAGTTGCAAACAAAATAAGATAAGAGCCTCTTACACGTAGGTTCTTTGTACATTGATCATGCTCTCTTTGTTAATTAAACAGATGCAGTGCTGAAGGGAATGTCAGTTTGCATCTTAATTTGTAAATTTCTTGCAACCCCTCAAGATACATCTCACTACCATGCAAAACAAGCTATTTTTAAATGGTACGTCATTATAGTTTAACAATAGGATAATGTTATAGGAAATATAACATGGTTATTAACAATAAAGATATGTATAGTACATAATGCATTTTGCTTTGGCAGCTTCAAGGTTTGCATGCACAATATTAAGACCACCTTTAATTGGCATCCCACTTTCTCAACTAGAGCCACTGGGCCAGATTCAGAAAGATCAGCGGATCTTTCTGCTGGCGTAACGTATCTCATTTACGTTACGCCGGCGCAAGTTTTTCAGGCAAGTGCTTTATTCACAAAGCACTTGCCTGTAAAGTTGAGCCGGCGTAGCGTAAATCCCCCGGCGGAATTCAAATTCCGCGGGTAGGGGGCGTTTAACATTTAACGAACTGCGCATGCACCGGGCGTGACTGAATCCCAGTGCGCATGCTCCAAATGCCGTCGGCAAATCGTCATGCTTTCGACGTGAACGTAAATTACGTCCATCCGTATTCGCGAACGACTTACTCAAACGACATAAAATTTCAAAACTCGGCGCGGGAACGACGGCCATACTTAACATTAGCTACGCTTCATATAGCAGGGGTAACTATACACTGGAAAAAGCCGAACGCCATTGACGTAAAAAAAAAGCGCCGGACGGTCGTTCGTTTCTGAATCGGCGTAAATCCTCATTTGCATATTCCTTGCGTAAAACATACGGAAGCGCCACCTAGCGGCCAGCCTGAAATTGCAGCCTAAGATCCGACGGTGTAAGACACTTACACCTGGCGGATCTTAGGGATATCTATGCGTAACTGATTCTCTGAATCAGTCGCATAGATACGACCGGCCGAACTTAGAGATACGACGGTGTATCAGGAGATACGCCGTCATATCTCTTTCTGAATCCGGCCCATTGTTTGCAGGTTCCGGCCTGCGCTCTCTGTTGACTATAATTTGTTCTGCATATAAAGCTCATAATATTACCTAAGCAGATACATTTAAAGTGGTTGTAAAACCTTACATATACCCAGTGGAGTAATATCCAAGCAGGTCACCGGAATTAGATTGATGCCTTTGCCAAGGGCAGACACAGACAGGTGGGGGGATACCAGATCAGGAGACAGAGGGTCAGAGCACAAACTGAGGCCAGGGCCAGCAGAGCAGTATAGTACCAAATCAGGAATCAGAACAATTAGTAACACACAAGAAGACTGAAGTGGTGAGCTGAGAAGGAGACAGATTTGGATGTCATGAGTCAAAAGAGGAAAGCTCAGCTTTGAGGAAGAGAATGTGCCCAAGAAACACGTCAGCTCTTACCCCTTGTTGTGTCCACCCCATTCATTATTGTGTGGTTGTAATGCCGCATACACACCATCACTTTATGTGATGAAAAAAAACGAAATTTTCTGTGAAGTAAAAAACAACGTTTTTGAAACTTCAATTTTCAAAGACGAAGTTGCCTACACACCATCGTTTTTTTCACAATGCTCTAGCAAAGCGAGGTTACGTTCACCACCTTTTTCCATTGAAGCTCGCTTCATAACTAGCTTCTGGGCATGCGCGGGTGTAAAAACGTCATTTTAAACGTCGTTTTTTGCTACACACGGTCAATTTCTGTGAAGTAAAAAACGACGTTTTGAAAAACGACACATAAAATTGAAGCATGCTTCAATTTTTTTTTGTCGTTTTTCACAAGACATAAAACAATGTTTTCCCCCACACACGGTCATTTAAAGTGACGTTTTTAAAAATGTCGTTTTTTTTCATCACATAAAGTGATGATGTGTACGCGGCATAAGGATCATTGATAGTTGCCATCTTGTATGTACCCACTTTTTATTGGTTTTAACATTCAATAAATGTTTTTGGTAATGCATTAGGTGTGCGCGCCTTTCATTTTATTTTGTATTCAAAAGGGGAAAGTATTGAATGTGGTGGTGGACATTATATTTTAAGTGTAGGAGATGTCTGGACAATTTCTTCACAAGTGGCACCTATCATGTTTTTACAATGACAGGCGATGTCCTGGACAGTGAATGAGCTAGTTGGTTGGTTGGGAGCGGTGTGGGACATCGTAGTGAGTTAAAGGTAGAAAAGAGTTGACAAGGATTGGATGAGAGGGAGAGGGTGGTAATGTGAATGATTTAATAGGTATTTTTGGCAGCACTGAGGGAGGAATTGTATTTTAAAAGGGATTTTGTTTTATACCATATTTGTTAAAAAACATGGCTATTTCTTTTGAGACTTCTGGTGTCACCTGTTTGCTAAAGCTGTAGTAGTCATGGTCTAATTCTTGGCGTAGTAAAGAGAACAAGTGTGCCCAGGGAGGATGAGAATAACATGTTGTAGATACTTTCATTCACCGCTAGGACTGATGCCAGTTTTGTCAAAATACATGCTATTTGTAGGGATTTAATAGTACAATGAATGAAAAAGCCTAGCTGAAAAAAGACCAACAGACTTCAATTGAGGATTTTTTGTAAGCAATTTTGCACACTGCAGCAAAATTGCACATTTAACCACGACCTGGCCACCAAACCATCACTGCTCCCCTGGTTACAAAAGGAGACAAAAAACTAATTTGTTAGCAGCCTAACTATGAGGTTGTATCATACAGAAGAAAAAATGGTTGCATATGGGTACATGTGTGCAAGTATGTGTGTATTTGTGGGAAGCTATATCTTCTAAATAATTCTACCGAACAAACCTTATAGCCAGTACATTCTTAAACAGTGACTACAATATTATCAATATTAATTATACAGCATCTAGCAAAGATTTTTAAACACTGCAGCTGCAATGGACAGCAAAATAAATAATAGGAAAGAAGTGAATATCAATGCTTTATAGCTATGAAGAGGTTAATGGTCCCCAAAAACTCACCATTTATATTTGTATAAAGGCCAGAAAAAGCAGCTTAGAGCATTACAGCAATAAGCTGCACACAGCATCTCAAGGGACAGCAGGAATGAAGGAAGTGATGTATTTATGGCACTATCTGTCAGTCAGATATAGCAGTAGCGGACACCTCTACAAGCTTCCTATAAAAATAATCCTGCTTTTTTTCAGTGTGCCTCAGGCTCTAAATTACCATTATCTGACATGGAATCTCACAGAAAGTAGCAGAGAGCTTCAATTTGAAACTCAAGTTTCAGCAGATTCAACTGTTATTTCTTCTTTATGCACAAGCTACAAAGTTCATAATGGTTTATAGTATCTAATTAAGACTCTAAATAACACATTTGGGATAATGTTTTATCTTGATCCGGACATATTGTAAAAATTACTTTTGCACTTAAAAAATGGAGGGATTAAAGCGGTAGTAAACTTCCCCCAAGAAAATGAAAATCTCCCTGCAAGGCAATATCATAATGCGGTAGTATGCACCGGGTCCTTCCAGGTTTGGGGGCTTCGGCCGTTTGAATGGCCAAGCCACGATGACGTCACTCCCAAGCATGCGAACAGGTGACGTAGCCGTGGCACAGAACTCTGAAGAGATGCCATGAGCATGATATTCATTCAGAGCACATGTGCCAGTGACCTCACCAGCTACTGCTCACTTGAATATCTCCTAAATGGTGCATGTTTATGGGATATTCATTTTACCTACAGGTAAGCTTTATTATAAGCTTGCCTGTAGTTTTATAGCAGAAAAGAGTTTGCTACCGCTTTAAAGAGAGTTGTTTCGTGTTTTTAAGAAAAGTACTTTTAGAAAGTATAATTTATGTGCTTGTTAGTTTTTTATTTTTTTTTCATATTTCTTTGCCTAGAATTTTTGTTTAACAACCACAGATTACCTGATATTCACTATGTATGCTTAAATTTAGTGAAAATCATTAATTTTTTTGGACAATGGGATATTAAACTGAAGTTTATAGTTTGCTGTCTTTTTTTTTTGGGGGGGGGGGAGCACCAAACACATTAGGTATTTGTAATTGTGTGCATCCCATTACCTGCAGATGGTTGTTTCTGATAACAACCTTTCCTGCAGTGCTTCATTCCTAGTTGTCGGATGCTACCCTGAGGATGTCTTCCAGTGCTATGGACAGAGGAGTTACTGGCCCGGATTCAGAAAGCAGTTACGACGGCGTATCTCCAGATACGCCGTCGTAACTCTGAGTGCGGGTCGTCGCATCTCGGCGTCTGATTCATAGAATCCGATACGCCTCAATGTTGCCTAGATATGAGCGGCGTAATTCTCCTACGCCGTCGTATCTTAGGGTGCAATATTTACGCTGACCGCTAGGGGCGCTTCCCTAGACTTCTGAGTTGAATATGCAAATTAGGTAGATACGCCGATTCAGAAACGTACGTCCGCCCGGCGCATTTTTTTTTACGTCGTTTGCGGAAAGCTTTTTCCGACGTTCACGTCAAAAGCATTGACAGTTTGCGGCGTAATTTGGAGCATGCGCACTTGGAAACGTTCACGGACGGCGCATGACGTGGGGTCACAATTAATTTAGATAAAACACGCCCACATCATCCACATTTCAATTAGGCGGGCTTACGCCGGACCACATACGTTATGCCGCCGTAACTTAGGGTGCAAGTTCTTTCTGAATACGGAACTTGCGCCCTAATTTATGGTGGCGTAACGTATCTGAGATACGTTACGCCCGCCGATAGATACACTATTGTATCTGAATCCGGGCCACTATCATTTAACTGCTCCCCTCCTCCATTCACAGAATGTGATGCGTTGTGTGGAAGTAATAAAAACAGCAATACGATTGGGGGGAAGGTAAAATGGGGCGGGCAAGTGTTGCAACTTTTCATAGTAGCAGTGGCTGTTTAGGGCAGTATCTGACAGCTATGAAGAAGGTACTTTAGGGAAGATATTTATCAGAAGCAGCTGCCTACAGATAATGGGATATGCACCATTACACATACAGTAACTATTGTTTTTGGTGCTGTATCCCAGAAAAAAATTAAATAAAAACTAAACTTCAAATTCAGCCAGTATAAAACTAACTGAATGCCATACAGTTTGTTAGAGCTCAATGTATCATATTTTTTTTTTTAAATAAAAAATGTAGTTACATACGGTAGTAGGTGAGGTTGAAAAAAGTTCAACAAGTCCAACCTATGTGTGTGATTATTTGTCAGTATTACATTGTATAACCCTGTATGTTGTGGTCGTTCAGGTGCTTACCTAATATTTTTTTGAAACTATTGATGCTCCACATTGAAACAGCTGCCTGTGTAAGGGATTTCCACATCCTTGCTGCTCTTACAGTAAAGAACCCTCTACGCAGTTTAAGGTTAAACCTCTTTTATTCTCATTTTAATGAGTTGCCACGTGTCTTATTAAACTCCCTTCCGCAAAAAAGTTTTATCCCTATTGTGGGGTCACCAGTATGGTATTTGTAAATTAAGATCATATTCCCTCTCAAGAGTCTCTTCTCCAGAGAGAATAAGTTCAGTGTTCACAACCTTTCTTCATAACTAATATCCTCCAGACCCTTTATTAGCTTTGTTGCCCTTCTTTGTACTCGCTCTATTTCCAGTACATTCTTCCTGAGGACTGGTGCCAAGAATTGGACAGCATACTCCAGGTGAGGCTGGACCAAAGTCTTGTAGAGTGGGAGAATTATCGCGTTATCTCTGGAGTTAATCCCCTTTTTAATGCAAACCAATATTCTGTTTGCTTTGTTAGCAGCAGCTTGGCATTGCCATGTAGTTGCCCATCCCATTAATTTGTTCAGATCTTCTTGCAAGGTTTCCACATCCTGCGGAGAAGTTATTGCCCTGCTTAGCTTAGTATTGTCCGTAAATATAGAGATTCAACTGTTTACCCCATCCTCCAGGTTGTTTATGAACAAATTGAACAGGATTGGTCCCAGCACAGAACCCTGGAAGACCCCACTTCCTACCCCTGACCATTCCAAGTTTTCCCCGTGTATCACCACCCTCTAAAATCGCCCTTGTAGCCAGTTTTCAATCCATGTACTCACCCTATGCTCCATGCCAACGGACCTTACTTTGTACAGTAAACGTTTATGGGGAACCGTGTCAAATTCTTTTGCAAAATCCAGATACACCACGTCTACGGACCTTCCTTTATCTAGATGGCAGCTCACCTTCTCATAGAAGGAGGTGACAAGAACGATTCTTCATGAATCCATGCTGATTACTGCTAATGATACCATTTCATTACTAAAATCTTATATATTGTCCCTTATCATCCCCTTACATACTATTGATGTTAGGTTAACTGGCCTGTAATTCCCAGGGATGTATTTTGACTCTTTTTTTTTTAAATATTGGTGCTATATTGGATTTTCTCCAATCAGTAGACTGTCAGTAAAAATTAGGAACAATGGTCTGGCAATTACTCGGTTTTTGCGACAGGAAAACTGCGATGGAGCTTTGGTGTGGAATCCTGGTCGTGTGTATGCTCCATCGCAGTTTTTCCCATAGGAAAACTGGGAAAAAACGCCGGGCAAAAGTCCACCGGTTTTCCCGGCGGGAAAAAAGAGAGCTGGTTCTCTTTTTTTGTCAGGGGTTTTTTGGGCAGTTTTCCTGTCTGAAAAACTGCGAGGAGCATACACACGGCTGGGATTCCCGGCCAAAAGCTCTTCTCGCAGTTTTCCTGTTGGGAAAACCAGCCATGTGTACGAGGCTTAATTCTGTCCTCTGTTAGCCATTAGGGTGCTTCCTGTGATGTGTCATGAGGACCAACACTGCAGTTCTGGTTACTGAAGCCCCCCGATTCCCTTGTGAAGACTGAGGAGAAGAATAAATTCAATACCTTCGCCATCTCCCCATCCTTTGTAACTCGATGTCCTTCAGTTCTTTATGGGGCCAATATGACCTGTCCTCCCTTTTTTACTGTTTATATACTTAAAGAATTTCTTGGGATTTTTTTTCCCTCCCCTCCGCTATGTGTCTTTCGAGTTCCATCTTAGCCACCCTAATTGCACCCTTACATATCTTGTTGCATTCTTTGTAAAGTCTGAATGCTGATGATGATCCCTCAGCCTTGTATTTTTTGAAAGTCTTCTCCTTTGCTTTTATTTGCATTTTAACATTGGAGTTTAGCCATCCAGGACTTTTGTTCGCTATTTTAAATTCATTTCCCAATGGGATGCACTGGATAATGCCCTTATTTAATATGCTCTTAAAGCAAAACCATCTCTACTCCGTGTTCTTTGTTTCTAAGATTTTTTCCAATTTATATCATCTAGCAAGTTTACTGTATTTACCTTTTTAATCCTGTTGCTGATCTACTGCAGTGTCCTACAGCCACTTCCTGTTTACAGGTACGCACTACAGTAACTATGTCCTACCATTTCTCTGGGTGGGTTTCCTGCTGGTGACAAAAGCAGAACATTCCTGTATAATATAGACTAGCAGGGCTGCTTTTAGTCTCAATTGGAAATGCAGGTGGACAACTGGGAGACAAGGACAGAGTGCTTTAATCTCATAACAGAAGTAGAGAGTGGATACCCTGCGCTGCCAGGTGTGCGTAAATGGTAGCTGCTGACACGGCTTATTCAAAAAAGCAAAACAACCAAAAAATACGTATGTGTAGCGCTAAAATTAATAAATGAATATCAAAATACCAAAAAATGTGTATAGTAAAAAATAAAACACATATAACATTAATAAATGTTAGACACAAATTGTGAAACATGTGAGATTCCTCTGTAGCGAGGGGTGACAACAGTGCCAACTGGCACGTGAACTGATACACCTAAGGTGGTATCAAACATAAAAACAAAGTCCAACAAAAACTCCTAAGTGTGATGATCCGAGGTATGTAGCAAAGTTCATCAACATCCACAAGTCATTCAAGTGAAAAGGTGAATAAATAGAAAAAGCGTGACTCCTTTAACGTGACAATCCCATCACCGGAAAAAGTGCAGGCTTACCGGAACTTGTTGACCACTGGTGGCATATGCCAAAAGAGGTCAGTCAAGGCTTTATATGACGGTTGTCAAACAGCAATCCTTGGCAGGAAGCGTAGGTCCAACTGGTGGGTAGGTCCTTATATGGAATAGGTCCCCAGGAGTAAGCCGGAAGCTATACTGATGTTGGTATCCCAAAACCAATTGGCTCAGTGTGTTAGTGGTGCATAGAGAAAAATAAAGAGAAGTGGCCACATAGCGTAACTCCGTATAAAAGAAAAAATACGTGTTTATTCACAGCTAACAAACTTACATTTGGCTGGAAGTAAAAGAGCTCTTGCATGTAAATGGGGCGACAGTGGAGTCCTCCCGACGCGTTTCGTGGTCAAAAGCACATCGTCTGGTCAACAAGTTCCGGTAAGCCTGCACTTTTTCCGGTGATGGGATTGTCACGTTAAAGGAGTCACGCTTTTTCTATTTATTCACCTTTTCACTTGAATGACTTGTGGATGTTGATGAACTTTGCTACATACCTCGGATCATCACACTTAGGAGTTTTTGTTGGACTTTGTTTTTATGTTTGATACCACCTTAGGTGTATCAGTTCACGTGCCAGTTGGCACTGTTGTCACCCCTCGCTACAGAGGAATCTCACATGTTTCACAATTTGTGTCTAACATTTATTAATGTTATATGTGTTTTATTTTTTACTATACACATTTTTTGGTATTTTGATATTCATTTATTAATTTTAGCGCTACACATACGTATTTTTTTCTCATAACAGAAGTACCTGCACAAGGATCTTCATGGCAGGTATTATTTTAATGAAAGACATACATTTTAAAATACTAATGTTTTAAATTACTTTATGATATGACATGAGATTTTACTGATTGGGTTTACTTATAATTTAAAGAGAGGTCCACACTGTCAATTAGCTTCTGAGCATAGTTATATTACTCCCCTAGTTATATTACATCTGAGGGAACAGTTTACCAGACCTGTCTTCTATCATGGTCCTACGCAGCTAGACTCACAAGGCAACTTTTCTTAAAGAGGTCCATGCACAAAATAGAAAGGATTGATTTGTACATCAGCCTTCTCACATATTTTCAAATCCCTGCGTGATACCTTTAAATAATCACATGTTGAAAAAGAGTTAAAAATTATACTTACCTTACAGGTGCATTCACATCTGCATTGCCTAAGCAAGGGTGATGTCATGATCCTTCTGTCAAGTCCCTAGGAATACTGGATATCCCACATCACACAAAAACATGGTCCTGTGCCAGGACATCTTCTCATAAGATTTGGGATACTTGCTCCCAGGATCTCGCTGAAAGGATCACGTGAAAGCTAACTTTTCTTTCCATAGGTGTGTAGTGCCTAGAACCGGTGCTAGTGTAGATTTAGAGGGGGTCAGAGAGTTAAGTAACTCTGACTATGTTAATTTGTTTACATTTGAAGCCTCTGTCTCAGGTTTGGCTGTGCTGTGGGTTCATTCTGTCGTTTCTGGGGTGCTGATCACACCCCAGGCTGACAGGTGGCAGCAGTGAAGTCAAGGAGTTGGATACTTTTTCCCAGCAGCCTATCAGGAGGAGTTTCCCTTGCTGTGCATGCTGGGAAGGGGTATTTGGGAGGCAGACACCATTTGCCTGGGCCTTCTTCCTGTGTGGCGCCCACCTTCAGGGTAGCCATACCACGGCACACCGGCAAAATGGCCTTCCAGGCCGGGGTGTGCGTGCCACGCGGTGTTTCGGGACCATGTTGGTCTGGAACATCTGAGCTATGGCTGGTGCCCAGTGATCGACTGGGTCCCTAATCTAGAGAGGTCCCAAGCGTTAGTCCTGCTAGAGGAAGCTGTTTGGTGGAAAGTCTGCCTGAGGAGTGCCAAGAGAGGCTGGCTTTCCGAGAGGGTGTTCGGCCATACACCGGTGATCAAGGTAACTGGGTACTGAGAAGCTGAATGTCGGTCGCCTATCAGTTGGTAACCTAGCTACAATTACCTGAAGGAGATCCAGGTGTCAAGTCTGCTAGGGAGGATTATCTCCACTGTTTCAACCATAGGGAGGGTCTGTGGCAGAGACTCTTCCCCAAGTTCCAAGGGACATTCTGGCTGTCAGGCTAGTGAGAGAAGCCTGTCCAGGTGCGCTATACCCACGCAGGCTGGAGTGGTGAAAAAGAAAGTGTCGTTGGAAGCAGGACTGTTTCCCTATTACTTACACCTGAATCTGTTATTTCCATTTCTACCAAATCTCTATTCCTCACCAAGTTCTGCTGTTTTTACCCGGCTGGGTAATAAAGAGCACAGTTAAAGACACCTGTTGTGTGGACATTCCATTACTGCAACTTTCACAAAATACCCCTAGACGGCGGAGGAACATGAGGTAACATGCCACCCAAAACAAACCAGCAGCTCCTTTGGGGTGCAGGTGCATTTTTTTTAACAGGAACCGGCACCAAATTGTAAAGCGTCGAGGGAGGTTCAATGTAATAGATGGAAATTTTGGTGCAAGGTCCACTCAAAAGTGAACACTCAAAAAATATGGAAGCTTGCCATCGCTTACATCTACTGTTAGTTCCCTG
Source organism: Rana temporaria (assembly GCF_905171775.1). Taxonomy (NCBI): domain Eukaryota; kingdom Metazoa; phylum Chordata; class Amphibia; order Anura; family Ranidae; genus Rana; species Rana temporaria. The sequence goes on along the minus strand of NC_053490.1, from coordinate 260,648,629 downwards.
GTTATCATGCAGATGGTTAGGCTCCAATGCTTTCTGATTCGATGAGTTGAAAGAAATATAGTGATAAGGAATTTTGCCCCTTTCTGATACTTATTTACAAACTTCAAAAGAGGGTCAGCAGTCAGAGCCTCCAAACTTTTCTGAAAAGAAGAGTTATGTTTACAGCAGTTGAACTATTTTATTTGCTCGCTGCATAGCTCACTTGTCATTGTTGTGGTTTCTATAGTACAAGGGTTTCAAGGTCTGCCCCTAGGTTGGCTGTTATCTTTGCAAATTATTCTCCTTCTAACTGAAATCCTAAAAACACTTTTAAACCTTTTTTAACAGCCTTTTCCAACAGTTGTAGCATGAAGTCAAATGATTTTTTAAAGAAAATGACTTGCTTAAAGATCAAATCTACAGCTTTTGCATTAAAAGAAACATGCTTTAAACAGCTCAGAAAAACGGCCAGTGGCTACATGTGCTTTAGAGATGGTACAAGTGTCTTGTCAGCTACCAAAACCAACATTATTGTGAGCAAGTGAAGCAGGTCATTCCAATACACTAGGCAAATTACAGAGAATCCTTTCAAATAGGCAATCACACTCATGGCCCAGCAATTTACAGAAGCAGTGCAGCCTTTTATGTCTGCAGCACATTGGACAGCTCACCAGCCGTCTCAGAACAGAAAAAGGTGATTCACTTATTCAGGAAACCTTGTCTGTGAACTTTAAACTATTGCAGAGCTCTTGTTGAATTCTGGCAAACATAAACACTTCTATGAAATGTGTGTATTTACCTTTTGCTCGTTAAATATAGAGCAAATAACCTGATTTATATACATAATTACGGTCTATGCTGTGGGGAAAACTGCAGTAATAAGCATCACCACCAAATTGCACATTTCAAAACTACCATGTATTGGTTCACGCATTTGTCAAACAGTGCCTTGAAAAAGTAATCATATCCCTTGAAATGTTCCACATTTTGTCATGTTACAACCAAAAACAGAAATTTATTTTATTGGGATTTATTTAGTTATCATTATGTAATAGACCAACACTAATGATTAAAGCGGTGGTTCACCCTAAATAACAAGTTTCTACCAAAAAAAACAGCATACTAGCGTGAGCTACAGTATGCCTTTATTTTTATTTTTTTTTGCGCCGTACTCACAGTTTAATCCCGTAGTTAAGTTTCAGACTCCCCTCGGGGAATGGGCGTTCCTATGCAGAGAGGAACATGATTGATGGCCGGCTATGGCGCGTCACGCTTCCCGAAAATAGCCGGAGTAGGACTCGGCTCTTCACGGCGCTATACGGCGCCTGCGCACAGACTAGGAGCTGACTGCGCAGGCGCCGTGAAGAGCCAAGTCCTATTTCGGCTATTTTCGGGAAGCGTGACGCGCCATAGCCTACTCCTCGCGGGGAGTCTGAAACTTAACTACGGGATTAAACTGTGAGTACGGCGCAAAAAAATAAAATAAAGGCATACTGTAGTATGCTGGATGACATGGTAGAATTTTTTTTTTTTTTTAGGGTGAACCCCCGCTTTAAGTTCACCTGTTAGTGTGTGAAACGCGTCTATTAGCTTGTCTGTTTGTAATACTTGGGATCTTCTGAATAAAGGAATTTTGATTGATCTCGGAGTGCAGCCGTTTCTTCTATTGTTGGTTTTATGTGGAAGCGAGCCAGGGCAGGCACCCGTGAGATCATCAGGCTTCCTGTCTCACCTGGAGCAGCGAGTTCTCTTGTTTGGACATTATTGTGAAGTGAAAGGAAAATGATAAATGGTTTTCAATTCTTTTTACAAATACAGTAAATATCTGAAAAGTGTGCCATGCATTTGTATTCAGCCCCCTTTACTTTGAAACCCCTAACTAAAATCTAGTGAAACCAGTTGCCTACAGAAGTCACCTAATTAATGTAGCACTACCCCCAGAGGAGCTGCTGGTTTGTATTGGGTCTACGCTTTGTGGTCAACCCCTGAAAGTGACTCAAAACCCTCACTTGGCACAACTGGTAAAAATGGGAGTTGTGGACCCCAATAATTCATTGGAGGGCACAATATCTCATTACACTGCAACAAATGATGTGTAAATTAATTGTTACCTTGGATGGATCCTGCGATATGACAAGTAGACTGGACACAGATTTCAGCTTAACCAAAAAGGGGTACTTTACTGGCAAGAATTAGGTGAAGAACAAAAGGGTAAGACAGTAATGAACTGCTCGCAGAGCCCTGCAGAGTCAGCAACAATAATGACAAATAGGTGTAAGTTAAACTACAGTATCAAATAGACCTGCGTAAGCACACAGCAAGGGGATTCCCTCAATAAGGTATTCGCATTGAAGCACCCCCTTGCCAAGCCTCACCCAGCTCTCTCTATTAACAATACTGTACAGTGGAATAAACTCAGTTACTTAATCAAAGAATATGAAAATGGATATCCATAAACTACAACAATTAAATAGACAGTCTTTAAGTGGTATACCTAACTAACGTGGTTTAGTTGATCCGACCATACCCCAGTTCAAATTATCCCAAGAGTCCGTGCACTGTTACGTAGGCATGCGTTGGCGCGCAAGGGGTAATTTGTAATCCAAGGGTGATAATAAACAAACTGAGGAAAAGCCCCCAAATAACGGTAACACGCTGGCAAATGTGGACGGTCCACCCTCCATCAACACAATCAGTAGGTCTTGGGCAGGTGCCCGTCTCACCCAACCGATTCAGGCCTTGTCCTTCTGTGGCACTCCGTCCACTATCTCCGGTCACAGTCCTGTTAGCCGGCAGCCTACGGTTCTCAGACAGGTCGCAGGGAAGCCCGTCCGATCACTCCGTCAGAGGTTCCGTCTCTCCTTCTCAAAGGCGCTCCGCATGGGCGTATGTAGGCCTCAGCTGCGGCCTACTCCCCGTGGAGACACTTCTGGCGGTGTACTCTTGGGTTGAAGAGGCGGTCCAGAGAGAACACGCCAAGTATGTCCTCTCCCTTAAATTACCTCCTCCAGCAGGCCGTGCGGAAGGCAAGGCATTCTGGGATTGTACAGTTGCTCTCTGGGTAATGTCGTTTATAACAGGCCAGGGCAAATGGAGTCTCTTCTTTCCCTGTACTCAATTCCCCAACATTCCCTGTGGTACCAGAACAAAATGTAAACAACAGGTGGCTCTAACTAATCTCGGCCACTGGAGGGAGCTGAGATCCTTCACGATCAGCAATGGTAGTCTTTTATATCACATTAAAAAGGGTGATTTCCCACTACATTAATAAATAGTGTCCACCTGTGTGTAATTTAATCTCAGTATAAATACAACTGTTAAAGCTGTGAAGCCCTCAGAGTTTTTTTAGAGAACCTTAGTGAGCAAACAGCATAATGAAGGCCAAGGAACACACCATACAGGTCAGGGATAAAGTTGTGGAGAAGTTTAAAGCAGGGTTAGGTTATAAAAAAAATATCATAAGCTTTGATAATCTCACAGAGCACTGTTCAATCCATCATCCGAAAATGGAAAGTGTATGGCACAACTGTAAACCTACCAAGACAGGGCCGTCCACCCAAACTGACAGGCTGGGCAAGGAGAGCATTAATCAGAGAGGCAACCAAGAGGCCCATGGCAACTCTGGAGGAGCTGCAGAGATCCATAGCTCAGGTAGGAGAATCTGTCCACAAAGGGGAAGTTCCATGCGGATGCTGCCAGCCTTGGGGCTGCTTTAGCTGATTTCCTGATAGTAAAAGATGATTTGCGCTTTTCTGTCTGTTACAGCGTGATGAATGTGCTCACTCCATTACGAATGGTAGTTTTACCAGAACGAGCGCTCCCGTCTCATAACTTGCTTCTGAGCATGCGTGGGTTTTTCACGTCGTTTTAGCCCACACACGATCATTTTTTACAACCTGAAAAGCAACATAATTTAAAACGTCGTTAAAAAATGCAGCATGTTCGAAAAAAAAAATTGTTGTTTTTCAGAACCCGAAAATTATGTGAAGCCCAGACACCATCATTTTAAATGCCATTTTTTAAAAACGTCGCTTTTTTTCATGCCGAAAAATTATCGTGTGTACGCGGCATCAAAATAGACCAACGTCCAGATCTAAATCCAATTGGGAATCTATGGCAAGACTTGAAAATTCCTGTCCACAGACGCTATCCAGCCAATCTGACAGAACTTGAGCTATTTTGCAAAGAAGAATGGGCAAAAATGTCACTCTCTAGATGTGCAAAGCTGGTAGAGACATCCCCAAAAAGGTTTGCAGCTGTAATAGCAGTGAAAGGTGATTCTACAAAGTATTGACTGAGGGGTGTTCAATCAGGAGCATATCATGAAATTAGTGGGTCCATGTGCAAGATAAAAAGTGGGCCCCAGGCATCGATAAAGTAGATTGTGTCAGTAGGGCAGTGGACAGTATCAGTAGAGCAGTGGATGGTCAATATTTTTTTTCATTTTTATGTACAGAGATATGTGGTGTGTACCTGCAGACAATTGCTTTTTTTCTTTTTCTTTTTTTTGGGGGGGGGGGGGGGGGGGTAAATGCTGATTCAAATTGTCACAGTGCTGTCTCATATTCGGCCAGCATAAAAGCCCTTTCAAACAAATGCATGGAGTACAAGCACACTTGATCAATGATAGACCCTGGTATAATGCTACTGACAACATCAAACCTGTTGAGGCATGACTTCCTGATTTTTTCATGAAGCGATTCCATTACGCTTGCATGTATAATTGGGAAGGCAACCTTAAGTGCACTTTTACACTGGGGCATTGGGGGTGTCAGAGGTAAAGCACAGTTTTTTTAGCGTTGCTTTACCGTCGTTTTAGCGGCGCTTTTCAGCTGCTAGCGGGGGGTAAAAGCGCAAAAAAAGGGTTAAAAGCACCCACAAACCCACTCCTAAAGTGCCTCAAAGATGCTGCTTGTGGGACTTTTTTAATGTCTCACAAGCGCACCGCTCCAGTGTGAAAGTCTGAGTACTTTCACACTGGAGCGGTGCGCTTGTGAGACATTAAAAAAGTGACAAGAGAGGCGCTTTACAGGCGCTCTGCAGGCGCTATTTTTTGCGCTATAGAACCTGTAAAGTGCCTCAGTGTGAAAGTGGCCTTACACAAATATGTGATTAGTGGGTGTTTGGGGTAAATTTGTAGCCATCAAACTGTTAGCACTATATATATTCTGAATAATAATAATAATAATAATAATAAACTGCAAACCTCTCCTGATTGCTGACTGGTGCTAGGGTTTGTTTGTGTTTCAAATGCCACTTTATGCATTTCCATACCTTCTCAGACCCAGGCTATGTCTAGTAGTCTACTCTAGTATGGTCACCTGCAGACTTGGCACCATCCACAGGCAGCTTAAAACGGACCTTCAGTAATTTTTTCAACTTTCTATCTATTAAATTATTAAATCTTCTGCCCTTGTTGTTTTAACTTTGTATTGTCAAAAAAAGTCTGCCCGTAAATACTGTATACAACCCACTTCCTGTTTTTTGTCAGCTCTCTCCCTCACTCTTGTGAGAGTTTGCCAGGAAGGGTGGGGGGGTGGGGTGAGTCATAAGAGGGCCAATGAGAGCTGCATAGCTGGAGGTGTGCCTCTGTGTGTCTATAAATCCAGGAAGTGAACAGGCAGCAACTTCAACTGCCCACAGTTTAAATGGTTGCAGCCAGACTCACAGTATATATAAAATAATATGCAAAGTGGTTGGAGGGAAGCTTTAGAATGGCAAAGATGTTTTTATTACAAATTATGTGAGCAGACTGCAGTTCCTCCCAATTTTACTTAAGCTAATTGCAGTCCAGAGGATGTTTTCCAGTCCTTTGAAGTATAAGAAAACAAAGACTTTCCTATACCCTGTCTCTAAAAAGCACTAACACTGACTGAGGGAAGAAAAACTAGGAAACTAGGACGGACTAGCTAGGGTTGAACTAACTAGCCTTTAAGGCCCAATGCACACAGGTGTTTTCAAAATTCTCCTAAACGCTAGATCTTTCTTCCAGGAGCTGGCAGACAAATCCAGCTTAAAAAATGCCTGTTTATGCCTGTTTATATTTGCATAGCATTTATAGGCGTATGCCTGTAAACCAATTCTATTGGTTAGGAATAGGATATTCAGTTATTTTAGCCACTAGAATGAATTAACTCTTGCTGTCAGGACAAAGAAACCTTTTTCTGTTTCAATATTTTTTTTTATTGAAATAATTTTCCAAAAATAAGGTCCACAACGCAGGTGGAGCATATCAAAACATTAGGAACAGGTATAAGAAAGAAATCACATATTATACCACCATTTTATTTCCGTCACAAAGAGGTGCCATAGAAATCAGAGTTTCAACATAAAAGAGAGAGGGTTCTCATAGAACAAACAGCAAACTCACTCAGAAAACCCCTCACCAGGGGGAACATTACAATCCGTACCTTGCCACCACCCGCCGGCATGAACCATGAGTATACATAATGTGCAACCACTAGTGGAAGCAACACAACTAAATAAAAAAGAAAGTGCGTATCCAAGAAATAAAGAGAACACGAAGGGAAGGAAGAAAAGAAGAGCAAGAGGGAGAGCGGAAAGAGACAAAGCAAAAAGTAAAGGAAAGACTGTCTGGACGCTCGCCTCCATTCCTCAGTCAGCTGGAAGTTGGAGATACTTAATCCAAGGATCCCAAACCCGGTCAAACCTAACAGTCTTATCCTGCAAGATACTGACCAGCTTTTCGTTAAAGGGTCACTAAAGGATTTTTTTTTTTTTTTTAGCTAAATAGCTTCCTTTACCTTACTGCAGTACTGGTTTCATGTGCTTATTGTTCGTTTTTGTTTTGAAGTAGCTGTAATTCTGCTGTGATCTCCACACTTCCTGATTGTCTGGCTCCTTATAACCACAGTACTGGGAGCTTTTCACTGTGGTCTAAGCTGTCATTACTGTGTGTCTAAAACTTAACAGAACCAATCAGATCCATTTTAAAAACAAAACACTGCCCTGGATTTGTTTGTTTTTGCTCTGTGGGTCTCTTTACTTCACAGAAACATGAAACCAGTTTAAAACCGAAAGTGAAACTACAGGCACATTATATGATTGAATTTAATCTATTTGTAATCATTTTTAAAATGAATCAGTTAACTTTTATGTCTCTATACCCTGTAAACAGTCATTTCAGCAAAAAAAAAATGTTTTCCTTTAGTGACCCTTTAAGCATGATTCATGTCAGCTTATTTTTCATAATTAGCTAGATCTACCACCGGTTCCTTCCAAGCGGTCACTATTGCGATATTCGCAAGAAACATTAGGTGAATTATAGTTTGAACATGCTTGGGGGCATCAACAACAGGCTCCTTGTGAAAAGCCACCTTAGATTTTTTGACCACATTCACCATTGTCACCAAATTAATCAGGGAATGAACTCTGATCCAAAACCGGCACACCTTGGCACAGGTCCATCATATGTGGAACATCATACCCAGTTGACCACATCCCCAAAAACACAGGGAGGAAACCCCCTGGTACATTTTCAAGAGGCAGTCTGACACCAGGTACCATCTAGATCACACCTTATATCCTCCCTCAGCCAGGGCTGTGTTCATGATACCCTTATATGTGCGAGGAGACCACTTCTACCAGTCACTCCAATCAATATCCTTTCCTAAGTCCCTCTCCCAAGCCTCCGTATAAGGTAGCTTCGCAGACGGATAAACAAACAATTTGTGCAACATTGTGATGCCCCCCTCTGAGCCTCCCCCCGGAGACATCTAGATTCAAAAGCAATTGTGTGTAGTAATATCAGCTGTAGATCTCTGCAAAGAGTGCAAAAAATGTAGGATCTGCTGCAAACAGAAATTCTCAGACAGAGGCACCCTCAGCTGCTGCACAAAGTAGGAGACCGGACAGATTCCTTTATGATCAAGGAAATCAACTATTCTATACAGGCCCTTATAAATCCATCACTGGAATTCCTGTCGACATGGACTAGGTGGGAATGCTGGGTTGTGGAACAGAGGGGTCACAGGAGTGTGTGAGGGCCGCAGAGGCACAGACCTACAGGACAAATCCCAGACCTGCATAGATTGTGATAAAGATGGGCACAGGATCGACAGACAATGGCGAAATGGAATCCACATCAAAAGGTCAATGGGCAGTGGTTCTCCAGCCTGCTCCTCCAGGGTCACCTACTCCGGTCTGCCTTGGGTGGTATATATCTGAACCAACTGGGCCACCTGTGCTGCTCTATATTATTTTTTAAGGTCTGGGACCAGCAGCCCCCCAAGCTCACGCAAGATATACAAAGTGCATCGGGCCAATCTACGCCCCCCTAGGGCCCCAAATAAATATCAATTTAATTTTCAAACTGGGCTTGAAATCTCTGTAGCTCCTGGGAGAGGACTGCTATAAGTAGAGCTCGAAAAATGGTACAGGATCCTCGGGAGCACCTCCATTTTGATCGAAGCTATTCAACCCATCCAGGAGAGACCACCAGAAGACCATTGTTCCAACTCCTGCAGCAACTGAGAAAAAAGCCATGAATAGTTTTATTGGTAAAGAATTGCCAAAGAGGGGGTTAATTTAATGCCCAGGTAAGAGATGGAGTTTGTCTCCTGAAGTGACAAATATGTGAAAAATAAGAAATAACAAACAACAGTGAATGTGTAAATAAATGTCCATGAATAAAAAACTGGAAAACATATGGCCAAATCGATCGTCATGGACAGTACATTCTTCTCAGTTTACCGGAGTAGATGAAATACTCTTACCAGATGCAGAGGATCTGCCTGTCAGCGACAACAGATCATACACGCATGGATGGTCCCTTCTGGGATCCACTCGATCGGTCCAAGGCCAAAGGGTAGAGGCCACACAGGATATCCAGATGTATTTGAAAATCCAGGACCGGAACCTCACGATGAAAGTGATTGGATCAGGAACAAGACCAAAGACGAAAGCAGGAAGACCTTTGCTCCAAACTGATAATGCGTGGTGGGAAAAAGTATCCACTCAAAGGTTAAAAAGGCACAATGGTAAAGCTTTAAAACTTAGTCCAGCAAGTCATGCAAAGAAAAAGAAAAACAATGCTCCGGATGGTGCAGGTAAAAAGAGGATAACGTTTTATTGAAATAAAACCAAATATAGACGTAAAAGTGATCACAAAAACATGTAAAATGTGAAATAAAAGCAATATGCGGAGTAAGCGAACCAAGCCCGAAGCGTTTCGTCCTATGGGACTTCAACTGGGGCATCTACCTGCTCCTCCATATTGCCATACTTAAATAATGAATACTCCCAATTACACTAGAGGACGAGCCAATCAGGCAGCCTCAACAGTCTATAAAAAAGAAACAGAGCGGCGCCTTCTAAGCATAGTAAGTTGGTATTTTTAATAATAAGATAAAATCAATTCACAAAGATGTGTACTCACAAAAGGAGCGTTAAAAAAGGCATCTAGCATGAAGATTCATCTGCTGGGGGTCCCGGGGAAGACGTTGATCACTCGGTGTCCTGTGGACTTGAACTAGCTAATTCCCTTGCCTCGAGTGGCTGCGTTGGTGGGGGGCGAACGCCCTCGGAACCTTTGAGAAGGGGAGCTTGTTTCCCGAGTGTGCAGCTGTATAATCGTCACTTCCGGGTCAGAGTTCAGCAGGGGGATGCGCGTGTTCGAGACATGCGTGTCTCTTCAACAGTCTATGTCTGTTTAATTCATATTTTACAAATCCCGACACCCTGGTATAAAATCAGCCTGATCTACCAAAGAAACCTTTTTAATAGGGCTCTATGAAAAGTCAGACAACCGGGAGCTGCTGACTAAATGGTCAACAAATGGTAGACTAAGGACACAAATCTTTTATTTATGAACAGTATTTTCAGCCCTATCAAAAATATGACTTTGTCCTGGCATTTTTTCAGGATCCAAATGTGGTTTCCCATTTAAAAGTTCTTTCAAGTTCAGGACAGTGGACTACATGTCTACAGGTTTTCTCTTCAAATACCAATCATGTTGATATGTGTCAGGCAAGCAGTGCTGTCCTCATGCTGGGTGGAGTCAGGAAGCCATGTTGTTGAGTACTTGCATACATGTGGTTTTACATGCGATTTTACCTTTATACTTTGTGAGTGCATTTTTAATAACATTCTCAAATAAAATAGAAATTGCAGTCTGCACTATTGGGTCTCTTTTATGCCTTTCCATACTAAGATGCTGGACTGCACAGGAACATTGAATGGTGTATGTGACTGAAAGTTTTTGTTTGAGAAACAACATCACTTTTTTTGTGAGGGGGGGGGGGGTCACAATGATTTATATACACATATATGACCATTTTTTATATTAATTATGTTTTGATATGATGAAATCCAATATGGATACTGACAATAGTTTATAGAGATTAAGTTATTGTGGGTAACATCATCATAATTTTTATATACATTATAAGTATTGTCCCTTGTGCTGATTTATTTTTATTTTTTCATTTTTGACCACCATATTTTTCTTTTTCTCCCCATTCTCCTCGTGGGGACCATTTTCACTAAAGGCGGATGAATCCATCTCCCTCTACTTACTGGAACTCTGGGTTTACCTCCTGGAACATGTGAGAGGAACTTTCCAGGGTGCCTCCATGAGGCCTTGATTATAACACCAGTGCCCTACTCAACCAGGAAGTGGTTGTAAGTAAATTGCAAAGTAAAAGAAAATAATGTATTTGTACAATGGTTTCATATCGGTACACACAGCAAAAAATCACATCAGTATACATACTGATGTGATTTCTGGTCATTTTGGGGAAAATCCACTTTAAACTTCTCTTTGCTTGTTAGGAACTACTATTGTAATAGTAAGTACTATAGTAAGTTATTAAAATATTTTCCTTTATCAGACTTATGTCTCTGGAGACACCTAGGTTGTTACATAAACCCCCAAATATTACACACATAATAACCTACATATGCTATTTAGATAAATCTAACTTCCAAGAATTTGAAAGCATGACATGATGAGTGAGGGTTCTTTCAGAGTCTCTGGCCACAGGATTTGTGCAAAATTGTATCCAACTCCCATAGCCATTTCATGTGAGTTTTACTCTTGCTGCTGGTTTCTTCCTTTATTAGGCATGATAAAGTATGCAACAGAAGTAGAGAGACTCTACGATCTAGCTTTATAATGGATAAAATGTGAGCTGAATCAGAAAACCTGCTGGAGAACTCTCTCTACTGACATCCCTGGAAAAGTCAACCCATCATCACTATAACTGAAAAAACTGATTGGGATAGAACATACATTTTGGGGAATCTATACTGATTTATTGACTACACCCTCTGTATTCAGTTTCCTAGGTTATAAATGATATCAAACCTTCAGCAACAAAGGCAGTCTCTGATGAAGGATAAAAAGATATATTTATATGTAAATGGTAAAAATTACACTGTATTCATTGATAAGAGAATGCCAGGAAGACATACTCTAGTAATTAGAACCCTGCTTGCTGTTTTCCAATGTCGTTTAACAGTGGGAGCTAGATATTTCATGCTTGCCAAATGGAGTATTATCCTAAGGGTGTGATGGCTTTTACACATGTTTATGATTCTTAGCAAGGTCTGATGGACTAAAGTTTGAAGAACAATATTAAATTGCGGGCTAATGAAACATATTGTACTTTTTTTATATGCAAACCCGTAATTTACATCAGAGCACATTATGTTCCAATGTTCAGGCAGGGGGTGCAGGAAATGAATAAGCTTTGCTATAGAATCACTTTCGCCTAATCTCTCCTTTTACATGAACATTGCAGAAACTCAAAAGATAAATGGACACATTTAAAAGCTAGATTATAAGTAATTTTAACCACAAAATAATATTATTACTATATAAGTATGTATCAAATGTAAAGAAAATGTGTCCCCACTTGCTGTCACAGTGGCATTTAAATCCAATAAAATACTTGAACCAAATAATAAAGGGTAGGCCATTTAAATTATTAAATGAAACTGCTTTCTTGTGGCTCATAGTAATGCTCAAGGAATCAAATCTGATTAAGATTAGAAACACACAAACGTGTGTATATGTTGCATATGTAGATTTACTGCTATTGTTGGTACATATGGACATAAGGATTTAGGACCTGGATCAGGGAAGGTTGGGATAATTGATTTAAAAAAAATATATAGATTTTTTTTAAGGAGAATTCCTATCAAACATATCGGGTGTGAGCAGCATCAGCTATTGAAGGTAATGGGGAAAGATTCAATGTTACATTTTGGGGCAGTTTTTTTCATTTTTCACACATACAGTAGACTTGTAAATTTGCTAAAGCCCCCAAATTGACATATTTTTCGAAGCAGAGTATTTATACAATAACACGAGAGAAGGTCTGATATTGTATGTTGCATGCTATTTGCACAAATGTTTATAATATCTATACTTTTTTGTAAAAAATGAAATACACAAATATATTTTTTTGTTTAATAGTACAATATCATATCCAAATTTCCCAATAAACATAGAAGATGAAGCCATGCCAATTTAACTACTAACAATATCATATCCAAATTTCCCAATAAACATAGAAGATGAAGCCATGCCAATTTAACTACTAACAATATCATATCCAAATTTCCCAATAAACATAGAAGATGAAGCTATGCCAATTTAACTAATAACAATATCGAGCCTCAAAATCATGTGTGCTTTGAAAACACTGAAAAATTATGATACCCAAAATTGTAACTAAGAGGACACATTAAAACTCGAATAGCTTGTGAAATAAAATTATTATTGTAATTATGTTATGTGCGCATATATATATATATATATATATATATATATATATATATATATATATATTATATATACACACATACTCAAATAGCTTGTCAAATAAAATTATTATTGTAATTTTGTTGTGTGCGCATATATATATATATATATATATATATATATATATATATATATATATATATATATACATACACAGCAGTATCTCACAAAAGTTAGTACTCATTCCACATTTTTATACATATTTTATTATATCTTTTCATGTGACAACACTGGAGAAATTACACTTTGCTACCATGTAAAGTAGCTTGTATAACAGTGTAAATTTTCTGTCCCCTCAAAATAACTCAACACACAGCCATTAATGTCTAAAATGTCAACAAAAGTAAGCATACCCCTAAGTCACAATGTCCAAATTGGGCCCAAAGTGTCAATATTTTGTGTGGCCACCATTATTCTCCAGCACTCCCTTATTAACTCTCTTGGGCATGGAGTTCACCAGAGCTTCACAGGTTGCCACTGGAGTCCTCTTCCACTGCTCCATTAGGACATCACAGAGCTAGTGGATGTTAGAGATCCATCACCTTCTGTTTGAGGATGCCGCACAGATGCTCAATAGGGTTTAGGTCTGGAGACATGCTTGGCCAGTCCATCACCTTTACCCTCAGTTTCTTTAGCAAGACAGTGGTCATCTTGGAGGTGTGTTTGGGGTCGTTATCATGTTGGAATACTGCACTGCAACTAGGGTTGCCACATCATCCCTTTAACCCAGGACACATATTAATTACATCACAATCAGTTTTGAGGCTGATTTAATGAAGATAAGGCACCAAGTGAGCTTAATTAGAACCTGTGTAATTAATGTGTGTCCTGGATTAAAGGGATGATGTGGCAACCCTACCTGCGGCCCAGTCTCTGAAGGGAGGGGATCATGCTCTGCTTCAGTATGTCACAGTTCATGTTGGCATTCATGGTTCCCTCAATGAACTGTAGCTCCCCAGTGCTGGCAGCACTCATGCAGCCCCAAACATGACACTCCCACCACCATGCTTGACTGTAGGCAAGACACACTTGTCTTTGTACTCCTCACCTGGTTTCCGCCTCACACGCTTGACACCATCTGAACCAAATAAGTTTATCTTGGTCTCATCAGACCACAGGACATGGTTCCAGTAATTCATGTCCTGTTTGTGGGCTTTCTTGTGCATCATCTTTAGAAGAGGCTTCTTTCTGGGAGGATAGCCATGCAGACCAATTTGATGCAGTGGGTGGCATATGGTCTGAGCACTAAAAGGCTGACCCCCCACACCTCCAACCTCTGCAGCAATGCTGACAGCACTCATACGTCTATTTCCCAAAGACAACCTCTCAATATGATGCTGAGCAGGTGCACTCAACTTCATGGTCGACCATGGTGAAGCCTGTTCTGAGTGAAATATGTCCCGTTTAACCCCTGTATGGTCTTAGCCACCGTGCTACAGCTCAGTTTCAGGGATTTGGCAATCTTCCTATACACTAGGCCATCTTTATATAGAGCAACAATAATTTTTTTCAGATGCTCAGACAGTTCTGTGCCATGAAGCGGCATGTTGAACTTCCAGTGACCAGTATGAGAGAGTGAGAGCGATAACACCAAATTTAACACACCTGTTCTCCATTCATACCTGAGACCTTGTAACCCTAACGAGTCACACCACACCGGGGAGGGAAAATTGCTAATTGGGTCCAATTTGGACATTTTTACTTAGGGTTTAGACATTAATGGCTGTGTTGAGTTATTTTGAGGGGCCAGCACATTTACACTGTTATACAAGCTGTACACTCACTACTTTACATGTACAAAGTGTAATTTCTTCAGTGTTGTCACATGAAAAGATATAATAAAATATTTACAAAAATGTGAGGGGTGTACTCACTTTTGTCAGATACTGTATAGATACACACACACACACACACACTCATATTTTGATGTTTTTCTGTTTTTAACATTATCATTTGAGCAATATTATCACAAGGTGTATGTAACATTACACAGGGAGTGAGGAGTGACACCTGTCTAAACATCATTTGTTGGGAAGCTCAATGCACATCATTTGACAGGTAAAAATAGCAGTGTTTACTACCACTTTAAGCTACATATTTTCAGCATTGATTAAATGACTATCTTGGTACAAGACTCTGCAACTACAGGGTTGTACACAGATAACTACTTCACTGCGAATCATGGATAATGACACAGCTGACCATTTTGCTCTGCTTGTGCACCACCAGGACCTGCCATAATGGTCTTTTCGGTTCAGCTGATGAATGGATGTACTTGAGGTAAAAGCTTTATTCCCTTTTCTCCACAGGCAAAGGAATGATGTCCACAAAGAGGTTTGCCAATATGTTGCTAAATGTCTTTGTGTGATAAAAAATTGATTGGAGGCACTCTGACACTTCACAGTGTTTCTACAAAGTCAAACTGTGGCAAACATTGTTCTAATCTGTCTCATCGATTGTTTGTTTTTTTCTGCTGTCCATGTACTGCATTACACCCCGATTAAAAGCCTGACTCCAGGCTAACCACTTCAGCTCCAGGCCATTTCTGGCACTTTTTGTTTACATGTAACCATCAGTATGTCTTCGAACCCCCAAACACAAACCCTAGAAAATAAATTGGCGGGCTTTGCAATTTTTTCATGTCACACGGTATTTGCACAGTGGTTTTTCAAACACAATATTTGGGAAAAAATACACTTTTTTTAAAATTGTAATGCAAAAAAACACAATATATAATCAGATTTTTTTTTGCAAAATGTAAAAGATTCCTTTAGACCAAATAAAATGATACCAAACATGTCATGCTTTAAAAGTGTGCACAACCCTACAACGGTGACAAACAACATACATTTTACTATCCATATGCAATGCTTTAAAGGCCTTTACATGTTACCACTTTAGATTAACAAAGGAGGTCCGCTACTAGAATTACTGCCCATGTGTTGACAACCTCAGATGTGTGGGACGATCACTATTTGCGCACATTCAGGACCGATGCATGCCTTTGTCCTTGCACGCGACCACGAGGAGGGGCACTTTAAAAAATATATATATATTATTAAATGTATCACTTTTATTGCTGTCACAAGCAATGTAAACATGACACTTTATGGAGGAATCTGCTTTTAAAAGCAATCAAAACACCAAGATCAGCACTTTTGAATGCTTCTATTTTCTTTAACCACTTGCCGCCCGTCCTATTGCAAAAAGACATCGGCAAAGTGGGTTCAATATCCTGACTGAACGTAATATGACGTCCTCAGGATATTGAGCCGCTGCACGCCCCCGGGGGCGCGCAACGCGGCGATCGTTGTTGCAGGGTGTCAGTCTGACACCCCGCAACAACGATCTAGGTAAAGAGTCTCTGACGGAGTGGGTTGAATGTTGCTGCACATCCGGTTTCAGGTGACACTATCACCCCATTACACATGAGTATACTAAGGCGTGTTTTTTTATTATGAAATGTGAGTGTAATTTTGTGGAGTTTAAGTTGTAATAAACCTTTTAAAAAAAAAAACATATCATACTATTGCAAGCCTCTGTTGTTTCTACATGTGGCATATATGAGAGGAGGTCACTGCTAACTAGGTATGAGCCGAACACCCCCCCGTTTGGTTTGCAGCAGAACATGCGAACAGGCGAAAAATTTGTTCGAACACTGTTAGGCCCCGTACACATGACCGAGTTTCTCGGCAGAATTCAGCCAGAAACTCGATCAGAGCTGGATTCTGCCGAGAAACCCGGTGGTGTGTACACTTTTCAGCGAGGAAGCCGACGAGGAACTCGTCGGGCCGAATAGAGAACATGTTCTCTATTTCCTCGTTGTTCAATGAGGAAAGTCGGCCCGCCGAGATCCTCGGCGGCTTCCACACTGAACTCGACGAGGAACTCGATGTGTTTGGCACGTCGAGTTCCTCGGACGTGTGTACGGGGCCTAAGTCTATTGGATACGAACATGAAAAATGCTCATTTTAAAGGTTAATATGCAAGTTATTGTCATAAAAAGTATTTGGGGACCCGGGTCCCGCCCCAGGGGACATGTATCAATGCAAAAAAAAGTTTGGCTCTGATTCTATCAAGTACTTCACCATCCACTGACCTCACCACACGTCCTTGGCCTGTTTATATGGTTACTTATCTTTTGTACATTCAAAAGCCATGGTACCACACTTCTCCAAATAGACCTCAATATATATTAATTGGCTAATTTCAGAGCAGAAGCAATGATGACAGAGCTTCAGAGCGTTTTTTCTGTTTTTTTTTTTTTATCATCGAGATTTCTATTATATATATATGTTCATGGTCAATGCAAATGATGGTAGAATATTTGCATTCCGATTGCACATGCTCTGTGACTTTTTTTGTCTTTTTGTAGTTAGAGCAACATTTAACAGTATGAAGATATGATGATCCACTAGTCCCATCTCTTGAGCATCTGAGCATCTTTTTTATAGATATATTTGTGGTTATTGCAAGGTGACAAGGCTTTTTGTAAATAGGACTATAAAACAGGACAGTTTAAAAGAGAGAACACTAAAACTAGAAATGTGCATTTTTCCATTTTCATCTCCTTTCTGGAATTCACAGGATACTAAGGATCCTTAGGTAGGTTGTTACAAACAAGGTAGCATTTAAAATTATTGTAAAGCCACTTCGTCATGATCACAAAATCCCCTCTGTTACATGACGTTATGTGCCCCACTCTACGTGTTTTATAAAAAACATGCTGACTTCTACCTTATTTCAAATAGCCTACAGGTGCTCACATGACTGCTCGCTGCTCTCCTCTCCCAGTCTGACAGCTACAGCAGGAGAGCCTGAGAATCCCCTGCTGATTTTAGCCGGGAGGAGGGGAGGAGAGGAGGAGAGGGGTGGGCAGTTACGTGAGCACAAAAAGGCACTCTGAAATAAGGTAAAAATCGACATATTTTTTATAAAACACATACAGTGGGGAAGTTATTTAGCAGAGGGGATTGTATGACTATAACACAGTAATTTTAGCAGCAGAAAGGGGCGGGGAGCAGATCAGCACTGTCACTAGCTTACAGGCGGGGGGGGGGGGCAGAGGAGAGACATCAGATGACGGAGGCACATAAACTGACCATGGTGTCAGGGCTCAGCAACCAAGATAAACATTGGTCATGGTTAGGGTTACAAACACTTTAAGTAGCCAGTACCAGTGTGATAGTTTCCTGGTTGCTTTATAAATGTTTTCTTCCATCCAACTAATTTCTATCATGACATGAAGGCGAAACACCAGAACATTTTGCACTAAATCTGAATGCTATTGTACTATCTATATAAAACAAATATTTTAGGCAGTTTTAAATGTTCTTAGAACCAATATTTTTTTCTATATCAATCATCAATGAGTGCTGGGTCCTGCTGCTTCTAGTGGACAACCTACTCACTTAAATTCCACTTAATGAAGGTTTTATTGGTCCAGTCAGCAGCAAACTACAGTAGGGCGAGGTTTGGGGCACTTCCAAGCCCCTCACACTGCCACATTATTGTATGTAAGAAGGCACACCACCAAGTGTATAGTGTCCTCTCTCTCTCTCTCTTTTTTTCTGTGCATTCTTAATCGTTTTTATTGATCATAAAAAGGTACATTTTATTCAGGTTAATGTTATTAATGTAAAGCATTTATTTAATGAGATGTCTTTTCTTGAATGATCCCCTGCTGAAGTCAACCCTAAAAATATACTCCTTTAAACATTTAATTCACAAAGAACAAGGTTGTGTTTGAAGCAGACACAGCATTTGGGTAAAATTGTAGAGACCCTTCAAAGGCATCTATACCCTTTGGGCTTTGTTCTATTCTCTGTACCTCAGGCACACACGGGATACATTGTACTTTCAGGTGAGCCACTGCTGAGAATGCACTAATCTCTTTACATTATAGAGGCATAGGCTTATCATGTGGTCTTCTATAAAAGAATATCTTGATAAATATTTCATAAATCATGCTGAAGGACAAAGACGACAAAGGGGAAACGAAAGAGGCCGCAAGATAAAATGGATAGCGTCAGTGGAAACAATGAAAAGAGAAACCATATTCTACTCCCTAATGACAATATGGAAATAAATACTTCCCAGAAACAGTGTGGCTAAAAAGGACATGACTACAAAGTTTTCTTGTTGTTTCTTTTTATTGTTACTTTTAGTAAGCAAAGCAAAAAAAATATGTAAACCCAACATTTTATATTCCTGATATGTGCCTGTTGTACTTGTACTTGTATGAGAACGTATCCTGTTCTCTTTGTATTGATTTCTGTGTGTGAAATCCCTGGTGTTACTAGCAAGACTTTCCGACAACAAATGTGAGATTTTGGTCGGAAATTCCGACTGTGTGTAGGCTCCATCAGACATTTGCTGTCGGAATTTCCGACCACAAAAATTTGAGAGCTGGTTCTCAAATTTTCCGACAACAAAAGTTCTTGTCGGAAATTCCGATCGTCTGTATGCAATTCCGACGCACAATAATCCTACGCGTGCTCGGAATCATTGAACTTAATTTTTCTCGGCTCGTCGTAGTGTTGTACGTCACCGCGTTCTTGATGGTCTGAATTTCCGACAACATTTGTGTGACCGTGTGTATGCAGCACAAGTTTGAGCCAACATTCCGTCTGAAAAAAATCCACGGTTTTGTTGTCGGGAATTTCCTAACGTGTGTACGCGGCATAAGGCAGAACTCAGCTTCCCCTAGGTATCCTGCAGAGATTCCTTTAACAACAGAAATTGCATACTACTCACAATATTGCTATATACTGTTCACTTCCAATGGGTCCCTATAACTTATTATGTCTAATTTGTAAAATTCATTGCAATATATATTTGATTGCATTTGAACAACCGGATAACCATTATTTAAAACTTATTTTCTACTTCTTCTTTTTAGTTTCACTCCTTTTTTATGCACATACTGTTCGAGCATATCACTGTAAGACTCTAGTACTGTTATACTGGTTTGGTAATGAATGCTTTTTGCACCCCTGGCACTTTGTTTGTACTTATATTGTGCATTTGCTTCAATAAAAATCTATAGAAGAAGAAATCCCTGGTGTTCCTGCCAGTCCCCCTGTCTTCTTATTTTTAGAAAAAAAACTGACCACACTAGGCATGGAAGCACAGTGTGTTCATTTCTCCAGCCTGCTTTTTTCAAATCATCAGACTTGTCCTGACACTCCCCACCCACCACACCTGTAAATCCATTCACTGGGAAGATCAGCGTTCTGCTGTTTCTCCTCCCCTAGCTCTCTGAGGTCCTTATGCAGCTGAGAACAGAGGGAATGTAATCACTTATAAAAAGGGGGTGTTTATAATGTTTTTTATATCTATACAAAAATGTTATGCCTTTTATTTCTATTTTAAACTGAGTGGGTTGCTTATGCTTTAATGGAATGTATTGTAACACTCACCCCCGAAGGGGACGCTGGATGTTTTGGGTCCCATTCTGCCCTGCACAAGTGATGACCTATCTTCACCAGTACCTGAATGATACCATGGCATACATAAGAACATTTCAATAAGCTTTCATGGACTGCAAATCCCTGTAGGAAAAAAAGGGTTAGAGAGCAAGTACAATAAATTGCTTAACATAGAACAATAGACATTGTAGATTTCGAGTGCTCAGACAGATGCAAGTGACAGTTCATTTCAGAGCTCCAGTGATCTCACAGTGGCTAGTGACAGCAGCAGCACTGTGGCAAAAGGACAGGGATAGCTCAAAATTGGAAATGGAAATTTGTAACACACACATCCAACAAGTTGCACAGTGACCATTTGGACTCAGCAAACTTTCTATGAAGCCCTTGTTCTCTTGGTAAAACCATGTGGCTCAGCAGCTCTCCCCTGGAGCATCCCCTGGGCCGTCTTTACCATAGAGCAAACAGGGGCAGCTGCCCAGGGCCCCATCACTGTTGGGGGCACAAAGCAACCCCCCTTTTTTTTAGGGGTCCGGAGGCCCCCAGGGCTCCAGATGGCAACCCCCCTTTTTTATTTATTTTTAAATAAAAAAATATATATATTTTTAATATATTTTTATTTTTTATTAACCTCCCTGGCGGTATGATTCTGTCTGGAATTACGTACCAAAAGAGGTACAATTATTTTGCAAGGAAATTTGGCGTTTTACACTGTAGGCCTGTAATTTTTTAGGAATAACTCACTTAAATCTGACCAAACAAGAGTCTAGTAGGGTATGATTTTTTTTTAAAACAAAATTATAAATTATAATATAATAAATAATTATAAATAATTATAACAAATAATAATATAATTATAATAAAAATTATTCAATAATGTAATCAACTCAAAATCACTGAAATGTGCTCAGTTGCAGAATTGTCGCTGTCATTACTTTTAATTTTTTTATGACGTATTTCCCCACAAATTGCTATCGCACAATTCTGTGATTATAATTTATTATCGCTGTTTTCTAGCTGATCTAAAACCATTTTTGACATAAAGGGACACTTTTGGACAATCTACAGTTTGCAGGGAGAAAGAACAGTTTTTATTATATAAAAGTACATGTAGGGCACTGGACAGACCACTAGGGACAAGGGGGGTGTGTATTTTTTACATACAGTACTGTAATCTTTGCAGCCATTGTGCTATATGCTGGGTGCTTGGTGTGCTCTTGTACCTTTAAAGGAGGGGTGGCTTCCCTTCAGTTCACCTGCCCCTGTCTATCCATTAAAATGCATGTGCCTCCACTGTGGGGACGCTCATTGTTTAGTGTTAGGACCACAGATATTACAGGGTGCCTTGGCGCGGCTCTGTGGCTCACGCATGCGTTTGCAAATGCGTGCGGACTGAACCCCTGTTTTTAACGCATACTGTAGACAGGTTAATTGGTTTTCTGCAAGCTGGTCGGTAAGTAGGCTTGGTTTTTCCCTGGGCATTCCCCAGGTTTTTGTTGTTATCTGCTTTAGTCTTCCAATGCTACTTACTGTTATGGCCAGCTATAGACGGGGGCAGTGGACATGTTTATGCTTCACCTGTGGTGTTTATATTGGTCCATCAGTGCACCAACACCTTTGCAGCCATTGTGCTATATGCTGGGTGCTTGGTGTGCTCTTGTACCTTTAAAGGAGGGGTGGCTTCCCTTCAGTTCACCTGCCCCTGTCTATCCATTAAAATGCATGTGCCTCCACTGTGGGGACGCTCATTGTTTAGTGTTAGGACCACAGATATTACAGGGTGCCTTGGCGCGGCTCTGTGGCTCACGCATGCGTTTGCAAATGCGTGCGGACTGAACCCCTGTTTTTAACGCATACTGTAGACAGGTTAATTGGTTTTCTGCAAGCTGGTCGGTAAGTAGGCTTGGTTTTTCCCTGGGCATTCCCCAGGTTTTTGTTGTTGT
Source organism: Rana temporaria (assembly GCF_905171775.1). Lineage (NCBI taxonomy): Eukaryota > Metazoa > Chordata > Amphibia > Anura > Ranidae > Rana > Rana temporaria. The sequence continues at coordinate 260,626,493 of NC_053490.1, read as the reverse complement.
ATGTATAGTGTTTGTTTACTTTTTTGAATTTGGTGCCGTTCTCCGCCCCGTGCGTCGTAACGTCGCAGGGAACGGAGATCGGCGGCACATGGGGAGACTGTGAATCGAGCGAGGAGGACCCGCTCGCTCACACAGCGGGGATGCATCACTGGATCCAGGGACAAGGTGAGTAACTTGCCTGTGGATTCAGCGAGCAGGTAAGCCGCGCCGCTGCACACTCTGCACGTCCACCCCGAGCGTGACTCGGGGATACCGATCCTAACATGGAAAACCCACCCCGAGTCACGCTCGGGTTTACTTAAAGGGCTCAGAGATCCCCAGGGCCCCATGTGGCAAACACCCTTTTTTATTTTTTTTATAAATGTTTATTTTTTTATTTTTGTTTATATATATATATTTTTTTTTATTAAAGGGCCCAGAGGTCTCCAGGGCCCTGGATAGCAACCCCCCTTTATTTTTTATTTTTTTTATAAATGTTTCTTTTTTATATATATTTTTTTATTTTATTTTTTAGTAAAGGGCCCAGAGGTCCCAGATGGCAACCCCCCTTTTTTGTAATTTATTTTTATAAAAAAATGGTCAGGTGCATTGCTTCAGCCAATTGGGGGATTAGAATGCGGGGCGGGTAAACATCACAATGAATGCTACGCAAATTCGGGAGTTTGCTGAACACACAAACAGGTGATGTCCTGGCCGAGCTTATGCTCAGCCGAACTGCTCGCCCAACACTGATGATGGTTACTAAAGGCAGATAGGCTGTTCACTTTAAAAGGGAAGTTGCATTTTGCTAGGGAAATTCAGATTCTACTGGGGTAAAAAGCACCATGAGCCAAGGCAAGAAACAATTAGCCATTTGTATTGTTAAAGGCAGTGAAAAATGTTTGGTATAAATGCAGAGCAGATATAAATCCCTGAGTGCCTTGCCCATTGCATAGTACTCAGAGTAAGAAAAGAGGTGTAATGCAGAAATAGGAAGAGATAGCCCGACTGCGGCACACCTCACTAGGCCTGAATGGTTAGCAGGTAAAAGCAGCCTCAGTTCATTTCATCCAGACCACGACTCCAACATGTATCGCCCAACCCCCAGGACTTAGTTAGGGAGAGGTGTATTGCCACATAAGAATCAAAGAGCAAAATTCTACTTGGGCAAAAGGCACCAATAGCCCAGACAAGAAACATTTATCCATTTGTATAGTTAGAGGCAGTAAGAAGAATGTTTTGAATAGATGCAATGAAGATAAAAATTCTTGAGCACTGTCCATTGCATTGTACTGAGGTTAAGAAAAGAGGCGTATTGCCACATAAGAACCAAAGAGCAGAAAAACAAATGTAGTCAAAGAGAAGAGATGTGAGGAATATGGATAGAGCACAGTAAATGGAGTGAAGGAAAAAGTAAGAGCAATTGCTGTAGAAAACTAGAGAGAGTGCAAAGGTAAAACCAGGTTGACAAGGAGAAAAGCTCCAGGGCAAAAGAGAGCTAGAAGTATAGATGAAGAAAACATATGATGCTAAACTAGAGGAGTCTTGCTTCAACACATGAGCTCTGACCCCTTAGCATACAGCTATTTAGAATTACTTTTCTTCGCCATAATCCCACAGAACAGTATTGAGGTGATAAATACTAAAGTTTATCATTCATTTGCAAATTTTAGATATAAAACTACTGTATTATTTATATGTATATCATGTATACCATTGCAAGTATTGGCTTTAAAGCGGAGTTCCGGCCACAATTTCACTTTTTATATATAAATACCCCTGTAATACACAAGCTTAATGTATTCTAGTAACGTTAGTCTGTAAACTAAGGTCCGTTTTGTTAGGTTGTTACAGCATTTAGACACTTTATAAAATAGAAATTGACTGGGGCCATCTTAAGTGTGGGCATCATGAAGCCAGACTGTATGACTTCCTGGATTTCAGCCTTGCAGATCTCGCACATGCTCAGTGCTGCACAAGCAGACTGGGGATTGCACAGACTCCAGGAAAGTTACACCCACTACATTCCCAGGAGTCTGTGCGGTGTAGGTTAGGAAGCTTAAGCACCTAGGTGCAGGAAGTGGGAAGATTAACTATTCTGCCTAGCAACAACACTTTGAAGGCTAACAAAAAAATAAAAAAAAATTTGTAAAGGACTAATGACATTTTTTTAAAACTACTGATGTAATGTTATATTTATGGGTGGAACTCCACTTTAAAATAAAAGGCCCAAAAAGTAGAAACTATTAGCGACTGAATATTGCTGTTTGATAGAACTAGTAAACAAAACCTTGCTATACCGTATTTTCCGGCGTGTAAGACGACCTTTTGCATGTAAAATAATGCCCCAAAAGTCGGGGGTCGTCTTATACGCCGGTACCTGTCTGTCAGACGGCGGCCATCCATTATTCAAAAGCTGCGCCTCCTCCTCAGACTGTTCCGCGATAGGCGGAACACTAATTTTCCCAGCAGAGCCTCTGTTCAGTGTTCCGCCTATCACGGATGCCTTCTCATCCTCGGCCTCGGACTAGAGGACATACGTGATAGGCGGAACACTGAACAGAGGCTCTGCTGGGAAAATTAGTGTTCCGCCTATCACGGAACAGCCTGAGGAGGAGGCGCGGCTTTTGAATAATGGATGGCCGCCGTCTGACATACTCTGCAAACAGGAGAAGGTAGAGAGATCGTCGAGGCAGGGAATGGAATGGTACAGTGAGGTCGGCAATTGCAAAGTGAGGCATGTAATAATGGCACAGTGAGGCATGTAATAATGGCACAGTGAGGCATGTAATAATGGCGCAGTGAGGCATGTAATAATGGCACAGTGAGGCATGTAATAATAGCACAGTGAGGCATGTAATAACGGCACAGTGGGGCATGTATAACGGCACAGTGGGGCATGTATAACGGCACAGTGGGACATGTATAACGGCACAGCGAGGCATGTATAACGGCACAGTGGGACATGTATAACGGCACAGTGAGGCATGTATAACGACACAGTGAGGCATGTATAACGGCACAGTAAGGGATCGTCTTATACGGCGAGTGTATGCCAAAACCAAAATTTTAGCTGGAAAATTAGGGGGTCGTCTTATACGCCGGCAAATATGGTAGGTTGGATCCTGTTACCTTAAAGCATGTTATACAGCACAGTGTAGAAAAGGAGGATGATGGCATTATATTGGTGCTCAAATATCAAGGTATCAACGTCACAGTAGATTTTAATTGTTTATTAAAATTGTGACGAGATCCTTCCTCGCCCAGGTCCTGCTCTCCCGACACTCCTCTGCTACCAGTGAGTCAGCTTGCAGATTGCAACGTCTGATGGTCCAGTCATCCAAGGTTCCGGGATCCGAATTACAGCTATGTGCCATTCGGACCCATTAAGAACAAACACCAGGCAGGCTGTATGTAAGTTCCAACAGGACTCTTTATTTTCAAGTACACAGCACACTTTTATACAGAATTTTGGAACATCCCACTCCCAACAACCGCTTTCCTATTGGTCAATTGTAAAGTATATCCAGTCTTCACTCAAGTCCTCCTTGACCATCCAAATGAGGACTTGAAATTGTCAACAGGGATTGGTCCAATAGCTTGGATAGAAAGACTTGTGTATTGAGACAGAAGCCCCAGGGGGTAATCAATGTACACAATAACCCGGTTCTAGCTAGACGGACTGACTCCGACACCCGCTCTGAACCTGCAGAACACAATAAAAGGTATTTCGCAAGCTGGTTCCACTTAGCATTTCAAAAGCCTTGCATTGAATGTCCCTCTCCTGTGTAACAGATGTCAAGTAGAAACACTTTAATATCTCAAGGTCCATGACATTACTTCCCCTGAGAAACAGTCCAACAGCCGCAGTGGGACCCAAACGGGTCAATTCGAGGATGTTGGAAAAGTAGTCTTAAAGTTCCAGGACTGTCTGCTGGGATGACCCATCTGCCTTCCTGTTTTGAGGTCCTGGCCCATAATCGGACGGCAAGAGGCTCACATTCAGTCCTCTCCAAAAGCCCCTGTCCCGGCTAGGTCTGTCACACATCTCCCCCTTTGGCAGGAGACTAACACAGGGAGAGACCCCAATTCCGGTACCCACCCAATACCCCAGATACTTTGTCCCAAAGAGAGCATTACTCACCCAGCCAATCTCTGCCTCTCTCAGAGAACACGCCTGCCGCTGGGGAGAGGCCTGGACTGGCCCTTCTCCCTGGAGTCCTTTCAGCCGCTGGAGAGAAGACAGGGTGGCTGGGCTCAGTTCATCGTGCCGTTGGGAATCTGGGCCAACTGGCCACCATTCCTGGGGTATACCAGTGGAGACTGCAGTCCCATCCACTGAGGCTAGGTAAAAATCCCCCGGTGCTTGCAAAGCAAAGCCGACATCCTCCTGTCTCAGTGCCGCACCATGTTCTGGGGTTGTGTCCGTGGAGATCGGAGTCCCATCCACTACCACCGGAACCCCCTCTTCTGTTAGTTGTGAGCAGAGGCCCGGGGCACTCTGCTCTGTTGCCAGCTCTTCCGCTGGGTTGCTGTGAGTGGGGACCACAGTCCCATCCACCGATATCCGCTCAAGCTGTAGTTGTGTGCAGCAGCCAGTAGCATCCTGTCCTGCTGCCAGTAATTCAGCTGGGAGTACGAGCTTTACCACCTCAGCTTGTTGCTGGGGAGGGGGGCCAACCGCCCCGGCTCCCTGGAACTCCACAGTTGGTCCCGGTGCTGGGCAGAGATGGCTAGCACTCTGCCCTGTTGCCAGCACTTCTGCTGGGGGGATGAACATTGGGGTAGTGTCCAATTGCTGGGGAGGGAGAATTGCTTCCTCTACTCCCGGTGGGGATATCTGCTGTTGGGGCAACAGCTCACGCAGATCCTCTCTCAGACTCTCCGGATCCACCTCTTTTTCTGATGCTGGGCAGATGCCAGAGGCACTCTGCCCTGTTGCCAGCACTTCTGCTTTGGGAATGGCAAGCTCCCGTTTTTCCACTGCTGATTCATCAGCCAGGATTTCAGCGTTGTCAGCTGATATTTCCTCATAGTCCCAGGCAAAGGGAGCCCCATCCTGCTGCTGAGCGGAGTCTAGCAGCTGTTTGTAGGCGATTTCCAGCTCATGTTGCCGCTCTCGTTCTCTCTGTTGCCGTTCTCGTTCTCTCTGTTGCCGCTCTCGTGCTCTCTGTTGCCACTCTCGTGCTCTCTGTTCCTGCAGCTGGAGGTCTCTAATGGTATTCTGTATGGCCATCTCTGATGGGTTAGCACCATATAATGCCAACCGTTGTTGAACTCGCTGCTGGAACAAGTCTTCAACTGACCGGGGTCCTGCATCACCATCCCTCTGATCCATCTCGGCTAGCGCAATGATCAGGGTGGCCTTGTTCTTCCCACCGGTCCCTCCACGGCTCTCAAGCAAGTCTTTTAGCATGGTTCTCCTCCAGGCTGCATAGCTGGTCATTCATGGTGGTGGTTTGGAGTTGTCCCAGTAACTGGAGAGCAAATCCCACCGCTGCCAACCAATGTGACGAGATCCTTCCTCGCCCAGGTCCTGCTCTCCCGACACTCCTCTGCTACCAGTGAGTCAGCTTGCAGATTGCAACGTCTGATGGTCCAGTCATTCAAGGTTCCGGGATCCGAATTACAGCTATGTGCCATTCGGACCCATTAAGAACAAACACCAGGCAGGCTGTATGTAAGTTCCAACAGGACTCTTTATTTTCAAGTACACAGCACACTTTTATACAGAATTTTGGAACATCCCACTCCCAACAACCGCTTTCCTATTGGTCAATTGTAAAGTATATCCAGTCTTCACTCAAGTCCTCCTTGACCATCCAAATGAGGACTTGAAATTGTCAACAGGGATTGGTCCAATAGCTTGGATAGAAAGACTTGTGTATTGAGACAGAAGCCCCAGGGGGTAATCAATGTACACAATAACCCGGTTCTAGCTAGACGGACTGACTCCGACACCCGCTCTGAACCTGCAGAACACAATAAAAGGTATTTTGCAAGCTGGTTCCACTTAGCATTTCAAAAGCCTTGCATTGAATGTCCCTCTCCTGTGTAACAGATGTCAAGTAGAAACACTTTAATATCTCAAGGTCCATGACAAAAATATCATGAAATTATCACACAAACTACATGATAGAAACAATTCATTAAAAACATGTATAATTAATACAAGTATACTGGACTGTATGGGTCGCTGGTATTTCCAAATTAGAGTATACTACTGGTGGTCAGGTATGATGTCACTTCCCTATATATTTTGCCAACTTGGCTTTTTCAGGCGATACACTGTGACCACAGATTTTTAAAAACAGCCAGCTCTATCAAGAAATCAAAAACAACATGTAATAAAATAATATATTACTGTACATATATAAAAAAACATATAATTAATTTTACATGTAAATATGAACGTGTGCTGACAAGTTGCCCCAAGGGAGACCCACCTTTACTCAGCCAGAACTAGAGGAAATCAACATGTGGAATCCCACATGGAGTGTGGAATAAAAATCCAAAATTACGGAGTTGTGTAAGAGGCAGTACTCAGCCGTAGGGGGTAATAAAAGGACCCAGCTGTGAGGAACAAAGAAATGAGTGCTATGTTCCAAAAAATCATAAAACATAAGTAGTAAAGTTATTTCAAAATGAAGCTTACTATGTTAGGTAGTTAAAGATACTTGTGGGGGCAGCCTGTTAATTTGCAGATATATTGTACCCAAAAATTATCAGCGAGTATGTGATCTGACAAGTCAGCAGACCTTAAAGTCATTACGACGTTGTGCTGCCGCAAGGGAGTATGAGGATTGTAGGCCGTCAGGCGCTTCATTCTCTGGTGCATGCGCACCCTCTTGTGTCCACGCTCGCCTGGTGACGTCAGACGCCAGGGCAACGGGGTTTAAAACGCCGGTGATCTGCCGTGCTGGTTCCAGGTGTCCTGGAAGTTCCAGCGCATGCGCGAACTGATGCGGGAAAGTTCCTTCAAGCACTGCGCAGGTGCAAACTTGCTGACGGAAATCCCCGAACGGCGGCCGGCATTCAGGGCGACGTGGATTTTGAGGTAAGTGGTCAGTCGGCCTCACGTCCTCGCTGCGCTCGGACGGCTCGCTTCGCTCGCTCGGCCTCCTGGCTCTTTTTTTAACATCCTCCAATCCACGGGGATGTTAAAGAATGAGCCTGGATGCCGGGCGAGGTTCGGGAATTTCCGTCGGGAAGTTTGCGCCTGCGCAGTCAGTGAAGGAACTTTCCCCACAGTGGAACATTGAGGACAAGTCACCGGCATACAGTTAGTTCCATCGCACTGGAACACGGGGGCGATAACTTTGGCTATCTGTAACAGTAATGGACTCACTGTTGCAAACAGAATCATATTGAGAGGAATTTACTAAGACTGCCATAATCTGGAGCAGCTGTGCATGGCAACCAATCAGCTTTTAGCTTTCATTTTCAAAATTGAATGGAACCAGCTGAAGAAAGAGGTGACTGGCTACGATGCACAGTTGCTTTAGTTTTAGTAAATTCCTATCATGAAATTATCTCATGTTGTCACAGGAAATAAAACGCTAACTTTTTTTTTTTCAATGTGAGGAGTTGGTTGGTGTGTAGATAACATCTGAAACATGGGAGAATGTATGATATGGGAAGGTAGACACAGTAACAGCGCTCTCTACAGGGACAACCCAATCCGTATGGATTGAGTTGTCCCTGTAGAGAGCGATGTTACTGTGTCTACCTTCCCATCTGATACATTCTCCCATGTTCCAGATGTTATCTACACACCAACAAGCTAACTCCTCACAGGTGCCTGAGCTTGATGCGTCCCATCACATTCCAAGTCACAAACAGTAGAAAGGAGCTGGCAACACTGAAATCCTTGAAATTTAAATTATTGGTACATTGGACGCATTTTGGCAGAAGCCTTAGTTACAGCTAGTTTAAGACAGATATGACAATATATACTGTATATATATATATATATATATATATATATATATATATATATATATATATATATATACATACATACATACACTTTGACAGACTCCACCTATAAACAATTAGCATATTTAATTGATCACACGTGTCATTAAAGTGAATGGTAATTACGCGTGTGCCAAAAAAAAGGGGAGAGGAATCCAAGATATATAACCAAGATTAAAAATTGAAAATTAGAAGAGAGCGTATGAAGGAATAGTAGAAGATTCTATATAAGATGTTAAACCTTATTCTCACAACAGGCATGAAAAAATATGACACATAAATATAAAAATAAAAATGTAAGAGCAAAATAGGTGAAAAAATTGCTCTAAAACTTTTTGAATAAGGTCACAACAATTGGCCAAAAATATCACAGAAAAGACTCTCTAGGAACAGGAGACAAGTGCAAATGGGAATAGATACAGTATCTCAAATTTTTGTACATATTTTATTATATCTTTTCATGTGACAACTCTGAAGAAATTAAACTTTGCTACAATGTAAAGTGGTAAGTGTACAGCTTGTATAACAGTGTCAATTTCTGTCCCCTAAAACTAATTCCGCGTACACATGATCGGTTAAACCGATGAGAATGGTCTGATGGACCATTTTCATCGGTCAAAACCGATTGTGTGTGGGCCCCATCGGTTATTCATCTATAGGTTAAAAAAAAGCAATCTTGTTTTAAATTTAACCGATGGATTCCTAACCGATGGGAAAAAAACGATCGTTAGTAGGCACAACCATCGGTTAAAAATCCATGCATGCTCAGAATCAAGTTGACTCATGCTTGGAAGCATTGAACTTCATTTTTTTCAGCACATCGTTGTGTTTTACGTCCCCGTGTTCTGACACGATTGTTTTTTTAACCACTTGGGATCCGCCTGCCGTCAATTGACGGCTGCAGTGCGGATCCCAATTTCCAAACTGCCGTCAATTGACGGCCGCCCCTTTGGGCGTTCCCCGCGCGCGCTCCAGAGCGCGCTGCGGGGAAAATCTGTGTTGGCCGTGTCCCTCGGACACAGCCAATTACAGATCGCCGCGAACGGCCAATCAGAGTGGCCGTTCGCGAGGCGATCTGTGCGGCCAATGAGAGAGGATCTCATATGTAAACATATGAGATCATCTCTCATTGCCGTTTTACACAGAGACAGCGTTGCTGTCTCTGGAGAGGAGACCGATCTGTGTCTCTTGTACATAGGGACACAGATCGGTCACCCCCCCAGTCACCCCCCCCTCCACCTACAGTTAGAACACTAAGCAGGGATACATTTAACCCCTTCCTCACCCCCTAATGTTAACCCCTTCAATGCCAGTCACATTTATACTGTAATTAGTGCATATTTATAGCACTGATCGCAGTATAAATGTGAATGGCGCCAAAAATGTGTCCGATGTGTCCGATGTGTCCGCCATAACGTCGCAGTCCCATTAAAAATCGCAGATCGCCGCCATTTCTAGTAAAAAAAAAAAAATTAAAAAAAAATAATTCTGTCCCCTATTTTGTAAGCGCTATAACTTTTGCGCAAACCAGTCGCTTATTGCGATTTTTTTTTTTTTTTACCAAAAATATGTAGAAGAATACGTATCGGCCTAAACTGAGAAAAAAAAATGTTTTTTTTTTTTTAAATTGGGATATTTATTATAGCAAGAAGTAAAAAATATTGTATTTTTTTCAAAATTGTCTCGCTTCTTTGTTTATAGTGCAAAAAATAAAAACCGCACAGGCGATCAAATACCACCAAAAGAAAGCTCTACTTGTGGGGAAAAAAGGACGTCAATTTTGTTTGGGAGCCACGTCGCACGACCGCGCAATTGTTAGTTAAAGCGATGCAGTGCCGAAAGCTGAAATTTCACCTGGGCAGGAGGGGGGTATATGTGCCCAGTAAGCAAGTGGTTAACCGATGGTGTGTAGGCACGATGGACCATCAGTCAGCTTAATCGGTTAACCGATGAAAACGTTTCATCGGTCCGTTCTCATCGGATGGACCGATCGTGTGTATGCGGCGATGTAACAGAATGACCCATGACACCCAGAGACTTTTGAAGGATGAGGGGTACTTCTGTGCCAGCTTCACTAATAACTCTTGGGTCTAGGGTCATCCTGTGCCCCTTATGGGCATAGGGTGACTGAGAAATATTAATTATAAATTACATGAGATATGACTGATAACTGATAATTCATATTGCAGGATATCTTGAGATATTACAAGTGGTTATTCTGACCCCACCAGATCAGTGGAGTGGTTTCATTCAATGTGAGGACACATGCTTTTGAGGTGTTAATTGGGGCTGCTCCTAGACATTCCATTGTCCATTGTGTGATGCTAACTATGTCTGAAGGGTCAGAGGTCTCCTTTCAGGGGTAGGGAATTAGCATGTCAATTATGTTTAGTAAAGGAATGTGACTTGTCAAGCTGTAGTAATTACCTCCTCTAATTGCGGAGATGGGACGTCTGTGGGATGACTAATGATTAGCTCAACTGGATGTCATTGTCTAAGAGAAGGTGTATTGAAGCCCCCCATTGTGTGATGTGTGGGTGGAGAGTTCATTTGTCCCTGTGATTAACTTTAACATGCTGTACTGTATATAAGAGAGCTAAGATACCATTAAAGTTCGTTCATTCATTTAACTCAACACACAGCCATAAATGTGTATACCACTGGCAACAAAAGTGAGTACACCCCTAAGTGAAAATGTCAAAATTGGGCCCAATTAGCCATTTCCTTATCTGGTGTCATGTGACTTGTTAGTGTTACAAGGTTTCAGATGTGAATGGGGAGCAGGTGTGTTAAATCTATCGCTCTCATTCTCTCATACTGGTCACTGGAACATGCCAACTCATTGCCAACTCATTGCAAAGAACTGTCTGAGGATCTGAAAAAAAATATTGTTGCTCTACATAAATATGACCTAGCCTATAAGAAGATTCTTGTAATAACTAAATAAATACAATTGAAACAGAAACTGATGATAATTAGCACCTGCTTGGTATAATTGGTTAATCATACACCTGACACTAATCCTACAAAACCCCTGACTATGTGCAAGTGTAAAAAGTGTGCAAGTGTAAGAACTAATGCTGGTTTGAAGCAAAGGGTAGGCACACCAAATTTTGATTTCATTTCAATTTTTCTTCTGTTCGCTCACTTTGAATTTTGTCAATTAATAAAAATAAATAAATACAATACATATTTGTGAAAGCATTCTTACTTTACAGCATTTTTTCACACCTACCTAAAACTTTTGCACAGTGCTGTATATACGCACATAGGCCCAGATTCAGAAAGGACTTACGACGGCGCAGCGCCATGTACGCCGTCGTAAGTCCTAATCCGAGCCATCGTATCTATGCGCCTGATTCTTAGAATCAGTTACGCATAGATATCCATTAGATCCGACAGGTGTAAGTCTCTTACGCCGTCGCATCGTAACTGCATATTTTTGCTGACCGCTAGGTAGCTAGATACGCGAATTCCCGAACGTACACGTGGCCGACGCAGTAAAGATACGCCATGTACGTTAGGCTTTTCCCGGCGTAATGTTGCCCCTGCTATATAGTGGCTATATAAGTGCGGCGTACCAATGTTAAGTATGGCCGTCGTTCCCGCGTTGAAATTTGAAAAAGTTACGTCGTTTGTGTAAGTCATCCGTGAATGGGGCTGGACGTCCTTGTGGCGTACTTTGGAGTAATGCACACTGGAAAATTCCACGGACGGCTCATGCGCCGTTCGGGAAAAATGTCAATCACGTCGGGTCACAGTACAATTACATAAAACACTCCCCCCTGATCCAAATTTGAATTAGGCGGGCTTACGTCGGCCGATTTACGCTACGCCGCCGCAACTTACGGAGCAAGTGGTTTGAGAATACAGCACTTGCCCGTCTAAGTTGCGGAGGCGTAACGTAAATCAGATACGTTACGCCCGCACAAAATTGCGCGGATGTACGAGAATCTGGCCCATAGAGCATATTTGCTGTTACAAAACTCATTGGGGCAGATTCAGATAGATCAGCGGATCTTTAGATCCGCGTAACCTATCTGATTTACGTTACACCGCCGCAAGTTTTTCAGGCAAGTGCTTTATTCAGAAAGCACTTGCCTGTAAAGTTGCGGCGGCGTATCGTAAATCCCCCTGCGGAATTCAAATTTGCCGGGTAGGGGGCGTTTAAAATTTAAATCAGGCGCGTCCCCGCGCCGAACGAACGGCGCATGCGCCGTTCCGTAAGCTTTCCCAGCGTGCATTGCTCCAAATGACGTCGCAAGGACGTCATTGGTTTCGACGTAAGCGTAACTTACGTCCAGCTCTTTTCTGAATCGACTTACGCAAACAACGTAAAATTTCAACTCGGCGCGGGAACGACGGCCATACTTAACATAGGATACCCCTCACATAGCAGTGGTAACTATATGCCGGAAAAAGCCAAACGCAAACAATGTAAAAAAAATGCGCCGGGCGGTCGTTCGTTTCTGAATCGGCGTAAATCCTCATTTGCATATTCGTTGCGTAAAAAAAACTAAACGCCACCTAGCGGCCGGCCTGGAATTGCAGCCTAAGATCCGACGGTGTAAGTCACTTACACCTGTCGGATCTTAGGGATATCTATGCGGAACCTGATTCTATGAATCAGGCGCATAGATACGACCGACGTAACTCAGAGATGCGACGGCGTATCAGGAGATACGCCGTCGTATCTCTTTCTGAATCTAGCCCAGTGTCAGTAGTTTTGGAGTAATATTGTTTAGTAAAGGGATGATAATGTGAGAATTCCCCACTGACTTTAAAGCGGAATGTCGCCAATTTTCTTTTTCAAAGTCAGCAGCTACAAATACTGCAGCTGCTGACTTTTAAAATATGGACACTTACCTGTCCAGGGCGCCCACAATCTGTCTCGGGTGGAGGGGCTGCCATCTTCAGTAAGGGAATCAGGAAGTGAAGTCTTGCGGCTTGACTTTCTGGTTTCCTTCTGCGCATGCGTGAGTCGCTCTGCGCAAGCTCACTTCTTCTGGGGGACAGCGGGGGGATGGAGGAGGGGCCGGACATGGTGTAGATATCCGTGCATACTGCGGCTATCTATGCCCGGAAGTGGGAGCAAATACCTGGATTACACAGGTATCTACTCCCCCCCCCCCCCCTCCCTGAAAGGTGCCAAATGTGCAACCGGAGGGGAGAGGAATCCGAAAAGCAGAAGTTCCATTTTAGGGTTGAACTCAGCTCTAATGATATAATCTTCAGATGTTCTTCCTGCTCATTTAGGAAAATGGAACCTCATGTGCTACAAAGCTCTTCAGTAGTGGTATTTGAGCTACCATTTTTTTTCTACTTTTAGTGAATTTCTTCTGTAAATTAGGATTAGACATGGTAATAGTTGCATTAATGTACTGTATGTATAAATAAGTGTATAATCAGTGGATTCATTTTGTATGTATTAGACTTGGGCACTTAATAACCACTTTTGTTCAGATTTCTCTTTATTTTTCTAATAAGCAATACAGTGGGGTTTATCACCATGACACATCCTTCCACTTGAAGAAGTAGAAGTGCAAAACTGTCTTAGCTCAGGGTGCAAAATTAGCAGCAGTTTCATTTTTCAGAAAAACTGTACTTTTTATTATTAAAAAGCAGACCTTGAGATCCAGTCAGTGACTGAGATGATGTCATCAGTCTGTTGCATACAGAAGGAAGCATTTCCTCAGTCTCATCTCTCTCAATGATCAGACTGCAACATTGTAACTGTTGTTGCAAGGTGAGAGGCTGTACCAAGGACTGATCTGCACCAGATTTTTGAGAGCATAGTCAGGAATTTCACAGGCACCATATTTTACTTAATTGTGTCATCTTTAGGCCAACATCTCAGTCCAGGAAGTAGAAGTTCACCATGGATGATGTCCGAACAATAATGGTGTCACAATAATGACGCCGTCCTTTATGTATATGATTGTATTGTCAGGGGAGTACTGTGATCTCAGAGAATAACAAAATAAACTTTAGTGTTACACTTACACATTATTTAGCATGCACTTAAAGCGGTACTCCACCCAAAAGGGGAAGTTCTGATTTAAATACCCCACCCTCCATGCCACATTTGTGCATGTCATTTTTTTGGGGGGGGGAGCGGGTACCTAGTTATGACCACTTGGGCAATCTGAGCATTCTCCTCTCCCTCCCTGCAATCTTCTGGGACACGTCACAGGTCCCAGAAGATTTCCCAACCATTGGGGAGGCGCAGCGTGCCTCACGAATGCGCATTGCGCACTCGGCTGTGAAGCCGCAAGCTGTCACTGCTGGGTGCCCACAGTTCTAATGCTGGCACTGGCGAAGGTTTGGGCAGCCACATTGCTGGATCCTGGGACAGGTGAGTGTGTTTTTATTACACTTTTTGTAGCTGCTGACTTTTATTAAACAAAAAAACAACTGGAGCTCTGCTTTATTATAGTGCATATTACATGTATCTGATGCTAGAGCTACTATAACCTAACTATTCACCTTTGCATCATTGGCAGAGAGAATGTTATATTATTGAGGTATATCTATAGCCAAAACTTTATTTTTATTCTTGACAGTGCAGGGGAAGAAAATAATTCCTGTCATGTTTTACTGACATTGGAGGCTCCATTTGAAAGATTATTTTACTTCTTGCCTGGTTATTCCGAGAACAGAAAGTGTGGGGGGAATCTATCTAATAAGCCCAGATAACAGTGAAATCTGACAGGGATCCTAACTTATCAACACTTTATCCAAAACTACAAAAAAAAAAAAAAAAAAAAATTGGTTTAGATGCACTAAGTTTTAACACCAGCAAGGGTTTAAGAAAAATTTGAAAGAAAATAATTTGATTGAATAATTTGAATATTCGCTTATTTGCATAGAGGTATATAGATATTGGCATTATGCCAATATTTTTAGTTTAGTTCACATGGCAGGTTTCTTTGGTCTTTGCTTGAATCTTGAGAGTATATAAATGTTATGTTCGCATGAATAATTCCTTATGCCATTCATCAGTACATCACACCTTGTACTAGGAAGGTTGTTAATGACAAAATCTGTGAACTATCTATTTTGGTTACTCTCTTGGAGATAAGAATGTGTATTTCTAGGAATTGTATTACTGCTAAAATTGCTTTTTTATTGAAAACTTATTTTTGAAGAACATATATAACCTTTACTTATGTATACTGCACTAGCTATCATGCAGCCTCAGCTTAAAGGAGTTGTAAAGGAAAAATATGTTTTTGCTAAAATGACTGTTTACAGGGTATAGAGACATAATAGTTAACTGATTCCTTTTAAAAATGATTAAAAATAGATAAAAATCAATCATATCATGTACCTGCAGTTTCAGTTTCATTTTTGCATGCTGTTTCCTGCTTCTGTGATGTACAGAGACTCAGAGCCAATACAGGGCAGTGACGGTTTGGAAAACTAAACTGATTGGTGTTGAGGGGTTTTAGACACACAGTAATCACACCTCCTTGATTAGTGACCACAGAGAGAAAGCTCCCATTACTTTTTTCATCAGGAAACAGACAACCAGGAAGTGTTCAGAACAGAGAAGGATTACAGCAAAAACAAACAATGTGGACATGAAACCAGGACTGCAGTAAGGTAAAGGAAGCTATTTAGCTAAAAAAAAAAAAATCCTTTAGTGACCCTTTAACACTGTTGTTTTTTTAATAATAAAAATAAATCAATTGATAGTTGCCTAGATGGAGCATCAGCCCCCGCTCTCTGTTCGATCCCTCGGCAGAGTCGCGATCTTCCTCTCTGCCTGGGGTTCTCTGCTCCTGATTGGATAGATTGATAGAAGCACAGCCATTAGCTCCCGCATAGCTATGAGTAAGCATCTCACGATGTGAAACGCGTTAGCCTTGTCCCTGTCTTCATTTAAAGTTTGACTGTATGCTGTGATTTGGATTTTATCCTCATTAAAGAACGTCTTATACAGAGTGCGGCAGTCCAGGACGATTTCCTTCATTGGCTCCCGCTACTGTCAATTAAATCCAATGACGTGTCTCCGGGGGGCAGGGCCGAGTTCGGCATTCTGTGTCTTTGCACGCAAATGCTGGACTTGGGAGCGTGCCCGCAAGGTAACCCCCAGGGAGAACTCTTCTCCCAGGGGGTTTACCAAAGCGAGGAGGAGCCACGAGAACCACCGGGGGACCCCAGAAGACGAGGTTTGGGGCCACACTGTGCAAAACAAACTGCACAGTGGGGGTAAGTATGATATGTTTGTTATTTTTATTTATTTTTAAACAATCACTTTAAGCCTTTCTAAACATAAAAACTAAAACTCATGAAATAGACATATTTCCTCCACTCAATTGTCATCTGTGTGGTACCTTTCCAAATAACCTTAGTCTGTTGTCAGGATGACGGCACTGTGAGTATGCCAATTGGTCATTGCAGTGACTTTGCTTTTTTCACTTTCTAGTTGCAGTCTCCCTATAGCAAATATGGACATAATGATGCCCTTACTGGCACATTACCTGTCCTTTCTTTAGCCGTTTCTATGGTTTCATGTTTCTCCATTAAGCACTTGTTCTACACCTGCCTACTGCACATTACATGGATTTGCCTTTCATGTGCTCCATGAGTCATTTATGTTCTGCTGCTGATTATGCTATTGCAGTACTATCGATTTTTTACAATATTATGCTTGGCCAATAATCAGGGAATGTAAATAATAGTAATTAACAACCTCATCATCATCATAATCTTCATTTAGTATAGTGCTTTACAGCTCAAATTCTCATTAGCTGCCGGCATTTTGTGTTTTCTAGGCTTTCAGGGGGGAAACACAGCTTTAATAATTAATAAGACCTTAGCAGTCATGATATGTATTTTCTTGTTTTCTTCTTAGATGACTCCAATATACAGCATAGAGGTCCAGAGGACAGAATTTTATGAGAAGCAGTAGGGGTCTTACAACATTACTTTGTCAGGTGATGACTGTCAAATTGACAACATTCAAAGTTGTACTTTGCCCCTTATACTTTTACTGTGCCCAGGACAGTTAGTAATATCCTGGGTATGACAATGATACATAAAAATACATGTAATATTGTATACTTCAGTACATGCATGCCAATGATACTGTATATGCCTGTTATTCCAAAGAAATGAACATCCTCCTTTGCATTGGAGCTGTCCCTGTACTGCAAAGGTTAAATGTTCTTTAGGTTTAGGGGGCGCAAAAAAACACTTAAACAATCCTTGTCTCCCACAGGATCATTTGGCAGTAGAACTAGCCCCCCCCCCCCCAAGCCTAATCTCCCCCATGCTCTGGCAGTCGCAGCTCTATGTCATCACTGAGACCAATACATAGCCCATGGCTCTGCACTGGACATGACGATGCCTAGAGAGCTGCTGGAGCGCAGGTGAGTAGAGGAGAGTGCCATCTGCTGGAGTAGAGGAGAATCAGGAAAGTAAAAGTTATTTTTGCAGCCCCTAGACCAGGGACCCTCAAACTACGGCCCTCCAGCTGTTGCGGAACTACACATTCCATGAGGCATTGTAAAACTCTGACATTTACAGACATGATTAGGCATGATGGGAATTGTAGTTCCTGAACAACTGGAGGGCCATAGTTTGAAGACCCATGCCCTAGAC
This sequence comes from Rana temporaria, assembly GCF_905171775.1. Classification (NCBI taxonomy): domain Eukaryota; kingdom Metazoa; phylum Chordata; class Amphibia; order Anura; family Ranidae; genus Rana; species Rana temporaria. The sequence continues at coordinate 260,608,928 of NC_053490.1, read as the reverse complement.
CTAAACAAGCATTTAGCCCTTGCAGTGTGGGGACAGGCACACTGCAATGGAAGACTTTTTATTTATTTAAACATTTATAAATCTCCATTACGATTCTACATCTTGGTGGCAATGCAGAACAAACCAGAGCATAGATTTTTTGCTAGTCATTAAGGGATTAGAAAATACGTTTCAAAAATCTCACTTTTTACTCTGTGAAGAGACCTGGAAAATATGTGACATTTGCAGCCACTGTTGCTTGAAGCTTGAAACACTAATCAAGTTCAAGTATTAATGCTCACCAACTAGTTCAAAACTATAATATAATAATTCATATTTTTTAATCCAATGTTGCCTCTCAGTGCTGACGATCTCCTGTGGCCTCTTTACAGCCACCTCCTGTCTACATGCATACACTCAGGTGACGTTGTACTCCTGATGTCGACAATAGTGAGCCACAACTGTAAAATGTGTGTTTCGATAGCCACTTGTGGTCTTTGTAGGACAGGGTGAAACCACAGGAGCATGACCGGTAGACAGGAACAGTGCATTTTCACCCTATAACAGGAAGTGTCCCAGCAAGGGCCCTTACTGCAAGATAACCAGGATTTTTTTTTTTTTAATGCAAGCTGCACATTCAAAAAATTTAAAATGACTCTTATAATTCCATGAACATATTAAAGCTTATATGCGTTTCATGGGGCCAATAGCAAAATTTGAATGGGACCTTCCATCTTGGACAAGAGAACAGTGCTTTGGATAAAGGTTATATTGCAGTTGCAATAAAATAATAATAATAAAAAACATTATGACATTTTCTGTATTAACAAAATTAGTAATAGTCTTGCACACATTTACTTTATAACCCTAATACAAACTTCTTTAAACTCTATATTCTTTAAACATTTCTGTAGAAATACAAACCTCAGCTGTCCTATAAGCTGTTAGTCTAAAGCCCCGTACACACGGTCAGATTTTCGGCCAACCAACTTCAAAATCCGGCACTTTTCAAATTTGTCCGACCGTGTGTACGTTCCATCGGACCAACTTTTTTGGCTTACATCGGACAAAAAGTTGGGTCTGTGAACGGACCAACTTTATGTTCCAAAAAGTCCGATTGTGCAAAGTGCGACCGTGTGTACAGAAAACAATCGGACTTTACAAAAAAATCTAAATGCGCATGCCCCGAAATAAAGAGCACCCGGAAGCCATCTGTCTAGTAAAACTAGCGTTCGTATTCGAAAATGCTCATTCGTCACTCGGCAAGTTTCGAAATCTCAAAAAGCAGCGCATATTCTCTTTTTCTTTATAATGTCCTAATATGTACATCTGCTCAACTGGTGATACGGACAGATTAAGAACAAATGTATTTACTTTGGATTAGTGTATTTTCTTGATATGAATCCAGCCTTTTTTTTTATATTTCTTTTAAATTCCAAAAAAAAAATTATCCACAATTCTTTATGCTGGGTAAAGTAATAACTACTCTATTTGTGTCCCTTCAATTTTAGCAAAGGGCCTGCCTACTCACAAACTGACATTTGACTTTCCACACATAATCCACAAGTTTTTAGCATCATCCTTTTATTTTTAAAAAAATGGGAAAAAGAATGACAGATCCAAATACAAAACAACAGGAAGGCAGCAATTGAAGAACTGGTTGACTTGGCAAAGCCTCTGTACCCCAGGGCATACATAAATTATGTTCTAATCTCCAAACTTGGGGACCTGAGCATGAACTTAAATCTAAGGAGCCCAAGAAGATTGTGGTCTCCAAAAGATGGGGAGCAGCAGCAGCAGACATATCTGTGCCCAGGCTGTGGTACTTCAACAGGCTGATATTTCTGCATACCAAACTGAACCACGACCAACACTCTCCACACTTCACACCTAATCAGCTGAGGCCTTATATTTTTTAGCACTCCCACCACAATACAAAAACCAATAATATATTAAAACTAAAGATTTTATGCCATTATTCGAGCATTTTTTTGTAAGCCAAACCTAAAATTACATACTCAACTTCAAATAATAGAAAAAATATGTTCCAAATCATAATATTAATAGACAAATTAGTATCCCCTAAAATCTGGGCTCTGAGTTGGCCACTGACCCCCATGCTGCTGGGGTGGGTTGGCTTGCTGTGGTGGGTTGGCTTGCTGGGGTGGGTGGGCTTGCTGGGGTGGGTAGGTTGGCTGGGGTGGGTAGGTTGGCTGGTGTGGGTAGGTTGGCTGGTGTGGGTAGGCTGGGTGTGCTTGGAAGCTTGTCTGGGGTTGGTAGGCTGTCTGTGGTTGGTAGGCCTGTTGTACATTGGCTGGAGGTGCGTGTTCGAAATCACATACATGTGAAATAGGGGTTAGCTCCCGTTTCCTGGCCTTGCTAAGGAGCTGGACCATGATCCCTTCACATAGCTCCCTTTGATCGGCATCAATTTCGCGTAGTTTGTTTGCTATAAAACAGCCAAACCCTTCTGCACTATCGGGTGCTGTGGTAATGACCGATGTGGCCCTACTCAAGAATTCGGCTGTTGCATCATCTAGGTGTTGCCTCTTCTTGGTCCTTTTCCTAGGAGGGTTCAGCGTAGGGATTCTGCATTGTGTGGACTGTCTGCTGGGCCCAGCCTCTTCTTGGCTGCCAACGTCCTGTGTCTGAAAAAGAAGCATCATTTCTGTTTTCTTGCCATCATAACAACACATTAACATCATAGTATATCTGAATGCCCATATTTTCATGAATACTATACCTGTGTCAAGCTGAGCTCCTCCTCCTCCTCCTCCTCCTCCTCCTCATCCTGAGTTGGTTCAGCCTCAGTATCTGTGGCCTCTGCTGATGCGGATGCAAGTGTGGAAAGATGTTTTCGTGGCTCAGTTTGGTCCTTTAAAAACATCAGGCTGCTGAAGTACCATAGCTTGGGCACATACACATCATCTGCTGCAGCTCCCGATCTTTTTGAACCCTCAATCTTCTTGAGCTCCCTCAGAAAATTGCTCCTCAGGCTCCCAATTTTGGCTTTGATTTGGGTCTCGTTGGCCCTGGGGTACACAGTCTTTGCTTCTGCCACCAGTTCATCAATTGCTGCCTGCCTTTTATTTTTATTTGAGTAGTCTTTATTGGTGACCTGCCACAGACATGTGTGAGATCTATAGAGATCAATAAAAGCTGTAATGAAGGCTTTTGAATTCAGCTTTCCACCCTTTGCTTTCGGCATGTTTTTTAGGAGATATCTGCAATAAAGGATAGAATACAACCAATAAGTGCTTGCTTTAACTTCCTAACCTGCTTATACAATCTCTGTTTGGTCTAAGCTAAATCATGCAGTAACCACTAGTGTCCCAATGTATTCACCTACCTTCGTTCCGCGTATACCTTCGGCTGCACGTAGAGTCGTTCCGTTAGGTTCGTGCATGCGTCCGTGACATCGAGCGCTCGTTCTTGATTTATATAGCCTGCGCATGCGTAAAGCTTCGCTCTACGTGCGTCATGACGCTGGGGCGGGACCACATTCCCTTTTCTTCATGCGACATTCTGGGATGTGTGAGGGAGAACGTGATGGCGAAACCCACGAAAACGAATAGGCCCCGCAGTGGAGGCGTTTATAGAAAACACAAGGCCACCCCCATGAGCAAGTGGGAGATGGTGGAGATGGTTCGCATCTTTGAGAAGTACGATTACGATTGTAAACTCGAAAATTATGATAGGCCCAACAGCCATAAAGACTGGGTTCTGGAGAAGGTCCTCGCGGTATTGGAAGGAGATTATAGTGTCCAACGAACGAAAGACCAAATCCGCAAATGATGGTCAGATTTGAAGCACAGAGAGCAAGAAAATTTTGAAGCCATTCACCGCACCATTATCAAAAGAAGTAAGTACATGTAATTAGAGAATTATTTGTCTGTACATTATAGATGGATGAAATTTAATGTGTTTTTTTTCTGGTGGGGCCTACAGAAGAAGTTAATGGAAGTTTACAAGCATTTCATTATAATTGTCAAGTTGTTCTTATGTCTTGGCTACTTTTGTCAAATCCTTAATATACTGTATTCTAATTTTTTAAACAGGACAAAGGCACAGAGAAAGACACCACAGGGGACAAAGGGAGGCTTCCCTTGGCCGGGCTCCAACAGGGGAGAGAACAGGGGAGACAACAGGCCCAAAATCTGCCCCAAAACGTAAGTTAATAAAAATGCTTATGTGCTTTTGCCAGTGACAGGGGTGTTTATAGGTAGGACAAAGGCCATGGGCTCAGGACAGAACTTAAGGGGTACATTACACTTATGTTAGATGCGTGGCTCATCACTGACCATTAATGACACATTTGCAGGGTAGACATGGGTAGAGGAGAGGCCCTGGGGATCAGAGTCACACAGAGTCACGCCTGCTAGATTTCACATCATATAAACCATATTGCCATAGGAAACAAGAGTGATGGGTGTCATCTGCCTGAGTTGTTTAATGTGGCCAATATATAGACATGTATTCACACATTTTTAATGACATCATACTCCTGTTCCCTAGCATTGCGTTTATTTTAATAATGCATAGTGTAGTGCACTAGTGTGGAGCAAACTGGTTCACCAGGGCAAGGTTGGTGTACTTTAAAAGCAGCACATGTGATTATGTTAATATAATGTAATTTTGGCGAGGATTCATAGATGATTTATTCTTTCATTTTAGAGGATTGTGAGTGTGCTCAGCACCAACCTTTGCAGGATTTGGAGGATAGTGCCGGACCCAGCAAAGAGCCATCAGTCGACAGCACATCCCCAGACACCAGATATGCTGAGGGTGAAGGAGTGCAAGAAATGCAAGATGAGCCTTCGGAGGTTGTTGTTTGCCCCAGTAAGTTTTTGGAACATGTGCCTTGCAAAATCAACACCTGTTTCTTGTTTCGATGTCCACACCACACACGCCTACACCACAATAGCAAATTATTTAGTGTATTCAACATTTGAGCATGTAGAAGGGAGAGGTGGCAGTGGTGTTTAGGTAGATGCATGTGAAGACACATGGATATGCACCTGGCCCAAGATTTACAGAGTATTATCTGTAGTGTGTACATTCACTAGTAGTGTAGGTGTCTTATGAAGCTGAAAAAGCTTGTTAGGACTAATTGAGTGTCTAGGTTTAGGTAAGTATTTCATGAAAATAGACCAGATTGTTTAGATTTAATTTTTTTGGATTGCCTCAGTCACTTGACCATCAAACCCATTCAAAATTTTTGTCTTTTTCCAAGGCCACCAACTACCAGGATGCACTATTGGTCGGATCAGTGCTGATATGCTGCAGGCAATGACAGAGCTGGAAAATCTCAAGGAGGCTGCCACTGGTGTTCAGAGACGAATCAGGGATTATTACGACCTGTTAGCAAAATTTTAGTTTTTTTCTATCGTACATTTCTAATTACAAATGTTCCCTCGTGTTCAAGGTTTTATCATGGAAATATTTGTAATTAGCCTTGTTTGCACATGCTCAGTTTGTGAGAATTCAAAGAATTTGCACTAATTCTATTTGCACTACGCACATTTTTGACCATGTGACTTTTTTCGCCAATACAATACTTTAATTGGTTGGTCATTACCACAAAATGACAATCTTTATGTGTGATTTCTGGGTCTCAGCTGAGTGTTTATCCACTCTTCTTCTCCTGGTGCCTACAAATGTAATTTTGTAATTTTTTAAGGGCTAGACCTTAAAATCAGACAAAAATGCACATACAAAAATGCCCAATGTATCGAGGACAAAAGTGGAACAACTTGTCATTCTGACCCTGGGATTGCACCAGGAGAAGGAGAGTTGAGAAAGACTGTGCTAAGGGTCAGTTCACATCAGACGCAGTTCCATTCATTTTGGTGTGCATTTTTGTATGCGACAAAGATGCAGGCACAGTGTTTGACATGCACTCCATTATGGTTCCGGTCGGCTCTAGCTCACAACATGGTAGTCCGTTTCCGGTGATAAGGATGACTACATGTTGTGAGCTACAGCCAACCAGAACCCACGGAGCGCATGGAGACCACTGTGCATGCCTTTTTGCCACACCCAAAAATGGAACACAAAATGAACAAAAGTGCATCTGGACAGACATTTACATTAGTAAATTTGATTTTGGTGCGTGAAGAAAGCTGAAAATGGTTACATTTTTTCTCAAAACACTTGGCAATGTCTAGGGCTGTGTTTTAAAAGATGCATGTTTAGCGTTTAAAAAAAAAAAAAAAAAAACAATTGTGTTATTCCTGAACTACCAATGTTTTTGTATTTTGTAAACTGCCAAAAAGTGACATTGGATTGTGCAGGATTGAACAATTATATTTTTTCAAAAAGTTTGTAGCTTATTATTTATCTGATCACTACTACCAGTATATTTGCATATGGAAAAGGGGTGTAGCAGAACCAAAAGGCATAATAATAATAATACACATAGCTGTTTGTAAATTTAGAAAGGCTAATTCCACATTTGCTTGGTTCAAAATATTTAATGCTAATCACAGCAACATTTCATTAATCAGTAAAATAATATTAATAAACACAGATAACAGCATCTTGAAATTGAAATTTGGGTTTTCAAAAGGAACATCAGAAAGCTTCTCAAAAAACTACAGGAGATCTTGCTGCCAAGGCACTGCCCCTCTACCCACAAAATAGTCCATATATTGCTCCCGCACCAGACGGGCATTCTGGGAGGAGACAGCAGGTCTAGTTAGTTGCAGGGCTGGCATCACTGCGTCTTCAGCCGGCCGTCCACCTGAGGGGTCATCAGTATGGCCGGAACCAATGTAGTTAGCAGCATTCCTCCGTAGAAAATTATGGAGGATGCAGCAGCACAACACCACATGATTAATTTTGTATTCCGCCAAGTGAATGGCAGTCAGAAAAAGCCGAAAACGGCAGGACAAAATGCCAAAGGCGTTTTCAACCACCCTTCTGGCACGAGATAGTCTATAGTTATATATCCGTTGCTCAGGGGTGAGGTTCCTCATTGGAAAGGGCTTCAAAAGATGTTCCCCAAGAGCAAACGCCTCATCTGCCACAAAAACAAAGTTGAGGCCCTCCACGTTGTCCTGCGCAGGTGGCAAATGTAAGGTGCCAGACGTAAGACGCTGATAGAATTCGGTATGAGCCATGACACCTCCATCAGAATGACGACCATTCATACCGACATCAACATATAAAAACTCATAATTTGCAGAAACAATAGCAAGCAGAACTATGCTGTTAAAGCCCTTATAATTATAAAAATAAGAGCCTGAGGCCGGTGGAGGAACAATTCGGACATGTTTGCCATCAATGGCACCCCCACAGTTGGGAAAATTCCACTGATTGGCAAACTGGGCTGCAACATCCTGCCATTCCTCAGGGTTTGAAGGAAACTGTGGAGTCAAGCAAAGAAAAATTAGTTAATACTTGAGCACAAAATAGTATCAGCATTTTTAAAACATACATTATAGGGGCAAGAGAACACTAAAATATATCCAAACATTTGTTGAATAAAAATTAACAAGCAGAGATAATAATATGCTTCCTGACTCCCTCTGGTGGCAGATTAAATACATTTTGGGGAGATAATGTTGAATGCTTAAAGTTTGGCAAGTGTTAAGAACTCTCTCCTTTTCCATGGGATCAATATGGTGAACCAATGAAGGATCAGGTTGCAACCGACTTGGGTTTTTGTGATTGACACACCAGAGGGTAGACAATAACATAATATATACAAATAAGACAAAGTACAAATTAAAGATTTAGGAGAAATCATGAAGTGTATAAAATGTGAAAACAAAGAAAACAACTTACCCGAATATAGTCCTTCTGCAGGACTTGAATAATGGCAGAGCAAGTGTCTGGAATTATGTGTCCCAGAGCCTGGGGAGAGATCCCAGTGGTGAACTTGATGTCCTGGAGACTTCTTCCTGTGGCCAAATAACGCAAAGTGGCTATGAGCCGTTGCTCTGCAGGAATAGCAGGCCTCATACAGGTGTCCTTCTTGCTAATATATGGGAACAGCAAGTTTAGAAGACGCTGGAAGCAGGCATCTGACATCCGAAGATAGTTCCGAAAATCATTCGGATTGTTTTCTTGCAGCTCCCTCAGCAATGACATATGGGAAAATTGGTCCCGCTGAAGCAACCAATTTTTGGTCCAAACAGTCCTCCTCTTCCTGGTCCTGGTCCCGGCTTGAGCAATAGCCAGAACTCCAAGCCCATAAACAGCCCGTTCTCTCGCTGGATTCCGCAACATATCGTTATCGAGCGAACGCACGCAAAGTAACGACCAAAAAGGCACGAACATGGAAATCGGGAAAGCACTCACACGAAACGTCAACTAACTATATAGTAGCTGATGGAACGCAATGCGTGACGTACGAAAATAGAACTTCCTCTTTGAATCGCGTGGCAGTACGTTAAAACGTCACTACGTTCGTGTTGGTTGCCGAAAAAGTCCGAGTGTGTGTATGCTATGGGTGTGATCGGACAAATCAATTAAGTCAAAAATCCAAGGGAAATTTTGTTGGATGTCCGACCGTGTGTACGAACCTTAAGACATTGGTCTCCAAACTACGACCCGTCAACATAATCAATCAACATAATGCATTTGCTGGTCCAAAATAACAATCTAGAGATAGAAGGCTGAGCTTGAGGTGTGCATGCTTCCTTGCCCAAGCATCCCAGTGTACACAACAATGGGTCATTGTGTAAGAGAGTCTGGAATGCCAAATTATTGGTAGCAATAACAAGTTTCCAATGGCGTACCAGTTTGGGGCAATTCCAAAGCATGTGCAGACGATCTGCGGGGGATTGCTTCTGTTCTCCCTCCTACATTTGAGGATTGGCAAATGCAGGTTAACATCACATAACTTAAGGAAATACAAATATTGCTACAAGGGGGCACCCCTCATAAGTTTAACAAGCTATATTGGAAAGAAGGCTACAGTCAAAGGGTAAATTAGGCCAACATCCCAAATATAATGCAAAAGCAAGTAACAACCCCCTCATGGGGCTTTAGAGGCCTACAAAAAGGTATCAATCCATTTACAAGAGAGTGTTTATAAATTCTCAAGTACAAATTATATTTCACAAAAATCGTTAAAAACTATTTATGGCATTTCATTATCAACATTGTACACAATATATATATGTACAGTAAAACCTTGGTTTGAGAGTGTTTTGCAAGACAAGCAAAATGTTTTAATACATTTTGACTTGATATACAAGCAATGTCTTGATATACAAGTAGCGCCATGTCACTACTGAGTATAAAAGAGAACCGAGGCGCCTCTAAGTGTAGCAATATGGTTACATTTAATGAAGGTACAACATTTAGCAAGTCACATGGTTGACGATTAAAACAGGCACATCTAAGTATGCAGGCATCCGGGGGAAAGCTGTCCACATAAACCATGTACCGCACCGCCATCAATGTCATCCATTCCATGCTGTGCTACACAAGAGCTTCAAGCCACGCTTTCAAATCACTCTTCTGGGTAGTCTTCCTGGTTATGATTGCAGACTGACAACGATGAGAGCCGGCGGTGCGGGAGATGGTCTATGTAGACAGCTTTACCACAGATGCCTGCATACATAGATGTGCCTATTTTAACCATCAACCATGTGAGTTGCTAAATGTTTTAACTTTATTAAATGTAACCATATTGCTACACTTTGGCCTCGTACACGCGATAGGATCGCCAGAGGACAACGGTCTGAAGGACCGTTTTCATCAGTCCAAACCGATCGTGTGTAGGCCCCATAGGTTATTTAACCTTCGGTCAAAAAAATGAGAACTTGCTTTAAAATTGAACCGATGGACGCCTAACCGATAGGTCAAAACCGATCGTTAGTATGCAAAAGCATCCGTTAAGAACCAGCGCATGCTCAGAATCAAGTCAACGCATGCTTGGAAGCATTGAACTTCGTTTTTTTCAGCACGTCGTTGTGTTTTACGTCACCGCGTTCTGACACGATCGGTTTTTGAACTGATGGTGTGTACGCACGAGGGACCATCCGTCAGCTTCATCGGTTAACCGATGACAACGGTCCTTCAGACCGTTCTCATCGGATAGACTGATCATGTGTACGAGGCTTTAGAGGTGCTTCTCTTCTCTTTTATACACTGTAGCTCCTGCTGGATTTGGCTTCTAATCCCCTTTTGGAGGCTTCCATTTGTGGATGGACATTTTATGGTTATACAACCTATCACATTGCTATAATCTTTTTATATGGACTATAAACTGAAGGACTTATGAATAAATGGTTGTGGAACGAATTATCTGAGTTTCCATTATTTCTTATGGGGAAATTTGTTATTTATGGCATTTCATTATCAACATTGTACACAATATATATATGTACAGTAAAACCTTGGTTTGAGAGTGTTTTGCAAGACAAGCAAAATGTTTTAATACATTTTGACTTGATATACAAGCAATGTCTTGATATACAAGTAGCGCCATGTCACTACTGAGTATAAAAGAGAACCGAGGCGCCTCTAAGTGTAGCAATATGGTTACATTTAATGAAGGTACAACATTTAGCAAGTCACATGGTTGACGATTAAAACAGGCACATCTAAGTATGCAGGCATCCGGGGGAAAGCTGTCCACATAAACCATGTACCGCACCGCCATCAATGTCATCCATTCCATGCTGTGCTACACAAGAGCTTCAAGCCACGCTTTCAAATCACTCTTCTGGGTAGTCTTCCTGGTTATGATTGCAGACTGACAACGATGAGAGCCGGCGGTGCGGGAGATGGTCTATGTAGACAGCTTTACCACAGATGCCTGCATACATAGATGTGCCTATTTTAACCATCAACCATGTGAGTTGCTAAATGTTTTAACTTTATTAAATGTAACCATATTGCTACACTTTGGCCTCGTACACGCGATAGGATCGCCAGAGGACAACGGTCTGAAGGACCGTTTTCATCAGTCCAAACCGATCGTGTGTAGGCCCCATAGGTTATTTAACCTTCGGTCAAAAAAATGAGAACTTGCTTTAAAATTGAACCGATGGACGCCTAACCGATAGGTCAAAACCGATCGTTAGTATGCAAAAGCATCCGTTAAGAACCAGCGCATGCTCAGAATCAAGTCAACGCATGCTTGGAAGCATTGAACTTCGTTTTTTTCAGCACGTCGTTGTGTTTTACGTCACCGCGTTCTGACACGATCGGTTTTTGAACTGATGGTGTGTACGCACGATGGACCATCCGTCAGCTTCATCGGTTAACCGATGACAACGGTCCTTCAGACCGTTGTCATCGGATAGACTGATCATGTGTACGAGGCTTTAGAGGTGCTTCTCTTCTCTTTTATACACTGTAGCTCCTGCTGGATTTGGCTTCTAATCCCCTTTTGGAGGCTTCCATTTGTGGATGGACATTTTATGGTTATACAACCTATCACATTGCTATAATCTTTTTATATGGACTATAAACTGAAGGACTTATGAATAAATGGTTGTGGAACGAATTATCTGAGTTTCCATTATTTCTTATGGGGAAATTTGCTTTGATATAGAAGTACTTTGAACTACAAGCATGTTTCCGGAATGAATTATGCTCGCAATCCAAGGTTTTACTGTATATTGTTCTACATATTCTGAACACTACACAATAGGAACACAGTGACTCAGTATAAATAGAAGCCCCCAACGTGTTTCAGAAGTTCATTCTTTCCTCAGGGGTGTGCATCAGTAGAACACAACACTTCTAGAAGTGAGGCAAGAAAATTATAAGTATCATAGTTCATCACATACAGATAATTTTCATGTTATTTTAAAATGGAAAAAATTGCACTCACATGTCAAAAATGAAGAAAAAGGTGTCACAACCATACTACCCCTGGCAAAGTCATACAAGGACCAGCTGGAGCGCACACCAAGAGGAGACACAAGTGTCACAGCCATGCAATCTATGATAACAGAAATATAAAAAGCATAGTAATGATAGAAAATATTTGAATTTTTCACAATGGGTAAACTAAAGAGGAGTCTATGGAGATTGTTAGATGAAAGTAACTTAAAGGGTTTGTAAAGGAATTTTTTTTTATCTTAATAGCTTCCTTTACCTTAATGCAGTGCTGTTTTCATGTCCTCGTTGTTCGTTTTTGCTCTCAAGTTGCTGTAATTCTTCTCTGATCTCCACACTTCCTGGTTGTCTGTTTCCTGATAACCACAGTACTGGGAGATTTCTCTCTGTGGTCACTAATCAAGGAGGTGTGATTACTGTGTGTCTAAAACCCCTCACCACCAATCAGTTTCGTTTTCCAAACCATCACTGCCCTGTATTGGCTCTGTGGCTCTGTACATCACAGAAGCAGGAAACAACATGCAAAAACGAAACTAGAAACTGCAGGTACATTATATGATTGATTTTTATCTATTTTTAAAAGGAATCAGTTATTTATTATGTCTCTATACCCTGTAAACAGTCATTTCAGAAAAAAAAAAAAATTCCTTTACAACTCCTTTAAAAGAGGATTTATAAAAAAATAAATACAAATAAAATATAAACTAGGTCATGCTGGCCACAAATATAAAAATGTATAACAAAGCGAGCCAACTGGCCAAGAAGTGGGACAATATCCCTTAAGGTGAAATGCATGGAAGACCACAAATCTAAATATCAATATGTAAAACTATAAAGGGACATGGAGTATTATATATAAATATGAAGGGAGCAACCATAATTATAGCTAAGACCATAGAGAACTGTCACAAAGAGAATACATACTGTCTATAGGGATACATATCATGCTTGCTCTTGCAAATAAAAATTACTAGAAGTGAGGAATATATTGCCTACCAGAGCTAAGGATTTTGTCAAAAAATCATCAACTGGGTTTCCGTATTTAAAGTAGTCTCCAAGCAGGAAATTGAGGTATAGATGGCAGGAGCTTACCAAGTCATCCACCCCTTCCAGTGGGGAGGTCAGCACAGACTCTCCCATGGATTTATGGAATGGATCAGCTTAACCCATCATCCATATCAGCTTATAAAGCCGGACAGGTGGTAGTAGACACACCGGACAGGCATGATTCTGCCCTTCTGTAGCTGACGTGCGTTCCAGCTTGGCCCTCCGATGGAGTTTAACAAGCTATGGAACCCATGGTTACTGATCCCAGGACCAGCCTCTCTAACCTTAGTGTCCATTCAGATTCAACAATGTTAACGTTAATGGTGTCAAGTTTGATCATAAAAGGACTTGTTTGTAGTACTGGTGGATGTGGGTGGCTGAAGCACTCAAAGGGTAGGCACGCTCTAGTTGAGATATATTTCTAATCTGCATTAACAAGAGTGGTGGTACTGCTCCCTTGTTTATTAGTTTTGCTTGTTAAAACCTTATTCCTTCTCTTTGCGCCTGTATGCATAGAGGGATTTGAGTAGCGCTAAGTATTCTCTTTCGTTACTGATCTATTTCTTTTGATTATTAATTATTACTGATGTACTGCTATTTTCCTACCTATCTGTTTATGCACAGCAGTTTCTACTCTATGTGGCTGTATTGAGGGAATGTATGACTGCTATTAATTTATTGTGATTTTTTTTTTCTTTTGTTGTTGTTTTTTGTAATGCTGAAAAAATTCCAAAAAAATATCTTTAGAGAAAAAAAAGAGATCAACAGTGGTGATCAAAACCTTCCTACTGACACCAACGATGGGGAACTAGTCTTTCCACTGACATCAACAATGCAACACTATTACTCCTACTGACTCCTACTTAACAATGGGGTACTTGGTCCTCCCAGTGACACCAAAGACAGGGTACTCTTCCTCCCACCAATACCAATGATAGGGCACTATTCCTACCACCAATACAAATTATTGGGCACTATTCCTCCTACTGATACCTCCTAATGACCACCAGGCCTGAAGCATTGTTTACTCCCATGGATGCTGGGGCATTTTCTACTCCCACTGGCCACAGTCTGGCCCTCCTAGTAAACTGGCCCTTTTGTTTAGAAAGTCTGCCAAAGTCTAGGAGAAACCCGGGGATTTATGACTGCATTAAGGCATACAAGGTTAAATTCAGTCTGTAGCAGAAGTTCACAAGGCAACAAACCTGCATGTCTAAGGCAGCCAAGCATATGCTTCCTCTTCCACACAGGAGTATCTCTGACTACCAGAAATCCTGAGGTCTGGTTTTAGCCCTGATATACTATAAGCTTCACAGTTACATTTTTCTTAACGGCCTTCCTAATAGGGCCCTACTCCTAACCCAGGCCCCATATCAGTCAAGTGGCTGTTATAGCTATTGTTACACCTCTGCTCACATAAGATTTTGTATATTGTTTCACATAAATCAAATGTGCCAGTTATTTCAGTATCGGCAGCTGTAGGATGATTCTGGCTCTCATTCAGTATGTTACTATAACATCTGTGATTCAGCAGGTCTACTCAGAAAAGAGACCCACTCTCTATGACTGAGTTGTTTGCGTGGTTTTTCACTCACAAGCTGCCAAATTCACAAAGCAGAAGAAACGGTGTAAATAACTTAGCAGCTATCCTAGAACAGCATCAGCATTTCTTTCAGTTTGTGTTTCTTACAAATCAGGGCATACACTATTACTTAGATTGGGAACCAAATAGTTATATGTGGATAGCATATTGCATTAGGGTGTGCACCCCAAAGCTCAAACACACATGCTGTGTGTATACAGTATATATATATATATATATATATATATATATATATATATATATATATATATATATATATATATATATATTAACACACACACGCACACACACACACACACACACACACACCAAAAATGTAAATACACATTTTTAAAATGTATTAAAACATGGATGGTGTCAGTAGGGAAGTGGACAGTGTCAGTAGTGCAGTGGGCATGTCAGTAGAGCAGTAGATGATTATCAGTACAGCAGTGGAAGTGTCAGTAGGGCAGAGGTTGGTGTCAGCATTACAGTGGATGGTGTCAGTCAGTAGAACAGTGGATGGTGTCAGTATGTCAGTAGGGCAGAGGTTGGTGTCAGTAGGAAAGTGAAGGGTGTCAGTAGCACAATGTAAAGTGTCAGGTCAGTAGAACAGCAGACGTGTCAGTAGAGCTGTAGATGATGTCAGTAGAGCTGTGGAAGTGTCAATAGGGCAGAGGTTGGTGTCAGTAGGACAGGGGATGTTGCCAGTCAGTAGAACAATGAATGGTGTCAGTAAGGCAGAGGTTGGTGTCAGCAGGGAAGTGGACAGTGTCAGTAGCACAATAAAAACTGTCAGGTCAGTAGAGCAGCAGATGTGTCAGTAGAGCAGTAGATGGTGTCAGTAGAGCTGTGGAAGTGTCAATAGGGCAGAGGTTGGTCTTAGTAGGAAAGTGGATGGTGTCAATAGGGCAGAGGTTGTTGCCAGTGGGGCAGTAGATGGTGCCAGTAGAGCAATGGATGGTGTCAGTAGAACAGTGGATGGTGTCAGTAGCATAGTGGATGGTGTCAGTAGAGCAGTAAACCTATCAGTAGGGCAGAGGTTGTTGTCAGTAGGACAGTGGATGGTGTCAGTTAGTAGAGCAGTGGACTTTGTCAATAGGGCAGAGGTTGGTGTCAGTAGAGCAGTGGACGATGTCAGAAGGGCAGAGACTGGTGGTGGCAGTAGGGCAGTAGATGGTGTCAGTAGTCTTTTATTTTTTACGTTATTTTTAATTATTTTTACAATATAATTTGTATTTTTTTTGTTTGTTTTTCAGGACCCCTGTTGAGGGGCTTTAGCGAAATAACCAGACCCCTGATGTCTTACTTTTGAAAGAGAGAGAAAAACAGAGGACAGAGATTCCCCAGTTATTTTCTCCGCAGCCTCAGCTACACTGGATAGTGAATGAATGGGGAGTGCTCTGTGCTGAATGGCTTTCTGTCAATTCATAAACTGAAGCATAGTAAATGCATATATCTGTATAGAACAATCAGCTAATCAAAAGGGGCTCCTCATCCATGTATTTAACCATCTACAAAACAACCTCTCCTTTTTCGGACTTTACTGGTACCAAAGTGAGACGATCACACTGATGTATAAAATCAAAGTGTTTATTACAAAATTGTCAATAAAATTGTTTAAAAACATTGGAAATTGTACTCAAATGTGATATAGGCCATATCATTGAAGTACAACAAAATTATCTCTGCTTTATGATCCTAGAGGTCGATACGTTTCACAACAACCAGCCTCTTCAGGACCTCTTTACTTTGGTAGCAAAGACATTGACTACTCAAGAAAGAAAATATACATAAGCAACACAGTATATCAAACATAGAGTTATATAGACAGCTTAACTAAGCATGTTTATTGCTACACTTACGCATTACAGTAGGAGTATAGCCTCCAGATGGTGACATTTCAGAATAAAAATATAATGTGGATAAATCTCAAGTTCAAGTTCGGTTTGCAGTCAACAAGGACATATAAACAATTGGACGGAAGCATATCTATAAGGCATAAGGGATTGGCAACTATATAAAACTTTATATTATGTAATATGGGAACACTGTTATTTTTGAGTAGATGTACTTTCGATTAGAATAATTCACATATTCCACAGAGAGATAGTGAATGTGCAATTAATATTTATTATTATACACGATTTATATAGCGCCAACAGTTTACGCAGCGCTTTACAAAATAAAAAGGGAGACAATACAGTTATAATACAATAAAATACAAGAGGATTAAGAGGGCCCTGCTCAGAAGAGCTTACAATCTAATAGGGTGGGGCAGGGGGTACAAAAGTTTGTAACTCTTGATGGAAGTGGTAAAAGATTAGTTAGAGTCATGATAGGCTTCCCTGAAGAGATGAGTTTTCAGGGATCGCTTGAAGGTAGCAAGAGTAGGGGATAGACGAACAGGTTGAGGTAGCGAGTTCCAGAGGATGGGAGAGGCTCTGGAGAAATACTGGAGACAAGCATGGGAGGAGGAGACGATAGAGCTTGAGAGTAGGAGGTCTTGAGAAGAATGGAGAGGATGGTTTTGGGTGATGTTTGGAGACAAGATTGGTGATGTAGCTCGGGGCAGAGTTGTGGATGGCTTTGTATGTTGTGGTTAGTAGTGTTGCTCACGAATATTCGCATTGCGAATATTCGACTCGAATATAGCATATTCGAGAAATCGCGCTATATTTCGAATTTCGCGGTGAATATTCGCAATTCCGAATATTCGCATTTTTTCAATTTGATTTTTAAAACAGATCACATCCTATCGACGTCTAAAAGCATTGCTGGTATGATTAGAGACCCTGGGCCGAGTAGCTAAGCTGAGGCGATCCTTTTATGTTGCCAAATTGAAAAAAAAAAAATTGCGATTTTTCGCTATTGCGAATGCGAAAATGATTGCGAATTTTCGATAACTGTGGTAGGAGAACTCTGATTGTCTCTGATGCAAAAGGGGGGGGCTTTGTGTATGTGTATGTTATGAATATTTGTATGTTTGATATTATTATTTTTTGTAAGAAGGAAAAAATTGCGCATACCTTAAAAAAGGGGAGAATACAGCAGCAACTCAAAAATGTTATACAACATAAATTAATACAAGACAGAAAATGGAGTCGCTCTACAAGAATAAAAAATATGTCTAGTGACAAGACATGTGGGCAAATTATAAAATAAGCAAGCGCAAATAACTTGTGAAATACACAGTGAAACAAATATATAAAGAAATATAGTCCCAATAATAGAAAAATAATCTTTCATAAAAATGTCTTTGATATGTGAAGTGAAAAAAAGTCCAAAGCATGCAGCATGAACGTGTTCAATCTTCAAGGTGTTTGATTGACAAACGGCTGTGACAGATGGATAGAGTAAAGAATCACCACCAATGCAAAACACTTTTTATTTTGTATTGTAAAATATCACGAATATTCTGAGCCAATCAGAGTGCTCCTTCAGCATTTGCCGAATATTCGCAATTATTTTGTATTGTAAAATATCAAGAATATTCTGAGCCAATCAGAGTGCTCCTTCTGCATTTGCCGAATATTCGCAATTATTTTGTATTGTAAAATATCAAGAATATTCTGAGCCAATCAGAGTGCTCCTTCTGCATTTGCCGAATATTCGCAATTATTTTGTATTGTAAAATATCAAGAATATTCTGAGCCAATCAGAGTGCTCCTTCCGCATTTGCCGAATATTCGCAATTATTTTGTATTGTAAAATATCACGAATATTCTGAGCCAATCAGAGTGCTCCTACAGCATTTGTCGAAATTGCGCAATAAATATCGCATTCGCATGTTGCGATATTTCGATAAAATATCACGAATATTCTGAGCCAATCAGAGCGCTCCTCCAGCATTTCTCGAAATTGCGCAATAAATATCGCATTCGCATGTTGCGATATTTCGATAAAATATCACGAATATTCTGAGCCAATCAGAGCGCTCCTCCAGCATTTCTCGAAATTGCGCAATAAATATCGCATTCGCATGTTGCGATATTTCGATAAAATATCACGAATATTCTGAGCCAATCAGAGTGCTCCTACCGCAGTTATAAAAAAATCGCAATTATTTTCGCATTCGCAATAGCGAAAAATCGCAATCATTTAATTTCGATAAAATATCACGAATATTCGAATTTAGCGAATATATCTCGAATATTCGAATATATATTCGAGATATATCGCGAAATCGAATATGGCATATTCTGCTCAACACTAGTGGTTAGTATTTTGAATTTAATTTGCTGGGCGATCGGGAGCCAGTGTAGGGATTGGAAGAGAGGGTTGGCAGACACTGAGTGTTTGGTAAGGTGGATAAGTCCGGCAGCTGCATTCATGATAGACTGAAGAGGGGATAGCCTATGGAGAGGCAGGCCAATGAGAAGGGAGTTGCAATAGTCAAGGCGAGACATAACAAGGGAGTGAATGAGGAGCTTGGTATTATTTGTTAAAAAAGGGTGAATTTTAGAGATGTTACGGAGGTGAATTCTACAAACTTTTGACAACGATTGGACTTGAGGCTGAAAAGACAAGTCAGAGTCTAGGATTACACCTATACCCTGGCGTGAGGGGGAGGGACTAATGATTGTATTGTTGATGTCATGGAGGGGGGCACGGGTGGGGGGGATTATTGGTAACTCAGTTTTAGAGAGATTTCTTTTAAGGAAGTGGTGCGACATCCATGCTGAGCAATGGGCTAGTTTTGGATAATATCCACAATGACATTCAGAGGAGAAATGGGGCCCAAGACCACCACCATGGATATAATATCTTAACCACTTCCTTACTGGGCACTTAAACCCCTTCCTGACCAGAGGACTTTTTGCGATTCGGCACTGCGTCGCTTTAACTGACAATTGCGCGGTCGTGCGACGTGGCTCCCAAACAAAATTAACGTCCTTTTTTCCCCACAAATAGTGCTTTCTTTTGGTGGTATTTGATCACCTCTGTGGTTTTTATTTTTTGCGCTATAAACAAAAATAGAGCGACAATTTTGAAAAAAAAAAAATATTTTTACTTGTTGCTATAATAAATAGCTCAATTTTTTTTTTTTTACGTTTTTTTTTTATCCTCAGTCTAGGCCGATACGTATTCTACATATTTTTAGTAAAAAAAAAAAAAAAAACGCAATAAGCGACTGGTTTGCGCAAAAGTTATAGCGCCTACAAAATAAGGGACAGAATTATTATTATTTTTTTTTTTTTTTTTTACTAGAAATGGCGGCGATCTGCGTTTTTTATTGGGACTGCGACGTTATGGCGGACACATCGGACACTTTTGACACGTTTTTGGCGCCATTCACATTTATACTGCAATCAGTGCTATAAATATGCACTAATTACTGTATAATTTTTTTTTTTACTAGAAATGGCGGCGATCTGCGATTTTTATTGGGACTGCAACGTTATGGCGGACACATCGGACACTTTTGACACATTTTTGGCGCCATTCACATTTATACTGCAATCAGTGCTATAAATATGCACTAATTACTGTATAACATTTTTTTTTTACTAGAAATGGCGGCGATCTGCGATTTTTATTGGGACTGCGACGTTATGGCGGACACATCGGACACTTTTGAAACATTTTTGGCGCCATTCACATTTATACTGCAATCAGTGCTATAAATATGCACTAATTACTGTATAAATGTGACTGGCAGGGAAGGGGTTAACACTAGGGGGTGAGGAAGGGGTTAAATGTGTATCCTAATTAGTGTTCTAACTGTGGGGGAGGGGGGGTGACTGGGGGGGTGACCGATCTGTGTCTCTATGTACAAGAGACACAGATCCGTCTCCTCTCTCCCCTGACAGCACCGCTGTCTGCGAGAGCCGGGAATGAGAGATGATCTCATATGTAAACATATGAGATCATCTCTCATTGGCCGCACAGATCGCCTAGGAAACGGCCGCTCCGATTGGCCGTTCACGGCGATCTGTGACTGGCTGTGTCCAAGGGACACGGCCAGCACAGCAGTTCCCCGCTGCGCGCTCGGGAGCGCGCGCGGGGAACGCGAAAAGGGGCGGCCGTAAAAACACGGCCTCCCAGAGAAGTAGAGCCACCCTGCGGCCGTATATAGTCGTACGGCCGTCGGGAAGTGGTTAAAACACACCATTTACCTGCTATAGAAGAGCAGGATTTTAGGATATGATCTTCCAGCAATGGAGGTATATTGCAGGCCTTAATTGCCACGTATCTACAATAGAGTAAAGTATAATTGTGCAACCATCTCCTTACAAGGAGAATAGGGTAATCCTTTATATCTTACACCTGTCATAATAGTCTTATCTTACCCAGCATTCACATATCACCACCTGTAAGAGAATGACACTACCCATCTCTTTTTAAAGTTAGTTTGGCGCCAAATCAAAGCCTCAGGCTCCTAAGGTAAAACAACTTCCTATGATGTCATCAAAAGGGGTCCAGCTCTACTGTAGGTCGAAGGAGTGGAGGGACAATGGGCGTGTCCCTCCTGTGCCAGCCAAACCAAGCCTCAGGCCCTTCATAGTCATGCCATCGTGCATACGTAAATGGAACACCAGTCCACGTATGTGCAACAGCTACAGACCGTGCCTATACTTTGCAAATATCATAACACAGCTGTGGCTGCATAGCCGCACATCCCAATCGACATAACAAGAGAGACGGTCCATACTACCAGACAACCAGCAGTCCATGGCCTGCCAATGAACAAGTCATAATATCCTGTCATGCACAGTGTCTACCTATGAGAAAGCCCTATGTGGGAGCCATCCACATAGAGCGAGATTAAAAAAATAACTAAAAAAACAACAATAATAATAATAGAGGATTCCCCTTTGATCCACCACCACAACTTCACCTCCAGAGGGAGGCCTGAGAAGGCACTTCATGTCTCTCAGCTTCCAATGTTGTACTTTACTGGGGGGTCCTTTCCATAATAAATTGAAAATCATGCTAAATTCACATACCACCTATATACTATAGATTATCTTCTTTTTGTTTTAATACTTATTTGGCAGACTATATTTTACCAATGAGGTATATACTGTATTCCTCATAGAAAAGGTTTAAAACTGAGAGCCTCGTTTAAGCCTGGCAGGGTGGTGGCATTAAGATTAAAGATCCATCTTTCCTCACGTTGAAATAATTTCTAAAGTTTCACCTCTAGGGTAATCAAGAACTTTCTCGATAACTGTAAATTGGACCATAGAGGTGTCATTATTGTGTTTCAAGGCTACATGTCTTCCTATAGGGGTATAGAGGAGATTTTCTCTGATATAATAAATGTGGTCGTATATTCTCCTCCAAAAGTTTCTAAATGTCTTGTCGACATAGAATATGCTGCATTTACAAAACATAATGTAAATGTGACCCTAGTGTGTGCGTGCATCTGTACGGCAAAACAAAAGAAGGACTTTCTAAGATCCACCTACAATATTCACACGGCCCACATTCAAACATACCATACAAACTTCACTCGTTACGGGGCCCTTCCTGAAAGTGTCTTTTGACCAGCCTATCCCTAAGCAATCTCGCTATTATTTGTTATATGTTATTTGTGGATGATTCGTAATATATTTTCTTAGTATGGGATCGTCAGTTAACAGGTGCCAATGCTTTTGAATGGCATCTCGTGTCTCCCGCTGCTGACTGGAAAAAGTGATCACTATTCTTGACATTTTGCTTCCCTACTAACAGCAAATCATGTCTACTTTTTTGTTTTGTTCTATTGTAATGTACACAATTGAGTTGAGGCACTGTTTACTTTCAAAATACAACAATTTAAAAAAATATATACATTTTTATTACATCAATGAATATTACAAGTTTCACCCAACTGGGAAAGGGAAGGGAAAAAACACAAGGGGGCATGTTAAATGTATGTCCAAATATGGACATTAGACGATTCTAATACAACATCAATTCCTCTCACCCAGATTGAAATTTATAAAGTATTATTCCATCCAAGGAGAGAACTCAGTTGACACAATTCCAATATTATACTCTACATGTTTCGCAGGGAACCCACTTCTTCAGCAGTATAGTTTAAGAAGAATATTAACCTGTTAAAAAAATATGTAAAATGGTTCTATTGTAAGCCCTTTTTAATTTAGTTTTTGTATAGCCTCAATGAAGCAGTCTGGACCTCAGTAGACCCACCTCCTTTTGAAATTGTTCCTCAGTAGAGCAGTTTTGTTTGATACGTAGGTATTGTGAATATGGCATGCTCCTAATTAATGGCTGTTTCCTAACATAGTTTACTATGCTTTAGTTATGAATGAACACAGTGGGCCAGATTCAGAAAGAGATACGACGGCGTATCTCCTGATACGCCGTCGTATCTCTGAGTGCGCTCGGTCGTATCTATGCGCCTGATTCAGAGAATCAGTTACGCATAGATATCCCTAAGATCTGACAGGTTTAAGTCTCTTACACCGTCGTATATTAGGCTGCATATTTACGCTGTCCGCTAGGTGGCGCTTCCGTCGATTTCAGCGTAGAATATGCAAATTAGGTAGATACGCCGATTCACAAACGTACGTCCGCCCGGCGCATTTTTTGACGTCGATTACGTTAGGCTTTTTCCGGCGTATAGTTACCCCTGGGTCTATGAGGCGCAGCCAATGTTAAGTATGGCCGTTGTTCCCGCGACTAAATTTGAATTTTTTACGTCGTTTGCGTAAGTCGTTCGCGAATAGGGCTGGACGTAATTTACATTCACGTCGAAAGCGTGACCATTTGCCGACGTCATTTGGAGCATGCGCACTGGGATTCAGTCATGGCCGGCGCATACGCAGTTTGTTCGGCGCGGGGACGTGCTTGATTTAAATGATACACGCCCCCTACCCGCCGAATTTGAATTCCGCCGGGTGATTTACGCTACGCCGCCTCAACTTTACAGGCAAGTGCTTTGTGAATAAAGCACTTGCCTGAAAAACTTGCGTCGGCGTAACGTAAATGACATACGTTACGGCAGCAGAAAGATCCGCTGATCTTTCTGAATCTGGCCCAGTGAGTGACCAGTACCAATCACTCACTGTATTCAATCAGAAAAGCAAGGGATCAGAGGAAATTACATATTCACCAGTCTCTCCCCCCATTTCCCATCCTTCAGCATTCCCCTTTGTGCTGTGTGCCCACAGCAGCCGGTGGGAAAGGAGGTTTCGGGAGCTCCTTGTACCTTTCTGCCCCATATCAAATGCAGTCCCATGCCTTCCAGTAAGGCATTAGCATTTAGGAAGTGTCTGCCTACAACCAGGGACACGTCTGTTAAACCAGGCCACATTCAAAAAAATTCCTCTACCAGTGCCAATCGTATTACATCAGGAATCACTAAGTGGTCCCCACCATGCCCTGAAGATGCCAGTGTTCTGTTCCCAAGAACTGATAAAAACAGATACTATGCTTGATCTTAGCCAAAAGGTAGATAATTGCTGGTAAGCATTAGTAGCTCACTTGTTGCTTAGCACTCTTGCCCTTGTTAATCGGTTGCATGTTGTATTTAGTGAATTTACCATAAATAATTACAATATAATACGTTTTTCCTGTATGTTGGCATCTAGCAGTGTGCGGCTGGTGTTTTTTTTGGGGAGGGGGCCCAAACAGCCCCCCCTCGCCTGCTGGCACGCTGTCTGCCGGTGGATCCAGCACTTACCCCATCTAGGTGGCAGGTGGTGGGTGGCAGGCATTGGGCAGTGGCTCCTGTGTCCTCTCCTCCATCACCTTACTAGGGGGGATCTCCCTGGCAAAGCAATTTGTAACTATATTGATGAGGACAAGGGCCTTAACCCACAAGCTACGTCAGTCACAATGAATGGCACCCAAAGCTTACCAAAAGAAAAAAATCCTGACGACTATTGACACAATCTGCTGCCATCACAGATTCACCACTAAGGCCTTGTTCCCATATATCTGTGTGTGGTAAGAAATTGACTTTTCATGGTTTGGTCAATTTTTTTTTCAAGCCTCAAGGCGCATTGTAAAGCTGAGTACACACATAGGTGTCCTTTTATGAAGCAGTGAAACCTATTCACTGCTTCATTCTCCGGCATTCACGGAGGAGATTTTTCTCCTCTGTGTGCCTGTTTATGAAGCCGAGAAGATCGCTTCACCCTTGGAGGAGTGAAGTGATCTACCAACGCTTCAAACAGTGGAGAACGACTCCTGATACTGGAATCTCGTGAGACTTTACGAGATTACAGTACCAGAAATTCACAGAAACACCGAGATGTCAGTTCATTGAGCGGTGATAAATTATCACTGTTCAGTATCAGACGGCGTGGTTAATGTAATTAAAATAATGAGTCCCCCCCTACATAATATATATATGGATACACACACATTATACATACACATGTATATACACACACATTATACATATATACAGTACATGTACACATTATATATATGTCAGGACCATTAAGGTAAGTACTCACCGAGGCCGAGATGCTGAGGGCGGCTCACCTTTGCGACCCTGTGCAGACCACTCCCTGGAGTTAGAACAGAGGAGGGACGGCACAAGGAGGCACCGGTGCCAGGAACTGGTAGGCAGACTTGGTGCAGCTGACGAAAACAGGGCAGGTGCAGAGGACTGGAGACAGTCGTTGATCAGGCAGGAACAGGAGGTAAGTCCAGAAGGGACCAACAGGAAACAAAGGCAAATCCGGGTCACAGGCCGTGGGTCAGGAGTTGGAGAGATCAGAGGAAGTCCGTGAGAGCAAGCCAAGGTCAAGGGGCAGGAGACAACAGCAAATCCGATAAGCAGGCAGGGGTCAAGTGTAAGAGACGGCAGAGAATAGTCAAGGTCCAATCCGGGTCAAACAGGTCAGGGTATTCAGGTTTCAAGGTTCTCTCACAGGGTAAAGCTGACAACGAACCAGCAATTAGCAAAGGGGAAGGGGCTGGCTTAAATAGGCCGCACTGGCCACTGATTGGTCCACAGAAGTACAGGTTCAGAACCAGGCTCCAACGGACAGCAAGCAAACTAACACTTGAGCAGTGGCTCAGAGGCAAAGAGCTGGACTTGTAATGGATAGGTCCTAGGTTCAATTCCACCCAGAGCCAACTGGGGAATGTGACCGTAAAGGGCAGTGCCCTGACAATATATGTTTGTGTGTATATATAAATATACACACATAAATATTACAGGGGGACATGGTTACAGCGTTGGGGGGTCAGAAAGAGGTAGATGGAAGTTAAAAATTCTCCTCCTTCCTCCTCAGAACCCCCGGGATTCCCTCTTCACTCCCCGCTTCACCACCTCTGAGATGGTGAATTGGGGAGTGTGAATTCTGACACAGATCGCCAGTGAAGCTCTCAGATCACAGCTTCATAAACTGGCCGTTACTGTGTCAGTCTATGAGACTTCTCTGCGTGTGGAGATAATCGGCGGGAGAGCAAGTTCAAACACTTCTCCTCCCCCCCCCGATTATCTCTGTTTCATAAACTGTTTATGAGCTGTGATCAGTGGTGATCTATGGACACCATAGTTTTTTCTTCGTTTTTTTTGTTCACAAAAATGAAAAAAAAAATAACCTGACAGTTCCCCACATCAACACAAGCGTTGTATATGCAGTGATCTCTTCCGCTGAAACACTGTATTCTGCAAGAGGTTTCCCCCCTGCCCTTGCCAGAATTCACTGATCAGTAATTGCAGCCATTGGCTGCAGGTGCTGATCGAATGCTGGTTTTCCAGCAGGGACATTCGACAGAAGCCTGTTGTTATACTGGCTTCTGTGGAACTGACAGCTATGCACACGGATCAAAAGTTGTCTGGTTCCTGCTGAACTGGCCAATTGTGTGTACAATTGGCCAGTACACACAAAAGTGTGTACTGGATTTAGGTGAATAAAAATGTGTTTATGGAAAATAAAACAGCAAATAAGCATTTAAAAGACTTGATTTTTCTGTGCTTTATACTGCAATTTTATAACTTTGCGACGGGATCTCTTTAATTCCAAACATTTATAAGAGAGCAATGTGTTTTTTCCACAACTTGTCCTGGCATGACATTAAGCTACAATGCCGGTGGGAAGTGCACTTCTGCAAAAAAGGAAAACATGCATTACTCTAAGCCATTGTGTAATTTATTATACATGTGAAGGTCAAACAACCTGTGAATCACCAGTACTGCTGCAATATTCATTTAATGATGAGGGTACAGGCAGGCAGAAATAAACAGACACCAAGCCAGTTAAAACATGAATCTTAAATTCACAGAGATAAATTATGATAACATAAATACATACAATTTTGGCATATTCAATAGAGATACTATAACTGTCCCCTTCACCCTCTTCATAGAATTAAAAGGGTCCTGTTTTTAACAAGAAGAAGACACAACTGCTTAGTGAACCTCTGCCAGAGATTGTTGTGTCCCTGTCTCGATCAGCCTTTCTGTGCAGTAATAAAACAGTTTCAAGGCTACCACAAGCATCTTGAAAAGTGGTTTAGCGAACAAAGATGGAGTCAATGTAATGTATAAAATTACTAACCAGACTGGAATGCTTATTATTTTCTTAAGTGAGAAGTGTTTAGTTTTTTTCTTTGTAGCTTTCAATGTGGTTCAAGCTTTTCTCCAGTCCTCATTTTCCTTTGCAGCTTTGAATCTCATTGGTGCTAGTGGGACATCACACAACAGTTATTTTTAAAGACAAATGTTAACTGGCATATAAACATAGAAAAAATTGTGTGCTTATTGCAAAAAAAAGAGGTAATGAAAGCAACATATATTCCAGACACAAAGCAATTACAAAAAATTAATCTAAAAAGGTGTGCAAAGCCAATATCTCTGTAGGGATTAATACAAAAATATATTGTATAAGAAATAAAGTTAACTCATATTAAATCATAATGAACAATGTGCATCACATAAATAGTGAAATAACAGTCCCATAACATATAACACACTTATGCATAAAAAATAAGTCAACTTCAAAGAGAAATATATAAAAGTCCAAATGTGAAATCTTAAAAATGATGAAAGTCCACGTGTAAGAATCCCAAACCATCTCTTAAATTAGCTTGCTTTCAAAATCTCAGCCCTGATCTGAGTGTAGCCTATAGGGTATGCTGTAATGGATAAATTACTTCTCCCCCACCACTCTTATGACTGTAACTGCCATTCAATCCTTGATAGGAAAAGCTTGGGCAAATTAGGTAACTTGGTCAGTGATCACCAGTATATTTCTAATTCTTCTTGAATCATTATCAATGCAGAGAAAGTCTACACTAACTAAATCCATATGGTCGGAACCATGTAAGTGCCATAATGGAGGAGCTCGAATTGGGAGGGCTTTCTTCTACAAACATCTGAGGCAACATCCATGTAGACTAGTCATGGTATCTTTCATCCTGGCCAATAGAAATCGATTTGAACTAAGTCATACGTTTTCTCAGGTCCCAGATGATCACGGTGATCATGCAGACTTCTGAAAACCATCTTTAGAGAACAAAATGGGAAAACCAGCTGTCATTTCCTAGGATGGTCATGATATAATACCACATGACAGAGCAATGCTTTGTCTATCTTAAACTTCTCCCAGTATCTTAGGAACTATCCACACTCAGTAGGTAGAGTCTTCCTCAACATCTCTTGGTCATTGTCACTCACAGCCCTATACAGAGGTCCAATTAGGGGGTTATCTTTTGACTCTTGAACATCCGCTGCGGAGATATGAAACAGTTCTCAAATGCTGCAGGGTAGCACATGTTTGGCACATATTCTGGTCCACCTCCTATGGAGTCTGTCAGTCACATTTTAGAAAAGGCCCCTTGATCTTCAACTATTGTAGCCATAGCCCACATAGCCCCCAAGTTGGGACCAGGGAAATCTTCCCATACACTGTTTTCAATAGCTAATATTGGATGTCTATATCGGGGGTTCTCAACCCGTCGATCGCGAACTACCCATCGGGTAGCTCGCGAACACGACCCAGTCCCAACCCAGTCTTCTCTACAGAGCTTCAGAGTTGTGCAGATGCATGCTCGTCTGATCATAGGCTGCAGAGGAAGCCCCTGTCCCTTGCATTGGTGCAGCTAAGGGGCGGGGTGGGGTCCGTGCTCTTCTCCGAACCCGCCCAAGCTGTTGCTTTTCCGTGGTTATCCCCACCAGCCCTCCTTACCGATCCACAGGGCTTGTGAATGATAGATGCAAAGGTGAGAGAGGATTCACGGCAGACAAAAACATACTTGGGGGGCACACCCTAAAAATGCTATACATCTAAGATGGTGCTGCTATAAGACCAAAAACAGTACAAAACACAGATTATAGCTCACACATGCAAAAATGACATTTATCCTGCAAGGCTAGTTAAAAACCCCTGAACATTTTCAAAAATACGGGTGTTTGGTCACAATATATGGTCAAATAGTGCTTAGCCCACTTACTGCGACAAAGTACCCTGAATTAGTGGGTCCTACCCTGTTAGAATGAAAGAACCTGTGTCTCAACCATGGGAGATAAACTGCTCTATGTGGGAGAACTAAAGGGATTTCTCCTATGCACTGGTGGCCACTAATGTGAGGTAATGAAGAGGGGAGGGGTGCTCCAGCCCAAGAGACCTGGTCAGGGTCTATACAACATACAAAAACATACTTGGGGGGCATCCACGGCAGGACATGTTGAATTTTAACTGCACCTTCCCTGTGCCACTGCTTACAAACAACTTCTGTGCCCTGCTGATATCCATCCATCCTGACACCCAGCCCTGCTGACACCAATCCATCCTGACACCTAGCCCTCCTGACACCCATCCATCCTGACACCTATCCATCCTGACACCCACCCATCCTGACACCCAGCCCCCCTGACACACATTCATCCTGACACCCATACATTCTGACACCCATCTATCCTGACACCCACCCATCCTGACACCCATCCATCTTGACACTCATCCATCCTGACACCCAGTCCTCCTGACACTCATCCATTCTGACACCTATCCATCCTGACACCCATCTATCCTGACACCCATCTATCCTGACACCCATCTATCCTGACCCACTACCCTCCTGAAACCCATCCATCCTGACACCAAGCCCTCCTGACACCCAGCCCTCCTGACACCTATCCATCCTGACACTCATCCATTCTGACACCCATCCACCCTGACACCCATCCACCCTGACACCCAGCCATCCTGACACCCATCCATCCTGACATCCAGTCCTCTTGACACCCAGTCCTTCTGACACCAGTCCATCCTGACACCCAGCCTTGCTGACACCTAGCCCTCCTAAAACCTATCTCTGCTGACACCCAGCCCTCCTGAAACCCAGCCCTCCTGACACCCAGCCCTGCTGACACTCATCCATCCTGATACCCAGCTCACCTGACACCCAGCCCTCTTGACACCCATTCATCCTGACACCCATCCATCCTAACACTCAGCCCTACTAATGCCCCAGCACCATGCCCTCCTGACCCCCAGCCCTCTTGATGCCCTAGCTGTCCTGATCCCCCTGTACTGTACCTTCCTGATTTTCCAGTCCTGTGCTCTCCTGACCCCCCCAGTACCATGTCCTCCTCACCCACCTGCACTGTGCCTTCTGATCACCCAGTATGGTGCCCCTTCTGACCCCAGCCACTACATCCTACTGACCTCTGTACAATGCCCTACATGCTACTGACCTCTGTATGCTGCCCTATATCCTACTGACCTCTGTACGCTGCCCTATGCTAATGACCTCTGTACACTGCCCTACCTGCTACTGACCTCTGTATGCTGCCCTACATCCTACTGACCTTTGTACACTGCCTTACATACTACTGACCTCTGTATGCTGCCCTACATCCAGCTGACCTCTGTACACTGCTCTATATCCTACTGACCTCTGTACACTGCCCTATATGCTACTGACCTCTGTACACTGCCCTACATACTACTGACCTCTGGACACTGCCCTACATCCTACTGACCTCTGTACACTGCCCTATATGCTATTGACCTCTGTACAGTACTCTACATACAACTGACCTCTGTACGATGCCCAACATACTACAGTCCTCTGTACGCTGCCCTACATCCTACTGACTTCTGTACGCTGCCCTACATCCTACTGACCTCTATACACTGCTCTTTATTCTACTGACCTCTATACACTGCTCTATATTCTACTGACCTCTATACACTGCTCTATATTCTACTGACCTCAGTACACTACTCTACATACAACTGACCTCTGTACGCTGCCCTACATACTACTGACCTCTGTACGCTGCCCTACATACTACTGACCTCTGTACACTGCCCTACATCCTACTGACCTCTTTACGCTGCCCTACATCCTACTGACCTCTGCACACTGTCTTATATACTACTGTCCTCTGTATACTACTCTACATCCTACTGACCTCTGTACACTGCCCTATATGCTACTGACCTCTGTACACTACTATACATTCTACTGAACTCTGTATGCTGCCCAACATACTACTGACCTCTGTACGCTGCCCAACGTACTACTGACCTCAGTACGCTGCCCTACTTACTACTGACCTCTGCACTCTGCCCTATATGCTACTGACCTTTGTACACTGCCCTATATGCTATTCACCTCTGTACACTACTCTACATACAACTGAACTCTGTACACTGCCCAACATACTACTGACCTCTGTACGCTGCCCTACATACTACAGTTTTGCTGTGGTTAGAACATACTGTACATACATGGAATATTATCTGTTGATACTTCAAACATAGCTCCATACAGATAATTATTTAACAATATTCCATTTAAGTGCCAGGAACTGCAACTTGTGAACTGGGTAATTGCACTCACTGGGAATGAGTCTTCAGTTGATGAAGGCTACTGGTTGTAGCTCAGGTGGATACTCTTGGTGCAACACTCCACCAATCCTTCAAAACTTGCATCCATATGAAGCACATATAGGTTTCGGGAAATCAGCATATGCCAAGACTGATGCTTCTGTCAACTTTTTCTTCAATTGAGTGAAAGCCTCTTCACATGCAGAAGTCTTTTAGAAGACCTCTTTTGTTTCCCTTAAACAAGTCATAGGGAGCTTTGTTCACTTTGAATAAATACCCTTCTACAAATCTGAGGTAGTATCTACAAAATCCAAGGAAAGAATGTAACTGTAAAATACAAAGGCTAAGGCCAGTTTACTACTGCTTCAACTTTGGCAGGAGCAGTGGCCAATCCCTCAGCAGAGACAACGTGGCTCACATAGGTGACTGATGACCTGCAGAACATGTACTTGTGTGCTGATAATGTCAGTCCCTCTTCTTTTAGGCAATGTAATACTCACATGAGTCATTCTTCATGCTCTTCTAGTGTAGCTCCAAACACGATAATACCATTGAGGTAAACAAGACATTCTTTGTGTACAAGATCACCCAAAACTCTTTCCATCAACCTTTGGAATGTTGCAGATGTACCTCTTATGCCTTGTGTCATGCAAATAAATTGATAGAAGCCTGTAGGACATATAAAGGCTGTCTTCTGATCATTGGGTGCTATTTGAACTTGGTACTATTCAGACTGTAGGTCTAGCACGGTGAACCAACAATTTCCATTTAAACACAATCAAAGAAATCTTGCATCCATTGTAACACTTCGCCTTTATTGATCCCTCATGCAAAAAACATCACAGTCGGAGAATTTCCGACAACAAATGTTGGCTGTGCATGCTCTCAAATTGTCAGACAACAAATGTGTTGTCAGATTATCTGATCGGGTGTACACAAATCCATTGCACTAAAATCCAAAGTACAAACACGCATGCTCTGAACCAATGCTAAACAACAGACAATAGCAGAAGTACCCCAAAGGGTGGCGGTAAAGAGCTGAAAGAACATGTGGTTTGACGTATGTTGGCTGAAAATGTTTGCCATCTGTATGCAGAACAAGTTCACGGACAACGCCCTTTGGACAAAAATCCATGGATTTGTCCAATGGAAGTCCGATCGTGTGTATGATGCTTAAGACTGGCAAATTTGGTGTCATTTCCAGTTGGTGACAGTAAAGAACGTCTGGCCCGAGAGCTGTAGGACGGGGACCAATGAGGACCCAAGGGGGAGGGGGGGGCAAATAGTTACATAAAAATATGTTAGAGCTGGAAAGCCAGATATGAATCCTTCATGTGAAAGAGAAAAACAAGAAAAGTTTGGATGAGTATGACAAACATTTTTTTTAGACCCAGTAGTCGGCTAGTCAGCTCTCTTGTAAGCAATCAGAGAGGCTAACTAGCTTCTTGATTGCTATTACATTTGAAAAACCACTGCACAAATACTGTGCAACATAAAAATCTGCAACACCCACTTATTTATTCTCTAGGGCATCTGCTTTAAAAAAGATATATAATGTTTGGGGGTTCTAAATCATTTTCATTTGTTCGTGTAAACAAAGGTGTCAAAAAATGGCCTGGAGGTGAAGTGGTTAAACAACACCAAAAGAAAGCTCTATCTGTGTAAAAAAATATATATACACTTAATTTGGGTACAGTGTTGCATGACCAAATAATTGTCAGTTAAATTATCACAGCACAGAAAGCTGAAAAATGGCTGGCTAATGAAAGGATATTTCAGGCTGGTACTCAAGTGTTTAAACAAGCTTGTCTCTGTAAATATCTAGCAGGAAAGAACAAAGCAAGAATATTTCATTATTACCTGAGTAGGGATTCGTCCCCAAGTGCCAGATCAATAGTCTAGAGTAGACCAGCACTGAAATGTCCAGTCTAAGCACATATAGGCCCAGATTCTCAAAGGGCTTACAACGGCGCAACGCCATGTAAGTCCTAATCTGGGCCGTTGTATATATGCGACTGATTCTTAGAATCAGTTACGCATTGATATCCATTAGATCCGACAGGCGTAAGGCTCTTACGCCGTCGGATCTTAAATGCAATTTTTTTTTTGGCCGCTAGGTGTCGCCTCCGTCGTTTTGCCCGTCGAGTATGCAAATTAGCTAGATACGCGAATTCCCGAACGTACGCGCGGCTGAAGCAGTGAAGTTACGACGTTTACGTTAGGTTTTTCCGCCGTAAAGTTGCCCCTGCTATATGAGGGGCAACCAATGTTAAGTATGGCCGTCGTTCCCACGTCGAAATTTCAAAATGTACGTTGTTTGCGTAAGTCGTCCGTGAATGGGGCTGGACGCCATTTACGCTCACGTCGAAACCAATGACGTCCTTGCGACGTCATTTGGAGCAATGCACCCTGGGATATTCTTCGGACGGCGCATGTGCAGTACGTTCGGCGCGGGAACGCACTTAATTTAAATACTACACGCCCCCTACCCGCTTAATTTGAATTAGGCGGGCTTGCGCCGGGTGATTTACGCTACGCCGCCGCAACTTTACAGGCAAGTTCTTTGTGAATAAAGCACTTGCTGTAAAACTTGCGGCGGTGTAACGTAAATCAGATACGTTACGCCCGCCAAGTTTTACGCCATTCTACGAGAATCTGGGCCATAGTACTTCTCAGAGGTGAACAACAGCCTACATGGTGCATACTTGGCTTTTTTCTATTTTATAATAAAGCTACTTTGCTTTTTTTCTTGAAGGAAGGTGATCGCTTTGGTATAGCTCACATATGGTTAAGATGTTCAGATGCCCCAAAATATTGACATGTAATAATGATAGCAATTGAGCACATAATATTCATATACTCCCTGAAATCCAGACAGAATCCTCCAAGGGAAAACCTGACAGATGCGAGCATGGAAATAGTACATTACATCCACCATCGCAAATGAGAAAATTCTGAGTGCTAAAAATATAAGAAGATACTTGCAATCCTTTATATTGCAGCTGTCAGTAGCAAGAAGTCATTATCAGCAATAATGCCAAGTTTTGGCACAAATATTAAAAAGGTATTATAATCCCAACCTATTTCGAAAATAAAAATAATTGCTATACTGAGGTGTTTGGGCACTGTTTGTTATAAATGAGAATACAGCACAGATACAAATAGAATCCTACATCAGTTTCACCAACCTTTGTCAACTAATCTCTGTTCCGAATGTAGTAAATTAGGAACGCGATTTACTGACTCCATTATGCATTGGGTTTGTTGTCAGTAGCCAAACTTCAAACAGGCTTGACAGGTTCACTTTATTAAAAGTGGACTTTTCATACTAAAATCAGTACATAGTGCCTAGTATACTACGTACTGTACTATTACTGTAGTAAAGCCACAAGTTTTTTTGTGCCCCCTCTGCTCAGGAGGGAGATTTTTGTACCAAATATTAATACTCAGTGGGGTTGGAGGGGAAAGAACAGCTCCTTGCAGCTTTTTTTTTGTATAATCTTTATTTTATATTTTTATTATAACATACATGGAGAAAAACAAAGAGGAGACAATAAATGAAAGAGGGGGCATACAGGAATTGGGGGGGGGGAATTAGGTCACAAGTGCAAAAGGTCCTTTCAGGCCTCGTACACACGACAGAGTTTCTCGGCAGAATTCGGCGAGAAACTTGGTCAGAGCCGGATTCTGCCGAGAAACTCTGTCGTCTGTACACTTTTGGCCCGATGGAGCCGCCGAGGAACTCGTCGAGAAAATAGAGAACATGTTCTCTATTTTCTCGTTGTTCTATGGGAGAAGGCGGCCCGCCGAGCTCCTCGGCGGCTTCATCCCTGAACTTGACGAGGAACTCGATGTGTTTGGCACGTCGAGTTCCTCTGTCGTGTGTACGAGGCCTGATGCATTCAGTAGCCTGCTTCATATGACTTCATCAATTTATACCCAAGCAACAGAGGGGTGTGTGTTTTCAAACCATTGTATCAAGCCAGCTTTAATACTGTACTGCACGGTGTTCTTCTGCTGTTATTTTTATTATAATGACCATAACTGAGAACTCTTGAAAATTTGAATTCCTGAGAATGGGGCAGAGTGGTGGGTGGAGCTAATAGTGGTGCATGTTGCATACTGCGGTGGATATTGGGTGTGGCAAAATATTGCTCACAGTGGGAGGGCTTAAAACATGTGCCTATGTGCAGAGTGCAGGAGTCAGAAGTATGTAAAATACATTTTGCAAATTGGGTAACATACATAGTGCAGGGGTCCAGGCTGGGTACGTACATAGTGCAGGAGCCCATGTTGGGTAACATACATAGGGCAGGGGTCCAGGTTGGATAACATACATAGGGCAGAGGTTCAGGTTGGGTAACATACATAGTGCAGGGGTCCAGGTTGGGTAATATAAATAGTGCAGAAGCCCAGGTTGGGTAACATACATAGGGCAGGGGTCCAGGTTGGGTAACATGCATAGTGCAGGAGGAGCCCATGTTGGGTAACATACATAGTGCAGGAGCCCAGGTTGAGTAACATAAATAGGGCAGTGGCGCAGGTTGGGTAACATACATAGTGCAGGAGCCAAGGTTGGGTAACATACATAGTGCAAGAGCCCATGTTGGGTAACATACATAATGCAGGAGCTCAGGTTGGGTAGCATACATAGGGCAGGGGCCCAGGTTGGGTAACATACATAGTGCAGGAGCCCATGTTGGGTAACATACAGACAGATGCCAGACCAGCACTGTCAATAGCAGGGGCAGGGCAGCAAGAGGAGACTGGGGAACCCCACAGTGGCAGAACAATAGGGCCTGGTCGCAAGCGCAACCTTAGCAACCCTGGTAGTTCTCCCACTGATTTGGACCCTTATATTTTCCTGGTGTGCTGGTGACATACTTCTTGTATTGGGGGGCCCCAATACAGTAGGAAGGGGGCTCACTGCAAAACATGTGAAAGGGTCTCGTTGTGGGATCGTAATAAACAGCCCCAGTATATATATATATATATATATATATATATATATATATATATATATATATATATAATTGTATTTTATCGTTTTTTCACTGTCCCCCCATGTGCCCCCCCTAAATAAGAAAGCTGGAGACACCACTGTATCTAAAGGGGGAAATACTGTGTGGGGTGATATGTAAAGGGACAATATTGTGTGGGGGGCTCACGTAAAGGGCGAAATACTGTGTGTGGGGTGATGTGTGAAGGGGGCAATACTGTGTGGGGGTGATATGTGAAGGGGCAATACTGTGTGGTGTGATAGCAGACAGACTTGTAGTTTAAATGAACTGCAAGCACACTGATCAACACATTGGTATTTCATTCACACTGCTTACAGCTCTGCAATGACAGCCTGTACAGAGGTATGTGCACAAAGTTTTAGGCAGTGTGTGCAGGTAGTCTACTGTTTTAAAAAATAATAAATGCAATTTTTTTTACTGGCAAAAATATGTGCATATATAATACAATATCTGCACATATTTTTGCCAGTAAAAAAAATTGTCATTGTCAGGTTATTTACATATCTCATGCACTAGCCTGAGACAGGCATTATATTTTAATTCCCACCCCCACTCCTTTTCTGAAGTCATGTGGTTACTTTTCTGGATTTTGACTGGATGTTAGTGATCATAGCAGAATTTAGTGTAAGGGGAGTTTAGAGGTGGGCGGGGAGTCTACTGACATCACGACTCCACCCATCGAGCTCCAGACAACAGCCCCACCCACAGAATGTGCAGTTTTTCAGTTCTTATAACAGACAGAGGGGAGACATGTGACAGGTAAGGATACATGCAGGAGGCATCTATATCCTTATAGATCAGCACTATGGCAGTAGTTTAGAAAGGATGAGAGTGGGTTTACATCCAATTTAAGTATATTCTTGTTTTGAAACGACATTGATTCTTCCTTAAAAATGGGGGGGGGGGGCGCAGTTTGCCATCTTTGCCCTGGGCACCAAATGGCCTTGTCCCAGCACTGGTGGATATTGCTCCTCACATGGCAGTCATTTCCCGATTCTCTCCCTGCTGTCACTACCTCGGTGGAGAACCAGGGATCAAGAAAACAGCCAGTGAGGTGCTTACTTCGCACCTTAACCACTTAAGACCCGGACCATTACGCAGGTAAAGGACCCGGCCAGGTTTTGCGATTCGGCACTGCGTCGCTTTAACAGACAATTGTGCAGTCATGCGACGTGGCTCTCAAACAAAATTGGCGTCCTTTTTTTTCCCACAAATAGAGCTTTCTTTTGGTGGTATTTGATCACCTCTACGGTTTTTATTTTTTGCGCTATAAGCAAAAATATAGTGACAAATTTGAAAAAAATTTAATTGTTTTTACTTTTTTCTATAATAAATATCCCCCAAAAATATATAAACATTATTTTTTTCCACGGTTTAGGCCGATACGTATTCTTTTACCTATTTTTGGTTAAAAAATAGCAATAACCGTTTATCGATTGGTTTGCGCAAAATTTATAGCGTTTACAAAAAAAGGGGATAGTTTTATTGCATTTTTATTGATTATTTTTTTTCTACTACTAATGGCGGCGATCAGCGTTTTTTTTCGTGACTGCGACATTATGGCGGACACTTCGGACAATTTTGACACATTTTTGGGACCATTGTCATTTTCACAGCAAAAAATGCATTTAAAATGCATTGTTTACTGTGAAAATGACAGTTGCAGTTTGGGAGTTAACCACAAGGGGGCGCTGATGGGGTTATGTATGACCTCATTTGTGTTTCTAACTGTAGGGGGGTGTGGCTGTAGGTCTGACGTCATCAATTGTGGTTCCCTATAAAAGGGATCACACGATCGATGTCAGCACCACAGTGAAGCACGGGGAAGCTGTGTTTACAGCTCTCCCCGTTCTCCAGCTCCGGGGACCGATCGCAGGACTCCAGCAGCGATCGGGTCCGCGAGTCCCGCGGCCACGGTCACGGAGCTTCGGACCGGGTCGCGTGCACGCGCCCGCGACCCCGCGGCTGGGCTTAAAGAGCTACGTACATGTACGTGGATGTGCCCAGCCGTGCCATTCTGCTGACGTATATCGGTGTGAAGGGGTCCTTAAGTGGTTAATGAACTTTTGCATTGCTGTCACTGGTAGCGTCTCACTGAGCTGCAATGAGAAATGGAGAACATTATCTCCAGAGCCCCTTTAAGTAGGACAGTATCTGGAAAAGCTCTCCAGGACACCAGATGGCATCTCCTCCAAACAGACCCACAGAGGACTTTATCAAGCAGAGCGTTGGCATAAACACATAGGTCCCCAAGATCTTTCAGAATGCCTGTACTCACAAAAGACCCAAGGAACAGCTGGTTGCCTACTTCCAAGTGACACCATATTCTAGTGATACCAGAGTAGATCTTCTTACCCGGAAAGGAAAAGCGGCCCAGAATCACGTAGCTGTCTTGCTGTATTATAGAATATGTACTGTATCTCTATTACCAGAATTTATATTTATATTTTAGTGATAACATGCATCCCAATATATTTCAATAAAAGATTTTTATACAATTCTTTTACTTGGATTCATACAATTTGCTGCATTAAAACCCCTTAGGGGAACTTCCCATTAGTACTTAAAGCTTGATATATTAGGAGTGAGATTGATATGTATATACTAAACTGTAAAAGAAAGAAAGAAATACATTTAAATTAAAAAGGGGGCAGGACATAGGCCCCGTACACACGACCGAACAAGTCCGCTGAAACTGGTCCGCTGACCAGTTTCAGCGGACATGTTCGGTCGTGTGTACGTCCGACCGGACAATTTTCCGGCGGATCAGACAGGTTTCCAGCTGACAAATGTTTCTTAGCATGCTAAGAAACATGTCCGCTGGAAGCCTGTCCGTCGGACATGTTCGGTCTCTGTACAGACTCACCGGACATGTCCGATCGGCCGCCATCCCTCGCATGCGTCAAAGTGATTCGACGCATTGAGCTTCCAGGGCCGCGCACGTCGCCGCGTCATCGTCGCGACGAGGGCGCTGCCACGTCACCGCGTATTGTGTACGCGCGGATTTCTGTTTGATGGTGTGTACAACCATCAGACAGAAATCTCCGGGCAGACATGTCCGCTGAAAACGGTCCGGCGGACCGTTTTCAGCGGACAGTCCGTCCGTGTGTACGAGGCCTTAAGAAGGCTAAAAGTGAAAGGTGTGTGTCTGTCCTTATGTATGTTAAAGGGTCACTAAAGGAAATATTTTTTTTAGCTAAATAGCTTCCTTTATCTTACTGCAGTCCTGGTTTCATGTCCTCATTTTTTCGTTTTTGCTTTGATGTTGCTGTAATTCC
Organism: Rana temporaria; assembly: GCF_905171775.1. Taxonomy (NCBI): domain Eukaryota; kingdom Metazoa; phylum Chordata; class Amphibia; order Anura; family Ranidae; genus Rana; species Rana temporaria. The sequence continues at coordinate 260,569,459 of NC_053490.1, read as the reverse complement.
TCTCTGTTCTGGACACTTCCTGGTTGTCTGTTTCCTGATCACCACAGTACTGGGAGATTTCTCACTGTGGTCACTAATCAAGGAGGTGTGATTACTGTGTGTCTAAAACCCCTTAGCGCCAATCCAGTTTCGTTTTACAAAGCATCACTGCCCTCTATTGGCTCTCTGGCTCTGTACATCAGAGAACCAGGAAACAACAGCAAAAACAAAACTAAACTGTAGGCACATTATATGATTGTTTTTTATCTATTTGTAATCATTTTGAAAAGGAATCGGTTAACTATTATGTCTCTATACCCTGTAAACAGTCATTTCAGCTAAAAAATGTTTTTCCTTTAGTGGCCCTTTAAGGCTTGATAAAGACTAACATCTCTTGGTGGTATTAAAGTCAGACAGCTGCCTTTTAAACTTCATCAGCCACTACAATCTGTAATTCTAATTCTAAGGTATGTGAAAAACTTAGTGAAGTCCAATACCACTAACCCACGTAAGTTAAGGGTATTAGTTACCTGTCAAAACCAGGAATATAGACAAAGATGTTTGCAGCATTGCTCTGGTAATTCTGGTAAATTACTTACAGATCTATAGCCAGATTCATGTAGACCTGCCTAATGTTAGGCAGGCGTAAGTTAGAGAGGCAAGTGCTGTATTCACAAAGCACTTGCATCCTAAGTTACAGCGGCGTAGCGTAAATGTGCCGGCGTAAGCGCGCCTAATTCAAATTGTGAGGTGGGTGTGTTTTATGCTAATGAATCGTGACCCGACGTGATTGACGTTTTGAACGAACGACGAATGCGCCGTCCGTGGACGTATCCCAGTGCGCATGCTCCAAATTACGCCGCAAAGACTCATTGGTTTCGACGTGAATGTAAATTACGCCCAGCCCCATTCACTGACGACTTACGCAAACGGCGTAAAAATTTAAAAATTTGACGCGGTTCCGACGTCCATACTTAACATTGGCTGCGCCATCTTTTTGGTGGTTTATCTTTACCCCTGAAAACACCTTACGTAAACGGCGTATCTTTACTGCGACGGGCAAGCGTACGTTCGTGAATAGGCATATTTCGCTGATTTACGCATTCTAGGTGTAAATCAGCGTATACGCCCCTAGCGGCCAGCGTAAACAGACAGCTAAGATACGACGGCGCCGGCGGACGTATCTTAGCAATATTTAAGCGTATCTCAGTTTGAGAATACGCTTAAATATACAACGGCGCAGATTCGGAGTTACGACGGCGTATCTACTGATACGCCGGCGTAACTCTACCTAAATCTGGCTAAATGTCTGTAACTGTAAGCAATTAATTGCAACTCCATTCTCTATACTACAAAACAATTTTCATAGACCATGATCTAAAAATGTTTAGACTATTTTTTAGAGTAATTTCTAGGCCTGGGCAGCAGTACGTATCCACATTTACATTTTTGATGTTGTGTCAGTTATTCCAACGGTTCTAATTGCCAACAATCGCTAAGAGGTTTAGAATTGAACTTAATGCTAACTGCTAGAAACCATTATGCCTTAACGTGTGTGGATGTAAGATGTAATAGCTTATACTGAAGTATCACATTAAAAGCAGGAACTGACTGTAGCCAACAGCCATATATTATCAGGTCCCAGTTCTGTCATAAGAGGCGTACATTTACATTACAAGAAAACTCTACAGGACATTTCATCTATATGACATATATACATAGCATGGAAATGTGTGATGAGGAAAAAGCAATTCCCAGTTTTCCAAAGATAGCACACGCATACATTTTTATATGATATATATATGTATATCTGCATGCCATTTTATGTTTTTTTTTTATATGTGCAGCTGAATTATGAGTTTTTTTTTTACTATATACTATTCTATAGGTGTATGCCCAATATTATAAATCTCTGTCAAGTGTTGCAGGTGTTGAGCTATCCATTTCCCGTTGCTAGCAGGGGTAACCTTACGCTTACGAAAACGACGTAAACGACGACGACGCGGCGCAAATTTGTTCGGGAATCGGCGTATCAGGCTCATTTGCATATTCAAATGAGACCTGAACGTAAACGCCACCTAGCGGCCAGTGTAGTATTGCATTTAGGATCTGACGGTGTAAGTGACTTACACCAGTCGGATCCTAGCCTAATTCCGGCGTATCTTGTTTTGAGAATACAAAACAATGATACGCCGGCGGGATTTTCGAATTACGCCGGTGTATCTATAGATACACCGGCGTAACTCTTTTGAGAATCTGGCCCTGTGATTTTAAAAGCTGCAGCAAATCAGATAGAGTCTGTCTCATTTCCGGGAGGAGGGCATCCAGCATCATGTAGCTCCCTTCATCCACAGTCTTGCTGTCACTGAGTTGCACCTTTCTTTCACTGAATTCCATGTCTTTCAATTATGGAGGATCAACATACCATGGAGGCATTATCTAAGGCAGATTGAATGCAAATGCCCTCTTCCAGATAGACACCCACCCATCAAGATATTTTGATATCTATTTAACCTCTCCCAAGAACCGGTCTACTGCTTGCTGTGATGTTTTCAGGAAGTTATTTAAAACACCCTATCATCTCTTCCCACAAGCCAGTGGTGTCGCTTTGGGGGTGCTGGGGGTGCAGATCGAACTTGGGTGACATCCGCCAGAGGGGTGACACCCATGGCCGGCCGCCGCATTGCCTCTGCTGCTCATTAGCATAACAGAATGGAGGAAGGGAACAGAAGGCTGAAAGAGAACACTGGAGAGAGGCACAGTAGCGCTAAATAGACAGCCGTAGCTGCCAGAGTTACATTTCCAAGTTAACCAGCAGGTGATTGGTTGCAAGGTGGTCCTAGCAACTAATCATTAGCTTGTTAATATGAAAAATTAACTCCGACAGCTCCTGCTGTCTATTCAGTGCTACTGTGCCTCTCTCCAGTGTTCTCATTCAGCCTCCTGTTCCCTGCTCCGCTCTGCTGTGTCCCCCACTCTGCTTGCCCAAGTAAGGTAGGAAGGGGCAGAGCTGCAAGGGGGCTGTGTGAAGTATAGGGGTCCAGAGGTGCAGGGGCAGTGTAAAGTAAAGGGGTCCAGAGATGCGGGGACTGTGTAATGTAAAGGGGTCAAGATGTGTGGGGACTGTGTAATATAAAGGGGTCAAGATGTGTGGGGACTGTGTAATGTAAAGGGGGTCCAGAGGTGCGGGGGCTGTGTAATGTAAAGGGGTCAGAGGTGCAGGCGCTGTGTAATGTAAAGGGGTCCAGAGATTCGGGGACTGTGTAATGTAAAGGGGTCCAGAGGTGCAGGGGATGTGTAATGTAAAGGGTAAAGGGGGTTATCCTAGGTTTTACCTGCAGTTATAGCTGCAGTCCTATAGATTTCTATTAGGACTGCATTTTCTGAAAGCGCACCAAAAGTCCTGCATGTGATACCAAGTTTTACTGCACCAGGTGACACCAACCCTAGTGATGCCACTGCCACAAGCCTTGATCCAACTGCACTGTATAGAGAAGCACAAAGATACAAATTTCACTGGATCTAAAAAAGGTATGAACTGAAAAATGTAAAGGTTCAATCAGTGGCGGCTGGTGCTCAAAATTTTTGGGGGGGCGCAAACAAAAAAAAAAAATTGCAGCCTCACTGTGCCCATCAAATGCAGCCACTGTGCCATCAAACGCAGCCACTGTGCCATGCCATCAAACGCAGCCACTGTGCCATCAATTGTTATCACTGTGCCATGCCATCAAACGCAGCCACTGTGCCATCAATTGTCACCACTGTGCCATGCCATCAAATGCAGTCACTGTGCCATGCCATCAAACGCAGCCACTGTGGCATCAATTGTCACCACTGTGCCATGCCATCAAATGCAGCCACTGTGCCATCAATTGTCACCACCGTGCCATGCGATCAAACGCAGCCACTGTGCCATGCCATCAAACGCAGTCACTGTGCCATGCCATCAAACGCAGCCACTGTGCCATCAATTGTCACCACTGTGCCATGCAATCAAATGCAGCCACTGTGCCATCAATTGTCACCACTGTGCCATGCCATCAAACGCAGCCACTGTGCCATCAATTGTCACCACTGTGCCATGCCATATAACCCAGCCACTGTGCCATCAATTATCACCACTGTGCCATGCCATCAAATGCAGTCACTAAGCCATCAATTCGCACCACTGTGCCATGCCATCAAACGCAGCCACTGTGCCATGCCATCAAACGCAGTCACTGTGCCATCTGATCCCCACCCATCCACCTCGGAGCCTGTTATTGTAGTTAGACTGCTGGGACTTGTAGTTCTCCATCTTCTCCTGGGGCTTATGGAGGGGGGGGGGATCAGATAACACTGTTATATAATCCTGTCCCCCGGGGATTGATAGGTGCATGCAATCCACACCCATCCACCTCATAGCCTTATTGTATGTATAACCTGCTGGGACATGTAGTTCTCCAATCTCCATCTTCTCCATGAGCCTCAGGAGAAGATGGAGAACTACAAGTCCCAGCAGTCTAAATACAATAACAGGCTCCAAGGTGAATGGGTGGGGATCAGGCAGTGCACCGCTGTCCGCTGATGACTTTGGGGGCGATCAAGCAAATCCATATTGAATTCTGTGGCATGATCCATCGGCTTACCTTAGCAGCTCCGCTCGGGCATTGTGAAGAGAACTGAGCTGCCGCCTGACGTCACTTCCGCTTTTCGTCTGCAAGACAAATGGCCGTAAGTAACAGTAATAGTAATGCTCCCGGCGCCCATAGAGACACGGGAAGCTTATCAGCGCTTTGCAATGCGCCCATAAGGCGGGATAAAAGCCCGCAAATGAAGCGCCATGTCTGCAATCTAAAGATTGCATTGACGTGGCGCTTCATAGGGCAATGGTGGCCGGCGCTCAATCCTATTTTATTAAAGGATTTTTTTTTTACGTTTCTTAAAGGGGCCACTGAAAAAAAAAAAAAAAAAAAAAAAAATATATATATATATATATATATTTTTTTTTTTGTGCCTACAGGAGGGGGGGGGCGGTGCCCGGGCGCCCCATATGGGCGGGCCGCCACTGGGTTCAATTAAAACATTTTATTAGCATGTTGATAAAGGAACAAAATATAAGCAAATTAACCCCTTCCCCCTGCCACTTCATGGCCCTTTAATAGGTTCTAAATGCTGGGAGGCTGAGACAGGCATTCTGATCATGTGACCGCTGTCACAGTACCATTGACCACTGATTGGGAAGCTCACAATTGCAAGTATGCATTGGGACCGGTAACTGTGCTTGGAGCACGCAGGATTTGGTTTCCTGGTTTTCAGTTTTATTTCTATCAGTGGAAGTAGGAAAATGTCCTTTGTTAAATGAAACTTCTAAAATTATGCATCTTTAAAAGGGCACACAGAATAGTTTGTATTGTGCTTTAAAACCACAACTGAAGTAGTACTTGCTTATAGGCAGCTCTGCAGTTTAGACGAATCTCTTAATTTACCTTTGTATTGGTCCTGAATACTGTATGTGCCTTATGAGAGACAAATTCACAGCCTGTATCGTGCCAGTAACCCCTGACTGTTTTTCACTCAGAAACACCAGTTTTGTTTTGGCTTGAAAGCTTTTGTGAGAGTGATGCCCAGTACACACGATCGGGTTTCCCGGCGGTAAAAAGTCTGCCGGGAAAACCAAGGGGAAAACCAAGAACCTGCTCAGTAGATTTTTCTCCCTACAAACGGCTGGTTTTCCTGGCATGAAAACTGTCATGCTACACAGCAGGCTTTCCCCATAGAAAAGCTGCCGGCTTAAAAACCGCCGGGAATCCCGGCAGGAAAAAAGGAAACATGTTCTCATTTTTTCCCGCCAGGATTCCCGACGGTTTTCCTGTTGGGAAAACTGCCATGGAGCATACACACGGACAGTTTTCCCAGCCAAAAGCTGTCATGCCAACGGGAAAACTGGTCGTGTGTACAAGGCAAAAGAATAATCTTACTTCTATGCAAACTGAGTTTATTTTTTCAGTAAAAGCATTTTAAAAAAATTCTCAATTATCTCTGTATCTACAAGAATTATGAATAGTTTTTAAGATTCACAACACAGGCAGTTTGTTTTTCTGTGAGACACAGAGCTTGACACCCTGCCAGCTCTTTAATGTAAAAATACAGAAGGAATTTCTAAGCTATACGGTTCCTATCACACCATTTTGGTGCACTAATACATGAATTTGACACACGTTATGCCATGTGTCAACATGTGTTAGCAGTAGTAAACCACCAAAAAATTGGGTCTTCTGCAGGTCTATGCAAGTGATCCGCATACTAGCACATTATGGCAGACTCACCTACATATGGAGCCCTCAAGCACAGTGCTCTCACAGATCCCCGGGTGCTTCCATCTTCGCCTGGTCCTACTTCTGGGTTTGTAGGCCCTGGCCGCATCAATGGCCGCCATGATGACGTCACTCCTGCGCATGTGCATGGGAGAGCAGGCTGCGACACAACCCTTTGCGTTCAATGGCATACTGTGTGCCCAGAGCATCATTGTGCATGGGGGGGGGGGGGTGGTGTCATTAGCTATTGCTGATGTGAGAATCTCCTAAACCGTGCACATTTAGAAAATATTCATTGTGCCTACAGATAAGCCTGATTATAAGCTTACCTATAGGTACAAGTTAAGAAAAGGGACGTTACAACCACTTTAACACAGTCCATTTAATGCACCTAAAAATGTAGTAGTACACAAGTATTTCCTGCCTTCCCCCTGCAGCTAATCTTGTTCTGCACTGTGTCTCTGTTTGGAGACAGCCATCTTGGTATAGACCAGTGGCATTGCTATGGGGGGACAGGGGTGCCCCCATAGCAAGGGGGACACCCGCCAGAGGGGTGAAACCAAGGCCAGGACAATGGGGGAGCATAAAGAGATGAAAGTGCCGGTGTCCTGGCGAGATGGGTCCCGCAGTACGGAGCACAACGGAGCTGCTGAAAATTGCCAAAGATGAACAGATGTGAATAGGCTGTACATTGAACACGACATTGTGCCCCATGCTGCCGCACGCTCCCGATGCTCGTGTAACTCTGCAAGGGGTGGGTGTATTACTATTATATCATGTAAGGGGCGGATGGCTTAAGAAGAGGCCGCATTTAAAATTGATGGGCACAGCTGATAGGTTGGGGGTGGTTTTATCAATAAACTACACGTCTTTGCGGGGCGTGTTTAAACAACTGAAGGGCGGGTTTAGCAATGTTGATGGGCGGGTTTGCAGGACCTATTTAACCATCAACATTGCAAACCAGCCCTTCAGTTGTTTAAACAAAGTCAGACCCTCTGACCCTGCACAGTACCCTTGCAGAGCTGCAGCTGGGTGCCGAGTGCTGTAATGCTCCCTGTGCTCCTACACTCAGCACTAGTAGACATCCTTACTACACTTCTCTATTAGGAGGAGTGAACTCCGCCCGACAGATAATTTCTAGTCCCCGCCTCTGATATGATGTCATTCAGAGGCCAGGACAGGAAGAGAGAGAGGCACTGCGAGGAAGCGTACATGTTGCTGGGATTAAGTAAGTGAGCAATGGCAGACAGAGGAAAATATATTTTGCTTAACAGTGTAATGTTGCAGTGACTCTTTTCCAGTGCACAGGGCTGGTTAATGTCTTGGGAACTGTGGTGGGTTTTGTGATTGGTGGATAATTAACTAACACTGCCATTAGCCAGTAATATTCAGCATGAAGGGGTTCATGTACTGACACTGGCCACTAATTCAACACAAGGCATTACTGAACACTACCATTGATCTGTAATGCAGTAGTGGCCAATAGCAGTTAATTAACCCCCTTGTGCTGTATTAGTGGTCCCCATGATGTCTGGTGATCTTATGGAGAAATAATCAAGCTGTAGTAGCAGGAGAGCTGGAAAAAGTACAGGTCCTCAAAATACTATAGTTTTTCTCCAACAAGGAGAACAGTGTGCAACACAGCACTGTCTTTTTGTGGATTTATTGCAGAAAATGTAAACAGGAGAGGAATAAGGGTGTAAAGATTCTCCATGACTTTAAAATAAACTAATAGAAGGACAACATTTTGATTGAATCCTCTTGTAACATCCTTTGCTGGGGATAAGAGGGAATAAAGGATGATATTCGAGCAGTTACATCCACAAACATGTGCACAACTGGGATCCCAAATCAAGGTCTTATATCAATGTCCTAAGACAGCTGTCACCATTCCAGCTTGCATGTGACACCCCTCAAAAAGCAAGAAAAGGTCCTTCTCCAGTCCGACCTCCACAAGTGATGCCCTCCAGCCAAATCATTTTCACCAGATCACCTTCAGGCCCTCAGCACAGCATATGCTAAGGCCTAAAAGCAACCCATCTCAAAACACACACAGGCTACCTCCCAGTGGCAGTCACCCCAGGAACAAGATGATTCTGAACAGACCACCCAAATATTTATTATCTCCCCAGCCACCTTCCAGGTGCCCCTTCCCAGGGATTGGCTAATGTCCACATAAATATGCTCAGTGATTTATCCACCTACTCTATCTTCTGGAAACATATTGAATTAGCAAGCAGGGTAATCAACCACCAAACCTAGGGAAACCTGACCAGACCAAAAAAAATGATCGCCGCTTCAATGAGTACAGCATAGCCAAAACACAAAATTTAGCCTAACTAGGGCATGATGCTACACACATTTATGTTTTCTATATTATAGCAGATCTTCACTTTTTTAGATCCACTTTAACTGTGTTATTTCCAAATAAATTGGAGCTCAAATAAAGTGAAGCTCCTCTGTCAAGGAGCTGAAAACAACATATTATTTCAGCTTTAGAGGCAGAAAACATCTTCAAGTGAGAGAAAGGACTTCTGTCCAGCTGACAAGTTTTACTGACAGTTGTAATATTTCCACATTTACAGGCATTAAACAATATTTCCTGAAATATTAATAAGCAACATTTTTATAAAGGAAACTGTCAAGATTTATAGCATAGTGTCATTATAGAGAGCTGTTATAAAACTGGGGGAAAAATATTGCTATTGCAAATTATTCCTTCTAGTGTCTAATTTTACTTTGTCCTGTGTGACTATATATAGCATAGATTTATGTCATAAAAACGGGCCTAAATTTATATTTTGAGTTAGATATCATTACAAATGTCCATGGAGAGTCTACATACAAGGTTTTGTGGTATGATTAATATTTTATGTTTTCTATAGCAAAAACCCAATAATGAAACATGTTGCTGTAAAAAGTAGAATACGACAAGTAATTTCATTAAAATAGTGATCAGAGTATTTGATTACATCAGATGGTGCATTATATTATGATTTTCTGGGAGATCTTATCTGTTCTGAGACTTAAGAACATTTCTGTAGTTTGGGTTTTCTTGTGTACGTGTGTACATCGATAGACAGCTGGCATAACTCCACACTGGGCATTAATGAGCCATCTGCTGCGGAAACATGTCTTTGCTGTACTTACAGTTTTTAATTTACCTATTCGTTAATCATGGCATTGCTCTGAAGAAGGTATTAAAGCTAAACTCCGGGATAAAAAATATTTTTTAAATACAAGAGGCATTAGTATTCTCACTTGAATCATAATGTGCTTTTTGTAATACTTCCAGATCATTGCAGTTATCCTGCCTCAGTGCAGGTGCTCCCTGTAATAAAGTCCAGTCACTGCTGCTCTCTCTTCTTGTGCAAGGTGACTGGTCTTGTCTCCTCCCCCTCCTGTAGTTTCCAGCAGGCAGCCTGAAGTGGATGGGATTTACTGGGTACCTCCCACAGCTCTGCTGTCTGCACAAGCTATGTACAAAGTGATAATGTCACCGCAACTTTTACAAGTCCGAAGGACAATACAGTATATAGTTGGACTTTTAACCACTTAAGAACCGCCTTCTGCACATATATGTCGGCAGAATGGCACGGCTGGGCACAAGCACGTACCTGTACGTCCTCTTTAAGTGCCCGTGGTCTCGCATGCGCGACCCGGTCCAAAGCCCTGTGACCACGGGACCCGATCGCCGCCGGAGTCCCGCGATCGGTCACAGGAGCTGAAGAATGGGGAGAGGTGTGTGTAAACACACCTTCCCCGTTCTTCACTGTGGCGCTGTCATTGATCGTCTGTTCCCTGATATAGGGAAACACGATCAACGATGTCACAAGTCCAGCCCCGCCCCCCTACAGTTAGAAACACATATGAGGTCACACTTAACCCCTTCAGCGCCCCCTAGTGGTTAACTCCCAAACTGCCATTGTCATTTTCACAGTAAACAATGCATTTTTATAGCATTTTTTGCTGTGAAAATGACAATGGTCTAAAAAATGTGTCAAAATTGTCCGATGTGTCCGCCATAATGCCGCAGTCACGAAAAAAATCGCTGATCGGCGCCATTCGTAGTAAAAAAAAAAAATATTAATAAAAAAGCAATAAAACTATCCCCTATTTTGTAAACGCTAAGGCCCAGATTCACGTAGATCGGCGCATTTATATACCGGCGTAGCGCATCTCATATGCGCTACGCCGACGTAACTCTGAGAGGCAAGAACAGCACTCGCTCCCTACGTTGTGCCAGCGTAACGTAAATTGGCCGGCGTAAGCCCCGCCTAATTCAAAGTAGTAAGGTAGTGGGCGTGATACATTTAAATTAACCATGACCCCATGCAAATGAAGGGCCGAACAAACTGTGCATGCGCTGTTCCGTGGGCGCTTCCCAGTGCGAATGCTCAGAATCACATGGGACATAACGTCTAAGATACGTCGAATCACTGAACGTAACCTACGCCCAGCCCTATTCACGTAGTCCTACGTAAACTACGTAAAATACGACGGCTGTTCCATCGTCCATACCTTTGCATGGGATGCGCCTTAAATAAGTAATAGTCTATTCAGAAAACGATACTTCCACCCCACAGTGCTCACTGGCTTCTTTCACCAACCTATACATTGCTACAGGACAGTGACTTTCATTGGAATTGTGTGGACTGGGGCATTTGGAGCCATTCATACGCTCAACTCAGGTCACGACAGCTTAAAAGCCAGCATGTCCTACCTGCAATTAATGACATTTAGGACATATTGTGCATCTTGTTGAACACAGCTAAGATAAGAAACGATTTCAATGAGTATTCTGTGTGATTTTTATTAAAAAAAATTGTGGTGAATTTATGCTTTTTTTAGCTACCAAACTGTGTTTTTGCAATAGCAAACTTAAAGCAGAGGTCCACACAAAAAGTGAACCTCTGCTTTTTGGAACCCTGTATAATACAGGTATTTACACCCATTTCCAGGAATAGACACCCGCGGGAGTTACGCCCTTTCGCGTCACCCCCGCTGTCTTCTGGGAAACACACTGGTCCCAGGAGACAGCGGGGACCAGTGAGGGCGCGCCATGTGGCTCGCACATACGCAGTAGGGAACTGGGCAGTGAAGCCGCAACGCTTCACTTCCTGATTCTCTCTCCGAGAATGGCAGTGGGGGCAGCCGAGAGACGAGCAATTGCTCGGCCTCGGCTGCCGACATCGCGGGCATGCTGAACAGCTAAGTGTCCATTTGTTAAAAGTCAGCAGCTGCAGTATTTGTAGCTGCTGGCTTTTAAAAAAAAAAAATTGGGTGGACCTCCGCTTTAACAATAGTATTCATGGAGGTAAATAATGTGGGCTGTGCTGTCTACAGAACAGCTAATATGTCAATGGAGAACAATAGCAGAAAATATGCAAGCAGTCTCTGACAGCATTTTTTTTTTCTGTATTCATTTTTGGTCCCTGCAAACATTCGCTGACAGTCTTTTGTAGCAAATGAGCAGGCTCTACCAGTTTCGGTAACATACGAATAGTAATTGTGGACTGCGGATTGGTTTACGATCGTGCTACTGAAAAATACCTGAAAATCTTTATGATCAAAAATTACTTTCTTCTGGTGCTACTTTTTTAGCATAATCTAAAGGTGTTAACCGGAGACTATTTAACCATAGGTGGATGGGCTGCTTTGTAGTGGACCTTCTTTCTCACTGCTTCTGGTGGGTGTGGTATCCAGTCTGACACTGATTGTGATACACTTCTAAAGGCTCATACACACAGTCAGACATCCAACAAAATTTCCCTTGGATTTTTTTCCTAATTGATTTGTCCGGCCACACCCATAGCATACACACAGTCAGACTTTTCTGCAAACTTTTCTAAAACTTTCCTAACATCACGTGTTTTTTATGCTATTTTCTGCTCTTTACCGCCACCCTTTGGTTAACTTCTGCTATTGTTTGTTGCTTTTAACATTGGTTCTGAGCATGCGTATTTGCACTTTGTCCAAAAGTTGGTTGGATTGCTGTACACACAGTCAGACAAGGCACCATCGGACTTTTGTTGCCGAAAAGTTGGTCCGTTTGCAGACCCAACTTTTTGTTGGATGAAACCCGAAAAAGTTGGTCCGATGGAGCGTACACACGGTCCGACAAATTAGAAAACTTGCAGATTTTGAAGTTGGTTGGCAAAAAGTGTGACCGTGTGTATGGGGCTTAAGACCCACAGCTAGCCTTACCTTCCTTGTTGCAGAATTCCTCATAGACATATACTGTATCAGCTTAGTAGTTAGTATCAAAAGGAGCAATCCGTTATGGGGTTTCATGGGAATAACCAGATCAGGGAAAAGGAACAAGAAGAAGATAAATATTAGACTCCCCTTACTGACTTCAGATTCCAATCTTTAGTCTTAATTTAGGACAGGAGTTCCTTTTTTTTTAAATATGCCCACTGCAAAGGAAAGAGCTTCAAGCCATTACTGAAACCTCACTGCAAATGCTTGTAGCCTAAGCACTCAAGAACCATGTACATTGCAATTTTGAATGACTCTGAAATACAGGGTTGCAGCATTGTCTTGTTGTACAATTTTTTTTTTCCGGAATGAATTTCATAAATAAAACATGATTATCCACACAGTACAGACAATTTTAGAAATAAAATTGCTGAAAGCAATCTTAAAAAGCATTCTATTTGGGAAAAAAAAATTAAATCAAGTCTTGATCTTAATAAATTCAAGATTATAAAAAGTGGAATACAACATTATGGAAATTCTCAGACAATTTTGTTTAATCAACAGTTATTTCAAAGAGTAGCTGAATTACTGGAAAAGACCAATCACTTCTGTGACTTTAGCACTATCTGTGAGTGGTTATTGATTGTTACACAAGATAGCATGCTTTTCAGGAACTCATTCAATAAAATTGCTCTGAGAATTGATTTATACTATAATTTGGATGAAATGCTTTCTGAATGGAATACGCAAATACTAGTTTTCAAGAAACAACCGATCACCAAGAAGACTGTATCTGCATTTTAAGAAACAGTCTAGTGAAAGCAAACAGTGAATTACTAATATATCCCGTACATAATGTAACTGTCCAGTAAAGCTACATTTAATGAAGTTCTACATGTGCTTTTTGAGTTGGAAGCTTTTTGACATGTGATTCCACAGTATACAACTGTGCAAAGTCTATAACAAAGGGACTATTTAGGAATGCCTGACCCACACATTTGTATAGCTAAAGCTGGGCTTTAACAAACAGCTAAGAAATTGACAATTGTAAATAACTGAAATACATATATAGAAGCTGCTTTATCTGCCAAAGGATTTTCATGAAAAAACTAACACAATGACGGCGCAAAAGAGGGAGATTTGAACCACAATACCACAAAAAGTTGATAAATAAATTGTTATAAAAAGGGAATGGGAGGAAGGGAAACAAAAAGACCAGTAATTGGATAAAAATAAAAAGGATGGTAATGAAAGTCCCAATATTTAAAGTTCGTATATAAACAGTTCAAAATGACATATACACCGTGGCAGCACTTTGGAGAGTGAAGCAAGACTCAAATACAAAAACAAAAGGAAAAAATGCACCTACTAAGTACAGTATGTCTGAAAATATGGAATTTATTAATTCATTAAAACAGCCAAAATCATTAAAAAGTAGTACAAAATGCGCTCATAAAAAGGGGAAGTGTAGTCACTGTAGATCGTCAGCCGATGATGGTGGCTTCTCTGGTGAAGATATTGTTGGTCACTTCCTGTCGCCGAGAGCCGTGTGCGCTCCAGGCCAAAAGCACGCTGCCGAACAGGTACTTCCGGGATTCACTGTTCCTGCAGTGCTCTGCCTCGCTTCTTTCCTGGACAGCAACCAACAATATCTTTACCAGAGAAGCCACCATCATCGGCTGACGATTTTTTTGTACTACTTTTTAGTGAGTAGCCATTTGGCTGTTTTAACCACTTAAGCCCCGGACCAATATGCTGCCTAAAGACCCAAGGGGTTTTTACAGTTCGGCACTGCGTCGATTTAACAGACAATTGCGCGGTCGTGCGACGTGGCTCCCAAACAAAATTGGCGTCCTTTTTTCCCCACAAATAGAGCTTTCTTTTGGTGGTATTTGATCACCTCTGCGGTTTTTATTTTTTGCGCTATAAACAAAAATAGAGCGTCAATTTTGAAAAAAATGCAATATTTTTTACTTTTTGCTATAATAAATATCCCCCAAAAACATATATAAAAAAAATTTCCCTCAGTTTAGGCCGATACGTATTCTTCTACCTATTTTTGGTAAAAAAAATCGCAATAATCGTTTATCGGTTGGTTTGCGCAAAATTTATAGCGTTTACAAAATAGGGGATAGTTTTATTGCATTTTTTTTTTTTTTTTTTTTTACTACTAATGGCGGCGATCAGCGATTTTTTTCGTGACTGCGACATTATGGCGGATACTTCGGACAATTTTGACACATTTTTGGGACCATTGTCATTTTCACAGCAAAAAATGCATTTAAATTGCATTCTTTATTGTGAAAATGACAGTTGCAGTTTGGGAGTTAAACACAGGGGGCGCTGTAACATTTAGTGTTCACTTAGTGTGTGTTTACTACTGTAGGGGGTGTGGCTGTAGGACTGACATCATCGATCGAGTCTCCCTAATAAAAGGGATCACTCAATCGATGCGCCGCCATAGTGAAGCACCGGGAAGCCGTGTTTACACACGGCTCTCCCCATTCTTCAGCTCCGGGGAGCGATCGGACGACGGCGCGGCTATAAACAAATAGCCGCGCCGTCGTCCCGGATCGCTCCCCGAGGCTTACCGACCGCCGCATGTAGCGGGGGGGGGTCCCGATCGGACCCCCCACCCACGTCAAGCTGAGGACGTACGGGTACATACATGTGCCTGTCCGTGCCATTCTGCTGACGTATATCTACATGAGGAGGTCGGCAAGTGGTTAATGAATTAATAAATTCCATATTATCAGACATACTGCACTTAGTAGGTGCATTTTTTCTTTTTGTCAAAGGATTTTCATATCTGTCTGACCAATGCTTACATCCCTGACATTAAAGTGTTACCCATAACAGTAAAATCAGTCTTTATATGCTGTAAAGCATGCTTGTTATACTAACTGTGGAGCCTAAGGGGTTAATCTTCTGGATTGTGTACCATGCTCTCCAGTTCTGTATTTGTTACATATAATATTTCAGACCCAATGATGTCATTACTGGGTCCCTGTGCTTCCCTTTGCAATGCAGGTACATTAGATATGGTGGAGCCATATACTCCTATGAAAAGCCCTCAGTCCTGATTAGGGATGAGCCGAACACCCCCCTGCTCGGTGTGCACGAGAACTTGCGAACACACCAAATGTTTGTGTGAACTTTAGAACCCCGTTAAAGTCTATAGGACTCGAACATTTGAAATCTAAAGTGCTATTTTTAAAGGCTAATATGCAAGTTATTGTCCTAAAAAGTGTTTGGGGACCTGGGTCTTGTCCCAAGGGATATGTATCAATGCAAAAAAAAGTTTTAAAAACTACAGTTTTTTCGGGAGCAGTGAATTTAATAATGCTAAAAGTGAAACAATAAAAGTGAAATATTACTTTAAATTTCGTACCTATGGGGGGTGTAAAGTTAGCATGTAAAAAAGCGCATGTTTCCCGTACATAGAACTGTCCCTGCACAAAGTGTCATTTCTGAAAGTAAAAAAAGTATTTTAAAACCGGCTTTGCGGCTATAATGAATTGTCGGCTCTGGCAATTCAGAGCGAATTCATTCATAAAAAAAAAAAATAAAGCGTGGGGTTCCCCCAAATTCCATTACCAGGCTCTTTAGGTGTGGAATGGATATTAAAGGGAACCCCGCCGTCAATTAAAAAAAAATGACGTGGGGTTCCCCCCAAATATCCATTCCAGACCCTTCAGGTCTGGTATGGATTTTAAGGGGAACTCCACCCCCATTTTTTTTTAAAAATGGCGTGGAGTTCCCCCAAAAATTCACATCAGACCCCTTATCCGAGCACGTTAACCTGGCCGGCCTCAGAAAAGAGGGAGGGACATAGACAACGTTAAATACAGACAACGTTGGAGCAGGAAGCCGGGAACGAGTGTCACCGCTGGATTTTTTTTATTTATTTTTTATTAATAAAGGACTTTTTTCAACGGTGTGTGTGTTACATAGTTACATAGTTACATAGTTAGTCAGGTTGAAAAAAAGACACAAGTCCATCCAGTTCAACCACAAAAAATAAAAAAACAAAATAAAAAACACAGTAAAATCCTATACACCCAACTCCATACCCACAGTTGATCCAGAGGAAGGCAAAAAACCCCAGCAGAGCATGATCCAATTTGCTACAGCAGGGGAAAAAATTCCTTCCTGATCCCCCGAGAGGCAATCGGATTTACCCTGGATCAACTTTACCTACAAATCTTAGTACTCAGTTATATTCTGTACATTTAGGAAAGAATCCAGGCCTTTCTTAAAGCAATCTACTGAGCTGGCCAGAACCACCTCTGGAGGGAGTCTGTTCCACATTTTCACAGCTCTTACTGTGAAAAAACCTTTCCGTATTTGGAGATGAAATCTCTTTTCCTCTAGACGTAAAGAGTGCCCCCTTGTCCTCAGTGTTGACCGTAAAGTGAATAACTCAACACCAAGTTCACTGTATGGACCTCTTATATATTTGTACATGTTGATCATATCCCCCCTTATTCTCCTCTTCTCAAGAGTGAATAAATTTAGTTCTCCTAATCTTTCCTCATAGCTGAGCTCCTCCATGCCTCTTATCAGTTTGGTTGCCCTTCTCTGCACTTTCTCCAGTTCTCCGATGTCCTTTTTGAGAACTGGTGCCCAAAACTGAACTGCATATTCCAGATGAGGTCTTACTAATGATTTGTACAGGGGCAAAATTATATCTCTGTCTCTGGAGTCCATACCTCTCTTAATACAAGAAAGGACTTTGCTCGCTTTGGAAACCGCAGCTTGGCATTGCATGCCATTATTGAGCTTATGATCAACTAAAACCCCCAGATCCTTCTCCACTACAGATCCCCCCAGTTGTACTCCCCCTAGTATGTATGATGCATGCATATTCTTAGCCCCCAAGTGCATAACTTTACATTTATCTACATTAAACCTCATCTGCCACTTAGTCGCCCAACTAGACAGAGCATTGAGGTCGGCTTGTAAATTGGAGACATCCTGCAAGGACGTTATTCCACTGCATAGCTTGGTGTCATCTGCAAAGACAGAAATGTTACTTTTGATCTCAGACCCAATATCATTTATAAATATATTAAAAAGTAAGGGTCCCAGCACTGAACCTTGGGGTACACCACTGATAACCTTGGACCATTCAGAGTAAGAATCATTAACCACGACTCTCTAAATTCTGTCTTTCAGCCAGTTTTCTATCCATTTACAAACTCATATATCCAATCCTGTAGACCTTACCTTACACATGAGCCGTGTGTGCGGAACTGTATCAAACGCTTTTGCAAAATCCAAATATATCACGTCCACAGCCACGCCTCTGTCCAGGGTTTTACTTACCTCTTCATAAAAGGAAATCAGGTTAAATAGTTTTTTTCCAGCAAGAACTCATCCATGTGGTCTTTTATTACACGTTCCAGTATCTTCCCAACTATAGAAGTTAAACTAACAGGTCTATAGTTACTTGGTAAAGACTTTGTTCCCTTTTTAAATATGGGCACCACATTGGCCCTGTGTGTGTGTTTTTTTTAAACTATTTACACTTGCTTTGTGAAATGGTAGGGGTACAATGTACCCCATTACCAATTCACATAGGGGGGGGCAGGATCTGGGGGTCCCCTTTGTTAAAGTGGTCTTCCAGATTCTGATAAGCCCCCCGCCCGCAGACCCCCACAACCACCGGGCAAGGGTTGTGGGGATGAGGCCCTTGTCCCCATCAACATGGGGACATCCTCCCCATGTTGAGGGCATGTGGCCTGGTACGGTTCAGGAGGGGGGGCCAGGTTAACGTGCTCGGATAAGGGGTCTGGTGTGAATTTTTGGGGGAACTCCATGACATTTTTTTTTTTATTTGGGGTGGAGTTCCCCTTAAAATCCACACCAGACCTGAAGGGTCTGGAATGGATATTTGGGGGGAACCCCACGTCATTTTTTTTTTAAATTGACGGTGGGGTTCCCCTAATATCCATTCCAGACCTGAAGGGCCTGGTAATGGAATTTGGGGGAACTCCCACGCTATTCTTTTTTTTTTTTATGAATGAATTCGCTCTGAATTGCCAGAGCCGACAATTCATTATAGCCGCAAAGCCGGTTTTAAAAGACTTTTTTTCCTTTCAGAAATTACACTTTGTGCATGGACAGTTCTATGTACGGGAAACATGCGCTATTTCACATGCTAACTTTGCACCCCCCCTAGGTACGAAATTTAAAGTAATATTTCACTTTTATTGTTTCACTTTTAGCATTATTAAATTCACTGATGAAAAATAAAAAGCCGCGCCAAACACTTTACACCAATGAATCAGTGCAAAATATTTTAAGGGCTGAGCCCAAAAAATAAAATAAAATAAATGTCTATAACACTTTACACTAATGAATCAGTGCAAAAAATAAAGGGCTGAGCCCTAATGAAATGTCTATAACACCCAACAGGTATTTAAATGGTAGGTTTTGTATAAGTTGCAGATGGAGACTCCATACAAGTTGGTATTTTGGTATAGTAGTTGATCAAAGCTCCAAATCACCAGGTGACATGCATGCAATCAGTGCCAGCCCTCCACCGTAATCATAAGCAGCTTACCAGATGGCAAGCTTTCCACACAGTTGGCTTTAGCCCAGCCAAGGCCTTTTTATCCCTGGAACACTGGATGGAACACTCCTTCTCAGAACATAGGTGAGCTCTCTCCAGGACCCAAGGCATAAGCTCTTTGTGAAAGAGGATTGGGATTCAGCCACGGATATGGCTCACCAACGGTACCAAACAAACCAATGAACTCCTGGTGCAAGGATCATAGGATAAAAGAAGGACGCAATAGCGTGATACCGTAGGATAACAGATTTAATAAAAAACGTAATGTACTTACAGATTCAATAAGATAAAAACAGCATATAGCGAAAAAAAATTCAAAAGCCGGCCGGCTTTTCGAATTTGCCATGAACACCCCTAATTGTTCGCTGTTCGCCGAACAGGCGAAAAGGGCAATGTTCGAGTCGAACATGAGTTAGACCCGAACTCGAAGCTCATCCCTAGTCCTGATATAAGCAGTGGACTGGCTTAGGATGAGTTATGAAAATTATGGGTGCATGCCACTTAGGAAGAATGGGTGTTCCTATTCATTCAGACTGTCCTAGGTAACTCCCGTGTGTGAGTCCATAATGGAAAGAACGGAAATCCAGACAGAAGGTATAGTTGAAGTTGGGCTATAAAGTTTCCTGGGCATTGTTATCATTTCAACTCCAAAGATATAGGATCAACTACTATCTGATTAGTAAATAAGCACTTAGTTCATTGGTCAGTTGATACTACATAATCAGACCAGCACCTGCATTGTAATTGGCCTTATAAAAAAAGCACTTTGGTGTAAAACCAAGACACAAGGCATTTTGTGACAACTGCAGATGTACGCTGATCGGTTTCAATGAACCCCTGAAGCTTGAATGTGATTTTACAGATCTTTTTTTTCTTCCCTCTGGAATGTAATTCTTTGGTTAGGAAACGTTGTGGATCTGTGACACACACTAAGGTATTTGCTGGCCTGATTCTTTGGCAGCGTGCAGTATATATGTTTTGAACAAGCAGAAAACGTAACATATGAACTATTTTTTTGAAGACTCCTAAAATTTTAGCAGTGAAGTTTTTGTCTTAGCTGAGGCTCCAATCTTCTATATTTTTGTTTTTTGTTCACTCTATCTGAAATCAAGCAAGCAGGTGGGCTAGAGCTTGAGACTCAACAACATCTTCAAAATATATGTAGCACTACCCCCGAAGGAGCTGCTGGTTTGTTTTGGGTGGCATGTTACCCCATGTTTCTCCGCCTCTATGGTACTTGATGAGAGTGTATTAAATGGAATGTCCACACAACAGATATCTTTTCTGTGCTTTTATTACCCAGCCAGGTAAAAACAGTAAAACTTGGTGAAGAGTGAAGAGATAGTAGAAATGAAGAATAGCAGATCCAGGTGTATGTAAATGGGAAACAGTCCTGCTTCCAACGACAAATTCTATCTCATCACTCTAGCTGGAGTGGATGTAGCGCACCTGGACAGGCCTCTCTCACAAACCTGGCAGCCAGAATGTCACTCTAACGTGGGATTAAGTCTCTGCCACAGACCCTCCCAATGGTTGAACACAATGGAGATAATAGTGGTCCAGAATCCTCCTTAACAGATTTGACACCCGGATCTCCTTCAGGTAGTTTTGGTTTGGTTACCGGCTGATAGGCGACCAACGTCCAGCCTCTCAGCACCCGGTTTCCCTGGTCCCCGGTGGATGTCAGGTCCCTCTTGGAATACCAGCCTCTCTTGGCACTCCTCAGGCAGACTATCCACCGAACAGCTTCCCCACACAGGAACCAACAGCTCAGGACCTCATCAGATTGAGGACCCAGTCGATCACTGGGCCCCAGCCGCAGCTCAGTTGCTCAGGGCCAACATGGTCCCGGAACCAGGAACACTGCATAGCACGCACACCCTGGCCCGGAAGGCCATTTTGCCAGGGTGCTGTGGTATGGCTACCCTGAAAGTGGGCGCCACATGGGAAGAAGACCCAAGAAGATGGCGTCTGCCATATAAATACCCCTCCCCAGCATGCACAGCGAGGAAAACCCCTCCTGATAGGCTGCTGGGAGGAAGCATCCAAATCCTTGACTCCACTGCTGACACCTGTCGACCTGGGGTGTGACCAGCACCCCAGAAATGTCAGCATGAGCCCACAGCACAGTCAAAGCTGGGAAAGAGGCTCCAAATTTAAACAAATTAACCTGGTCAGAGTCTCTTAACTCTCTGACCCCCTCTAAATTTACACTAGCACCGGTTCTGAAGAGTAATCAGGCGTTAAATATATAAACTACATGTATAATCCCTGACACTTGCACATTTATCAACAACAAAATATGTTGTGCAGTGCTGCCCTGACTAAACTCAATTCACAGAAGAAACGTTCAATAATCAAGTTATTTAAAACATGGTGAAAAAACTGTAAACATTACTAAGACTACTCCCCTCCCAGCCAATGTACATAAACGGCTGGACGGGTGCTCTCTAGTTCCAGGAGGATGTACCGTACCACACCAGTTACAGTGTCCCTGATTATTGCCACATCAGTCATATTGTCTCTAGTCACTGGAACACCAGTTACAGTGTCCCTGATCACCCCACACCAGTTACTGTGTCCCTGACCACCACCACACAAGTTACTGTGTCCCTGTACACCCGCACACCAGTTACTGTGTCCCTGATTACCACCACACCAGTCACATTGTCCCCAATCACTGCCACACCAGTCATATTGTTCCTGATCACCACCATGCCAGTTACTGTGTCCCTGATCACCGCCACACCAGTTAAGGTGTCCCCGATCACCACCACACCATTTACTGTGTTCCTAATCTCCACCACACCGGTTACTGAGTTCCTGATCAGCCCCAAACTGGTTTCTGTGTCCCTGATCACCGCCACGCCAGTTACTGTGACCAGTTATTGGGTCCCTGATCACAGCCATCCGAGTTACGGTGTCCCTGATCACCGCCACACCAGTGCAGTGTTGCCTCTGCCTGCCATCTGTACTAACCCTATTCTGTTTATTGACTGTGTTTCCACCTTCTGCACCTGCTGCCTGGACCAATTATTTTCCTGTTTGCTGACCATGTTTCTGCCTGCAGCCTGAACTGACTCATCTGCACATCCCGCTGACTACATTTCTGCAAGACCACAGGCCAATGGGCATGACTTTCCTGGGGGCAGCCATGTACCAGTACGCAAGGCTTGATTAACTTATAGGAACTGGGACTGCTTTAGGTGATGCTACACTAAGCTAAATTCCCTGTCCACTCGTACAGAGGTGATCATTACTGTACAATTGTTTTTGACACAATTGGTTGGTTTGTGTGATACATAAAATACAGTGTCCAATACATAATCAGTTCACACAGTAAAAAAGTCTTACATTAGCAGAATGTGTTTTGGGGTGTAATTCTAAGTATGTCCATGCTGCGTGTGAGATATATCTTGTTAAATTGACAACTTTGTGTACAAATTTTTTTTTTTCATTTTCTTTCTTCATTTTTTTCAAAAACGAAAATGAAGTCTTCAAAAGACTCCCCGTGCCGCATTTAAAAAATACCTTGGGGTATTTACTTTCCAAAATGTCATCATATTGTAGGTGTTTCTACAGGATCTCCAAAATGTGAAAGGAAAGTCAGGAAAATAAATGTGTAATTACCGTATTTATCGGCGTATACCGCGCACTTTTTTGCCCTGAATATACGATATACGCAGATACTCGCTTCCCGCGCGGAGTTTGAACCATTGCACCGGCATATACCGAGCGCAGTACACTCGGGTATAGTCGGGCAGGCTCGGCTCCTCTCGCGGTCATGCCCTGGACGTACAGGACGCACAGGACGTGACCGCGAGAGGAGCCGAGCCTGCCCGACTATACCCGAGTGTACTGCGCTTGGTATATGCCGGCGCAGTGGTGTGGTTCAAACTCGGCGCGGGAAGCGGGGATCGAGCGGGGAGGACACCGCAAAAGGACCCCGGACCCAACGAGGAGGACACCACCGAAGCCACCAAAACTGTAAGTACTAAATGTTTTTTTTACAGGAATGCGGGTCCACTTTAGGGGTGCGCGCTATAGGCTGGAGCGCACAATACCCCGATAAATACGGTAATGCCCCTAGAACGTCTGAGGTTGCTCCTTGGATTTTGGGTCACTCTAGGCAGCAAAAAAAGTGGGGGGTGCAGATACCTGTCTAAAGACAGGTATTTGCACCCACTTCCGGCCACACAGTCTGCGGGCATGACGTCACCTCCCGAGCCCCCCCCCCCCACCCCGTTGTGTTCTGGGAGCACTCGACTCCCAGTACACAGCGGGAGCCAATCGGCAGGTGTATCGCGACCCACGCTCGTCCTCTGCTGTGGACGGCGCTGGACTCCAGGACAGGTAAGTGTCCTAATATTAAAAGTCAGCAGCTGCCGTATTTGTAGCTGGCTTTTAATATTTTTTTTTCAGCGGACATCCACTTTAAGTGCTAGGTGCTTAGACATTACATATAAGTATTGGTTGCTCGCAAGAGTTTTAACAAATAAATATGTGATATCCTGGGAGGGATGAGTATCAGAATGTGTTTTGAGGTGTAATTAAGTATGCCTATGATGTGTGTATAAAATATCTTAATAATTGCCAACTTTTTGTAAAAAAAAAAAATTATTTCTTTCCTGCATTTACCAAAAAACATTTCAAAAGACTCACTAGGACTTTCAGAAAATAGCTTGGAGTGTTTGCTTGCCAAAATAGGGTCTAGGATCTCCAAAATGTGATAGGTAGTCAGGAAATTCGATTTTTGCTCTTTGAAAGCCCGACGGTGTTCCTTAGATTTTGAGCCCTTCTTGTGGTTAGGCTGTGAAAGTCTCAGGCCCCGTACACATGACAGAGTTTCTCGGCAGAATTCAGCGAGAAACTCGGTCAGAGCCGAATTCTGCCGAGAAACTCTGTCGTGTGTACACTTTCGGCCCGATGGAGCCGCCGAGGAACTCGTCGAGAAAATAGAGAACATGTTCTCTATTTTCTCGTTGTTCTATGGGAGAACTCGGCCCGCCGAGCTCCTCGGCGGCTTCAGGGCTGAACTCGCCGAGGAACTCGATGTGTTTGGCACGTCGAGTTCCTCGGCCGTGTGTACGGGGCCTCACACATGTGGTATTCCCTTTTTGGAAGGCATAGCAGAATGTGTTTGTGGGTGTAATTCTAAGTATGCCTATGCTGTCTGTAAGAAATACATTGTTAATAGGGTAACAATTTTGTTTTAATTTTTGAATTTTCCCCCAAAAAATCCCCAAAATTACAACTTCAAAAAACTCACCATGCCTCTTGCTAAATACCTTGGATTGTCTACTTGCCAAAAAGGGGTCATTTGGGGGGTATTTGTATTATTCTGGCTATTTAGGGCCTCTAGAACTGAGATAGGCCATCATTACATCAGGACTGATCAATTTTTAAATATTAATGCCATAATTTGCAGACTCTATAACTTTCACACAGACTAAATCAGGGGTCCTTAACCACTTAAGGACCCCTTCACGCCGATATACGTCAGCAGAATGGCACGGCTGGGCACAATCACGTACCTGTACGTGACTCTTAAAGCCCAGCCGTGGGGTCGCGATCCGGTCCTAAGCTTCGTGACCGCGCCCGTGGGACCCGTGGACCCGATTGCCACCAGTGTTTCCGCGATCGGTCACCGGAGCTGAAGAACGGGGAGAGGTGTGTGTAAACAGACCTTCCCTGTTCTTCACTGTGGCAGTGTCATTAATCGTCTGTTCCCTGATATAAGTCAGGAAAAAAAATCGCTGATCGCCGCCATTAGTAGTAAAAAAAAAAATATTAATAAAAATGCAATAAAACTATCCACTATTTTGTAAACGTTATAAATTTTGCGAAAACCAATCGATAAACGCTTATTGCGATTTTTTTCCCCAAAAATATTTAGAAGAATACGTATCGGCCTAAACTAAGGGAAAAAAAAGTTTTTTTATATATTTTTGGGGGATTTTTTTTATAGCAAAAAGTAAAAAATATTGAATTTTTTTCAAAATTGTCGCTCTATTTTTGTTTATAGCGCAAAAAATAAAAACTTTAGAGCTGATCAAATATTACCAAAAGAAAGCTCTATTTGTGGAGAAAAAAGGACGCCAATTTTGTTTGGGAGCCACGTCGCACAACCGCGGAATTTTCAGTTAAATCGCAAAAAGGGGCAAGGTCCTTAACCTGCATAATGGTCCGGGTCTTAAGTGGTTAAACTTATTAAACAGGGGGCCAGTTCATGGTCCCTCAGACTGTTGGGGGGCCGGACTATAGTTTAAAAAAATATGAACCTATGCACACATCTTATTTGAAGTGCAAAAAAAAGGAAAAACGAATACAATATTTAAAATAAAGAACAATTTTAATCAACATAAACTTATTAGTATTTCACATACTCCCCTCATCACAGAACCCTTCCCCAACCCAGACCCTCCTCATCACAGAACCCCCCCCCCCCCCATCACAGATTCCTCTCCATCACAGATCACCCCCTCAAAGATTCCCCCATATTAGGCCCCCCATCACAAAGCCCCCCAACACAAACTTCTCTCCATCACAATGCCCCCAATAACTGACCCCCATCACAAAGCCCCCCAACACAAACTCCTCTATATCACAAATCCCTCAATAACAGACCCCCCACCACAAACTCCTCTCCATCAAGAAAAACCCATAACAGATCCTCCCCATCATAAAGCCCCCCAACACAAACTCCTCTCCATCACAAAACCCAGAATAACAAACCCCCCATCACAGACCCCCCATAACAGATCCCCCATCACAGACTCCTCTCCATCACAGATTCCCCCCATCAAAAAGCCGCCATATCAGAAAGATCATTAATTTGCAAAATAATTTAACAATTTTTATCTCAAAATGTCCGATATTTTTTTTTATATAGCAAAATATTAAAACTCCAGTGGTGATAAAATACCCCCAAAAGAAAGCTCTATTTGTGTAAAAAATATATATAAATTTTACTTGGGTGCAGTGTTGCACGACTGAGTAATTGTCATTCAAAGTGTAATCGCACTGAAATCTGAAAAATAGACTGGGTAGGAACGGCCTGAAAGTGTCCTGTATGGAGGTGGTTAAATACAAGGTCACCTTTTCTATCTTCTTATGATTGTTTTTCACTTTAGAATGTGTGTTTCAAATACTGAAATCCATCTGCAGCTTTCAGATTTATTATGTTTCCTAGCAGACTGTTTTGGCTTAGTCTGAAACAATTAGGAAGATTTACACTAACAATATGAGTGGGTAGCACTAAGGCTAACAATGCCAGTCCCATAAAGTAAACAACTAGAACAGGGAAACCTGACTGGCAGCAACAAACATGTTATATTGCCCATGAGCTGCTTTAAATACGTGCATAAATCAGTTTCTCAGAATCTGTTGATAATGGGTAATGTGTATTTGAGGACCAATTACTATAGATTAATATTTTTGTAGAATTTCTACAATCATTTACAGCTTTAGTTTTTTCCTATTTGTTTTATTTTTTTATCATTCTCCACTATAAAAATGTTTAATTCTAATGAAAAAAAAATGATTGTATATTGTCTTATATAGTATAGTATTAAAATATCACTTCATCCACAATATACAAAATTTAAATCCAAACCATGCTCTGTCATTGAAAATTCGCCACATGAGTAAATTAGAAGGGTGATTTAATATCGCATTTTAATGGCAGTGTGCAAAAGGCTTTTTAGCTAAAGCTCCATTTCAGTTTTCCAGTATTCATAATGTGCATTGGCAGGAGTAAAGACTGAAGATGTAAAGATGTAGACCTAGTACAGGGGAGAAAAGTGCCTTCAATAATAAGGCTGTAGGGTTGGCAGGTAGTACTTCTTCAATGTTCCCCTGCTCGTTGGGTAACAAGTGTGAATCATATAGGATGCCTACCCTATGGTAGGTTTTTCTGGGCTATGCTAGGCACCTTGAACAATGTCACTTCCTTACACATGGCGTACCTCTACTTTAATAGACGACGGAACTCTAGTTAGCTCTCTGTGTTCGTGTACACCACTATGATCACTGTTGCATTTAGGAGGGACATGCAAGAGGAACTCTTTCTATTCTGTACCTGTGCACAGGCTGAAGACCTCTGCAGTGCTGATCTGTTATAGGAGAGGGCGAGAGTGCCGACAACAACTCCACCTGCAAAAGGCTATCCCACCTGCCACATGTACACACTTACGACAGGCTGATGGTAAGACCTTTATTACTCATCATAACCACTTGCTGTCTTCTGTACCGCATTACTTCTTATGCTGCTGTCTTCAGACCCCAATGTGTTTTAACTGATTCGAGCTGTAGACTATGTGTGTCATTTACTTGCATTACACCTCTTAAATTACTTCAGGCCAGGCAAGGACAAGGTTTCAAAAGCTTTACTGAAAACTCTTAGGCCGCCTACACACAGTCGGTCAAAACCGATGGAAACGGATGGTGTGTGGGCCCCATCGGTCAGTTATCCTTCGGTCAAAAATGTTCGAACTTGCTTTAAAATTGAACCGATGGACGCCTAACCGATAGGTCAAAACCGACGGTTAGTATGCAAAAGCATTGGTTAAAAACCTGTGCATGCTCAGAATCAAGTCGACGCATGCTTGGAAGCATTGAACTTAATTTTTCTCAGCACGTCGTTGTGTTTAACGTCACCGCGTTGGATTCGATCGTTTTTTTAACTGATGGTGTGTAGGCACATCAGACCATCAGTCAGCTTTATCGGTTAACCGATGAGAACGGTCCTCCGGACTGTTCTCATCGGATGGACTGATCGTGTGTACGCGGCCTTAGCATACAGAACAAAGTTCACAATCTTTTCCTACATCTCTTATCCCTAAGCATGCCTGCACAGGATAGAGTCCATTATGGCAAATCTCCAGAGTTAGCATCTGTGGGCAATTTGCACATCTCAGTGGTCATGTACTCTGTAGAAGGCTCTTTATCCATAGGTGCCCAGGATTCGGCAGTAGGTTGGAATCCAGCAACAGCATTGTGTCTAAATATATATGCGCCCCTCGGATCAGCCCCCTGTCCCTATTTTCATAAAGCACAGGACCAGGGGTTTGGACCCAAGAAAGCCCACCAAGAAAGACCTGGGAAGCATGTTAACTCTAACCCTCCTGGCTGAGGTAGCATTAAACTCAACCTGCATACAGGGCATTGTGGCAAGGTGGTATGATAATACTGGTTATATAACAGAGAAACTATAGGTGGTGGTGGTTAGATATGATGTTGGCTCTTTCATTCTCAACACCTACCACCAGTGATAGTCGTTGGTGGTGACTGGTGACCATGTCAGTGGTAGTGACTGAGGACCTGTATGTTAAAAATGTGCTGTGCTGTAAATGCTGGAATTATGGTCATAAATTTCATATATACCGTATTTATCGGCGTATAACACGCACAGGCGTATAACACGCACCCTAACTTTAAGAGGGAAGTTTCAGGGAAAAAAACTTTCCACAGACCCCTGCGTATAACACGCAGGCACAGTTTACCCTCTATTTTCAGGGTAAAAAAGTGAGTGTTATACACCAATAAATACAGTATATCAATCTATTACAAGCAAAGAGTAAACACCTCAACCGGAATATGGGTACTCTAGTTTACAGCTCTATAACGAAACATATTTCAACCAAAACAATTCCAAAAGACACTGCACCATGGTCCATGCTCAATAGTTAGTTACAGTATAGAAAAATGTAGGGACTACAAAAACACATTTTTAGTAGAAAGGGGAAAAGTTAGGACATCTGATAATGCTTCTATTGCTTTCCTAACCTGGTGACAAGCACAGCCCATTTTGGTTCTAGTGTAATAGGGACAGTAAGTCAGAAAAGGCCTTGAATGGGGTCACAAACAGAAATTGAAAGCTGACTGACATTTTTACTTTTTCAAAACATCGAGTTAGGCTTTAACAAACGTGAAATTTCACTTAAATGTTATGTATATTTTCATAAACGTATTTACTTATCAATAATAAATTGTGTTGCTCAGAAATGTCAGAATACATAGCTGCAAGTTTTATAATAATCTCCAGCTAATAAGAGACATACACATAAAAAATAAAAACCTTGAATGAAAATAGAGAGCAAATATCTTTTGGATTATAAGGTTGCTAAATCCATTTGCAAGCTGATTATGGACAGCCAGTAGATAATTCGTTTATATGAACTCTGAGGATATACAACACATGTAACCACTTGAATGATAATGAGTCTAATTAATGTTCCAGAAATTTAATAGAAATACATTAAGACACGTTGAAAGACATTTTCATAGCAATAGGTGACAGATCTGACAACCTCATTAAACTTTCTGCCAATTAAAAACTTTCTTTCTCAGGTCAACTTCTAAGCAGCAAACTAGTCTCAAAACTCATTTAAAAATGGCACAATAGAAATAATGCTGCCATTTAAAGACCTTTATTTAAGTGGCTGTGACATTTATGGTTAAATCTATTTTATGAAAATGTTTAAAGGGAGTTACAGAAAACATTAGTATCACAGCATAGCATTAGCAGATAAGTGATGGTAGATGAGACAAATCCTGAGATCAAAGTAAAACATACAGAAAGATATCTTCAGATGTAATGTGCTTCATTGGTACCAAAGCAGCCTGGCCCTCCTTGCAAGTTCCATTTATATCCAAAGGCATATAGAACTAAAAGCACATGTAAAACAGGACCGAGCACCGTAGATATTTCAGATAAAATTCTTTTTAGTTATTAAAATAAATACTTAAGATAACTCGCACTTGCAAAGTAACAAATTTATAAAAGCATGTAACCTGGCAAACCAACCCCCATCAGATGTTAGGTCACTGTACATATACAATTACTGTTACTTCTGGAAAGCCTGCAAGAATGGTAAGCATTGAAGGAGGGCCAAGTTTGTTTGTCATTTTGGATAGAGCAAGGAAGGGTTATAGCCCCTGTCAGATTTTTTTTCTCACCATCTTTGTCCCAGTGCCCATCAGTGCAAACTCATCAGTGCCCATCAGTGCAACCTCATCAGTGCCCATCGGTGAAGCCTCATCAGTACCAATCAGTGCAGCCCATAAGTGCTCATCAGTGCACATCAGTGAAGAAGAAAAATTACTTATTTGCAAAACGTTATAATTATTTTTTTAATGTTTACTCTTTTTATGTTTGTTTATAAAAAAGAAAATTCCAGTGGTGATTAAATACAACCGAAAGAAAGCTCTATCTGTGTCCAAAAAAATTATAAAAAATTCAGAATCATTTAGAACTTATGACAATGTATTTACTGTATTGTTTTCTGTGCCTTCCTGTCCTGGTGACAACCACTATCCCTATTTCTGTTATGGGAATCTCCTCAATGGGGATAAAGACAAACAGAGACTTGGCAGAAATTGTAATTCTTCCCCACTCTAACATTTAAAAGGGATTGCCCAAAATTGTGCTTTAAACAGCAGTAGCCCCTTTAAACTCTGAAAAGCCAGTTGACCCTAGAAAGGATCTATGCAGAGGTGTTCCAGGCAATTTAGCTGGGAGAGCATCATACCTTTTGTTAGGTCCCAGGATAGGAATGACACCAGGCAGTGGTGTATTTAGGTTTTGTGATGTCCTAGGCCTGACTAAACTTGTGCACCCCCTAATTTAAATATACCCCACCCCTTACTGTCAATGGCACACCCCTTCCTGTATAAGACCCACCCTGTCTTGTGCAAACCACACCCCTTCATCTTTAGGCTCCACCTTTTCCTCTGAGGCCTTGTACACACGACCGGATCTGTCCGATGAAAACGGTCCGCGGACCGTTTTCATCAGACATGTCCGCTGGGATCATTTGGTCTGATGGCTGTACACACCATCAGACCAAATTTCCCGCGGACAGGATACGCGGTGATGTGGCCGCGCCGTGGCCGCGACGATGACGCAGCGACGTGCGTGACCCTGGAAGGTCAATGCTTCCACGCATGCGTCGAATCACTTTGACGCATGCGAGGGCTTTCGGCCGAGCGGACATGTCCGGTGAGTCGTACAGATGACCGAACATGTCCGACGGACAGGCTTCCAGCGGACATGTTTCTTAGCATGCTAAGAAACATTTGTCCGCTGGAAACCTATCCGCTAGGCTGGGAATCCGGTCCGGTCGGCCGTACAGACGACCGAACATGTCTGCGGAAACTGGTCCGCAGACCAGTTTTAGCAGACATGTTCGGTCGTGTGTACGAGGCCTTAGAGCTCCATCTCTTTATCTTTGTACATTAAAAGAGGGTACCAAGCACAGCCTCACCAGTTCTCTCTCTGCTCTCCTGTCTGTGTGGAGAGGTAACTGTGAGCACACGCTTTGCTCCATATCAGAGACGCTGCAGCCAGAAACCCCGGCAGTGAATGGACTGACTCAGGAGGAGGAAGGGCCGGCTTTTTTAATGCAGGGGTAGCATTTTTGATGCCCCCCCTTAAAGTGCTGCCCTAGGCCTAGGCCAAAATAAAGCATTGACACCAGGGGCAACTACAGTACAAAACAAATGTACAATGGAAGCCCTAACTGTTGACCAGCAATGGAAACATTGCTGGTCAACAGTTAGGTCTTAGGCACAAGGGCTTTGTTTAACTTTCTTTGTCATTCGTTTGAAAGGCACATTTTCCCCAATGGTATAGTCTGGATGACAGTTCTAACGCTGCATTTGATGTGCTTTCCATTGCATTTCCATTGATGCAGTATGTCCCATTATAAATTCTTTGCAATGAAGGCAAATTAGGTCAAAAACATTGTCTTCTGATTGGCCAGTTGTAGAAGAAGATGATTCCAAATCTCATTGCAAACCTGGGAATGTCTTGAAATCGCCCAGGAAGTGTATTCACTGGCAAAGAAAAGGCCTTTACTAGCATGTTCATACTGCTGCCTCAGGATACTAGTCAAGGAGACTGAGAATAACAATAATGGTAATGAGAGAGAACCAAAACTCTGTTTTTGTGTTCAGCTACATTAGAAAATCACAGTAAATATGATTCTATAAATAAATATTCTCTTGTGCACTGCACAACATCTCAAAAGTAAAATATAATGTATTGGAAATACCTACAAAAAGCTGTTATTTTTATTTGTTTTGCTTATTTTGCTCAAGACAAATGATTATATGACCTTTATGTTCTAAATAACATCCAAGTCATTATTGCTCAATGTAATGCAGTATCATATGCAGCAAAGTTATACCATGGAGACATTGTTGATTTTCATAAATAGATTCCCTTAACAAAAAGTCCATTAGTCTTATACTGTATACTACCCATTTAACAAAAAACAGATTTGTTAAAAAAAATTCTGGTAAAATAATATATTTACCAGATTAATTCCCGTTACCCAGAAGTAAATCAGAAAGATTTATTGCTATGTATTACCATGAAAAATTAAAGCAAATTATAAACGCAAAATAAGAATAACTACAATATCATTTAGCTAACTACTGTGAAAGCTAAACTTTAATTAAAGGAATGAGCTATTACTTTTTTCCAACTGCCATGTTTTAATTTGTGTAGTTGAAAAATTGGCGCTTCTGTAAAGTTCCCTGTGAGGGCCAAACTAATTGCTAGGCCAGAAGTACATAGCTTGGCCACTGGTTAGTGTTCTCCAGATTGCTGTATTTACAACACAAAGTGAGACTATTATGGAGCAAGTCAAGGCTCAAATATAGGCATTTTACTACCGTCTACTATTTTAATCAATTTAATGTTTATAGCAGGGTTTTTATTTTGTAATACCCGCAATATCGCACAAGGGATATGAAAGCAAAAGGTAGCACTATATATTTTGTAAACTAATATTTGCATGGGATTGTAGATCGCACCTATCTATATATAGAAAACCAGTAAATAACAAGCAAGACAACTAATTTGGTGTTTTAAACGGCCGCGGCACCTTTATTGGTATTTAAATAAATAAATATCTTTATTCAAATATTGATCATTGAAATCATAAATAAATATATATTTAAAACTTTAAAACAAATTCTAAACCGGCTCAGTCATAGGACTCGAGCTATAATGAATACATTGATAAACCAAAGTCCCCCTTGATCCAAGGGTGACACAACCACATAATGGTGCCAGTGACAGGGTGGGAGGGAGGGGGAGCTCCAATCATAATTGCCTCAGGGGCTTCTGTGAGGAACTCTGTCACACAGGTGGCTTATATAACCTCCAGCCACCTGTGTCCTCACATTATTCCCGCTCAAAGCCCCGTGACTACAATAAAAAAACATATTTTTTTTATATACTATCAAACCACCTAGAACAAAACTTTATAAAGTGTGTGGCGATCACAATCCCATATTGCGGGCTCCTTATTGTGCCCACTGCTCATTTTATATATTCATAATATCATCTTTAACCTCAACTGAATTCAATTTATAAAGTCTATGGGGGTTATTTACAAAAGACAAATCCACTTTGGAAGTGCAGTCGCTGTAAATTTAAGGGGTAGATCTGAAATGAGGGGAAGCTGTGCTGATTTTATCATCCAATCATGTGCAGGCTAAAATGTTTTTTTGTTTTTTTCCTTGCATGTCTCCCTTGGATCTACAGCGACTGCACTTCCAAGTGCACTGCCAGTGGATTTGCTTTTTGTAAATAACCCCCTATGTGACAAACAAGTCTCTGATATCTTTCTTAGGCCCTGTACACACGATCGGACCAAACCGATGAAAACGGACTGAAGTTCAGTTTCATCGGTCCAAACTGACCGTGTGTGGGCCCCATCGGTCCATTATCCTTTGGTTGAAAAATTTAGAACTTGCTTTAAAATTGAACCGATGGACGCCTAACCGATCGGTCAAAACCGACGGTTAGTACGCAAAAGCATCGATTCAAAACCTGTGCATGCTCGGAATCAAGTCGATGCATGCATGGAAGCATTGAACTTCATTTTTGTCAGCACGTCGTTGTGTTTTACTTCACCGCGTTGGACTCGATCGTTTTTTAAACTGATGGTGTGTAGGCACATCAGACCATCAGTCAGCTTCATCGGTTAACCGTTCTCATCGGATGGACCGACCATGTGTACAGGGCCTAACAGGGTTAAAATAAATAAAATGGAGTGATATATTTGAAATTGTGCTCACCCTGTTTGTGATTCAAGCACCTCTGCCAGACAGAAGAACTATGCCCTGAATATACTACAGCTGAGTAATTCATCCCATTCTAGAACCCACTACAGTCTGTGAATGGACAATAAAGAAGTATTAACATGTTGAGTAGCTTATCACTCTGCTCACCCCACCTGTATGGAAGTTTGCACTGTTAAAATGTGGTAAAGCCCCACGTGGCTCAGTACTGCCCCTTCCTCCTCCAGTCTGAATACTGCAGCTAAGGAGGTTAATATGAATACAAATTCAGTTATATTTGACAAATGCATGTAAAGTCTACTAATTGTTCAAATAATCCCTAACTAAATGATATGACATAGTAACATAGCTCGTCTGGTTGAAAAAAGTTCAACCATTATAAGGAGGAAAAATTATACAATCCTATACTCAGTTTATTCAGAGAAAGGCAAAAAACAAACAACAAATAAGCATTTGCTCTGGCAGGGGAAAAAAATCCTTCCTGATCACCAAAGAGGCAATTAAATATTCCCTGGATCAACTTTACTCATAAATATTGGTATCCAGTTATATTATGCGTATCTAGAAAACAAAGTTAGCCTGAACCAGCTCTTAAGGGAGTCTATTCTACATTTTCATAGCTTTTACTGTGAAGAAGCCGTTCCAAAATTGGAGATTAAATTCCACACAGTAATGCAAGGCTTTCTCCCTGGTGTGGAGTGTCGTGCTCGCCCCCCTCCCTTGGACTACGGGAGAGTCAGGACGCCCACTAACACACAGCTCCTTTCTCTATCTGCAACGTAGAGAGCGTCCTGACTCACCTGTAGTCCAAGGGAGGGGGCGAGCACGACACTCCACACCAGGGAGAAAGCATTGCATTACTGTGTGTAGTTACAGACAGAAGAACAGGAAGTGAGGATTTCTCAGAAGAAATAAGGACATTTAAAAGCAAAATCAAAGGATGAGGTAAGTGAAGGAGGACTGCACTAAGGTAAAGGAAGCTATTTAGGAAAAACATTGTACCTTTACAACCCCTTTAAAGTAACTCAACACCAAGTTCATTATATGGACCATTTATGTACAGTATTTATACATGTTGAAAACAGACTTCAAATGTGGGTTTAAATAAAATAGTTGACTTTGAAAAACTTCTTATTACTGTCAATTAGTTTACATTAGGCTTTCTGTGTGTAAAAGGTGACAAAATCCCAGCAGGTGAGTTCCAAAATCACCAGATTTCAACAAAAGGGAGTTGTGTGAACTATAGACCTTTGTCTGGATAAGAAATTTAATTTCTCAGCAGGTAGTACTATTCACCTTTAATCCAGAGCTGTCCCCCAGTGTACATTTTTAAAAAGTCACAAAATACAACTGTCTTGAAACTGAAGGGGGTGAGGGGAGCATTTGAAGGGGGAAGGAGATGTGAGACCAAATAATCAAATCAAAGACAAAATCATCATTAA
Source organism: Rana temporaria (assembly GCF_905171775.1). NCBI lineage: Eukaryota > Metazoa > Chordata > Amphibia > Anura > Ranidae > Rana > Rana temporaria. The sequence goes on along the minus strand of NC_053490.1, from coordinate 260,533,868 downwards.
ATGATCAGACGAAAACAATATTGTTTGAGCCTGTATGAGAGTGGCAGGGAAAGCGAATTATGAGATTTCTTTGGGGATAGGAAATTATATGAGAGCATCAGGGCCGGGGCAAGGGGTGGGCAGGAATGGTGGCTGCCCTGGGCACAATGGGCCAAATCCACAAAGATCCGGCGTAACTTAATTTTTTCCATTTAAGTTACACTGCCTTAAAATTTCTACCTAAGTGCCCAATCCACAAAGCACTTACCTAGAAATTTTGGGCTGTGTAACTTAAATTCCGCCGGCGCAAGGCGTTCCTATTGTAATGGGGGCGATTCCCATTTAAAATAGGCACGCTCCCGCACCGGCCGTACTGCGCATGCTCGTGACGTCATTTTCCCGACGTGCATAGCGCGAAATTACGTTACGTCGAGCTTTGTGGATTGCGACGGGTCAATAAAGTTGCGTCGGGAAAAAAAAAAGATACGGCGGGAAAAAAATAATTCAAATTTTAAAAAAAATCACGTCGCTGGACAGAAAGGTCTGCTTTTACATGGTGTACTAACTTTACACCTTGTAAAAGCAGCCCTAATTTTACACATGCAACTTAATACGTACGGAGAAAAAACGAAGCTGAAAAGCTTCGTGGATCTCCGTAAGTGCTAATTTGCATACCCGAGGCGGCATTTCGACACGAAATGCCCCCAGCGGCGGATGCGGTACTGCATCCTAAGATCCGGCAGTGTAATTCAATTACACATGCCGGATCTTCTCCCTAACTATGGAAAACTGATTCTGTGGATCAGTTCCATAGTTAGGAACAGGGATACGACGGAGTAACAGCAGTTACGCCGTCGTATCCCTTTTGTGGATTTAGCCCAATGTTTTATAGCAGGGATGGTGGCGCCCTGACCCTAAACCTAAGGGAAGCATCTTTGTCCTGGATTCTGGATGACCTTGTCCCAGTGCTGGGGAGGATCCATGTACTCCGTAAACTGCTGCATAATGTGTTTGCCATATATATATTGTGTAAAATAAAATAAAAAGACACGGGCACACTGACCTGTGCTTTTGTATGTTCAAATGTAGAGCTGTTAAAAAATAATTGAAATCGTGTCACCTACAGGGATTTAGCTTGCAGGACATCTAGGTAAAACATGAAGTCTAGGTTAAGATTTAAGGGCAAAGGACAGATAAGATGTACCTTAAATTATTATAATTGCACATTTTCATGCTTGAATGATGGGTACCTTTAAAACAGTGGTGTAATAATGGTCTTCCCTACTACATCCCCTTACACACACACATACACATACACACACAGTTATCCTGCTGATAGTTCTGGGAATTATGAAGAAACAATTAAACAATTAAAGGGTCACTAAAGGAAAAAAAATTTTTTGCTGAAATGACTGTTTACAGGGTATAGAGACATACAAGTTAACTGATTCCTTTTAAAAATTATTAAAATAGATTAAATTCAATCATATAATGTGCCTCTAGTTTCACTTTCGGTTTTAAACTGGTTTCATGTTTCTGTGAAGTAAAGAGACCCACAGAACAAAAACAAACAAATCCAGGGCAATGTTTTGTTTTTAAAATTAATCTGATTGGTTCTGTTAAGTTTTAGACACACAGTAATGACAGCTTAGACCACCGTGAAAAGCTCCCAGTACTGTGGTTATAAGGAGCCAGACAACCAGGAAGTGTGGAGATCAGAGCAGAATTACAGCTACTTCAAAGCAAAAACTAACAATGAGGACATGAAACCAGGACTGCAGTAAGGTAAAGGAAGCTATTTAGCAAAAAAATAAAATTTCTTTAGTGACCCTTTAACCACTTAACGCCCGCCGCACGACTATTTACGTCCGCAAAATGGCACGGACAGGCAGAAGGGCGTATATATACATCCTTGCCTTCTAGCGGGTGGGGGGTCCGATCGCGATTACCCCCACCTCCCCCGCTGCGTGCGGCGGGCGGATTCCCTCGGGGAGCGATCCGGGACAACGGCACGGCTATTCGTTTATAGCCGCTCCGTCGCGATCGCTCCCCGGAGCTGAAGAACGGGGAGAGCCGTATGTAAACACGGCTTCTCCGTGCTTCACTGTGGCGGCGCATCGATCGTGTCATCGCCTTTATAGGGGAGACACAATTGATGACGTCAGACCTACAGCCACACCCCCCTACTGTTGTAAACACACACTAGGTGAAGCCTAACACGTTGAGCGCCCCCTGTGGTTAACTCCCAAACTGCAACTGTCATTTTCACAATAAAGAATGCAATTTAAATGCATTTTTTGCTGTGAAAAAGACAATGGTCCCAAAAATGTGTCAAAATTGTCCGAAGTGTCTGCCATAATGTCGCAGTCACGAAAAAAATCGCTGATCGCCGCCATTAGTAGTAAACAAATAATAATTAATAAAAATGCAATAAAAATATCCCCTATTTTGTAAACGCTATAAATGTTGCGCAAACCAATCAATAAACGCTTATTGCGGTTTTTTTACCAAAAATAGGTAGAAGAATACGTATCGGCCTAAACTGAGGGAAAAAAATGTTTTATATATGTTTTTGGGGGATATTTATTACAGCAAAAAGTAAAAAATATTGAATTGTTTTCAAAATTGTCGCTCTATTTTTGTTTATAGCGCAAAAAATAAAAACCGCAGAGGTGATCAAATACCACCAAAAGAGAGCTCTATTTGTGGGGAAAAAAGGACGCAAATTTTGTTTGGGAGCCACGTCGCACGAGCGCGCAATTGTCTGTTAAAGCGACGCAGTGCCGAATTGTAAAAACGCCTTTGGGCATTTAGCAGCATATTGGTCCGGGGCTTAAGTGGTTAAAGCTTCATAAAAAATCAGCTAAAAATGGCAGGTATCTCATGACAGGTATCTAATTTGTATTGCTCATTGCCTGGCACTTTATGTGCATCATTACATGCATTACAGCCTCCCTTTACATCTATGATGGATGGGACTGTCATTCAAGTACAGTGCAGTACTGAATCACATATCAGGGGGTAAAAGGATGCATTTTTGTGCATTTTATTTTTCAGCTCTGACGTGCATTCTGTAAACATTACAGCTTGGTTCATTGTGCGGCTTTTAATGTACCAAGAAGTATACCTGACACTCAAGCTTTATGTTTAGATTGCAAGCATGTTATACTTTAAGCCAACTTAATTGAAAACATGCATAAATACCTAATACTGATCTGAATGAAAATAAAAATGTTGTCTTTGGTAGCATGATCAATTTTTTAAATTAACTAATTAGCTTGCCATGCTTTAACAAATGTCACATTGAATTAGCAAGTGTACTTAAACTAATTGAGTTTACGTCCTCAAGTGATTTTGTAATTTCAGCACAGTAAAACACTGAATCGACTTAAAATGTAAAATACACAGAATTCCAAAAAAACTAGCAAATCTGCCATCAATATGCAAAGTGCAGGAGAAATCATCAGAGTAATTAAGATAAAATACTTTGAAAAGTCATAAATTATCATCGGCTCGGCTGTGTAAACGAGCAATAAAATATAGATTTAACCTCACGGCGCGAGAGGGGAAGGGGTTACGTGTTGTAAGTCTATGAGTGCTGCTCATACCCCAGGCCACAAGAGATCAAAATATTTTCATCTAGCTTCTGCTTCCCGGCAAATTGATAATAGGAGTTTGACTCATTAAAAAGAAATCACAAAGGAGAGAATTTCTGTCTCTGTACACATGACAGAATACACATTTCTCTTTTATTACTTCCAACATTTTAACGTTTTCTATTTCGTTTGAGAGGAGAAAACATCTTGTGTAATGCATGTATTGCCCATGGTTTCCCTCTTTAACCTACTTTATTTTCTTCATGGTCTAGTGAGCACAGATCTAATAGAAGAGCAAGTGACTTGCGCTGTATGCTTCTTAAGGATGTATCCCAGTCGAGATATAGCCTATGGAAATGTAATCAACCGATTCACACTAAAGATCACTTATCCCAATGCATGAAATTAATCATCTGCGACATAATAGTGAAGGCCAGGTTAAATCACATGGATTTGTACCAAAGCAGTCAGCAAAGCCAGGACATCAGTAATTCTATTGTTTGTTTTACTTTTTTTTATTAAAGAGTAACTCCAGCTTTAGGTAATTTTCCGATCTTAAATAAAATATAAAAAATACTAGTTTTCATCTATTTGTTTATGTCCATGTTTTTTTTCCATCTCTGAGTTTTCTCCTGTCTTGTCCACATTATTTTTATTGATTTTTTTCAGTTAGGTGTATTTTATAATATAACATGCAGGTTCAGAGTTATACAGTCTACTTCCCAATAGCCAGTTGTCTTGTGCTGCCACCCTCCTACACTAGTGGATTGGCTAACTTTAGTATCAAATTAAAAGACTAAGATGTCATAGCCACACGAGACATGATGAGGATGTAAAAGGTGAAGGAGGGTTTGCCCCTTATGCATCAGTACACCTAGAACAAATGACTATAAGACTAACCTAATAGTATATCAGAGCAAAAATTTAAAATGGGACTTTGTATATGTCACCAATAGTGCAATACACATTAGTTAAAATACCATAAATTTTTATTATGTACAAAAAATAAAACCATATTTGTTACATATATATCATAAACACATGTCACCTCATATGTACAAGGTCAGTATGTAATACCAACAGCACATCTCAAAGACATCCCACTTGGAATGTCGATATGGGTAGCTGGGATAAGGTAAGGTCAACATGTTTTGCAGGACACCCTGCTTTCTCAGGATCTCTCAGACCTCATTCATATCCACAAATGACAGAATTTGTAATTCAAAACTAAGAATAAACAATATTTTCCCCAGTCTTCCAGGAAATCCCTTCAAATATGGAGCTCCTCCCGGAAAAGAAACACATTGCCTCCAGCTCTTTAAAAGGCAGTCCCTCAGGCATCTGGTCAGTTTTTTGTGTTTCCTCAGTTGGAGGAGACCAGTTGCCTGGAGGAATCGCCTTTCAAAGGAGAGATGGAGTTGGAGAGCATCCATCATCAAGGGCTGTCCAGACTAATCGGAAATCCCTCTCATCTTTGTTCCTCTCCTCAGGCCACGGGAGTGGGCAGTGATGGCGAAGCATTGTGTTGGCAGTGAGAGAGCCCACTCTCCTCGCTGTAGGACGTGGTGACCTGAAAAACGCTGGGCGTCACTTCCGGTGGATGTGATGTCATCACGGTGCGCCGGAGGATGTGATTCCGGCCTCCGGCACAGAGAGCAAGGGAGTAGGCCGAGCCGGCATAGATAAAGGATGCAACAGCATGGGCTTTAGACAACAGCAGCAACAGAGCACCATGGAGGCATCCCACGCTCCGGGGGATTCGAACACCTGCTCATCACAGGTAGGCTGGCCTGGCCAGAACCTTTTTTCCTGTGTATCCATTTATAACAAGGGGAGCTAGAAGACCCTGGGGGAATCACCTTACAGCTCTGTGGGCACCTTAGCACACTGGGAGGAGGCCAGGCCTAGATGAGGTTCCATTTGTTTTAAAAAAAATCTCTTTCCTTGTCCCCTTCTCAGAAAGAATCCAGATCAGAGAAAGACACTACCAAGACAGATAAGAAAATATGTCCTTCTTGTAATGCAAGGCTCTGCTCTAGCTACACAAAAATGTTGTGTCCTACTTGCATTGCAGCCGTGTTAAAGAGCGAGGAGGATTCCCCCTTTTTAAAATTCCTCTGCTCTTTCTTTTAAGGATGAAATGCAATCTACTTTTTAATCATTACGAAAATGTATCTCAGATACACAACCCCCAGGCGCGACCATTAGCCAGCCGGAACAGGTGCCCACTTCCCCTACTCTGGTAATTTCAGGTTCAGGAGAGCCTTTAGAAAGTAGGGAGAATTCCCTTAAAAACACTGACCCGGATTCTTCCCAATCAGATTCAGGGCAGGAGGAAGGCCAGGAGGATTTAAGTGTACCCACAAGGTTCAAACTTTCCCAGGAGGAAGCGGGTGAACTAGTGAGGGCATCTATGAGACCTTAGAGATGAAGGAAGAAAAAAACAAACACACTCAAGGCGTGACAAAATGTACCCAGGGTTGAATAAAAAAAGGTATTCCCGGTATACAAAATCATGACAGATTTAGTACTTAGGGAGTGGGAGGAATCAGACAAGAGACCCTTCTTTCAAGTAGTCTAAAAAGAAGATTTCCTTTGATGAGGACCTTAACTCAGTCTGGAATTGATCCCCTAAATTAAATGCCCCTCTAGGAAAAGTGCCAAAACACTCAGATTTGCTCATTGAGGACATGGGGCACTTGGGGGACCCCATGGACAATAGAGGTAATGTAAACTTAAATAGATCATGGGACACCGCAATGGCAAACCTCAGGCCAGCACTGGAAACAACGTGTGTAGCCCAAAATTTTGAATTTTGGACAAAGCAACTACAAGAGCATCTGACGGTGGGTTACAATTTTTCCCCATGCTCTTTAAAGCAGTAGACTTTATTGTAGATGCCCTGGCCAAATCTGTAAAACTATTAGCCAGAGCAGCCTCATTATCTATAGCAGCCAGGAGAACCCTTTGGCTCAAAACCTGGCCAGGGGACACAGCCTCCAAGTTGCGCTTATGTAGCGTTTCATTTTTCTTTGAAAAATATTTTCTTTTAAATGTTTACTGTGGAGGTGCATAACAGGGCCATTGGGGCATGCCCCGGCCAATTTGTGCACATAGCCATGTGCATAACAGCATACAACGCACCATGTATCTCAAAACTAAACATATCTAACTATAGTTAAAACTAACTAAAACATATCTGGTATACGGTAGCCAGTTTTTACATGGTAGGAAAATGGTAGGAGATATCTATTCCTGTAGGACCTCTCATCCCTCTTATCTGTCTGAGCCGGACCTTACAGCGACAGCTAAGGTCGAGTGTGATCACTTGACGTTCCTTTTTCAGGCAAGTTTCTTTTTGGCACCCGCCTACATTAAGTCTTAAGAGCGTACAGTTGATATGAAAAAAGTCCTTTCCCAAAAAGAAATTCCCAGACAAAAAAGGATATACCTTATGCCACGTACACACGATCAGACAGACTTTTTCCATTGGATATTCAGATCGTGTGTAGCCCCATCTGAGTTTTTTTCATCTGCAATTCCGATGAATTCCATCATAGTTTAGATATAGAACATGTTCTATTTTTCTTAAATGAAATTCCAATGTGATTTGGCTGGGCAAAAGCCTGATCGTGTGTACGCGGCATTAGGCCTCGTACACACGACCGAACATGTCTGCTGAAACTGGTCCGTGGACATGTCCGATCATGTGTATGGCCTAGCGGACCGGATTCCTGGGCTAGCGGACAGGTTTTAAGCAGACAAATGTTTCTTAGCATGCTAAGAAACATGTCCGCTGGAAGCCTGTCTGTCGGACATGTCCGATGATTAGTACGACTCATCGGACATGTCCGCTGGGCCGAAATCCCGCGCATGCATCAAAGTGATTCGACGCATGCGTGGAAGCATTGAACTTCCTGGGTTGCGCACGTCGCCGCGTCATCGTCGCCTCCACGTCACCGCGTATTCTGTCCGCGGGAAATTTGGTCTGATGGTGTGTACATACATCAGACCAAATGATCCCAGCAGACATGTCCGATGAAAACGGTCCGTGGACCGTTTTCATCGGACATGTCTGGTCGTGTGTACGAGGCCTTAGAGTTCAACTAAAGAACTCCCGCAAGAGTATTGATTACTCAATTATCCAGGGACCCAGCAAAAGCTCAGGCATTACCACAAGATCTAATAGTTGCACAACAGTGGTTATCCCAGCTAGGATGGATCATCAACAGGGAGAAATCTAATCTCTCTCCCTCGCAAGAAATCCTGTTCCTAGGTTACACAACCAGTTAAAAAAATAATACTCCCACAAGAAAAGGTCAATCGCATGGGACAACGGATAGCACAAATACAGACAAAACTCCAAGTTACAATAAGAGAAATAATGTCAGTATTAAGACTTATAACGTCCTCCATCTCGGCAGTCAAATGGGCCAGGTTTCACCCAAGACCACTCCAGTGCTTCCTTCTACAAAATTTGTGGGGAAAAGACTTAGAGGACAAGGTGTACCTCTCAGAAAAAAACAAAGAAAGCCCCTTTGGTGGTGGAGAAACCAAGTCAATCTACAAGAGGGACTGCTGTGGACCTTCCCGATTGCACACATATCGGCTACAGATGCCAGTAGTCAGGGATGGGGGACCCATTTAGAGGGGCAATGGGCGAAGGGTACTTGGACCCAACTAGAGAAACAACAGCATGCTCGTCGTACGCGATGACGTCACCGCATTCTTGCCTTTCAAAAGAACCGTGGTTCTTTTGAAATGAGTGTGTGTACACAACATTTTTTTCCTGACAAGATTCTTGGCCATGTGTACGAAAACTCTGTTTTCAGGAGTCTTCCAGGACAGCACGTTCCCACCCTTTGTATGTATAAAATTAATTGCATGTACAGTTTAACTGTATTTCAGCTCCATCCTTTGATTCTTGGATAAAACCGACCATATGCCGGAGGGACCGCCTTTTAAAGAGCTGGAGGCAATGTGTTTCTCATCAAACAAATCCACATTGGATAGGAAAGTACTGTATTCCACTAAACCAGTTCTACTAGCAGTTCAGTTCTAGGTGTAGGGACAAAGAGTGGGAGAACCACACAAAATGTGCAGGAAAGCAGCACTGAAGAATACAGGACACCAGTCTTGATCACTTATTATACCTGGAAATATGTTACTGGCTGCTAGTAACATGGTGGCTATGCCACCACGGTAACTCTGTTGGCTATGAGTAGGGCAGGGTAGTAGTACAGCAGGGTGGGTGGATTACAAATGTATGTACATTACTTTACAAATATTGCTAGGTATAAATAAGAACCACTATGTGTTTCACTGGTTTGGATGGAGTTACCTTCTAAAATAAGATTTTGTTTAGAGCACTATTTCTCAATTCTATTAAAGTATGGCTTTTTTAAATACCACTGTTCATTTATCCCCTGGAGTGGATCACTGTAACATAATTTGATGAACACTAGGTGATAGAAGCCAGACCACCTATTGGTGGAACTGTCATCCACTTACCTGAAGACTGCAGTTCCGGTGCCAACCAGCAGGTATCTCCCAGCAGTAAGCAGGTCCCATTAATGAGCATTCATGTGATGCTAGCTGCTGGGAGGGTATTTAGCTCCTCCTCAAAAATCACTCAGTGCTTTAGCGTTTTTATCTGTGTGTTCATACTGTCTTTTCTGCTGCTCCTTGTACCAGGTATCCTGATCCTGCTGCCTGTACCTGCTTCCCATGACCCTGATTCCTGTTCTGGGCCCCTTCCTAGTGTGCAGGATACCAACATGTGGTGTCCTAATACTAGGTGACGCCAACAGGTTGGGTCTCCTGAGCTGAGGGAAGCAGCCAAAGCCAAGTAAGTCTCTTGTTTTTATTGTTCATTGCTTATTTACTTAAAGTTTATTTCTACTTTTGCAGCCAAATTTCGATAACAACCACTTTACAATTGTTACATGCTCTACTGTTACTTAAAATGTATATTTAAACTTGCTGCTTGCCTGTTTTTAGTGCTCTCTTCTTGCATATATATCTTACCAAGCTCTCGCCTGCTTTATTATTATTATATTATATGCGATTTATATAGTGCCAACAGCTTACGCATCGCTTTACAATGTAGAGGGACAGCACAATTACAGTACAGTTCAATACAGAAGGGACAGGAAGGCCCTGCTCATAGAGCTTACATTTAAACTGGGAGGGGGTGGTGGTACAAAAGGTAATAGATGCAGGGAATGATTTCATGGGGGTGGCTCTGGGACAGTTGTTAGGTGGGTGTGGGATAGGCTTCCCTGAATAAGGGAGTTTTCAGGGATCTCCTAAAGGTGGACAGGTTAGGGGCTGATCGGACATACCGGGGCAGGGAGTTCCAGAGGATGGGAGAGACTCTGCAGAAGCCCTGAAGGTGAGCATGGGAGGAGGTAACAAGGGAGCTAGAGAGCAGGAGGTCCTGGGAGGAGCAGAGGGGATGATTTGGGGATATCTGCAGATGTCTTCCCATGGATGCATAAGTGCATCCATGGGAAGGCTCCGCAATATCTTTGCGACAAGATAGAACCCCACAATTCCAATCCCTTCTGCGATCCACTAACCAAAACCTGGTCAAGGTACCCAAAGCTAGATACAAGTCCAAAGGAGAAAGAAGGTTTGCTTTCCAAGGTCCAAGACTATGGAACGCTTTACCAACCAGCATTCGTTTGGAGGAAAACCACCTGGCCTTCAGAAGACAGATTAAAACTCTGCTCTTTTGATGTCAAGAGACAGGAACAATCAAGCGCCCAGAAGCAATTCAGTTTGCATGTGCCGCGCTATATAAGTTTTTCATTCATTCATTCATGAGTTTGGTGATGTAGCTGGGGGCAATGTTGTGGATGGCCTTGTATGTTGTGGTTAGCATTTTGAATTTTATACGATGGGGTAAGGGAAGCAAGTGAAGGGATTGACAGAGAGGGCAGCAGTCACGGATAGGTTAGAGAGGTGTATTAGTCTAGCAGCAGCATTCATAATAGACTGAATGGGATAGCCTGCATAAAGGTAGGCCATTAAAGGAGAGAGTTGTAGTAGTCAAGCCGAGAAATAATCAAGGAGTGAATAAGTTGCTTTGCGAAGTCATTAGTCAGGAAGGGTTAAATTCTGGAGTTGTTGCAGAGGTTAAGGCGGCAGGATTTAGCCAGTGATTGGATGTGGGGGTTGAAGAAGAGGTCAGAGTCAAGGATTACTCCCAGCACCATGGGATGTATGGCGGGACCAATGGTTGTGCTGTTGATCTTAATGGTAAAGTCATGGGGGGGACCGGGAAGTAGGAAATATAACAAGCTCAGTTTTAGAAAGATTGAGTTTGAGAAAGCGGTGTGACATCCATACCGATATGTCATTCAGTAAGTTTGAGATCCGTGAGGAGATCGAGGGGGTGAGTTGAGGAGTGGAGAGATAGATCTGGGTGTCGTCGGCATAGAGGTGGTATTGAAAGCCATGGGAGGTTATCAACTGGCCCAGGAAAGAGGTATAGAGTGAGAATAGGAGGGGCCCAAGGATGGAGCCTTGGAGTACCCCAACAGAAAGAGGCAGAGAGGCGGAGGAGATGGAGTTGTAAGTGACACTGAAAGGGCACTGACATAGGTAGGAGGAGAACCAGGATAAAGCAGAATCACGAAGGCCAAGGGAGTGTAGTTTGCTGAGGAGGAGCAGGTGGTCAACTCTGCCGAAGGCAGCAGAGAGGTCTAAGAGTATGAGTATAGAGTAATGGCCATTGATTTTATCAGTTAGTAGGTCATTGGTGAGTTTTAGTAGGGCAGTTTCAGTGGAATGTTGTGGACGGATGTCGGACTGTAGGGGGCTGAGAAGGTTGTTGTCCGTGAGGTTGCGACTCATTGGGTCATGGACAAGGCGTTCGATGAGCTTGGAGGCAAATGGGTGCAAGGAGATGGGTCTTAAGTTATTCAAACAGGTGAGGTCTAGTGAGGGTTTTTTTAAGTATGGGGATAACCAGTGCATGTTTGAGTAGGGAAGGAAAGGTGCCAGAAGAGAGGGAGAGGTTGAAGATGAGGGTTAGGGAGTTTGGGATAGAGCGGGAAGGTGGTCACAGTAATTGTGAGGGGACAGGTGGTGAGGTGGGCCATGGAGAGGAGTTTATCAACTTCATCTGTGGTAACTGGGCAGAAGGAGGAGAGTATTGAGTGTGGTGTTGGACCTAATGTGATGGGTAGGGGGGGAAGTTGAATGCTGGATATCTTCTTGTGAATTGTGTTGATTTTGCTTTTGAATAGTTGGCAATCCGTTGAGCGGCAAGCAAGTTGGTGGGTGGAGCGGGGGGGTGAAGTAAGGAAATAAGGGTAGAAAAGAGTTGACGAGGTTTAGATGAGGAGTTTATTATGATGAGACATTAGGAGTAGTCGGAGGGTGGGGGTGGTAAGGCGGGTGTGGGATTTATAAAAGGGCAGATGCTGTAGTGGAGTGGAAGTGGTGATACTGTGTGGTATTAGAATGAGCAGGAGGTGATAAGTGCAGTAATATAGAGTGGGCAGAAGAGAGGGAGATATGTAGCAGTGCCTGAATCAAAGTGCCCATTTACAAGTGCCCAACCCTTGTCGCCAGAGTGTCACTTTGTGCAAACCCTCGCCAGCCGTCCCAAGAAATTAACTACATTTAAACTGGGATGGTGTGGGGGGAATTAACAGGACATCGTTAAATGATCTCAATTCACTAGATAGGCTGTTAGATGCTCGGTTTAGGCCCCTTTCCTCTCTCTGTTTTTCTGGGTTTCCTTATATTTCCCCACCTCTTTATTCTTCTGGCTCCCAAATTACCCTCCCCTTTTCCCCCACTATCCTCCTCAAGTCCCCGTGTCTATTTTTCCTATACTTTATTCTTCTTTCTTTTTTTCTCTTTCTAACTTTCTCTCCCAGTGTCAAAATTGTGTTTCTGTTGCTGCTTTTCATCTGTAAACCTCCATAAAACTTTATGGAAATAATTAAACCTGTCTGTACTATGCTACCAGATCTCATCAGTTTAGATTTGAACTAGATTTGTACACTGCCTGTCCGAAAAAAGGGTTAAAGATCTCAGGGCTTGGGTTTTGCTTGGAATGTTAATATACTTCCTTCTGCCGTCTTGCCATCTTTTTAAACGATAGAAGCTGTCTATAGAGCCTTCTGTAATAATCTGTTCCAAAGAAGCTACTAGAAAGGTAATACATATTTTAAAATAATTTTTAGGTTTCTGTTTGAATAGAAAAACATAACAAACATATAGCAGGATGTTCTTAAATTTGACAGCAAAGTACACTTTAAAGTGGAAATTAAAGCAATAATGAAATTACAAACAGGCAGGCTTTTTACTTGGCTTTTCTGCAATAAAATACACAATCCCCTGCAGATTATACACTGAACTGGGCATTTGCAGCTTAGTTTCCACTTTGGCAGTGTGCGTGACATTATATCACAGCAGCCAATCAAAATGGCCAAAGACCGGCACCAAGAAGAACCAGTGGAGAAGATGATGACACCAGTATGTTGGCTGGTGCAGTTTAGCCACCCCTCTGTAGGTGATGCTGTTCCGGAAGCTGCTGTGAAGAGGGCAGAGAGATTGAGAGGAGCTTTTGTAGGTGTCATCAGGGAGCAGCCATCTGATTGGACGTTGCTGCCTTGAATGATTTCTGTGACCATCTTTAGTGAGGGCAATGCTAATAAATAGCACTGTGCCACTGCAGTTGGCACGCTTTTGCAAAGTGGATAGTGTAGGGACAGAATCCCCACTGGCTAAAGTGTACTTGGTGCTAGGGAGAGGTTCTGGCTGAGGAGAGATTCTACAGGAAAGAAAACCTCCCTATCTGGTTATTAAAGGCGATTGCACTGCTGTATTGCCTACCCACTTCAGCAGATGCTGATTCTGTAATGTTGCCTATTTAAAGTGCAGGGCCAGTTTTACTTCTGTGCAGCAAGCTGTATATCCCCCATCACTGAGATCTGAACATAAAACATAAGGACCACTAGTTTATATAACTTGTGTGCCTGCAGCCAAGAACAGACCAGATTTTACGTATTGTTTCTATAATCAAACTGGAAAGGTTTTTATAAGAAAATAAAAAATAATTCATATAATTCAGTCTTTTTTATCAGCTGACATGTGTATGTAGATATGGTAAATTGAGCAATGATCATTTATCTGGTATTTTACAAAATACTGACACTCATATACCAAAAAATATGATCACAGATGAGCAGATATAGTGGCACAAACTCTAATGCCGCGTACACACGATCGATCAAACCGATGAGAACGGTCTGATGGACCGTTTTCATCGGTTAACCGATGAAGCTGACTGATGGTCAGTCGTGCCTACACACCATCAGTTAAAAAAACGATCGTGTCAGAACGTGGTGATGTAAAACACAACGACGTGCTGAAAAAAACGAAGTTCAATGCTTCCAAGCATGCGTCGACTTGATTCTGAGCATGCGTGGATTTTTAACCGATGGACGTGCCTACAAACGATCGGTTTTGTTCTATCGGTTAGGTATCCATCGGTTAAATTTAAAACAAGATTGCTTTTTTTTTAACCTATAGATAAATAACCGATAGGGCCCACACACGATCGGTTTGTTCCGATGAAGCCCCCTTTGCTGCAGTCCACCGAGCCCCCGTACTGGGGCATATGTCCGGTCAGAGTGCTCTGCCATCAAGACATAATCTGAGAAAAAGTTTAGAAGAGAGGGAACGGGGTCCACGGGGCCTGGGAGTGGGCAGCATATTTCTGTAATCCAGGGATTGGAGCAGATAGAAGGAGCGGTGTCATGGAGCCTCTACTTCGATCCTCCCATGGGGGGGGGGGGTGAACAGCAGTCCTAGGGTTCTATATAGAGGTCCTGGAAAAATCAGATCCTGTGGTCGGTGTCTACACAGTCCCGGCCAGGTGGATAGATAGCACTGGACCATTGTTTAATTCTCCCCTCCCATTTCCTTCCTGTTCCTCAGGTCCCCTTCCCTACAATTCTGGGAAATTCCCCAGATGTTGTATGCTCCTTTATTTTTGGATAAAAATCACTTGGCATTGCTACACTTGGATTGTGACCTCTCGTTTTTATTTGACAATGCATGTTGGTTGGATTGCTGTACCAATTATTGGTCTATTTTCAGTAAGGTCAGGGCCGGATTAACAATGGGGCTGATGGAGCTGCAGCTCCAGGCCCCTTTCTCAAGATAGGCCCATTTGCCCAAAAAAAAAAAAAAAAAAGATTTTTTTTTTTCTAAGATCGAATTTGGGGGGTTGTAGCTCGATGACCAGAGGTCACAGAAACCCTACATTTGGGGGTAGGCATGGGAAGAGCTACCCCACAACTGGTTAAAATATGGGACGGCTATAATTTATGGTTCCGGAGATACGGGCCTGCTTGCACAGCCTGTCAGAAGCTACATTCAGAGCGGCCAATATAAATACAAGCTGACACACTACAGCAGACTGATAGGATCACAGGGCTTATACTAATTATTTGTATATTACTCATGGTAATTAACCCCTTGCCACCCAGGCCAATTCTGACACTTCTCTACTACATGTAAAAATCATCATTTGTTTTTTGCTAGAAAATTACTCTATGGTGGTCTTTGCACTTTTTATGTTGCAGGGTACAGAGCTGCACAATTCTGGCTAAAATGAGAATTGCAATTTTTTTGCTTAGAAGATAGATCACGATTCTCTAACGATTGTTGCGGCGTAACATCATCTTTCACATTAAAAAAAATAAAAAATACAAAATAAAAAATGGGCTAACTTCACTGTTTTGTTTCTATGGTTTTTATTATTCATTGAAGTGGGAAAATGCAGTGTGACATAACATATTGCAGCAATAGCCATTGTATTCCCTAGAATCTCTGCTAAAATATATATAATGTTTGGCAGTTCCAAGTAATTTTCTAGCAAATAATATTGCTTTCTAACTTAAGAAACAAGTGTTGGACTTTAAGTGGTTAAATTTAGTTACAATGTTAGTTAGTTACAATGTTTCATTTTGTTTACAAACTTCGCAGACTGCCCAGATTTGTTCTTTACACACAGAAGTGTATCCCTTTGATCTAAGAAGGAAGTGTCAGTTACAATGTTTCCTGTTAAAAACTTGGCAGACTGCCCAGATATTTTCTTTTGACAGCTGAAAGTCTCTCCACTTGTTATATGAAAGAATCAGCAAACTCTGCATTGAAGATCGTCAGGGGGGTTGAATCGAGATCACGATTTTTTTAACGATTAATTGTGCAGCTCTAGCACGGTATTTGCGCAGCAATTTTTCAAACATGTTTTTTTGGAAAAAAATGTTTCATTCATTAAAAAAACAGTTAGTTAGTTAAGTTAGCACAATTGTTTTTGGTATCCTAAGCGATGCTTTACATTTTTTTAGGTTACATGTTTAGAGTTACAGAGGAGGTCTAGTACTAGAATTAATGTTCTCGCTCTAACGATCGTGGCGTATGTAACCTGTGTGTATCTGGCTCTGATACTACCAGTGCCTACCCAGCCACTGACTAGTATCTCTCCCCAGCCTGTCCCCACACACCCTCTCACCTGCTGACCTGTGGATGGGGGAATCACTCCTGCAGTGTTATTGTGTTCTGCCAGTGCGTACAATGATCAGTGTTGTTAACTTTAGCTGGCAGCACTGATTGTTTTAGGGAAAAAAAACAGGCTGGTTGTACTCAAGTTGATTAATAGATTGACTTGTGTAAAACCAGCTAGCCCATACATAGATTGACTATGGCTGGTCTCTGCATAATTGGTGTAATTTCAATCCATGTATGACCCGCTTAACCACTGCTCAGTCCCTAAATATCCTTCCACTCCTGTACATAGTGCTCACTGTCATACTCTCCACACTCCTCTCCTGTACATAGTGCCCACTGTCATACTCTCCACACTTCTCTCCTATACATAGTACCCACTGTCATACCCTACACACTCCTGTACATAGTGCCCACTGTCATACCCTCCACACTCCTCTCCTATACATAGCGCCCACTGTCATACCCTTCACACTCCTCTCCTGTACATAGTGCCTGCTGTCATACACTTCTCTCCTGTACTTAGTGCCCACTGTCGCACCCTCCACACTCCTCTCCTGTACATACTGCTCACTGTCATACCCTTCACACTCCTCTCCTATACATAGTGCCCACTGTCATACCCTCCACACTCCTCTCCTATACATAGTGTTCACTGTCATACCCTCCACACTCCTCTCCTATACATAGAGCCCACTATCATACCGTCTACATTCCTCTCCTGTACATACTGCCCACTGTCATACCCTCCACACTCCTCTCCTGTACATACTGCCCCATCATACCCTCCACACTTCTCTCTGGTACGTACTACCCTCTGTCATACCCCCTCACTCTTCCTGTACATACTGCCCATTGTCATACCCTTCACACTCCTCTCCTGTACATAGTGCTTTTTTCCGTACCCTTTGTACTCCTCTCCTGTACATAGTGCCCACTGTTAGACCCTCCACATTCCTCTCCCTCACCTGCACATACTTCCCACTTATATACCGTCCATACTCCTCCCCTGTGTCGCTTACCCACAAAAACAGTTCTTTAAAATTATACTGAATATCCTCAATGTTACCAGCTCTAGAATGGACACACTTTTGTTAGTTCAACTAAAGGAAATATCAGTTCTCATATTTGTTCTGCCCCATTATTAGTACTCATTTAGTTTTGTGATTACTACTATGATGTATAGAGGAACATCGGGGATCTCAGCTACTCTAAATATAGCACTTATATAAAAAAGTGGCCCTGAAAATATTTTTTAAATGTTGGCAACTGTGCACTTAGGCACTGCCCAAGGGCCACCGTCCACCGGGTCAGTAGGGGGCCCCATGAGAGGCTCCTGGGATCCTGTGATAATAAAGCGGTAGTAAACTTTCCTGACATTACTACTTTTTAGAGGCCCTGGGGTAGGTTATGCCACAACGTACAAGTATGCACAGCATATTAGCACATTAGTGTACACTTAAATTTTCAGACTGAGCCCTCCAGTGCTGCGCTGCGATGAATCAGGCGGGGGCCTGGACACTTCCATCTTCACCCGGTCTTCCTTCTGGGTTCTGTGCCTTTGGTCACTTGCCTTGGCTGGGCTGCGTTCATGTCATTCCCACGCATTTATTTATTATTTATTACACCCCATTCACACCTCCGCGACAATACGCCCGACGCCGGCCGCTCGTGCCGCTGGAGGGGAGAATTCCCATTGCTGTCTATGAGATGGTTCACATCTCATAGACGCCGTACACCTGCGGCATGAAAAAAAGTCCCAGACCCTTTTTCTCAGGCGGCATTGGCGTTCGGCCATACAAAGCAATAGGAAGGATTTGTAAAAAAAAAGTTACACTATTCGCGGCAAAATACGCCGCGTACGCGGCGTTACTTGTCGCGGAGGTGTGAATGCAGCCTAAAAGGCCCCACCAAAATCCTCAGCACCAGGCCCATGATGTTCTTAATCTGGCCCTGAGTAAGGTGACTATATTACCTGTAATATTAACAAATGCAATACCATGATCTCTTTGGTGAGAGATATTTGTACACTATTTATTTTTATACATATGTAATACATAGTTTAGTCTAGACTAAAATAAAAGTCAGATTTTAGGCACCCCTGCAATAGAAATGTAAGTACTGGTATGATACTTCCCAGGGGTTAATAACGTCTAAAGGGATGCAGACACTGCAGCTTTCCTCATTAGAACACAGAAAGTGCATCAGTTGATTAATAATGATCCAAATCCTCCCATGTAGATTGAATATGTGATCGGTCTGGTGAAAAATAGCTATTTCTTTACGGCAATAAAAGATAGAAATCTGCTACAAAGTTTGTTAAAATCACTGCAATGCATTGATCCCCCAATGTTTGTTTTTTCTTGAAAAAAAGTATAGGTACTCTTTTAAGGCACCTTCCAATCATGTAATTGGAAGGACTAATGTTTTCCCATGTAACCTCTGCATTTGCATAAAAAGTAGGAGCCTCTCCCCTCTGTACAGTGTTTTTTTGTTTTTTTTTTGCATTGGCACGTTTCCCATAGCAGAACCCAGCTCCCCATTTGTTTAACAATCCTTTGCCTATTAGCCTTGAAAAGTGCCAAAACTGATATTTAGGATTTGCCTCTTATGCGTTTTGGATTAAAGCTTGACATTTTTGGGCATACCATGAGTTCAATGAACAGCCTGAACTGAACCAAGGACAATTTGCTCATTCCTACTAAAAGACAGTGGTGCTATCATCTCTCCAAAAACAAATTCACAATGTTTCTTTTAATTGGCCGGCCAACGTATTGCACATTGGTCACTTTCCTCACTCTCCCATCTTCCTTCTTCCCCACTTTCCTTTTTATTTTACCCCGTGTTTGTCATGTTTTGTAATTTTTTTTTGTTTGGTGCTTGCACTTTTAGTGTGGCGAGTAGGGTGCTGGTCCTCGGGCCTGCCTCTGAAAGTCTTGGGAGTTGGTGGACATGGCCTTCTGGCTTAGTTCGCCGGCTCTCATGGGGTCTCCCTTCGGGGGAGCCTCACCGAGGAGGGTTCTGTTTCGGCAGTCCCTCCGAGGATGTTGGGTCCTTGTGGCTTTGGCTGCTTGGACCAAAATGGGTCCATATGGCTTCGGCTGTATGGGCCACAGTTACTCTTTTCCCTGTCAGGAGCCTAACGCCCCGGGGGATCAGAGCTGGGTCCTTTTCGGAGGACCACTTGATGATGGCACCCGTCGCAGTTTTTTGTGTTTCACTCTTTATGTGTGTGCACATTTTTTCCTACACCGGGTGGAGTTTTTGGGTTGTGTTTTGCACGCCACAGGCTTTTCAACAGAAAAAAAAAATGTTTCTTTTAATTACTGTATATTTTTTGTGCTGCGTGGCTTTATTTGTAATACATAAAGGCTATCTCTAGGCTTTAAAGAATATGTAAAGCCTCACCTTGTAAAACAACCAATTCAGTGTAAAGAAGAAATGCAAGGCAAAATCAGGTCTTAGAAAGGTGGGTCGGAGATTGCGGGGGCTGAGGCGGGGGGGGGGGGTGTCAGCATGAGGCAAAGAAATAGAAATAGACTGATCTTCCCAGTGATTAGCTGGGGGGGGGGCATGTCAGCACAAGTCTTGACCATCGGAGGGCAGGCTGAAGTGGGTGTGCTTTTATGCCTAGCTTTGGGGGACTGGCAGAAACACCAGGTACTTTACATAAAGAGAGCAATGTACATGGTACAATGCACACATGAACAATATGAAATGTTGGGGTAAAATACACTAGCCAAGCTTTTTTGGTAATTAATAGAATACAGTGAGGTCTCTTAGATGACTCTTTACATGAATCACACCCTTTATGCGAATTAACCATGCCCATGATTCAAATTGACAATGCCCACCTTCTATCACTGGCGGACAATGGCGCGTTCGCTGCTGTGTCGGACTGGTGGTATTCCCTTGGTCGAAAACTTTGGTAATGCTGTCCCACTATACTAGTTCATCACACACTCCTGTTCTGCATAACCATAAGGCTATTATTATTATTGCAGTTTTGTAGGTTTCTGTATTACATGTACAGCCTGCTTGTGTTACCTCCTATGCAGAAAGTCTGTTACTTTATTTAGTAAGTACAGGTTCCCTTTAGGCTGGGTTCACACTACTACACTACTTTCATCCTACTTTGCTCTGTGTTCAATGTTTCCCTATGAGAGCGTCTTGTAGCGTCCTACACAAGTCGGTCCGACTTTGAAAATGCTCCCTGTACTACTTTTGGTCCTACATTGATCCTACTTCAGGCCCATTGAATATCATTGAAGTCGGACCAAAGTAGTATCCTGTTCATGAAAGTAGGATGGATGTAGGACCAATGTAGGATAAATGTAGGACCAATGTAGCAGAGCAAAGTAGGATGAAAGTAGTGTAGTAGTGTGAACCCAGCCTCAGACAAATACAAGAAACCAGGTGTGCCATTTGTCTTAAAACCAATAGTTTGTTCTACTGTATATCAATGCTAAACAGTACAGTTAATCGCCAAAGACTATTATCCATCAAAGATAAAGAATGCATACCCTCATTTTATGCATGACTTTTTACATTGGTTAAGTGGTCTGTGTTGTGAAATCATGAATGTAATAAGTTAGATAAACATTTCCCCACTTGGTCTATGCATGGATAGGTGACAAAGCAAGCTAAAATAAGTTGCTTGCCTTATCAATTATAAAAAGTAAGCTAGCTGTGAGAGCTGTATCTGCAAATTGGTGTCTTAGATGCGCTTCCTTTCACACTGGTAGGCAGTCTTTTCCTCTGACAGATGTATTTCATTATCTTGCATTAGCTGAAGAGACAGTCCCCTGGGTGAAGCATTATCATAAAGTGATGCATACAGGGCATTTACTTAATGAGTTTCCTTTTTTAGCAAATCAGGAGTTCTGAGTTTAGAAAGGACATTAACCCAGTACTGCCAAAATTCACAGAAAGTATCTTAAATTCTAAGAATGTTTTCCCACAAATAAATATCTTGCAGATAGTAAAATGAATTGCCCTTTAGAAAGTAATTGTGTATCAGTGGAGCAGTAAAACACAACATATATACAGTATAAAATGAACACATACCTAAGAAGTATGTGAAAATAACAAATATATGTGTCTATTCATACTGCTGCATTTAAGACACCCATTGTTATTAAATGTTTTTGACAATACACACATAAAATATAAATATAATTATTAATAAACATATACAGATATAATCCTAATGTAATACTTTATTACCAAAAGTATTGGGACACCTGCCTTTACACGCACATGAACTTTAATAGCATCCCAGTCTTAGTCCGTAGAGTTCAGTATTGAGTTGGCCCACCATTTGCAGATATAATGCCACGTACACATGGCCGGACTTTCCGACGGGAAAAACTCCCGTTAGAATTTCAGATGGAAAAATAGAGAACCTGCTCTCTATCTAAGTCCGTCGGAAATTCAAAACTAGAGCGACAATTTTGAAAAAAAAATTATATTTTTTAATTTTTGCTATAATAAATATCCCCAAAAAAGTTATTAAAAAAACATTTTTTTTCCTCAGTTTAGGCCGATACGTATTCTTCTACCTATTTTTGGGGAAAAAATCGCAATAAGCGTTTATCAATTGGTTTGCGCAAAATTTATAGTGTTTACAAAATATGGGATAGTTTTATGGCATTTTTATTTAAAAAAAAAATTTACTACTAATGGTGGCGATCAGTGATTTTTTTTGTGACTGCGACATTATGGCAGAAAAAAAACGGACAATTTTGACACATTTTTGGGACCATTGTCATTTTCACAGCGAAAAGTGCTATAAAAATGCACTGTTTACTGTGAAAATGCCAATTGCAGTTTTGGAGTTAACCACTAGGGGGCACTGTAGGGGTTAAGTGTGACCTCATATGTGTTTCTAACTGTAGGGGGGCGGGGCTGTACGTGTGACGTCAGTGATCATCTTTCCCTATATCAGGGAACAGACGATCACTGACATTGCCATAAGGAAGAACGGGGAAGGTGTGTTTACACACACCTCTCCCCGTTTTTCAGCTCCTGTGAGCGATCGCGGGGCACTGGCACCGATCGCATCCGCAGGTCCCGCGGGCGCCATCACGGAGCCCACGCCGCGCTCGCGACCCCACGGCTGGGCTCTTAAAGAGGACGTACAGGTACGTGCTTGTGCCCAGCCGACAGAAATCGGCGTGAAGGGGTCCCCAAGTGGTTAAGGTCCTGGCTCCCAGGTTTGGCATGCATTCTGTGAGTTGGTAGAGTAGATACAGATATCCCACATGGTAGGGATAGAACTAGTGGCAGGAAAAGGTTCCAGACGAGAAGGGAAATAATAGGGATTACAAGTTATCTGGACATCTGCCTTCTTGGGCAAAAAATGGCCAGTTCACATTCTACCCCTCTCTACAGGCACTGATAGTTTAGCTAAATCCTGCTCTCTACACGCTGTTGGAACTGTGAGTGTTCCTGGCTGGGCTGCCGTCCCACCGGGTTATTTGTGAACTTTCTCTTTTTTTTTCAATACAAGTTCCTTCATAATTGCACTTGAGACTGAGTGTATTATTGCCACCGCACTGCACCTCACCTACATGCTGATTGTCCAAGAATAAGATCTAAACTTAAACAGTACGCATCTTCCGTCACACATTCCATGGTAAGGTGACTGAGGTACCTGTGTGGCTATAAATGAAACATGTTTCTTACCCTAATTAGACCTAAAAAAGCTGCTTGAATAAGTAGTGAAATGTGAACATTACAGAGCAAGTTGAATGTAACTACAAAAATATTAGCAGCTATTCCAAAGCTCTCACAGTCTGAAATAAAGTAAACATTTCCACTCTATTCTATTGTAGTGTTTTCTAGAGTCGGAACAGAGGACATATGCTTGCTGCATCAAGCTTTATGTTCAAGCTAAAAATATAGATAGTGCCTATCATAATCTTAACCAGCAAGAACCTAATTAGCACATACCCTGGTCTAGTGGTCTAGAAAGTACCAAATGCATGTACCTGCCTAGAACTTGCACATGTACTGCACAGGGGTCAAGTCCTGGGGGAAAAAAAGTGTGGGAACTCCCACCCAAGATCCACTCCCCCACCAAAAAAAAATGATATGTTCATATGCATATTTACTAAACCACGTGTTTTTTTAGAAAGAAATCCTGTGATAACTCGCTGCAGACCTCATCACCAGCATCGAGGAAGTGACGGAAAACCAGCACACTACCTGATGAATCCATATACAGGAAGCGGCCAGTAACATAAAGGATTACTAAGGTTCACCTGCCCCTGACAGTGCCTCGAGCTGGGCATCGCCGCTTAGTGAAGGATTGGCTCCTGGCGGCTTGGCTGCTCTCGGCTGCTCTAGTCCTGCAAAGGAAACTGCGTTCCTGCTGTGAAAAAAGTGCAGGAACTCCGTTCCCACGCGTTCCCGCAGGACTTGAGCCCTGGTACTGCACCACTTTTAGAATGCACACTTTAACAAAATCTGCCTGAGCCAAGCTAAAAGAGAGCTGGTCTTAATTAGCTCCACTTTTGTAAGATATAACCTGTCCGTATTTTATTTTTAGTTTGATGCATTCATTGCATCAGAATGTAACAGACCTGATTTTGGCACTCAAAACGCGGTCAGAGACAAAAGTGTTGCAGATACTTCATAAATTTGTCGCAACACATTAACACAAGGTATTAACACCACAAAAGTGGTGTAGCGGCTTTAGTGAATTCCCCCTGTAGTTTACAGGTAGCAGACTTATGAAAGACCAATAAAATGGAGTCTTCCCTTTTATAATGGAAAGCCCATATAGCCCATACAGTTGAAACTATTGATAAATATGGATGCACTTTGTGAAGGATTTAATGTTTCTTCCATAAATAAATACTCAAAATACGTACACCTTTACATTACATATGTGAGGGAGTGAGTATTACAGCGTTACCAAGAAGTGGGGGAAGGGGAAAAAGGAAGGGGGTACGGCTGCGGCACTGAAAGGTGTATCAGACCATAATAGATATAAAGAAAATGGTAGTGCCGCGCTGTAAATAGGGAATGGGGTACAAGTGTAGAGGAAGTGTAGCAAATCCTTATATGTAAAAAGATACAGTCTGACTAATGATCAAAATGACAATGTGAAAAAATATTGACATCAAAATTAACGTGCTACAGTGCAGCTAATCCAGCTGGCAAAAGTAGGGTAATAAAATGTGACAGTGCTAGTATCATACAGTGTAATACAATAATAATTGGTGTACTGTTAACCAATGCATTACAGCATGCATAACACAACACACAACAGTGACTGAAATAGGCTAAGTTAAATGTCCATGCAACAAAAAGCCTATAAGCATAACGGAGGAAAAATCCCCCAAAAAAAGTGCAGGTGTAGATGCCAAAATGACGTGAAGAAAAGGTAGGTTTCCGGTGTACTCTTCAAAATAAGTGAGGATGTCCCCTTACCTTACTACTGTAACCACTTCCCGACTGCCGCATGTATATGTACGTCCACAGAATGGCACATACAGGCAAATGGGCGTACAGGTACGTGCTTGCCTTCTAGCGGGTGGGGGGTCCGATCGGGACCCCCCCCCCCCGCTACATGCGGCAGTCGGATTCCCGCGGGGAGCGATCCGGGATGACGGCGCGGCTATTCGTTTATAGCCGCTCCGTCGCGATCGCTCCCCGGAGCTGAAGAACGGGTAGAGCCGTATGTAAACACGGCTTCCCCGTGCTTCACTATGTCGCTGCATCGATCGAGTGATCCCTTATATAGGGAGACTCGATCGATGATGTCAGTCCTACAGCCACACCCCCCTACAGTTGTAAACACACACTAAGTGAACACTAACTCCTACAGCGCCCCCTGTGGTTAACTCCCAAACTGCAACTGTCATTTTCACAATAAACAATGCAATTTAAATGCATTTTTTTCTGTGAAAATGACAATGGTCCCAAAAATGGGTCAAAATTGTCTGAAGTGTCCGCCATAATGTCGCAGTCACGAAAAAAATCGCTGATCGCCGCCATTAGTAGTAAAAAAAAAAAAAAATTATAAAAATGCAATAAAACTATCCCCTATTTTGTAAACGCTATAAATTTTGCGCAAACCAATCGATAAACGCCTATTGCGATTTTTTTTACCAAAAATAGGTAGAAGAATACGTATCGGCCTAAACTGAGGAAAAAAAATGTTATATATGTTTTTGGGGGATATTTATTATAAACAAACGGTGGAGTAGCGCTAAAAAGTGAAAGGGCCTTCATATGCCATCTAAATCAATGAGAAGGCTGAATAGAAGTCCAATAAATATCAAAAATGTGAAAAAATTGATAAATGAAAATAAAAAATAGTCCAATGTGTCGAATTTGAGTGTTAGCACACTGCTGCAACCGTGAAGGAAAAAACTCTGGGCCCAATGATAAATATAGCTTGCTGACCCTTACCAGAATGGAAGATCCTAACGGATCTAGTCAAGCTGAAATCACTGGATCCTAAATGTTGGGATGGAGCTTGTCTGTTGAAACGATCCTCCAAGGGGTCACCGATCCACCAGTAAAGCAGCCAGAGAAAATAAACTGATATGGTGTAAATCCGTGCGGTATGGAGGTGTTTTAAAAAGGTTTATTAACAAAATAATACACTAGGGTACTCACATAGCTGTGATAAAATCAGGCATGTAAAATGAAAGAGTGCGTTCGCCGACATCACCTCCGCTACCTCTTGGTGGACTCTTGGTTACACTCAAGAGTCCACCAAGAGGTACCGGAGGTGACGTCGGCGAACGCACTCTTTCATTTTACATGCCTGAGGGGCAAACCAGGGCCGTTTTTTTGTGACTACAGGAGGGGGGCGCCGCCCGGGCGCCCCCTATGGACGGGCCGCCACTGGTAGCACGTTAATTTTAATGTCAATATTTTTTCACATTGTCATTTTGATCATTAGTCAGACTGTATCTTTTTAGATATAAGGATTTACATTACATATAACACTGGACTAGCAAGAAGGTGTCATTAAATGCCATAGAGCCCTGGTACAAAATCTGAGCACCACCCCCATTATCTCATGCAACAGCTCTGATATATTGTCCATTTCATGCTAAAATGAAACAAAATGTTTGCATTTTTTATTCCTCTAAACCATGTTAGTCTGCTAGAGCCTCACATAGTTGCTAACGAAAAGTAAAAAGATATATGCAGGAAAGTGAAATACCTATCTGGTAGATTAGAACACACAGCTAGTAAATGAGGGGGAGGTACAGCCATGACTGCACCATGGGCACTTGCACTTTATGACCCCCCCCCCCTATAGTTTCACACAAGCTACAGACACCATATAGTTACTGTATATCCAAAACTGCTTTCCATTTACTGTATGTTTTACTGCCTGGATAATTGGCTGAAGATGAAAGACACCCACTTAAATACAGTTTTTTTTAATTTGTTGACAGGTATTCACTGCAGACCTTCAAAGAAAGCCAGCGCAATGGGTAAGCAACTTCACAGAAATACAGCAGCTATTCAAAGTACAGAATCTATTCCTACAGAAGAGTCCCCTTTATATACAATCGCATCACAGATGGGAAGTGGTGATTAATCAATTCTGTGCAGCATAATAGCCCTTGACTGGGAGCCAAGCAATAGTCCTGAGCAGGATGGCATTCCATTCAAAGGTTATTCCAGATATTTAAAGATTGTTCCACTGACAAAGTAAATTTGTAGCCCAAATTTTTTTCCGGATGATGTAGGAAACAATTGGAACCCCTGCTAAATCTTTATTGTTGCCTATGCCTCTGTTAGGTAGATTTGTAATGGATAAATAAATCCTATGTTTAGCTTTAGTTGTATATTTTTGAGAAATGCAATGGCAATAGATGTGACATTTTTCATTGTGCTTTTTCTGGAAGCAAGTGGATAATTTCATTACTAGATTGTTCTGTACATTTTTTTTGT
This sequence comes from Rana temporaria, assembly GCF_905171775.1. NCBI lineage: Eukaryota > Metazoa > Chordata > Amphibia > Anura > Ranidae > Rana > Rana temporaria. Next base: position 260,506,827 of record NC_053490.1, on the reverse strand, counting down.
TAGGTGAAAAAAAAAAGTTTCAACCCTCAGTATTGCGTGGTGAAAAATAATTTCTGCATCTGTACTTGTAAAGGAAATAGCCATTACAATTTTAGCTGGGTGCTGTGATCAACGAGAGGCACGGCTGTGGGTCGTATATGAAATCCCTTTGCATCTGCTCAACATCTCTCCTAGCATTAGTGCATGAGCCAATCAGCAGCTGGGAGGGAACTTGCTATGCAGCTGCAATAGATCATAGGACATGTAGACCAAAGGAACACTGGTCAATGGGGGAAAATGGGCTGTGGGCTTTACAATTGGGTAAGCAGTGTACCTCTTTGTGCCCAGCTATATGGGAGTCCCCTCCAGAGGATTCTCTAGAATCCCAGTCAAGAGATTCCTCTCTACTGTGGCCACTCTCTTGCCATCAGCCAACATCTCTTCTCTGAACTAAGCTCCTACCATACTATATCAGATCCTGCCAGGAAGGAAAGGAAATCATCAGGGGAGGGCTGGCAGCCTTAGGCCTGGGGGGAAAGTCCAGTCACGTGGCCCATTGAACCACCGAATTGGCTCACCATCCATCTACACCACATTCCCCCCACAGAGAGAGAGAGGGGGGGGGAGACTGCTCCATATTGTCCCTGAAAGAGAGAGACCATTTGACACTGCCTGCCCAGAGAGAGAGAGAGAGACTGCTTGACACTGCCTGCCCAGAGAGAGAGAGAGAGACTGCTTGACACTGCCTGCACGGAGAGAGAGACTGCTTGACACTGCCTGCACAGAGAGAGAGACTGTTTGACACTGCCTGCACAGAGAGAGAGAGACTGCTTGACACTGCCTGCACAGAGAGAGAGACTGCTTGACGCTGCCTGCACAGAGAGAGAGAGAGACCGCTTGACACTTCCTGCACAGAGATAGAGAGAGACCGCTTGACACTTCCTGCACCGAGAGAGAGAGAGACTGCTTGACACTTCCTGCACCGAGAGAGAGAGACTGCTTGACACTGCCTGCACAGAGAGAGAGAGACCGCTTGACACTTCCTGCACAGAGAGAGAGAGAGAGAGATCGCTTGACACTTCCTGCACACAGAGAGAGAGACTGCTCCACATTGCCCGCAGTGCGAAGCAGTCACTCTCTGTGGGGGCAGTGCGAAGCGCTCACTCTCTGTGGGGGCAGTGCGAAGCGGTCACTCTCTGTGGGGGCAGTGCGAAGCAGTCACTCTCTGTGGGGGCAGTGCGAAGCGGTCACTCTCTGTGGGGGCAGTGCGAAGCGGTCACTCTCTGTGGGGGCAGTGCGAACCGGTCACTCTCTGTGGGGGCAGTGCGAAGCGGTCACTCTCTGTGGGGGCAGTGCGAAGCGGTCACTCTCTGTGGGGGCAGTGCGAAGCGGTCACTCTCTGTGGGGGCAGTGCAAAGGGGTCACTCTCTGTGGGGGCAGTGCAAAGGGGTCACTCTCTGTGGGGTTGAAAGTTTTCCAGCCATCAGAATACAGTGATCACTGCTGGCAGCTATAGCAGCCAGCAGTGATTGCCAAAAAAAAAAAAAAAAGACACGCTGGTTGTACTGAAGTCAATTGATAGATTGAATTCTGGACAACCACATTCTGCACATAGATAGATTGAACTTTCTGCTGAACCAGCAGAATTTCAATCTGTCTATGGTGGCCTAAGTCAACTAGCCTTTGGGTTTAATAATAGCCTAAAATATTGTGAAAGAAATGCTCCACTAGGGTGTAGAAATTCATTTTTTATTTCCAGAACTCATTAGGTATTAGATGTGCAAACAATAAGGTGAGAATAACACATAAAATACCTACTGAGAGTAATGGAAACAAGATGGAGTTCAAAAGTGAACCATGCCATTACCTGGAGGAATTGGCATTTAGGGGGCTAAAACAGGCAGGGAGGAAATGTCACTTTTCAGTGAAGTGGCAGTTCCTGCTGCAAGTGAATACAAGTCTTTGGGCTCACACTGGGGTATTGCCAGTTTTCTACAGTCATAGTCCCCCAGGTTGCACATTTTTGCTGCATTTTCTGGAATTGCACCAAAGATGCAGCATTCAGGAAATGTTGTGCACTTTCAGAACATGCAGTAAAAATGTGCAACCTCTATGGGAATAGGGGCAACATGCAGGAAGACAAACTGCAGGATACCAGTGTGAGCCCACATCATAACACCTGGGTAGTGTCTGTCACAGCTGCAGAGAGGGGTAGGGTGGAGAAGCTCACTTACTTTACTTGCACTCACTGCATTCGAGCCGACTGCTCAGATTGAACTTCCCGCCCACATCTTCTTCACAGACAGCACACAGGCTGGCCAGAGTGTGGGCGGGGAAAGAGAGAGCAGCCTCTGCCAGCCAATTGTGTGGAGGAGGGAGGGGCTGGGCTCTGTAACACAGACTGTCGGCTGTGAGACAGAGAAGACATCGCTGCTCACAGTGCTGGATATAATTGCCGCGCTCGGCCAGCTCAAAAACGGTGCATGTGCGGTTCTGAGCTGGCGACAAGGCAGCCTTTGCAGAGCATATCAGAGCAACCCAGGGGGAAAACGCATCCCTGTTCCCTGGCCCAGCCCGCCCCTGGAAATCATCCTCCTTCCTGGAAGGATTTAAAAGAGAAACAATAAAATTATTCAAAACATGGACACATGTCTGCAACTGTCTGCAACTGCACTTTTCTAAAAATCCTTTCTTAAAATCTCGAAATATCTTCAATATACCATTTATTTGGTGTTAACAAAAATCTTTTTCCCTTCAACTTCCATTTATTGGTTGCAGCAAGCAGTGCACCTCTATGGTAGTCATGTACACCACAATGCATAAACTACAAATTTCATATTTTCATTCATTCAGGCTAGTTTTCCAGTCCCGTGGGCATTCTTGCACTTGGGGCTTAAGCGCCTGTGTGGGAAAACATTAAACTGCACTTGCTAATGCCTGAACTTCAATCTGGGAGCTGTGGTCATGTGACAGTCATCATTAGGGCAGGTCTCCCAGGCTTGGAAACAAGCTGAAATGACACAAATTCCTTGCTCTCTAATGACACTTCAGATACTCTCATGCTTACAGGACACCACTCCCAAGTGTGCAGCATTTTGAGGCCAGTACCACTGAGCCTGTACTGAGCTCCACCAATCCAGCAATGCAGGTCATCTCTCCCAGTGACCCATCCCAAGATTGCTATGGGATACAGGAAATGTTCTCTATCTTTCACTCTCTAACCTCCTTGCTTGCTCTTTTTTCCAGGGGTCCCTTTACACATTCTTTTAGATTATTCCAGGTTGGGTCCCTAGGCACTCTGTGGTGGTTGTCCGGTCCCACTAGTGAAGAACTGGCCACTAGTGGAGGTGCCAAGTACTTAACCCCCTCCTCTACCAGATTGGCTGCCTTAAGTAATGACACAAAGACTGTAGTCCTCAGCAACAACACAAAAACTTTCATTGGACAGTACTTTGTGTGTTAGACCCATGTATTGTATCTTCCTCTAGCTCAGTCCCCTTGTTGTGTTGCAAGCCATGTTCTTTTGATATGCTGTGCATGCACCCCTTTAAGAGACTTCAGACCAAGCAAAGCAAGTAAAAAAACAAGATCCTTTACTGATGCAGTTGATGAATACAGTTCAGATCTCAGAAAGCAATTCAACACAAATTCTGTACAGAGCTATTCTAACAATTCATAGAGTGTGCATACCTTATGCAGAAGGAAAGTCCAGAAAACAATACATTTTCAGGCAATTATGCCTTAAAGCCACAAGAGGTATTGCAAGGTCCTTACAGTCCATGATTGGCAGTAATCTGCAAAGGCAGTAAGTCCATGACTAACCACTACATGTCCAATAGGTCCCCAGGCATGAGACCCTCGCCAGGACCCCAATTAGGCTACTAGCACCCCCTCCCCCCCAAAGGGGTGATTCTCCAGCAAGGTAACCAGCTATATTTTAGCAGTATTTCCCCAGGTAGTACTCCAGGGGCTTGGAGGCAGCCCCCTACTATGTTGGTTAGCCTGTAGGGGGTGGTAACCCATCTGAAAATGGTGCAGAAAACATTAACCCTCACAGCCTTTTGGGTACCCCTTGCTTTCAGGTCAACCTAAGGACACAGGAAAGCATACAAACATTGTAACAATTGGCACCTGGCTGGCTCAACTAACATGAAAAAATTAGCACAGCCAGGGGAAACAAGTGCTTAGGGGTGATCAGACGCCAGCGGTAGGTGCGTTTTTAGTGAGTATGCCAGTCCAGAACTGAATTTTTAAGGGCCTAGTAGCCCACTTTTATTTAAAAGCACAAAAAAGTTCACAAATACATCAGTAGCCCTCACAGGGGGGTTCCACCATTACTGTATATTGCATACTCAACACTTTAGCCTCCTGGCTTTCATTCTTGCCATCTGGTTGTTTCAGGTCTTTAGCCTAGGCCTTAGGTCTGTTCCTCAGAACCAAACAGTTTCCTTGAGTTAAGCTCTCTCCTAGCTTACTCCTGATCAGAGCCTTGCTGCTCAATCACCAATGACATCTACCTCCTGCAGACATGCATACTCTGGCTGCGCCCATGCAGCCTCTGACTCCTCTCAGAGGGATGGGAGTCCACCTGACTTCAAGGAACAGACTTCCTGTCTGTTAAGTGGGGCCCTGAGCCATAGTCAGGTCAGAACTTAATAGCCCAACACACAGCTGTGCAATCAGCGTGCCTTTTCTCTCCAAAATCTGGCGTAAACCAACAGTCTTTAGGGAGACACACGGAGCGGACCCAGAAACGGTCCGCTCCGTGTGTCTCCGTCGGCTCAGCGGGGATCCCCGCTGAGCTGTCGGCAGATAGGGCGGTCCCCGCACACAGTGCAGGGACCGCCCTGTCTCAGCTCCGCTCTGCCCTATGGGGAACCGGATGCAGACGGACCGTCTGTCCGTCTGCATCAGTTCCGTTCCGCCGGACGGAAGAAAAATAGGGTTTTCTTCCGTCCGAAAACCGGATCCCGACGGACGCTAGCGGATGCTCCATCCGCTAACGGACGCGATCCCATAGGGATGTATTACAAGTCCGTTAACGGACTTGTAATAACGGACAGGCGGAGCGGACGTCTGAAAGGGGCCTTAAGGTCACACAGGATCCCACCGCCACAATAGGCAGGCATACTAACCCCTTGTAGGCACCTGCCTACATGCTATCTGCGTGTAGTCTTTGTCTTGAGGGCACTAAGGAGGGTGGGAGTTTCTCCTGTGGAGTATTGAAGTGACACATATAGTTACAGCTATAGGTATCAAGCAATTTAAGCGTGTTCTAATTAAACTCTTTTTGGATTTAGAAAAGAGACTAATGTATTGCTACTTTTACAAAATTTGTAACAACAAACATGATGCATAATGCATATATGCTTGGGGTGAACGTGTGTTTTAGTGCGCCCCAAGTTAAAAGTTGTGAACCAGCTTGGCAAATGGGCTTGTCTGGCAAAATGTCTAAACCTCTAATTAATCAAATTTAGGGCAAAACCCTGGGGCCAGAAAATGCTTTCAATTGAGTTCAGGTACAAAAATTAGAACCCCTGTAATGACTTGGAATTCAACATCTCTCTTGCAACTAGCATTGAATTACATATCATTTTACATAACTGATAGGAGATCAAACTGTAGAAACAGCAGCGTGTGCAATATGTAGAGATTTTTTCCAAATCTATGAGTGCCCACAACATTTACACTCAGACCAAGGACCCTGTTTTGAGGGAAAAGTTATGTAGGAGCTTTGGGCCAGATTCACAAAGCACTTACGCCGGTGTATCTAGAGATGCGCGGCGTAATTGAAAAATGCGCCGTGCGTATCTATGCGCCGTATCCTCAAAACGAGATACGCCTGAAAACCAGTTTTTTCCGTCCGACGTAAAACGATTACACCGGCGCATCTTGGAGCGCAAAATACGCTAGACGCACCATTGTTTTGCTAGGCAAAGATGCAAATGAGGGAGATACGACGATCCACAAAAGTACGCTTGTGCAGCGCAGGCTACGCCCTGTGCGCATCTCCTGTTTTCCCGGCGGAAAGTTACACCTTATAAAAGCTGCCTTAACTTTACACCAGACGTGTGCAGGTCAGCTAAAGCAACACCGTTAGGGACGAGCTGAGCACACACACTTGCAGGACAACAATCTGTATGCCAACATGCCAGGGGCATCCATGCTCATAGCTATACTAGTGACTTTAGAGGCACGCAGAAGGAGGAGGGAACAGAGGAGGAGGGCACAGGAGAGGATATACCGCAGACGCCTAGATGTCTTTGGCATGCCTGCTTCTGAGGTGTATCGCACCTTCAGATTCACCCCTGAAGCCATCATGGAATTAACCACAACCCTGCAGGATGACATCACCAGCCCAACACACCGCTCACATGCACTGGAGCCACTGGTCAAGGTCATAGCAACACTGCATTTCTTTGCCACTGGCTCTTTTCAGCGCACAAGTGGAGTGGTGGCTGGGATGTCACAATCCTCCATTAGCAGATGTGTTCACCAGGTTGTCCCTGCAATCCTCAGACGCCTGGCCAACCAAATCATCAAACCCACCCAGGAGGACCTGCGACTGAAGACAATGACATATTTCTATAGAATTGCCAGATTCCCACGCACCGTGGGGGCCATTGATTGCACACATGTGGCACTACAGCCCCCCCATGAGACAGAGCACATGTACCGCAATCGGAAGCATTGGCATTCAATCAATGTACAGGTGATAGCCGATGCCCAATACCACATATGGGCATGTCCGTGCCAAACACCCAGGATCCAGCCATGACAGCTTCATATACTGTCAAAGCCACATCCCAAGAGAATTTGAACAGAACGTGTATGGGGACAGCTGGCTGCTTGGTGAGTGACATGGGTGTCAGGCATGACTGTCCCCCCCCATGATGCAGACATCACAAGGGGCACATGCATGACTAACATCCTCCTGTCTTTTCCCTTCCAGGTGACTCTGCATATGCACTGGGACCATATCTCATGACTCCATTCCCCCAAACCCCAGGAGAGGAAAGATACAATGCTGCACACATACGTACCCGTGCAGTAGTGGAACGCACCTTTGGCCTCCTGAAGTCCCATTTCCGATGCCTGGATAAGTCTGGGGGTACCCTGTTGTATTCCCCAAACTTTGTGTGCCAGATCATTGGTGCATGTGGCATGCTGCACAACTTCGCAGTGAGAAGGGGCCTGGACACAAAACATACACAGGTTGGAGGATCCACACACTTGGCACATGTTCCCTTCCCCCCCGACACATGCTACTCGCCAGATAGGTTGATCTCATCCGTAATCTCCTGGAGGATCTCCTTCTTCCTGGCCGGGGTGGTGTCCCGGCTCTCAGGGCCATGCAAAAATCGCCCATGACGGGTGATGGCCCTAGCAAGTATTTGCTTCTCCCGAACAGAGAAGTTGAGCTTTCTCCTCTTTGGTGCCATATCACCACCATACAGTCAGCACCAAACAGACACAAAAATCACACAGAACAAACAGACACAAAAACACACAGCACACACAGACACAAAAACACACAGCACACGCAGACACAAAAACACACAGAACAAACAGACACAAAAATCAGACAGCAAAAACCAGACACCAAAATCAAACAGCACAAACAAGACACCAAAATCAAACAGCACAAACAAACAGCTAATACAGACTCCAAAAAACACACAGAAAAAACAGACACAAAAAACAAACAGCTAATACAATCTCCTACTCCAATAAATCTTTACTATAACACTACTACACTAACCAACAAATAGCCACAAACAACAGAACAAAAGCACCTTGCTTCAGGAAGGGGAACACATGGATGTACTTTTGCAATGGAAGGGCGTTTGTCTGGGCCTATTTATCTCACTAAGTACACCGGGCCTAGTTCCTATCTCACTGATTGCGCCGGGCCGAGTTCTGAGCATGCCCAGTGAGGTGCATAATCATGCGCACATGCGCAGTACGGCCGGCCCTTCATTTGCATGGGGTCACGGCTCATTTCAATGGAGAACGCCCACTTCCTTCCCACTTTCAATTACCCCGCCTTACGCCTCGGAATTTACGTTACGCTGGCGCAAATTTGGGCGGAAATACTCTGTGGATATGGGACTTACGTCACAAAATTGAGCCGCCGTAACGTAACAGACATGCGTTACGCCAATCTAAATATGCGCCGCTCTACGTGAATCTGGCCCTATGTTAGCAATATGCAAACCATAAATCAAGCACAACTCAGTATTAAACTTAGGTAATGGGGCCTGTGAACAAAATCCCTTTCCATCTTTTAAGGACCCTAGAAAGAGAAAACAAACATTCTCTTCTCTATAGAAATAAAAATAAAATAAAAACCTTCTCTATCCAATACAAAAAAAGACTATACATACACTTTAACTGGTGCACTGCTTCTTACAATATACAGTGTTGTGTAACTACTAGCACTCTGCACTTTAAACCCAAGGTAAAACTCTAAATTGTGCTTAATACACTCCACGGATTGCTAGATGAAAAATTGCACCATTCCAAAACCTGGTTTAGGCATGTAGCGATAATCTCCGGAGGTGCAGCTAGAAATAATTTAGTCCCCCTTACCTATTCAGAGGCTGCTCGTCTTGTGTTCAGTCCCAGAAGCACACCAACAAATTCAGGCTCAGTCAAGGGGCGTATTTTTAAGCTTTATTAAAGATCTTGAACAAATGCAGGGAGGAGGGTTACAAAAATCCTGGAGGACAGTTTCCTGGAAGATCCTTGTTCCAGCAGTATTAGACCCTATATTAGCTGCCACAAAATGATGCTGAAGAAAGATGGGACAGCCAGTGAATCTGAGACCCTATGCAAGCAAGTCACAGCAACCTCAGACATCTTTTCCTCAGTGAGCAGTTCTGTAACTGGAGCTTCAGGCAAAAGGCACCCACCTTTGCAGCTAAACTTCCACAGACAAGTTTCCTTAAAGTGGAGGTTCCATCAAAAAAACTATTTTGCTTTAAACTGTAGCTTACACCTAAAAAAGTTTTGTTTTTTTACTCATTTGGAAATGCCTGTTGCTATGCGGTCCCACGAAATCTGCCTTTGAAACCACCTCTAATGCTCCTGGGAAATTTGTGTCATCATTTCCCAGGATGCAGTGCGCTGTCCAATTATCACTCCCCATCCAAGACTTCCAGGAAGTAAGTGCTTGTAGGCTTCACAATACCCACAAGCAAAATGACAACGGTGTAGACATAGTTTTATAAACTATCTTTTTTGAATATCTATGCGGATCGGCGGCGGATTGTAAAATAGTAAGTGACCGGATTTATATTATAAAAACATAGGATGAAAGGACATACATTTAAAAAATGCTAATTGTGGTTGGAACTCCGCTTTAAGTTCAGCTTCCTTCAAGCCCTCAGCCATAATACCTACTGAGGCCCAGCAGCACTACTGTCTCCCCCACCCAGGGAAAGGTCCCAGGGGAAGAGAGAGACTGTTCAGATCTTCCCAAATATTTATCTCCTCCCCAGCCACATCTTCAGGGATTGGCTATGGTCAGATAATTAATCATAACCCAGGGATAAATTCTCCTGCACTATTTCGTCCAGAGGCAGGCAGAAGCAATCAGCCACTACATTTAGGGATAAACCTAATCAGACCTAAAATGTAAATTGCAGCTCAGCTAGTCACAGCAAAAACAAAATTTACTAAATTTAGCCACCCACGTGCAGGCACACTACATGTAAATACCTTAGAACAAATCTTGAATTCACTACTGCCTATTCAGATGGATATACCTAAATTCTCATCCTTTTTGTCTATATGTCCCATGTACAGCCTCCACCTACTCCCATAACCCTCATGTTGCTAATTACTTTTGAAATTAAAAAGCTAAAGCTATTCCTCCTGACCTGCCAGCTACACACAGCAGTATGGACATCATGTCATCTATACACTTGTCAATGACATTGTAGTAAAAAGAAAGCTAACATTTGCTCTACTAAGAAAAAAATAAGCCTAATCTTGTTGCATAAAAATAAACTCCCAAATAAAATAATTCAGCTGATGCTGTTAATAAATTATCAATCTCTCATAGGAATTAACATCCTCAAGGTTTACACATTGCACCAAACTACCATCACGTTACCATGATCCTTGTAAAATATATAATCCCTCTCAGCAACATTGCGTGAAGGTAAAACAAAAAAAAAGACTCATTTGTGTCCAACCTGAAAGAAAACAGAGAAAAAAAAATCAATAAATCATATATCAGTCATTTATTTACCGCAAGGCAAAAATACACGTATCTAAAATATACAGAGGTTTATATTGTGCAAGCTTTGACATTGATGTTATGTGGAACATAGATTTATAGAAAATACACTGAAAATTGATGTAGTGTAATCCTTTAAATCTGTAATCCTTATATTTTTATTAATACCCTAGAAAATGTTGTTTTAAGAGTAATTTTAATACACTAATCATCAATATTATAAGAAATTAATACCCAGTACATTTTTTACATAAAAAATACCAGTTAAACAAAGTTCTTATTGTGAATAATTATTTTATGTAATACCAGCTCTAGAATACCTCTTCAACAGCCTTTCACCTTTTCTCCATTATGATGTCATGGGGCAGGACACCTTCTTTAAAACCTAAATTGAACCAATGTTACTTTTATTAGCTTGGCATAAAAAACATAAGGTAACACCAATTAGTGCAATGGGGTATTCATTCAAAATCATGAAACCACTGTAAATATAGGAATTTGGGTTGGTGACAGCTTCTTGTAGTCCACTGTACACCTCAGACTAGGAAAGGGAGAGGCAAAACTAGACACCAATTATGCACATGAACTGACATGTGGGTGAATTGATAGTCTGTTAATTTATTCAAACATAGGTCTATGCTCAGACAGATGGTTAAAAAAAAGAACAAGAAAAAGCAGTGAAATACATTCATCCAAGGTGTGTGTGTGGGGGGTGGGGGCAGATACGCATCTAGTGCTGGGACCACCCTAACACTGTTGCTCGTGTTGTCTAGGGGAATCAAAATAAGCAGTAATATACCTAAAGTTGAACTCCAAGAATGAGAGTTTCTGGCTGAATTCTGCCGAGAAACCCGGCCGTGTGTACACTTTCGGCCGAGGAAGCCGACGAGGACCTCGGCGAGGAAATAGAGAACATGTTCTCTATTTCCTCGTTGTTCTATGGGAGCTCTCGGCCCGCCGAGGTCCTCGGCGGCTTCAGGTCTGAACTGGCCGAGGAACTCGATGTGTTTGGCACGTCGAGTTCCTCGGCCGTGTGTACGGGGCCATACACTCACTTTGGGCCAGCATGGCTCAAACGATCTATCCGGATGACACCTCCATGTGGCCAAAGGTGAAGCTGTAAATCACAATGTGATGTGGTTAGCTCTCCAAGAGGTTTGGAACAACCTACCTGCCGAGTTCCTTAACAAAATGTGTGGAAGTATACCTAGAAGAATGAATGCGGTTCTAAAGGCAAAGAGTGGCCACACCAAATATTAATTTGATTTGGATTTATTTTTTGTTCATTTACCTTAAATTCTGTTAATAGGTAGAAATAAATTAGTAACACTTTCATTTTACAAGTATTCTTAATTTACAGCATTTTTTCACACCTGCCCAAAACACTGAGTGATATATAGGTGAACGCTGGGGTTCAAGGTGGGAGCCAATAGTAAACACAATGTATTGTACTGGTTAATGCGATTCACCTATAATGGTGGATCCACTGAATATTGAATGGAATGAACCAACAATTCAGATTGAAAAATATATTAAGTGCAATATTGGTGAGTCCCAACAAAGGAAAATTATTTAGGAAAAAATTATTTAGGAAAAAAGTCCAGCAATCAAATCTTGATACAATAGCATATATGGAAAAAGTTCTTCTGGAGGTTGTCATGCAATCTCATTCCCAGGTGATAAGAACAGCCTTCACCATCTAATCAATTTCACCCGAAGTGCTCTGGATAATTAAAGCAGGGGTTCACCCTAAAAAAAAAGTAGGCGTTCCTAGGCAGAGGGGAACATGATTGACGGCCGGCTATGGCGCGTCACGCTTCCCAAAAATAGCCGAAATAGGACTTGGCTCTTCACGGCTCCTGCGCAGTCAGCTCCTAGTCTGTGCGCGGGTGCCGTATAGCGCCGTGAAGAGCCGAGTCGTACTCCGGCTATTTTCGGAAAGAGTGACGAGCCATAGCCGGCCGTCAATCATGTTCCCTCTGCATAGGAACGCCCATTCCCCGCGGGGAGTCTGAAACTTAACTACGGGATTAAACTGTGAGTACAGCCCAAAAAAATAAAATAAAGGCATACTGTAGCTCGCGCTAGTATGCTGAATTTCATGGTAGAAACTTGTTTTTTAGGGTGAACCACCGCTTTAATGCGCTTACCACAACACATAGACCACTTTAGTGAAAAAGTAGGTCATGTACGCTGGGCAGGATATGTGCCTGCACACTCTGCGGCAAAGACAAGAACAAGGACTCCAATGGCAAAAAGCGATGTGTTCAAACCAAAAGGAAACAAATGGGATCTCATAGCATATTACTGTTTTAATTAAAAGACATTTAAAAACAACAGCTGATTGGCCTCTTACTTGAGAGGTGCCTGCCCGCTACTGGGACTGCGTGTGTGTCAAATTCCTCAGTATGGGACCTCGCTCAGCAGCATAGAGGCTTTCGGCTAGGCGTCCTGTACTGTGACTGGCTTGTCGGGTGCCAGGATCAGCTGGGGTGCGGGATGACCAGATCTAAAGCCACCCAGCGTACATGACCTACTTTTTCACTAAAGTGGTCTATGTGTTGTGGTAAGCGCATTAATTATCCAGAGCACTTCGGGTGAAAATGATTAAATGGTGAAGGCTGTTCTTATCACCTGGGAATGAGATTGCATGACAACTTCCAGAAGAACTTTTTCCATAAATGCTATTGTATCAAGATTTGATTGCTGAATTTTTTTCCTAAAAAATTTTTTCATAAATAATTTTCCTTTTTTGGGACTCACCAATATTGCACTTAATATATTTTTCAATCCGAATTGTTGGTTCATTCCATCCAATATTCATTGGATCCACCACTATAGGTGAATCGCATTCACCAGTACACCACATTGTGTTTACTATTGGCTCCCACCTTGAACCCCAGCACCCTCGTTCACCTATATATCACTCATTACACAGTTCACCCCTGTAACCTGAGGAGCAGCTATTGTTTATTTATAATTACATATTTGTTTCACATGTGTATATTTCACTGTACTGTATTTAACCACTAGCTGACGGCCGTACGACTTTGTACGGCCGCAGCGCGGCTCTAAATCTCTAACAGGCCGTCTTTTTACGGCCGCCCCTTTGCTCGTTCCCCGCGTGCGCTCCCGAGCGCGCAGAGGGGAACTGCTGTGCTGGACGTGTCCCTTGGACACAGCCAAACACAGATCGCGGTAAATAGCCAATCACAGCGGCTATTTACAGCGCGATCTGTGCGGCCAATGAGAGATGATCTCATATGTAAACATATGAGATCATCTCTCATTGCCGGCTCTCCCCTCCTCACACAGACAGCGCGTGTGAGGAGGGGAGAGAAATCTGTGAGTAACCAGCGATAAAAAAAAGTGACTAACCAGTGCCCCCAGGACCACCTGTGCCCCCCACAGTACCACAGTGCCCCCCAGTACTACAGTGCCCCCCACAGTACCACAGTGCCCCCCACAGTACCACAGTGCCCCCCAGTCAGGGGCGGACTGACCATTGAGTCACTCGGGCACTGTCCGAGGGCCCCATGCCACTAGGGGGCCCCATCAGGGTTGCCAGGCTCAGTAAAACCAGGGACAGTATGTACAAATCTGTGTTTTTTTTAGATCTGTCCCTGATATGTCCGAAACTGACATGCTTTTAATGTGAATATCCCAAGATTTTAGCTGCCCTGCCTCTGCACTGCCTCCTGGCGTGGTGGCCATCTGTAAGCCAGAGGGGCCCCATAATCTTCTATTGCCCGGGGGCCCCATGAGTTGTCAGTCCGCCCCTGCCCCCAGTACTACAGTGCCCCCACAGTGCCCACCACAGTACCCACCACAGTACCACAGTGCCCCCCACAGTACCACAGTGCCCACCACAGTGCCCCCCAGTACCACCGTGTGCCCACCAGTACCACTGTGTGCCCACCAGTACCACCATGTGCCCACCTGTGCCCACCAGTACCACTGTGCCCACCAGACCCACCGTGCCCACCTGTGCCTACCAGTACCACCTGTGCCCACCAGTACCACCGTGCCCACCTGTGCCACCATGCCCACCTGTGCCACCGTGCCCACATGTGCCCACCTGTGCCACCGTGCACACCTGTGCCACCAGTACCACTTGTGCCCAGTGCCCATCTGCCACCTCAGTGCACATCTGCAATCAGTGCCCACCTGTGCCACCTCATCAGTGCCCACCTGTGCCACCTCATCAGTGCCCACCTGTGCCACAGTCAATCAGTGCACATCAGTACCCATCTCAGTGCCATCTGTGCCGCCTCATTAGTGCCATCTGTGCCGCCTCATTAGTGACATCTGTGCCGCTTCATTAGTGCCATCTGTGCCCCCTCATTAGTGCCATCTGTGCCGCCTCATCAGTGCCCACCTGTGTCCACCAGTACACAGGCCTCATCAGTGCACATCAGTACCCATCTCATCAGTACCCATCTCAGTGCCATCTGTGCCACCTCATCAGTGCCATCTGTGGGCATTTGTACTTTCCTGGTTTGTTAGGGTCTCAAGAAATGAGATAGGCCTTCAGTACATCAGGTGTGATCAGATGTGATCATTTTTTATGATTTGCACTATAGCTAGTAGACTCTAAAACTTTCACACAGACCAAATAATTTCCAAAATGTTTGGGTTATTTTTATCAAAGACGTGTAGCAGTATAAATTGTGGCCAAAATTTATGAAGAAAAATTAATCATTTGCAAAATTTTATCACAGAAACTAAGAAAAAATCATTTTTTTTCCAAATTTTCGTTCTTTTTTCATTAATAGCGCAAAAAATAAAAAACACAGAGGTGATCAAATACCACCAAAAGAAAGCTCTATTTGTGGGAAAAAAAGGACAAAAAAATCATTTGGGTACAGTGTTGCATGACTGAGTAATTGTCATTCAAATTGTAAGAGCACTGAAAGCTGAAAATTGGTCTGGTCAGGAGGGTGTTTAAGTGCCCAGTATGGAAGTGGTTAAACACTATTTGGCACGGAAAACACCCCATTCTTTATTGCCCAAAACACTGCTTCTTGCACAGTAGTGTTCCGTATATTAGGTCAGTTTACCCCTGTTGTACCCTCTGAGCTTATCCACAGGCCAGGAGAACATTGGATGGCGGTGTTCATGCTAGTAGGGTTGTTAAGTAAGAGTATGGTGGGATGTGTGAGTAATATATATACAGTACACCCCTCACATTTTTATGAATATTTTAATATATATTTTCATGTGACAACACTGAAGAAATTACACTTTGCTACAATGTAAAGTAGTGAGTGTACAGCTTGTATAACAGTGTAAATTTGCTGTACCCTCAAAATAACTCAACACACAGCCATTCATGTCTAAACCACTGGCAACAAAAGTGAGTACACCCCTAAGTGAAAATGACCAAATTGGGCCCAAAGTGTTAATATTTTGTGTGGTCACCATTATTTTCCAGCACTGCCTTAACCCTCTTGGGCATGGAGCTCACCAGAGCTTCACAGGTTGCCACTCGAGTTCCCTTCCATTCCTCCATGACGACATCACAGAGCTGGTGGATGTTTGAGAACTTGCATTCCTCCACCATCTGTTTGAGGATGCCCCACAGATGCTCAATAGGACATCTGTGGTCACAGCGTATAGAGGAGGAACAGTGGGGGTGGCATATGAAGCAACCAACCCCTCCATTTTCCTCCTGCAGATAAAACACTAGTCCTCATGCCCTGGAAGGACGCCAAGCTGGAAATTATATGATCTTCTCAAATATGGGAATAGCAGGGCAGGAGGACTAGTGTTGGATCTCAGGAGGGTTTTGGGTGAAGACCCCTCCCCCAGAGGGTGGGTGGAGTAAGGGGTGAAGTGGTGGTGGAAAAGGTTCCCAGATTTCGAGAAATTTTGGTTGTGTGAGCTTTCAATAAGCTTTGTACATTAAACTAATTTTTAATTTGTAACTGTGGACTGTTTATTAACATAATGATTCACGCTAAATGGGGCCTATAGGCAAAACATAAAATTAATGGTGCGTGTCAGATTTGGGCACACTGTGCTACCTGAGAGAAAAGTCGGCATAGTTGTTAATTGCTATAGCAGCTGCCAACTGCAGGTGCTGCTCTTTTCACCAAATGCATGGACTTTCTGAACTACCATATAAATAAATCAATACCAAGTTGTTACAATATGCTTTTATATTATTTTATTCATAATGGACATTACCCTAAATCTAGTGCACTGACACTCCGAAGTAAATTTAACAGCAAAAAAAAAAATAGAAAACTCCTTTAGGACTTTGCATTTGTATGCATGCCACTGCACCAAGAACAAACTTAATCACACCGACATACCACCTGTGTGTAAATTCCACCTGCCAGTACATGCCATATTAAAATGTTACAGAAAATGTCTTCTACCGTTTATTTATGCAATTTATGTTAAACAGCCAACGCTGCAATGATCCACATCTCCCAGGACTAATTGCAACAACACAGATCATGTGACAATATGCCAATTGAATTTGTAATGGTTTATACAGCATGTGATTATTTAATCATAATAAACAGTCTTTTATATTGTGACATACACATCATATTTTTTTATTTGAATACCAATCGGTTTATCTGGGGGCATCATGGTTAGTAAATTGTACATTATCGTGTATCCAAAACTCTCATGCCGCGTACACACGATCATTTTTTAGCATGAAAGAAAACGTAGCTTTCCTGACTGACTCCATGGCAGCCTACGTGTGGGTTAATCCCGCCTCCTCTCCATTGATAGGACCCCATACCCATAAAGGTTTACTCACCGCCCAGTACTGGTGTTCCTTTTTTGTCCTCCTCCATGGATCTAGGAAATACAGAGTTGTTCAAACAAAAGACATACTTGAATGGATAGCACACTTTAAGCGGTGCAGCTCGGATCCCAGCCATGGGCGGGTGGAGAGCTTTGCAGCAACTTCCCCTCCGCTGTGCGGACGTTGCTGCGTGTGCTGAAGATCCGGACTTCCTGGCTGGCAAGGTCTTATCTCTATTCCATGGCAGTCACCTATGTGTTGTGTGTATTTTCTATGTATTTTTTTTGCCTGTATGGCGGCTGGAGCGCTCCTGCGTTCCAGCGCCGTTTTTTCTCTTCCTGGTGCGAGCACCAGAGCCCTTCGCGCATGCGCAATGCCCACTCTCAGAGTGAGGCTTGGTTCGCGCATGCGCAGTCGGACGGGACTCGCGGCGGCCGTGCAGGCGCCGTTGAGTCATTCACCACTGCGCAGGCGCGTACGTGGGCAGCGTCTGACGTCACCGGCGGGGGTTTTAAAAATCAGCTGCTCGCCTGTATACATTGGGATTCTCCTGACAGGCGAGCAGCTGACCCTGTGATACTCTGCCAGCTTAGTGTGGGGGATCTGCCTGTGCTATAGGCATAGATCCCCTTTTATATTCCTTTTTTCCTGCATTTTGGGTGTTTTTAAATCTGCTTAATAATTATTAATTTTTAAATGTATTGTTTCTCCTTGCCTAGCATTTTGAAAGATATATTTAAATTTCTATATGGTATTTGAAAAAATTTTCTCTTCTTAAAGGGGCAGTGTTCTTATATTTTTTGTTTTTTATCCGGCATCATAGGATCTCTTCCGTTGTTTGGATAAGTGTCACAGTACTATGCAGGTCCAAGAAACCATGGACCAGTCACCGTCTACAGGTGGCCAGCCCTCACGCACAAGGTATGTGCGGGTGAGGGGGGGGCATAGGGGTGGAAGTCACACTTTGTATGTTTTGTCTGACTTATTCCCCCTATATATATCTAATTTTTTCCTTAGCCCTTCCGGTCCTGATCCTTATGCCGCTATCCAGTCCGCAGACCTTGCCAGGCCGCATCAACATTCCTCTTCTTCTAAATCAAAGAGTAAACGAAGATCTCCATCTACATCTTCCCATCAGAGGAGAAGTTCCCATTCCTCCTCCAGACACCGCTCCCACCGCCACGTAAGCCGCTCTGATCACAGAGCCTGCTGGGGATGTGACACTTATGTCCCGGAGGGCAAATCATTATGTGACCGATGCTACGCCCTGGCGGTTGGGGAAAAGGAGACTGAAGATCGTCGTATCGAGTCTCTTGTGGAACGTGTGGTACAAAAATCTTTGAGAGAGAATGTCTCCCACACACAAAGTCAAACCGGTACCATCAGGTCTGGTTCTCCAGCCATTGAGGTCCATGAGGATCCTGGTCCTTCCCAGCCTCGCGCTGCTTGCCTAGATTCCCAGGAGGGTGAACTGGAAAGCGATGAGGAGAGTCTAGAGTTCGATTTCTCCCAAGTGACACCGCTTATCAAAGCAATCAAAGAGGCTCTCTTGTGGGAAGAGCAATCTACTTCTCCAGCTAAGCAAAAGAAATATTTCAAACGCCTGGGGAAGGAGCGCCCAAGTTTTCCGTTGTTAACCGAACTAAAGGGCATCTTTGAAGAAGAGTGGAGTAGAGTAGACAAGAGGTCCTCTATGGCCAACAAGGCCTCCAGACTGTATCCCTTCAAAGCAGATGACGTTAAGCACCTGGAGAATATTCCTGTGGTAGACGCAGCAGTGACACGACTGGCCAAGCACGTTACACTGCCACTGGCCGATTCGGTGTCCTTCAAGGATGGTCTTGATAGGAGGATGGATCAAGACCTCAAAATAATCTACGGTCTTGCTGGTACAGCCTGCAAACCTGCTTTGGCCTTGGCAGCTTTATCCAAAGCAATGGAGGCCTGGACGGAGAATGTGGACTCCTTCCTTAAGGGTGTCTCTGAAGATCTGGCCAGAAGTTCTGCTACGTCAGAACTTAAACTAGCAGTTGCCTTTCTGGGGGAGGCATCCGTCGATTTAATTCGCCTATTGGCAAGAATTATGCTGTCCTCTGTTACAGCCAAAAGGGCCTTGTGGTTGCGCCCCTGGGTCGCTGACCCATCGTCCAAACAAAATTGGTGTAAGATTCCCTTTGAGGGATCATCCTTGTTTGGCAACAAGCTGGATGACGCCATCGCTAAGGCTACAGGTGGTAAATCGGGTTTTCTCCCCCAGGATAGGCGTCAGTCCGGTAAGAAGAAACCACAATTCCGAAGGTATAGCCCGGACCGCACTAGAGAAGCTCGCGCCTACAGACCTGGCGGAAACTTCAGAAGAAACTGGGGTAGAGGTCGCGCATCTTTTCGCAAACCAGCTTTTTCTAACTAAGCGTCAAGTGGACGCGATCAGGCGAAGTCCTTTTGAAACAACGCCCGCCCAGGCGGATCGGGTGGGAGCTCGACTGCTCCTCTTTCGGCACGTTTGGGCGGCCTCGATCACAGACTTTTGGGTCATCAAGACAATAACATCAGGCCACGCATGGTCGTTCTCCAGCATTCCTCTTCCCAGGTTCATTTCCACCCTTCTCCCAAGGTCAGCGGAACAGAGACAGGTCCTTCTAACTTATGTGGATCTACTCAAATCCCAAGGAGCAGTAGTATGCGTCCCAAAGGACGAACAGTTTCATGGAGTATACTCCCCCCTCTTCTTGGCGTCCAGTCATAGATTTGACCTATCTAAACAAATTTATAAAACACAGAAGGTTCAAGATGGAAACTCTGTCGACAATCCAACAAGCCATACAGCCAGGCGACTGGATGATCTCGATAGATTTGAAGGACGCTTATTTCCACGTTCCGGTGGCAATCGAGCTACAGAAATATCTCAGGTTCCACGTTGGACAAGAACACCTTCAATTTGTGTGCCTACCCTTTGGGCTGACAACCTCACCGCGAGTCTTCACCAAAACCCTGTTGGCAGTGGTGGCCTTTATCAGACTGAAAAAGATAAGACTTTATCATTATCTAGACGACCTCCTTGTCCTAGCCCAGGACAAGACTCAGCTCTTAGCACAAAGAGATCAAGTAATCTCGATCCTGTCCGAATTCGGTTGGCTCCTGAACCTAACGAAAAGCCATTTGGAACCAACTCAACGCCTAGTATATCTGGGGGCCCAGTTCGACACAGTGAAGAAAACCATCTCTCTTCCGATGGAAAAGATCCCTGTGGTTCAGGAGAGGATTTCTCGGGCGCTAGACACCCGCCATCTGAAGGCGTTCCAATGTCTAAAGATCATCGGAACAATGGTTTCCACAACCCCAATGGTGAAATGGGCATTGTGGAGACTACGTCCCTTCCAGTCCGGCTTCCTCAGGCAGTGGAAGTCAGGCAACAAGAATCAGCAGATTCGCATCTCAACTTCTATGAGGAACAGCCTCTTTTGGTGGCTTCAGCCAAAAAACCTACGGAATTGCCATTCTATCGCCCCGGTCTCCTGGGTCACAGTGACGACCGATGCCAGTGGCTACGGCTGGGGGGCCCTGTGTGGTACAAACATGGCACAAGGCAGATGGGATGCTCGCCACCGCAATCCGGGCTCGAACATCCTAGAGCTTCGAGCAGCCTGGTGTGCCCTCCAGTCCTTCTCCCAACTCCTGAAGGGAGAGTCGGTACTGTTGAGGATGGACAATACCACAGCAGTGTCCTATGTCAAGAGGCAAGGAGGGACACGGAGTTCGTCTCTTCTACGGGAAGTCGAACCCATCATGAAGTGGGCACAGGAAAACCTGGTCATCCTGACAGCAGTCTTTATTCCCGGAGTACAGAACTCCCAGGCAGACTTTCTTTCACGCACTCAGGTGGATATCAACGAGTGGTCTCTCCACATCCAATCATTCCAATGGATCTTGTCTCTGGGAGTCAGTCCCCAAGTAGATCTTTTCGCTTCACAGCACAATACCAAGATGGAGAAGTTCTACTCGAGAGGTCATTGCAGTCAGGCGATCGGGATGGATGCCTTGACGGATCGGTGGAGTTTCCAGAGGGCATATGCTTTTCCCCCGATCCCAGTAATACTGAGATTTCTACAGAGACTTCAAGCAGAAGAGGTCGAGGTGACGCTAGTGGCTCCCTACTGGCCGAACAGGCCATGGTTCCCTCTCCTGGTCCAACTGAGCTATCGGGACCCAGTACCTCTACCAGTCAGACCGGACCTTCTCTCTCAGGGTTCACTCCTACACCCTTGTCCGGCTCTGATGAAACTGACGGTCTGGTTCTTGAGAGGGAGAGGCTGGAATCCCTTGGTTTCGCCTCTGGGGTGATCTCCACGCTGATGAGCTCGAGAAGGGCAAGCACGAATAGAGTCTACGGAAGAATCTGGGCTAAATTTGTAGAATTCTCTACGGTCTCAGGCAGGTCCTTTAGGAATCCAGAAATCCAAGATGTATTGAGTTTTCTCCAAACGGGGTTAGATCTTCCCCTATCCGTAAGTTCATTGAGAGTTCAAATCTCGGCCCTGTCGGCCTTCTCTGGAATTTCGTGGGCAGAACACCCACTAGTCAAACAGTTTTTTCGAGGGGCATCAAGGTTGAGACCTCAAAGGAAGCCAAGATTTCCCAAGTGGGATCTCCCACTAGTCCTGGATTTTCTGAGTGGGCTCAGTACATCGGGGCCTTCCCCGTCCTCTATAAAGGACTTTTCAGCTAAAGTGGCATTCTTGGTCGCTATCACCTCGGCCAAAAGAGTTTCGGAGATCGGGTCTCTTGGTCACAAAGAGCCATTCCTTACCTTCTTCCCGGATCGAGTGGTTTTGATACCCATGCTGGGTTCAAATCCGAAGGTTTCTTCTGTCTTTCATGAGAATCAAGAAGTTGTCCTTCCTACCTTCAGGTCTTCGGATTCCAATGAAACTCACCCTCTAGACATGGGCAAGATCCTTTCTGAATACATCCAGATGACGTCCCTCTTTAGACGTTCCGATCATTTGTTTATCCTGCACTCAGGCAGTAACAAGGGGAAAAAGGCTTCTGCCAGAACAATCGCGGCCTGGATCGTTCAGACAATACAGCAGGCTTATAGGGCGAAGGGCTTGGCTCCTCCGCAGGCGGTGACAGCTCACTCTACCAGAGGGATGGCAGCCTCCTGGGCGGCAGCTCGTCACGTGGCTCCAGATGTCATCTGCAGAGCGGCCTCTTGGTCTTCTATACATACCTTTATGTCCCATTACTGTGTTGAGCCTGCATCTCTTTCCTCTGTGAATTTTGGTTTATCAGTTTTGTCAGTTGACGGGACAAATTAAAATTTATTTTTGTTCAGCATACCCACCCGTGTGGTCTGGCTAGTTATTTCCCACACGTAGGCTGCCATGGAGTCAGTCAGGAAAAAGGAAAATTTATTATCATACTTACCGTAATTTTCCTTTCCTGATGGACTCCATGGCAGACGGAGTTCCCACCCTGAAATTATGGAGTCGGGATAGTTACGGAACACCAGTACTGGGCGGTGAGTAAACCTTTATGGGTATGGGGTCCTATCAATGGAGAGGAGGCGGGATTAACCCACACGTAGGCTGCCATGGAGTCCATCAGGAAAGGAAAATTACGGTAAGTATGATAATAAATTTTCCTTTTTTCAGCATGTCCAAAAAACAAAGTTTTTCCAACTTCATCATTAAAAACGACGTTGCCCACACACCATCGTTTTAAAAAAATGATGAACAAAGCGTGGCGACGTACAACGGAACTCTAAAGGGGAAGTTCTATTCGCCTTTGGGCTGCTTTAGCTGATTCCGTGTTAGTAAAAGACGATTTGCGCTTTTTTGTCTGTTACAGCGTGATGAATGTGCTTACTCCATTATGAACGGTAGTTTTACCAGAACGAGCGCTCCCATCTCATAACTTGCTTCTGAGCATGCGCGGGTTTTTTACGCCGTTTTAGCCCACACACGATCATTATTTACAACTCGAAAAACGACATTGTTTAAAACGACGTTAAAAAATGCAGCATGTTCGAAAATTGCAGCATGTTCAAAATTAAGTGAACAATAGGATAAAGGTGGCTGACATGTTATAAACAGTCTCTCGTATAACTGAAACATATTTACGGGACATATTTTACACCTTAGGGATCAATATCCCTCTTTTTCACTTTTAAAAGTTTTAAAGTTTACTCTATATGTCATTCATACCCCATCTCATCCATTCATTCACATAAAAAGAAAAAAAAGGTACAAAGTGAGTTTTTCAACTTTTTTTTTATGTTTTTGCAATAGCGTTTTTAATTTTTATTTGCTTTTTTCTGCGTTTTTCAGCAAGTTTTTTTCAACGGATCAAAAATGTTAAAAAACGTTGGTGAGCGTAGTTTTCCAGCGTTTGTCTGCGTTTATCAGCGTTTTTGACGTTAGAGCGTTTTTACAGCAAAAACAGCTGAAAAGCTCCTCTCAGAACCCACTAGTTTTTTTTTATTGCTTTATGGGCACACCGCCACTGGGCTGAAGGTCAGCTCTCAGGTTGGCGGTCATGTTGTTGACCATGGTGGACTATACTTGCATTATGTCTTAAATAATCAAATTGAAAATAGACACAAGTTCATCTAGTACAACCAGTAGAAAAAAGAATACAAAAAAGGCCTCCATATACAGAACCCTATACCCATAGTTGATCCAGAGAAAGGAAAAAAATAACTATAAAGCATGGATAAAAATTCCTTCCTGGTCCCCCCCCCAAAGGTAATTGGACTTTCCCTGAATCAACTCTCTTTGGTGTTTTTAATTATAAATGTTAATATCCAGTTATATTTTGTCTATTTAGGAATGTGTGTGTGTGTGTGGGTAAAGCGCTGCATAAATTGAAGGTGCTATATAAGTACCAAAATAAAAAATAAGTTAAATTACTCCATTCATTTCTCATCTTTAGTCCCTGAGACCAGAAAATATCTAGTTCATATAACCTCACCTCATTCCAGACCATTGTTCCCTAGCTCTTTCACTCAATAGTAGGTCCTCTAGGGAACTTGCCATTTATAATGTCTCACGTCTAGAAGAACTAGGGGGGTTATTTGCTAAAGGCAAATCCACTTTGCACTACAAGTGCAAACATCAAGTGCAAAGTGCACTTGAAATTGCACTGAAAGTGCAGTCACTGTAAATCTGAGGGGTAGATCTGAAATGAGGAGAAGCTCTGCTGATTTTATTATCCAATCATGTGCAAGCTAAAATGCTGTTTTTTATTTTCCTTGCATGTCCCCCTCGGATCTACAGTGACTGCACTTCCAAGTGTACTTTCAGTGCAATTTCTAGTGCACTTTGCACTTGTAGTTTGCACTTGTAGTGCAAAGTGGATTTGCCTTTTGTAAATAACCCCCAAAGTATCTTTACACTAAGTCAGAGACAAAAGCTGAAAACACGAACCTGCTAAAATAGAAAGAAGTCAGCTGAAAACAAATTGCATATATCTTTATATTTGCATATATATTTACTATTTATTGATCAAGTCCTAGATAGTATGTGACACAAGATGCTGTTTCACCTTATTCATTACAGCGGAGTATACATGCTGTGAGTTATTGTGCAGATATTTTAATATGATTATTGAACCATGGATTTACAAGGTGGAAAATGTCAGAATCTTACAAATTGTATGACAACACTTGTAATGATGGTTTATTAAATCATATTTTACCACATAAGGACCAAAGATTTACTAGATACTTAAAGCCCAAATGCAGCCAAAAGAAAAATCAGCCCAAGAGACATCACCTATACCCCTAGTGCTGGCACTTCTCTCCTACATGTACAAATAATCATTATTTTGCTAGAAAATTACTCAGAACCCCCCAAACATTATATATGATTTTTTAGCAGACACCCTAGGGAATTGCAACTTTTTATCTTGCCCGGTATTTGCGCAATCATTTTTCAAACGCTGTTAAAAAAATGGTTTCATGAATTAAAAGATAACAAAACAGTAAAGTTAGCCCAATTTTTTTGTAAAATATGAAAGCTGATGTTACGCAGAGTAAATAGATACCTAACATGTCATGCTTTAAAATTCCGCACACTCATGGAATGGCGCCAAACTTCTTACTTAAAAATCTCCATAGGCGACGTTTTACATTTTTTACAGGTTACGAGTTTAGAGTTACAGAGGAGGTCTAGTGCTAGAATTGTTGCACACGCTCTAACGCACGCGGTGACACCTCACATGTGTGGTTTGAACAACGTTTACATACGTGGGCGGGACATACATGTGCGTTCGCTTCTGAGCGCGAGCTACTGGGGACAGGGGCGTTTTAATTTTTTTTTTTTTACTTATTTATTTATTTTTTACACTTTTTTTTTACATCATTTTTTTTTAGATCGCTTTTATTCCTATTACAAGGAATGTAAACATCCCTTGTAATAGGAATAGTCTGTGACAGTACCTCTTTAAGGAGAGATGCGGGGTCAATAAGACCCCACATCTCTCCTCCAGGCTGGAAAGAATGAGATTGTGAAAAAAATTCACAGATCTCATTCTGACTAGCCGCAATTGCGGTTTGTTTACTTACGGGTACCTGGGCGTGATGTCATCACATTGCGCCCGGGCCTCTGACGGTCATAGAGATGACTGGTGACCATCTGGTCACCAGTCATCTCTATGCTGCACATCCGGTGGACGGCGATCATCTCTCCGGGCCCCCGATGGGACGGGAGAGCCCAGAGAAGCACCAGATAGCGGCGGGAGGGGGGTGTCCCCTCCCGCCGCCTATAAGAACGATCAAGTGGCGGAACCGCCACTATGATCATTCTTACGGTGCGCAGGATCGCCGCCGGAAGAAAATTATATCTATGTTTTTTTTCAGTTTGTTTACGCCCCTCCCCAAAATAAATTCAGCACCAGGCGCCAGTGGTCCCCAGTTTGCCTCTCTGTCCCCTTTGTGTCCCTGGTTATCTAAAAGATGGGTTTCAAATGTTTTGACAGGGGCGCAGTTTCAGTGCTTTCACTAGATACACCTCTGCCCCTCAGATCTACAGTGACTGCACTTCCAAGTGCAAAGTGGATTTGCCTTTCGTAAATAACCCCCATAGTGTCCTTCCACCCTAAGTCTGCCAAGGGGGCCTGGGGTGGACCTAGGGCGAAAGTATGCAGTGTGTGCTGTCTATCAATAAATCTGTCAGCGTTTTGTTATGTCATTGTGTGGCCTCTTTCTTTACAGTGGCGTGTCTTAGATGGGGTGGTAATGGACACCTTGGGTTCTGCACCCAGCTGACTGCTAAGCGGAAGACCAAACTGGGCAGCTTTGATGCAATGAGGTTTTTATTAGCCCCTGCCACACCAAAAGATTAGGGTGGCATGGGAGGGGGGCATGGATGATTTCTACAGATAAAAGAGGCATATTAGGACAACCTCAGCTGCAGGACACATCCTATTGGCTGTAAGTTATATTCCATATGATGATTAAAAAAAAAAAATTGGCAGCACTTAGCCTCCACTCCTACTGGGTGGCCTCCCATGAGTGTACCTGCCAGAAGGTTGTGATCTTCATGCAGAGGATGCTGATGCTTGCTGAACTATGGCATTTTAGTACTGTAATCAATGTAGCAGCTTGTTACACATACCATTTATTGCAATTTTGTTACATTGGAGTTAGTTGCTGCTGTTAGTAGTTAAGATGATATTAAACCCATTGGTTTAATTATCCCCTGTTTAGTATGTAGCTTCTTTATCTTTTATGTCCTGCCTATGTTCCTGTTTAAGCTAGTGCCATGATTGTTGCGCCAAATTTAAAAGTTTTAAGGTGGCTCCCTTCTCTTGCTGTGTACTATAGAGCCACCCTTGCATTTAGGGATTAGTGTTGTGTTTCCCTACACTATGTGCATCAATAGAAACACAGAGCTCTGTAGCCAAGGATGGCAAGACTGTCCCCTGCTCCTTCCTCCTCCCAAAGCTAACAGACTGGCTAGGAACTACACTGACTGTCCACTATGAGCACTTTTCTGCAAAGACTGGAAGTTGAGGGAGTGAGCAGTATCCAGTAGCTAGTGTAAAAAAAAGAAGGTTGTAAACTGCGAGTGCTGGGATAAAATGTTATAGTTTACAAACAATAGTTTACTAGAGAATATATATTTTATTGTCCTCAAGGTGATACACTAAAAATCCCTGAGTGTTTAATATAACTTTAATGACAGGCTTGTCTTGTAATCTGCTTTTTCTTTCAGCTGCAGCAGACCTGTTAAGTGGAAAAAGTTATTTTTTTGATACATATAACCATTTCTTTTTAATCTCTTTTCTCTGTTTACGCACACATTTTTTTTTTTTTTTACAATCTAGTTTATTTATTTCTAGGCTAGCCAAACTGTGAAAATTGCTTTATAGCTGGATTCAGGTATGTGGTCATAACTTTGAGGCGGCGTGGCGTATCGCATATACGCCACGCCGCCGTAAGTCAGAGAGGCAAGTGCTGTTTTCACAAAGCACTTGCCTCCTAAGTTACGGCGGCGTAGCGTAAATGGGCCGGCCTAAGCGCGCCTAATTCAAATGTGGAACAGGGGGGCGTGTTTTATGGTAATGACTGATTGACGTTTTTACCGAACGACGCATGCGTCGTCCATGGACATATCCCAGTGTGCATTGCTCCAAAGTACGCCGTTTCGACGTGAACGTAAATTACGTCCAGCCCGATTCGCGTACGACTTACGCAAACGACGTAAAAAGATAGGCCTGTTCCGACGTCCATACCTTGCATGGGCTGCGCCACCTAGGGAGCAGCTTTATCTTTACGCCGGCGTATCTCTAACGTAAACGGCGTAACTAATTGCAACGGGCGCACGTACGTTCGTGAGTCGGCATATCTTGCTCATTTGCATATTCAACGCTGCAAACAACGGAAGCGCCACCTAGCGGCCAGCGTAAATATACACCCTAAGATACGACGGTGTAGGAGACTTACGCCGCTCGTATCTTAGCCTAATTTAAGCGTATCTGGTTTCCAGAATACGCTTAAATTTACAAAGGCGTAGATTCAGAGTTACGACGGCGTATCTACTGATACGCCGCGTAACTCTCTGTGAATCTAGCTATTAGTCTATAAGGGGTAAATAGGTACAAGAGTTGGCTGGGTTAAATGTTGGGCTTGCAGAAGCAATTCTACAATAGAAAAGTTAAGTCTTATCAACAGACTGAGCTGTGTATGTGTACTACTTCATCATTCTAAAATTATTATTCTTTCTACACTTTACAGAAAATAAATTGAATATACAAGGAAGTTCAAGAAAAGTCCCTGTGTGAGGATATATGCTGTACTTCTTTTTATTTTATCCACAACAGCACCTCTGTGTAATCTACTTAATAGCATCTTGACTATTCTGAGCACAAGCCCCTAGGCTCTTGATAAGCTCTTGCTTCTGTGCTTGCTGCACATCTGTATTACATGCCCAATCCCAGCAGTTCCCTTTGCACAAAGAGCTTCAACAAAACATTGGAGGAATTATGTATTTGCTGCAGACAGACAATAAGCCATTCAGAGCACTACTATACCTAGCATGGAGAGCGCTTCGAAGAAGTAACTTTCTATTATACCTACTCAAACCAAGTAAACCCAAGAATTGAAAATGTTTACATAGATGATGGAGTGGCTGGGAGTACAAGAGAGCATACTGATCAGACAAGGTACCAGGCAGCAGGCAGGAAGAGAAGTCACCAAACAAAAATGAGCCATCACTGATAGGCCAGTGGAGCTTGTGGAACTAGAACAGTAGCAGGGTAACAGGACAGGCCTAAATTCATCAGCACCGGTCAGCAGGAAATAGCAAGTCAGTAGGTAAGGATTGACAGGATCAAGCTAAAGATCAGCAGCAGGAGTTGGTTAAAATTCTGAAAGCAGAACTCCAGTCTCACCATTTTTTGTGTCCTATCTGTTTCTGTTGCTGGTGCTCACTAAAAAACAAAGGCTCTTAAATTAAGGCATGTATACAGATTCTATTCAATGGGCTCCACATCATATTAGCATCAGACTGGGGAGGGATCCAGGGAGCAGATCTCAAATTGCACCACATCGATGATTGAACATATCCTCGGTATATAAATAAAAACGGACCATAGCATGATACTGTACGAAATATTTAATAAAAATGCATAAGACATGTACTTACAAACATCTCATGATTAAAAGCGTGTATGTATGCCGGCCGGCAATAGGAGCCCTTCCTCCTTCAGATGGAACGTGGTAGCGCCAGTGTGCGCCTTCCCAGACGACGTTTCGTCATTAACAGACGTTCTCAATGGGGATTTTCTCGCCCTTCATCTCCCCGCTGTGTGCCTCATACTTTTTGTTGAGTCCATCTATTCCCTGTGCACACTGAATCCTGAGACTCAGGAAAGTCTACTGTCTTCTACTGTTTATAGCTACATAGTTACATAGTTAGCCAGGTTGAAAAAAGACACAAGTCCATCTAGTTCAACCAAAAACAAAAAAAATACATTCCTAAATCCAGCCCTCAAAATTTCCACTCGCCTACTAGCATTTGGCGAGTGGATTTAAGCTGGGGGCGAGTGATGACAGGGCTGCATGACCAATCTCCCTCCAATCTGTGCCTACACTTAGAGTCCCGATGAGATTGGCGGCCGAAGAGGAAAGGTGCATGCTCGGGAAATGTAGTCTGTTGAGCCGCGCACAGGCAGAGCAGTACACAGGTGCTCTCCTTACAATTAAGCCATGGGACCTAACAGTATGACCTCTCTGAGCCTGCCCCCCTCTGCCGGGCCCTGACCAATGTAACTGGAGAGCAGAAAGTAATGAGTGAGGTGGAGGATTGCAAAAATTACCACTCCGGTGCAGCGCTCACTGAAAGTTGCCCTGACATGAGAGCGGCAGCCTTCCAGTTTGTACAGTTTTCTTCTTGTGCTCTATGTAAGTGTCCAGCAGTTCAGCCTGAGCACTGTGAACAGACTGGTCTCAATGTGTGCTGTGCGCTGTCAGTGTGCGCTGTGCTATGGTGTCAATAGCTGTGCAGTTGTGTGGATCTCAGCGCTGGATTGTACTCCCTCCCGTTGTGCTGCAGCTCCTCTCCTCTCTGCCAGCCTGAATAAAAGGGGGAAGTGGGGACATGCAAGCGTGGTGCCGCACACACAGGCTCATGATGATGAGATGAATGGGAGAGAGAGAGAGGATGGATGGGAGTTACAGAGGAGACAGCAAGAGAATGGGGAAGAGACCCAGTTCTAGTGCCCTGTCCCTCTGGTCTGCCCCCAGTGCCCTGTCCCTCTGGTCTGCCCCCAGTGCCCTGTCCCATTTTGTTAAAGTTATTGTTGGTAATATTTAATTTTGTAACTTGATTCTGCATAAAACATTTAACAGTGTCATTCCATGAGATAATCTACGAGGGCGTGTTTACGGTTGCAATTAGGCGCAGGGCAGTGTATGAATTAGGTGGGGCAACTGGTGGCGAGTAACTCTCGAGGCCTGGCTAGTGGCTCAGGACTTGAAATTTTGAGCCCTGCTAAATCTATACCCACTGTTGATCCAGAGGAAGGCGAAAAACCCCAGCAAAGCACGACCCAATTTGAAGCTGAGAAAAGTCGGATTTTTTACGTAGTGCAGCATTTTGCGATGCACTACACCACATCCCAATATGCAGCAGTGCATAAACATTAATGAAATGTCATTTTGTGACATTTCAATAAAGAAAAAATAGGTAAACAGAGCGATGTGTTGTAAACACACTGCCCCATCACAGCACACATCAGCTGGCATGTGTTATTTAGTACATAGTGTGCACTCGCTGGTATAAATGGGCCATATAGAAAATAGAGCCCTGGACAGGGGCACTGCAATTCTTTCAGCCCATAGAGGAGACTATCATCTCTATTAAACTATTCCGAATCCTTCCACATTCAGCACTGCAGAACTGTTCCAGATCCAGAACTATTCCACTATAAGTATTCTTCTTTAGCAAACCTGTATATTTTCCACAGTAGTGTTATTTTTTTACAAAGTAGACACCCTACGTTATTCTCTCACAAATGTGTCTGTATTTCCTCTTTTGGCAGACTTTAACTGCAGCAATAAAATTAATTTATTTTTTGGTGTTTTAAAAAAAAATGCTCAAAGCAGCAAAACTAAAAGGGTCACTAAATAAACAATTTTAGTTCTTCAAAGCATAAAAAGACTAATCATAAAATACACATATGTATACAGAACATGCAGAGACTGTTCTCTGTGAAATACTTTATAAAAGACAATTATGCCCTCTAGTGGTTGCTGCATAAAACTGCAAATCCTGATAGTTTTTGTGCAACTATGGTATGTAATTGCAAAAGTAAGAAAATTATATAGTGAACATGAACATCCACGGCCCTATGTTTTACCTTAGTTTGCAGAAGCTAACAGCAGTTTTAGCAAGAATTTACAAAGCTGTTAACAAGTTTTTTTTGAATCTCTTGAAAGATTGCAATGTGTAAAAATGTTATATTCTGATAACTGTGCGGTTGGTATTTGTTATGAGAGAATTCAGTATGCTAGTTCGCATTCCTTTATTTGTATTTTTATCCTCATTTTAATGATAATATTGCTGGCAAATAATCTTTTGTACAATGCATGAGAAGACCGTTGACTGCACTTAAGTTGATGAAAACTCCAAGTAGATTTATTTATTGGTAACCCATTAAAACACAAACATCATAGCTCCACAGGCAGGGAACAGAGTTGATGTGTTTCACGCAAACATGCATTGTTTATATTAAAGGAACACTAAAGGTTCGTTTTTTATTAACTAAATTGATTGATGTAAGCTAGAGCATTTAAATATCACTTACCTCGTTTTTCCATTTGACCTCCAAAATACAGTAATCCAGCTTTGAAAATGCCATTTTCTGTCTCTCCTCTTCTTGCTTTCCACCAGCATCTGAGCCGTTTTGCATGGTGGAAAGCAGAACGTACTCGCCCCCTCCCTATGACTACAGCCCTGCGTGACCTGCGCGAAGACGCTCTCTATCATTCACAGGCATGGAGGCAGGACATAAGTGGGCATCTCTAGGACACTATGGCTCCGCCCCCTTGCTTTTTCTTTAGCAGAACTCTTTATGCCTTCACTCCGCCCCCATTGAAAAAAACGTGGCTTGGTCGGCTGGGGAGGCGGGAATGTGTGTGTAGACTGGGAAATAATTCCTGGGTATAGGCGGGGGGGGCGGGAGGGGGTGTATACTAGGGGCGGAGTGTGGCTGTGTGTGTTCACGAGAACTTTGCTCATTCTCGTCTGCCGTTTTAAAAAAAATGCTCTGCGCATGCTAATGCACTGCTAAGCCTAATGGGAACTGTAGTTTTTTTTGGACATACTTCTCTTTGGGTCATAGTTGTGCACAGCAGATGCTCTTCTTTGATAGAGTCAGCTAAATGCGGGCTATTGCTCATTGAGTAACAGAGTTGCTCCAAGCTCCAGAAGGAAACCCGACCATATTGTTAGGATCCACCCTGCTGTCTGATTGACAGCTGGCTCTGTATCTCAGTGTGCGGCTGGGAGCTGAAAATCAGCTGCACCCTCTCCTCCTGCCTGGCACTCCAGCGAGCATTGTAGTGCAGACTGGAGAGCAATGACCAGTGGCGTAACCAGAGTTATATAAACATCCACGTTTATATGTGCGTAAATCCCCCTATATAATAGCACAGGTACACTAACCAGTCCTCTTTATGGAGACATTAGGGGTCTCCAGGACCCCTAATGTCACCTGGGGACCCCAAAAGAAGCTGATGAAGCACAGATCTGCTTCTTCTCTCTGGCTATAGCAGCCAGATGACTGACAGGTGAATGCGGATGTCATACACATCCCTTCTGCATTCACAGCCTGGAGGGAGATCAGCAAGGAGGAAGATGCTGGTCTCCCTCCCATCTTACCTCCGGACACCCTCCCGAGCCGTTCCCGGGCCGCAGATGGGGCAGCGGATCCCGGGATTGAAGGTGAGGGGTCAGGAGGGGGGGCGGCGGCAGTACTGGAGGGGGTAGGGGGGCACACAGCCAGCACATATACATAATTGGCAGGCTATAGAGCCACCGATCGTGTATATGTGAAAGTTCAACCGGTAATGGCACTGACCCCCGACACCTACACTGACCTGACACCTACACTGACACCGACATCTACACTGACACTGACACCTACACTGACACATACACTGACATTGACACTGACACTGACACCTACACTGACCTGACACCTACACTGACCTGACCCATACACTGACCTGACCCATACACTGACACTGACATTGACCCATACACTGACACTGACCCATACACTGACACTGACCCATACACTGACACTGACCTACTACACAGAGCCACCTAACTCCTACAGTTGGAGTCCTACTTCCAGCAATACTCACACCCTCCTCCCCCCCTCCATCCTCCGAGTCCTCCTTACCTCTGTCTGCTCTTCTCCAGAGACTCCAGGACTCTCCTCAGGACGGACAGGACCCCAGCACTGGATGTGCAGAACTGCTTCGGAGTCCCGACTCCCTTCCCCGCCAGCGCCATCCACCCGCAGCCCGCTCCATGCTGCAACTCCCTCCACACAGCGCCGTACCACAGAGCAGAGTACCAGAGCGGAGTGGAAGACAGCGGCCACGGCGGCTCACACTTTCAGTGCCTGACGTCTCCCGCCGCCATGTTCAGAGTTTCCCGGCGCTCTGTGATTGGGCGTATGGCGGTCATGTGCGGAGGCGGGACTTCCAGCCCCACGCCTCACATGACCCCCATATGCCCAATCACAGAGCGCTGGACATAAAAAAAAATGGTGGCCGCCTGGCCGGTCCGGACATCCGTGTCGGTGACACGGGAAATTAAAAATAAGGAGGAGGCACAGAAAGTCGCCCCCCTAAATGTTGCGCCCGGGACCACAGCACCCCCTGCCCCCCCTTGCTACGCCAGTGGCGGTGACTGACAGTCACTGCTCTAAGCTCTGAGAATACTAAGAGCTGAGTGATCAGCGGTCATGTGATCACTCAGTTCTTTGGTTTAGAGTCGGTAAGGAACAGCTACAGCATCAGACCGATACTGCAGCATAGAGGCGAGTTTGAAGATGTTTTTTTTTTTTTCATGTACACCAAACCCTTCCTTTAGTTCTTCACAAAACACAATTTACTGTTATTTTTTTTTTTTTTAATTGTCCAGTAAAGACTCCAGAAATCTTTATAGAAATAATCTAACACAATAAATGTGTATCAGCCAGCAAACCCATTAAGTTATGAATCCCTTATTAATACACAAATGTAAATAACCAGCTCTATCACACAGCATTTTGTTACGGAACACAGAGTCCGCTTTAGAATAATACTGTGAAGGACAAAATACACGTCTAATGGGCCCACAGCAAATGTAATTTACAATATCCGCACTGAGTTTAAATCATTTTTTCATGTGGTGCACGTTAATAATTATATTGGTGGTAATATTTCAATTGAGCTATGGAGGGCTAATGCTTTTAAATTAAGGTTTGTAGTTTTATAGGCAGTTTATATCATACTGCGTTATGTTATGCAGTCCAGAGTCTGCTTTAGATTTAAATTGCGATGGACAAAGTGCACATCCTCTAGTGTTCTTTTTTTTTTTTTTTTAAAGCGAATGTTTATGATATCTGGAGTGAGTTCCATCAGTTGTTTAGTATGGTGCATGCTGGTAAATTATATTTTGATGATTATAACTTGGCTGAGCTATGGACCGTTTAATGCTTTTAAATAAAAGCTTGCAGTTTTTGTAATAGACCAAGTATAAATACGGAATTCATTTTTTGATAAACTGTTGCAAATTAAAATTAATATTGCATATATTATTATATTAATTTTAACAGCCACATGTGAGCAGTGTGTAAAGGTCTCTTGAGACATGTCAAAGAAAAAGTAATACAGAGTGCACAAGGTAATGCAGGGATAACACCATTTCATGAATAAAAGGATAAAACTGCACTTACAATAAAGTGACTTGCGCAGGACATATTCTCATGTTCAGCAAAGTGGACCTTAGATGTACACAGAGCTTGCAGGAATAAGCAGCCTTGCCTAGCTGATAGTGAACAGTAGTGCATTTGCGACTTTATCTTGTGACATGTCCGCAGGCTCCAACAGTCTATTGTAGGATTTTAGAGAATCTACAAATGAAGCAGCTTTGCAGTCATCATGCAAATAAAAATAGTTTGTGGGTTATTTCATGAGCAGCAATTTTTAATGCTATACATATAGCTTTCGCTTACAGTATCAAAGTGCAAAGTTGCCAACATTGTCAAAACATTTCTAGGGACACTTTTTTGTCTGTAGGTGGAGTCTTATTTCTGGGGACAAGTGAGGGGACAGTGCTCACTTATCACCAGAGATGCCGTGCTCACTTGTCACCAGAGATGCAGCTCACTTATCACCAGAGATTCAGTGCTCACTTGTCACCAGAGATGCAGCTCACTTATCACCAGAGATGCAGTGCTCACTTGTCACCAGAGATTAGGCTTACTTGTCACCAGAGATGCAGCTCACTTATCACCAGAGATTCAGTGCTCACTTGTCACCAGAGATGCAGCTCACTTATCACCAGAGATGCAGTGCTCACTTGTCACCAGAGATTAGGCTTACTTGTCACCAGAGATGCAGCTCACTTATCACCAGAGATGCAGAGCTCACTTGTCACCAGAGATGCAACACTCACTTGTCACCAGAGATGCAGCACTCACTTGTCACCAAAGATTAGGCTTACTTGTCACCAGAGATGCAGCGCTCACTTGTCACCAGAGATGCAGAGCTCACTTGTCACCAGAGATGCAGAGCTCACTTGTCACCAGAGATGCAGTGCTCACTTGTCACCAGAGATGCAGTGCTCACTTGTCACCAGAGATGCAGCGCTCACTTGTCACCAGAGATGTAGCTCACTTGTCACCAGAGATGCAGAGCTCACTTGTCACCAGAGATGCAGAGCTCACTTGTCACCAGAGATGCAGTGCTCTCTTGTCACCAGAGATGCAGTGCTCACTTGTCACCAGAGATGCAGTGCTCACTTGTCACCAGAGATGCAGCGCTCTCTTGTCACCAGAGATGTAGCTTACTTGTCACCAGAGATGCATCGCTCACTTGTCACCAGAGATGCAGCGCTCACTTGTCACCAGAGATGCAGCGCTCATTTGTCACCAGAGATGCTGCGCTCACTTGTCACCAGTGATGCAGCGCTCACTTGTCACCAGAGATGCAGCGCTCACTTGTCACCAGAGATGCAGCGCTCATTTGTCACCAGAGATGCTGCGCTCACTTGTCACCAGTGATGCAGCGCTCACTTGTCACCAGAGATGCCATGCTCACTTGCCACCAGAGATGTAGTGTTCACTTGTCACCAGAGATGCAGCACTCACTTGTCATCAGATGCAGCTTACTTGTCACCAGAGATGCAGCATATCATTGGCCATCAGTGCAGCATATCAGTATCCATCAATGCAGCCTATCATTGCCCATTTGTTCAGCCTCATCAGTGCCCAGCAATACATCAGGGAGGAATCAGGAGGGTCTGCTGGCCAGGTGAAACACATCAGGGATCTCCTGCTGAGATGTGGCTTGTGTATGAATAGCCGCACTGTCAAACTACATCCCGTCACCCTCTTCCTTCTGGGGCCATGGACCCTGGCTCTGTGACTGGCCAGTCGCATGACGTCACTCCCACGCATGGGTGTGGGAGCTGCCAGTCACGGCACGTGCCCTTTCTTTAGAGCGCATGACGTCGGCACAAGCGTCTATGGTAAATATCTCCTAAACCGTGTAGGTTTAGGAGATATTTCCAGTACCTACAGGTAAGCTTTATTATAGGCTTAACTGTAGGTAAAAGTGGTGTAACTAGGTTTATAACCACTTTAAATCAGTATTGTGATCTGGGCTCCTCTACCCTGCTACATAATCAAGTTGCACTAAACCCAGCCTGCTGATTGGACAATAAATGTGCATCACCACACCACATGAAGATGAAGCTATCGGGACAGATTCACGTAGATCTGCGGCGGCGTAACGTATCTCATTTACGTTACACCGCCACAAGTTTTACGGGCAAGTGCTTGATTCACAAAGCACTTGCCTGTAAAGTTGCAGCGGCGTAGCGTAAATCCCCCGGCGCAAGCCCGCGTAATTCAAATCAGCCGGGTAGGGGGCGTAGAGCATTTAAATTAGGCGCGTTCCCGCGCCGAACCTAATGCGCATGCGCCGTCCCTAAAATTTCCCGACGTGCATTGCGCTAAAGGACGTCATTGGTTTTGACCTGAACGTAATTGACGTCCAGCCCTATTCACGGACGAGTTACGCAAACAACGTTAAATTTAAAAATTTCGACACGGGAACAACGGCCATACTTAACATAGGATACGCCACCTAGGGGGCATGTTTATCTTTACGCCGCGTATCGCTTACGGAAACGGCGTATCTTTACTGCGACGGGCAAGCGTACGTTCGTGAATCGACGTAACTACTCATTAGCATATTCTACGTCGACCTCAATGGACGCGCCACCTAGCGGCCAACGTAAATATTGCACCCTAAGATACGACGGCGCAGGCCATCGTATCTTAGGCATGTTTAAGTGTATCTCAGTTTGAGAATACATTTAAACATACGACGGGCTTAGATTTGGAGTTACGTCGGCGTATCTACTGATACGCTGGCGTAACTCTTTGTGAATCTGGCCCATCATTTTGCTCTACTTACTGTGCTCTCTTCGTCTATCAGCAAGATGACTAGGTTCGATTGATACTGCAATACAGTAAAACCTGTTGTGTTGAGGATTTAAATAAGCTTTTTATAGAGACTTTTGAAGTCCGTACTAGCTAAAATAAATTTCAATGAATTGTGTGTGGGTATTTAACTGGAGCAAATAGTTGTGTTTCTATATCTGTCTGGAGTTCAGTTTTAGAGCCTGTCTCCAAATTTAAAAAATGCAGGTAAAAGTATAGAAAATCAAGTATTTTTAACTCTTGCTTAGCATCATTTTTCAACTTGTAATGTGGCTCTGAACTTGCTAGCAAATTTGAATATTGCAGTAAGACTCAATTCTCTAGCACAGCCCCTTCCTTCTTCCACATCATGGACCTGTCTTTATCTGTGTCTAATAAATGTCTGTGTTGGCCAAACTTCTACACCCCTCATCTCCCTGAATATTTTTTTATGTACCAGCACAGGCAGTGAATTCTATAGATGGTCACTTGAGTGACAGCTCTGAATCTGCTGCAGATGTTGACCTCACATTGAAGATGGTGGCCCCCCACCAGTAATCTCAGGACTTTTGGCAAGTATGTCATGGCAAGAGCCCAACATGCACGCAGCAGTAAGCCTGCACAATAGAATGATTTCAGATTGAATATTCAGACTCCTGCAGGCCATAGATGATGCAGATTTATTTCCTGCAACCACAAGTTCCTCCCATCAACGCACAGTACTGACAGGGGAATCCCTCCTGCTGAGCATTTGTCTGCTCCTGGCGGGGGGTAGGGGTGGCTGGGAGAAGACAGCGATTATTGCTAGTGGCTATAGCAGCTGCTAGCGATAACCACAAGTGAATCTGGCAGGCTGGTTTTACCCAGTTGATCCTTCGATCAACTTGGTACATTCAGCCTGCCCTCACACAGTTCGAATCTCAGCCGGTTATTGCTGAACCGCCTACCGTATGGCTGGCCTAAGGGTGAAGCGAAGAGGTTCAGCATGACAACCAGGTGGCTAGCATTTTCCAAAAATGTCAGCTTTCATGTTTCTCTAATGGTAGGTTTACTTCAAATTGGATATAAACCCAAAACATATATTTTAGTATGTTTGTCATTCTGCGTCACCGTGCATTTATATTTTTTTGGAAATCTGTTGTAAAGTTTATTACCCGGAGACCCTGCTAATAACAGCACTTCCTTTTTCAGGTTGATAATACCACTGCCTCTCAATTAGCAGCAGTGTTGTCAGCCTGCCATGTAAGATCTTTCAGTTGGCAGTTGGGCTTCCTAACTGACGCTGCTGCAGGGAATGCTGAAATTCATGTGTGAGCATTGAGACAGTTTTGGGTTGGCGGCAGTCCAGTGAGAGTCTTCTGTGAGTTGCTCTGTTCTCATTTTCTATGTTGTATAATCTCATTTTCTATGTTGCCGATTTTGTTATAATGTACCAATTTCTTCCTGTAGGTGAATACTGGACCTGCTGGGAATCCAGCTGGACCCTAAGCTTTTGGAACTCAAAGGAGTTAATTTAAATCAACCCTAAATAAGGATGGACCCCAAAATAGGTATGTTGGGCTGGTGTGAACTAAATTTCAGTATAAAATAAAGGCTTAGATTTTTCTAAAATACCTGCAATAAGAAAAAAATAATCTGTATTTACCCCACAGCAGTCAGATTTACAGTTAAAGCAGAATTCTAAGCATTGTATATTTTTACACAATTACATTGGTCCAGCTTGGACCAATGTCACTAGGTATATACCATACCTGGCCATTGTCCCTGGCAGTCGGAAGTCACTGAAGTAGACAATGCTGCTTCAGTGATCTCCACTTGTTTCTGGTCCCATGTCATGCGGCTTCTCTTCCGTTTACTGAATACAGGTCAGCCACACTACGTGGGTGCCATTGAGAGAATTCTTTGCATCTTCGGAACGAATGCAAAGCATTCTCTGATTGGACATGGTGGAGAAGCAGGGCGGTGACATTCACAGTGCGCAGCGACACTCACGCATGCAAAGTGGGCACCTGGCTGTGAGGCCGCAAGCTATCACACCTGGGTGCCCATAGAAAAGATGCTGGCGAGAGAACAAATGGAGAAAACGGCTGGTGTGAGCACATCGCTGGATCATGGGACAGGCAAGTGGTTGTTTATTAAAAGTCAGCAGTTAGTTTTTGTAGCTTCTGACTTTTAAATTTTCACTTCAGAGACTGAGCTCCTCTTTAACCCCTTGGCGCCAGCCATGCAGCTTCTTGGCGACTGGTCCTTAGCATCGAGGGACCACATATTTGCATGAATTGCTACCAGTACACCTTTGCAGAGAGCACGTGGCAAATCATGGCGGTCACGTGATCTTAACCCCTGTCCCCCGGCATCATAAACCTCTTAAAGGGCCGGGCGGTGCCAGCGCAAAGAGGTTAATTTAACTTGTTGGCACATATACAGTTATATTGGCAAACATAAAAAAAAAATTTAATGCAGTATTTTCAAACAGTTTTGCAACTCTGGGCATAATATGCACGTCTCAGACATTTAGAGCTGCCTGACCCTGCCCAACTCCTGCAATTCCCTATTGGCCATTGGGGCTACATCTTTCTAACCAGGAAGCTCCAGGTAGTGACCAGTCAGATGTCAGCTTTCTTATGACGTAGAAAAACTATGTGAGAGTATGTGAAGCTAACTCTGGAACCTACATTTCACTTATAATGCCAATTAGCTCTCTTATGAATCACATTTACGTACTGAATGATTTACATTTTACTAATGTATTGTTAATCATATTGTCTAAAGTTAAATGAAAAGCATATTTTAGAAACTAAAAAGTATTCATATTACATTTTTTTAATCCTGCCATTATTATACATAATAATTACTGCTTTTCTGAAACAGCATGTTGCATTCTTAGGAATTATTTTAAAGTGTTGGCTATAAGAAAATAAATAGTAATACCGCAGGGGTCAATTCAATAAAGTGAAATGCATGCAGTGTTTTCATTACCAGGCTCTTTTTACAAATTTTCACTATTCAAATCATTATATTTTCAATAAATTAAAAATGTTATCTTCAGTGAAACAGTTTGATCTACCATACAAATTTTTTTTTTATCATTATATTATAGATTTTTTTTAAATAAATGTTTTATTTTATAGATGAGCAAAGGAATAAACAATGGTGTTGTGAAGATATTTATCTATATTATTGATTATTATATGCAAGTCAATTCACATTATGTCATAGATCATCAACTGCTAAAAATACTGTTTCATTCTGGCTGGCATTACCGGAAGTTATGTACAATGTACAAATTAGAAAAGCATAAAATTGAGACATTTAAATTGGAAATAAAATCCTAACCCATTAGAAGAAAAAGGACTTTAATGTTTAAATAACTGTAATTTCTTGTGAAATTAATAATTCCACACCATGCAATAATTATGAATTTAAAGAAAATTATATTACCACAACATCAAGTACACAGTTAAAAAAAACTCATGCTGTTTAGGTAAATCGACCCTAATGCAGTAAGTTTAACAATTTATATTGTATTTATTTTATACTATTAATGAAATGCCTTTAATTTGATCTTATACATTGTCTTATATTTCGTTTTTTTAACATGCAGATCAGTTTATTGTTTCTTTAATTTTATTAACAGGGGATCCTTTAGGGATCAGTTACTCCAGTAATTACGCATATCCTTACTATGCATGTCCCTACTGCCTAGTTAAAAACTCTGTATGCAGAAATGGGCACTTTCACATAACATACTCGACAACTCAACTGAATTTATGCCAATGTTATTATTATATGCCACTTCAAGTTTCTCCCTGCCGGTACCAAAAATCACGAGGTCAAGTGAACCCCAATGAGCTTTGCCATTTAGCTAGTGTGCAACAAACACAAGCAACAATGTCACCATGCAACACCGAGCAATCTTCTGGTTTTCAAGATTCAAATGCTGTCATTGATACAAAAAGCTTTTTTAATTGGGTTATCAGTGGTGAGGAAAGCAGATCTCATGGAATTAGTTCTGAAGATATCATCAGGACGCAATGTTCTACTTTAAATGGTAACTTACTGGAGCACCTGGTGGATCCCAACAGACTTGAATCTTCAGAAAATGCATTAACACAACAGAGAGTGGTACAGTACAAAAGTACTTGTGACTTTTCCCCTGGTAACACAGAAGACAATTGTGCAAAGTGTCATGAACAGGACTTAAGTTTTTCACTGAAGTCTTTTCCATCAGAACTATTCTCATGTGACTATGAGAACGTCGAAGTGGCTTCATTGGTTTCTAGCATGGACTATTTCTATAATACAAGCACATATGGAGTCACGCCTCTGGAGTGAAAACAGAATAAGAACACACCAAAAAGATTCCATTCACTCAGGAAACTAACAAAGCACAGATGGACACATACCTTCATAAACCATAATCCATACATCACAAACATTTTTGGTGCATAAAGAGTCATTTTTTTTATTCTTGGTAAATAAATTATTTATATGTTTTTTTGTAACTTGTTTTAGCAATCAAAATATGTTTCCAATTTGTTTCATGTGACACTGTACGTAATATATTTTTAACCTCCAGACAGATAAAAACATTGGTTACAGTTATGTGATCTTTAAAAGTTTATTTTTATATGCAGCTAATGAAAGTACCAAAATGTGTCTTAAAATTAGCTTCTATTTATCCCTTGTGCAGAAAAGGACTGGGCGGGTTAGGCATCTTAAAGAGCCAATCAGGTATGCTGCATGTACTGTACATGTGTTGGCGGAAGTTGGGTTCAGAGCGGATGTGCGCATTAGTCTTCTGCCGCTCCTCCACTGTTCAAAACACAAGCTGGGGGCAGGGAAGGGACTAGGCTGTCTTGCATAACTGCAACAGAGAAAAGTTAGCTCACCAACTTGGCTTGACTTTCTGGCAGGGCTGTGTAAATCTCAGGACCAGATAGACAAATGTAAATTTTCTGGCAGATAAAACAGCTATTAAAATATGTATTTTAACAGTATATGTGTTTGCCTGAAGCTCAGCTTTAAATAACTATAGAAAGACAAAGTCGAAAAACTGCTGGAAACTCATTACCACCTTAGTGGCATTATAATTCTTCCCACCAGAACCTCTTGTTTTTCACCTGCATAACCACCTGCTAACCTATCTATACGTTGTAGTTTGCAAGGAATTTACAGGGCTAAAGGTTAATGCTTTTTGGCCACAACCCCAGTATTTTTTTCAACTGGCTTTCTCATGAAAGTGGTGCGAGTGGCTCATTAGCTTCTGGATGGCTTTTTAGAAGCGACGGGAGGGGACGTTTCCTCCCACTTCCGTCGCTCACCGTTGTTTCTCAGGATTACCATTTTTACCAGTGCGCCCGAGAAATGATCCGACGATGCAGGCGGCTGATCACAGAGGCGAACAGAAAACCTCTATGGCCTTGTAGGACCGGAGCGACTTTGTGACATTACTTCTGGTCTAGGGAAGAAGTGAACAATTTTTTTTTATAAGCAAAAGATCAAAAATTGTTTTTTGATCTTTTGCTTTTAAAGGTAAAGGAGAGTTATGGTGCCTTTTTGAGTCCAGATCTCTCCATAAAGAGGACCTGTGATCCTTATTTCTAATACAAGGGATTTTTACATCCCTTGTAATAGGAATAAAAGTGATAAAAAAATAAAATAATTAAAGGACCAGTGTAAAAATAAAATGTAAAGCGCCCTCATCTATCCATGCTCATGCGCAGAAGTGAACGCAAACGCAAATCACACATGCATATGTAAACAGTGTTCACACCACACATGTGAGATATCGCTGCGAACATTAGAGTGAGAGCAATAATTCTAGTGCTAGACTTCCTCTGTTACTCTAAACAGGTAATCTATAAATAAAATATTAACGCGCCGCCTATGGAGATTTTTAAGTACCGTAGTTTGTCACCATTTCATGACCGTGGGCAATTTTAAAGTGCGACATGTTAGCTATCTATTTACTTGGCATAACATCATATTTTACAAAAAAATGGTGCATATATTATGTTTTTTTTAATTAATTAAAATTAATTTTTTTAATTGCGTTTAAAAAAAACGTTGCGCAAATACAGCGTGACATTTTATTCCCTAGCGTCTCTGCTAAAAAATATATATGTAATGTTTGGGGTTACAAGTAATTTTCTAGCAAAAAATACTGATTTAAACTTGTAAAGTGCCAAAAAAGGTTTGCTCTTTAACAAATAAGATGTGCATTGATCATGTAGTTTCATGGTTTTTGTTTCCCTGTTTGCACAAACTATAGTAGAGTATATCTTCACATTCCGTTGTCACAAATTTATGCTCATTTAAAACATGAGGCAGGTGGCATGGCACTGCACAGGTTAATACATTATCTGTAGTCTGAGAACTGAAATTTTCTGGAAAACGATATATCCCACAATCCCTGGGTTTCTCTGTCTAGTGCTCTGCAGGTGGGATCTATTTACAGCGCTTACCATCCTGGATGTGATGTGTTTGTTTTCTGCCAACAAAAATGTCATTGGTGAATACAGATTATTACATACATGAACTACTCAGACAAGTGCATATACTGTATATTGCATATATATGTCTTTATTATATCTGTTGCTGGTTCCATGATTTTATCTAATAAGCCCATTTATATTTGTCTAGTGTATATAGGTAAAAGTGAAAAGACAGGGGAATGGAGTTCCCCCAAATACAGCGTGAGTGAGTGTAATATGCGATTGGGTACAAATGGAGAGTAATGCAAAGAAGGAAAAAGAGAAAGGAGCAAGGAAAATAGTGTAAAGGGTACCTAATTTCAAAGTATCTGTCCAAAAAGTTAAATTGCAGGGGATGTCTATAACTTGCATTTGTAGTCTGGGAAAAGAAGTGAGCCAATTACACATGCCAGAATACCTCTAGTTGTTATGTGTATAAATAGTGTATAGAATGCATCCAGTTTCCATGTTTACAAAGAAGTGACACTTTTTTGTAGTTTATGTGTATCTGGCTGAAAATTGAAAAACAAAGGTAATTTGTAATCAAAATTTTAAAAAAATAGCGTGTACGTGTAGTATTTTTATGTTTTATATAACAATTTAAA
Organism: Rana temporaria; assembly: GCF_905171775.1. Taxonomy (NCBI): domain Eukaryota; kingdom Metazoa; phylum Chordata; class Amphibia; order Anura; family Ranidae; genus Rana; species Rana temporaria. The sequence continues at coordinate 260,462,043 of NC_053490.1, read as the reverse complement.
ACATTTGAAGTTTACCAGTCCTAATAAGGATATGGATGATATATAGCTACCTTCTCCCCTTTCAGACCTACAATCACAAGGGCCAATTTATTACAGGCAAATAGACTGTTTGCTTTACAAATTATGCTGCACTTTACAAGTGTATTTGCTCCAGAGCTTACTGAATTTGGTGCAATTACACTTTGCAAAGAGTATCCAACCATGTGCAAGGAAAATTTGAAAAAAAGTATGTTGCTTGCTCTTTGGATAATGGCCGTCAGCAGGGCCTCACTATGCTCTGGAAATAATCTCCTTGCAATATGTAACTTTCCTACTGAATAGTCTATTTGCTTTTAGTAAATCAACCCCACGGTGCCTAGAAGAGGAAAATCTTCCAGCACCAAATACTGTAGTGGTTCTGAGATGTCATGTGACTAAGGACTGCAAAGAAGGATGATGCTGGAGGATGTGAACCTGTAACTATTACACAAAGGCGATTTGTCCACTTGTTTGTATTTGCCCTCTAGGCCAAAGGCTCCCAGTGCTCCTTGTCTAGCGTATACTACCCAATTTCTTATGACAATAAAATCCATCCAAGTAGCTAGAAATAGCTGGACCGTGCTGCATTACAAATTCCACCAAAAAACTAATTTAATCTCATGAATGGATGGGCAACTGGGTTTGAAATTGACTGCCATCTGAATAAAATTATTCTCTGGCTAGATTAAAGTGGATGTAAACCCACTCTCATCCTTTCTAAACTACTGCCATAGTGCTGATCTATAAGGATATACATGCCTCCTACTGTATCCTTACCTGTCAAATGTCTCCCCTCTGTCTGTTATAAGAACTGAAAAACTGCAGATTCTGTGGGTGGGTCTGTTGTCTGGAGTTCGGTGGGTGGAGTCGTGATGTCAGTAGACTCTCCGCCCACCTCTACACTCCCCTTGTCAACATGCATTTTTTCCTGTGTATTCCTTACACTAAATTCTGCTATGCTCACTAACATCCAGTCAAAATCCAGAAAAGTAACCACATGACTTCAGAAAATGAGTGGGGGTGGAAATTAAAAAATAATGCCCGTCTCAGGCTAGTGCATGAGATATGTAAATAACCTGTCATTCAAAGCAAGGGGGAAGAACGGACAAATGTTTTCTCCTGTTTGTCCATTTATCTCACTGGAGCTGAATTAACTCTTTGTGGCAAGACTGGGCACAGATGATAGGAAATCTTTTACTCTACATTGTGACAGCAAAAAAAAAAAACCATGACTGTAATCAGTGTTATATGGAATCCATTACATGGTGCACTAATGGGTTATGGCCACTCACTGCATGAAGAGATCACTAATGGGCAGGGCATAAACTTGGTCTAAACATTTCAAACAATGCTGAAGTGCAGGCACCTTATAGTACCTGCCCTTTTTAGTCTTTAAATCAATCCCTATGTCGTTGGAGAGCTCTCTTGAATCCCATGTCCATGATGTACTTCCAAGCTAATGAATGTTTGGAAAGTAATTCAAGACTAAGCAAATACATTTTAATAATTAACATCAGCTATATCAGATATTTTATTGTTTATTACCCGTAAAGTAGCAAAAAATGCAAATATTTGTTTACTCTGAGAACTGTACCCTGGGTGATGCACATATTTTCTTACAGTTTTAGATCTTTACCTTTAAGAGAAAAAATAAAATTAGTTTTAATTTAAACAACTTTGGTGCTAAAGCTCAGGCACAAAAGGAATACTGGCAGTTGACATCAAGTCCATAGACATGCAGGTTACTGTTCTACTTTCAAAGCAGGGACTTTCCAGTTGACTTTTTCAGCTAATATGAAGGCCACTTTTTTCTCATAATATGCTGCCTCATTTATAAATGTGGGGTACAAGATTTTCTCATCCTCATAATACAGATCTCTTCCACTCAAAGTCTTAAAGATCGGATCTCCAGGCTTCAAAGGAACATAGTCTTTGTCCTAAAAAAACATATAGCATCAAGTTACCAACAAACACAATGGATTATATTAATAAACATCAAACAGACCAAGACATATTTAGCATCATTAGTTGGCCCTTTGCCTGCATCTACACTGAAGAGTCATGTTAGTTCCAGTTTGAAACTGATAGATGGAGAGACCGAGCACCAAATATTGTAATTATGGGTTTTAGACTGAAATCGTAATTTGAAGGATGTCGAGCAAACAATGAATGTTTATAGCTGTAAACAATCATGGCAAGTTTTCTGCGTTAGTTAAATGCTAATCATCTAAAAAGATCAATTATTTGCTACCTTCAAATGACAAATGTTAGAAACTGGTGGTTGTTACAGTCTTCAAATTATCAATACAGAAAAAAATATCTATACTCTACTGAATGCAACTCAACTATGCTGTCCATTATAACTACAGTTAAATTATCATTAACAGCATATAATTATGTCCTTAGATTCTAACTTAAATTAGAATTTAACTTTAAAATTAAATGTTTGTGAGCTGACAGATTATTGTACATTATTATTATTATTATACAGGATTTATATAGCGCCAACAGTTTGCAACATCAGGGAAGACAGTACAGTTACAATACAATTCAATACAGGAGGGATCAAAGGGCCCTGCTCGTTAGAGCTTACAGTCTAGAGATTGCAGAAGATACATATTAAGCCTCTTTTACAACATTAAGGGGCAGATCCACAAAGATCTGCCTATCTTTAGGCAGGCGTAGCGTATCTAAGATACACTACGCCGCTGTAACTTACTTTTTCTTCTTGTGAATCCTCAAAGAATCCATGCGGTAAGTTACGGCGGCGTAGTGTATCTACTGCGGCGTAAGGGCACACAATTTCAAATGGGAGTGATGGGGGCGTGTTCTATGAAAATACGTTGTGACCCGAAGTAAACAACGTTTTTTTTTAACTGCGCATGCGCCGTCCCTGGGGGTATCCCAGTGGGCATGCTCGAAATTAAACCGGAACCCGCCAATGCTTACGACGGTGACGTCATTCTACGCAAATTCCTATTCGCGAACGACTTACGCAAACGACGTAAACAATTCAAAATTGTACGCGGGAAGGACGGCCATACTTAACATTGAGTACGCCTCAGTATAGCAGCTTTAACTATATCCTGGAAAAAGCCAAACGCAAACGACGGAAAAAAAGCGATGGGCCGGCCTACGTTCGTGGATCGCCGTAAATAGCTAATTTGCATACTCAACGCGGATTACGACGGGAACGCCACCTAGAGGCCGCCGAAAAATTGCATCTTAGATCCGACGGCGTACGAAGACGTACGCCTGTCGGATCGATCCCAGATGCCGTCGTATCTTGTTTTGAGGATTCAAAACAAAGATACGACGCAGGAAATTTAAAATTACTTTATAATCCTTTTGTGGATCTGCCCCTAAGTCTCTTTTAAAAAATTTGTATCTGCTTGTTTGAAAGCTTCCGTAGAATGTACACTGGGCTGGGGATGTGCAACTCAATGTACAATCTAAGCATGCCTTGGTGGCAGTATTAAAGTGGAACTTCACTCTCTCAATCAACATTGACTATTTTTAATCCTTATGGTGCTAGTATTATAGCATTTAAGCATTATGGTGCTAGGCAGTGTGGGGGCTGCAGCATTATGTCTCTTACATTTGCACACAGGTCTGATTACCCACAGAGTGTGTTAACTGGTGATACATCATATCTCAGGTGTCCTTGGAATAAGCCGTGACCCTAGTTAAGCTAGTCCGGATCCTCTGTCACGGGGGATCACAGAGCTCTGGTAAGCAGGAATTTCTCTTATTCCGGTGGTGGATTTCACATTGGCTTCCTTTCAACATAGGGCAGTTATCATTTATATTCACTTATGAATTTAGAATTTTTGTTTCATTATATGATTTATTTTTCAAAGTAATTTTCACGTGTATATTTGGACTATTCACATGTATGTTAATTTTTCAGTGTTGACATATTCACAAGGTTACACTTTTATTTGTAACAACCATAGGTTTAGCGCAGCAATATATTTTTTTATCGCATTAGTAAAGAGATAGGAAAATATATCATATTTTCTTGTTTAAAACTTTTTTTTTACATATTTTTAGTAACTTCCTGGTTTACAAGTATAGGCAAATGATGTCATACATCCCAGGAGTCTTCAGAAGGGGAGGGGGGTTTTCTTAGCTAAGCACACCTTGCTGCCTGCATGTCTGAGCTAAGGGCAGATGGATTACAGGAAGTAAATGTTACATGAATCATCTGCCCTTACTCAAGATTTCCTCAGCCAGAAATAGCAGGAGGGTGATTTCTCAGCAAAATAATAGGAGAACTTGCTTTGAATATTAAAAATGAATTAGATAGCGTTTTTGGTTTGTAGTGCTCAGATGCAGTGTAGTTTTGCTTTAATGAACTCCCACACACACGCACTTTATGCCATTCTGACCAATCAAAATGGTTAAAGGTTCCTAACCCAAAAAAGGTTCCACCAAGTGCCTCCAAGGGAGAATTCAAATGTTGCATTGCTTTAGTGTAAGACAGGGATCCTCAAACTACGGCCCTCCAGCTGTTGCGGAACTACACATCCCATGAGCCATTGTAAAACTCTGACATTCACAGACATGACTGGGCATGATGGGAATTGTAGTTCCTGAACAACTGGAGGGTCAAAGTTTGAAGACCCATGGTGTAAGAATTCTTAAGGCTTAGGCTGCTTTCACACTGAGGCACTTTGCAGGCACTATAGCGCATCTTTAAAGCGCCCCTGCCCATTGAAATCAATAGGCAGCAGCGCATTGCAGGCAGTTTTAACCCTTTTTTGGCCGCTAGCAGGCGTTAAAAGCATCCCGCTAGCGGCCAAATAGCGCCGCAAAAACAACGGTAAATCACTTTACCGCCGACGCCTCAGTGTGAAGGTGGCCTAATACTCCACATAAAAATAAGTCGTTAAGGCAAAAATAGGATTTTATACTCACCGTAAAATCCTTTCCTCTGAGTTCATGGACGGACACAGCCTTAATCTTGACAAAGTGGGTATAAGCCTTCCTTTAGGAGTGACTAGGCAGAAAGTATTAACAACTTCAAAGCTGAACAGCTGGCTATATCCTCTCAGCCTGCACCAAGCAGCTCAGTTCGTAACAAGCAGTACAAACTTAAAAAAAAAAAGAGAGGTGGGTGCTGTGTACGTCCATGAACTCAGAGAAAAGGATTTTACAGTGAGTATAAAATCCTATTTTCTCTTTTGTTCATGGACGGACACAGCCTTAATCTTGACAAAGTGGGACGTCCCAAAGCAGTGTCAAAAAGAGGGGTGGGAACAGCATAAAATTAAACTTCACACCAAAACAAAACAGAGCTCCTCAACTGAGGAGTTGTAACTCTAAACAGCCACCTGCAAAACTTTGCGGCCGAAGAAGCATCCGAAGATGCACTCACATCAACTTGTAAAGTTTAACCTTTGTTAAACACATCTGCCTAGGTTATCATCACCAGATCGTAAACAAATAGAAACACCTATATCAGTAGAGGAACTAGAGACAGTGATGAAGACAGTTAAACATGGGAAGGCTGCGGGCCCAGACAGATTTACGATCCAATACTATAAATGTTTTTTCCCAATGCTGGGGGCATATATGACAAGAGCCTTCAATGAGATCGGCCGGGCTCCCACACTGCCGCCGGAGGCACTTATGGCATATATTTCAGTAATTCCGAAGGAGGGGAAAGATCTGGCGGAGTGCGGGAGCTCCCGCCCGATCTCATTGCTGAATATAGATCTAAAACGTTTTACTAAACTGCTTGCCTCCCGTCTCCAGCCTTTGTTAAATCAAATGGTACATCGAGACCAGGTTGGATTTATCCCTACCCGAGAGGCTAGGGATAATACCGTAGAGGTTCTCAACCTGGTACACTACGCTAACAAAACAAAAACGCCCGCAATTTTTTGAGTACGGATGCGGAAAAAGCGTTTGATAGGGTTAGTTGGCGTTTTATGTTTGAAGTACTGAAACAAATGTGAATTGGAGAACACATGCGGAATTGGATAGCAGGAGTATATGCCTCACCCCGGGCTTCGGTAAAAGTAAATGGTATCTATTCAGAAACGTTTAAATTTTCAAACGGAATGCGCCAGGGGTGTCCACTATCCCTGATGTTGTTTGCACTCTTACTAGAACCTCTTTTGAATAGGATCAGGCAAAACCCAGATATACAGGGACTTCAAATAGGCGATCGGAAATATAAAATTTCTGCCTACGCAGATGACCTGTTTTCACTATCATGCCCCCAGGTCTCATTGCCAAATTTGATGAAGGAAATGGAAGGATACGGGACACTAGCAGGTCTGAAGATCAATTATGTGAAATGTGAAGTGATGGGGGTAGCCCTCCTCTTAAAAGTACAGCAAAACATACAACCCAATTTTAAGATCAAATGGGTAGGGTCAGCATTGAAATATCTAGGGATAAACATCCCATCAAGATTAGAAAAGGTATTTTCGGTAAATTTCCCACCAGTTTACAAAGAAGTATGTTCCTTATTAGATAAATGACAACATGGATTCCATTCATGGTTTGGCCGCTGTAACACTATTAAAATGAATATATTGCCAAAATACTTGTATTTGTTTCAAGCCATACCAATAGAAATCCCGGGGGCCTACTTTAGGCAAGTAAACACGTTTTTTTACTAAATTTATCTGGGCCAATAAAAGACCTAGGATAAGCAGGAATCAAATGACCATTCCCAAGTGTTATGGGGGCTTATCAGTCCCAGATGAGTCTAAATACCATCAAGCAGTTCACTTTGGAAGGGTCATAGACTGGTGCAGACACAGCTTTGAAGTTGTTAACACTTTCTGCCTAGTCACTCCTAAAGGAAGGCTAATACCCACTTTGTCAAGATTAAGGCTGTGTCCGTCCATGAACGAAAGAGAAAGTTATTTTTTTACGGTTTATTTAACCCTAAACACATAACAGTATAGTACATATAATTTAAATAATTAAATATTTTTAATGTAATTTAGTTTAGGAAATTACAAGCATAATGGCACTCCATTTTGTCTTCTGTCACATTTAATGTGTATTGGTTAGAATAGAGAATGGTTATAAACCCCTTGTATTTTTTTCATTTATGTCCTGTTGGAGAGATTTCCTTCCCTTCAAAATATTGGATCTTCCATCATTTTCTGCCTTAGTAACAAACAGTGGGGACACTGACACAAAAAAATGGTGAAAGATGTTACGATGGCAGCCTCCATATTCTCCCAGTACAGGTTTCTATTAACATTGTAAAGTTTGCTACCTGTAAAGAAAAACAGCTTCACTCCTGCACATTAAAGGGGTTGTAAAGGTTTGTTTTTTATTTTCTAAATAGGTTCCTTTAAGCTAGTGCATTGTTGGTTCACTTACCTTTTCCTTCAATTTCCCTTCTAAATGTTTTTTTTCTTTGTTTTCTTTGTCTGAATTTCTCACTTCCTGTTCCTCCTCAGTAAGCTGTTCTGGCTGACTAACCACCGCTCCCACCGCTCGGATGATGGTGGAAAGCTTACTGAGGAGAAACAGGAAGTGAGAAATTCAGACAAAGAACACAAAGAAAAAACATTTAGAAGGGAAATCGAAGGAAGAGGTAAGTGAACCAACAATGAACTAGCTTAAACCTATTTAGAAAATAAAAAACAAACCTTTACAACCTCTTTAAACATACATTATTCAACATCCAGGCTGCACACTTGTTTACTCCCAGCAATGCTGAATAGTAGCTAGTACGTGTCCAAAATTTAAATAATGACCAACAAGTTCAAAGTTGGCAGAATGGCTAAAAATTGGAAAGTGTAAGCAAATACCCTGCATGTTTTTCTGAGATAGCTACTGAATTGTCACTATATTTCAAAGAAAGATGGACATGGTTTAAAGGGGTTGTAAAGGTTTGAATATTTTTTTTTAAAATAACAAACATGTCATACTTACCTCCACTGTGCAGTTCGTTTTGCACAGAGTGGCCCTGAACATCCTCTTCTGGGGTCCCTCAGCAGCTCTTGCGTCTCCTCCCCACATCAGATAACCGCCCTAGGGGAAGCGCTCTCCAAGGGGGTTATTTTTCGGGCGTGCTCCCGAGTCCAGCATTTGTGTCCATAGACACGAATGCCGGACTCGGACCCGCCCCCCGGCGGCCATGTCATTGGGTTTGATTGACAGCAGCGGGAGCCAATGGCTGCGCTGCTATCAATCTATCCAATCAAGAGCCGAGAACCACAGGCAGAGGGACGACGCATGCCCAGCATGGAAAATTATAGGGCTCAGGTAAATAAAATGGGGGGCTGGGGGGCCAGTGACTGCCAGGTGTTTTTTCACCTTAATGCATAGGATGCATTAAGGTGAAGAAACACAAACCTTAAAGCAATGATCTATAAACTTTGAGAATGGATCTTTCTATCTTTAAATGTAGCACCCCTAACCCCCAGAATCATGTTGGTACCTCCAGAGACAAGGGTGGGACAGCATTTCATCCCAGAGCTGAGTCCATGGCCTAATCTGGGAACTAAAAGATCATTGGGTGCCAGTCACTTTCTGTATTTTTAGTAGTTATAATGGTCATCACACACAAGGAGTTGAGGGTTAGGGATCCCAGATACCCAGATCACTTACAGACCCCTCCAGATCCATGTCCAGTGCCACAGAGTCAGGACCTTTAGGCCACCCAATGAACATTTTAGGCAGCTGGTTCACAGACTACTCCCTCTTGCTGGTTCCGGAGCCCTCTGTACTATTTCCTAGGCTTCAGTGCATCCTGAAGCCTAGGATTTGTGAGAAACCAGCCTTAAGCTTGGCTTTCTCCAGCTAAGTCCTTCCCTTTGGTCTTGATCTTGGTTAGCCTCTTTCGACAGACAAGACAGTTCCAGGGCCATTTCAGGCCTATCTCTACATCCAGAGCACATGGCAGCCTCCACTTAGACTATGGGCCTAATAGACAGGTTAGTCCAGTAGCAGCTCCTAGGGATGCAGCCTGGAGGAATTGAGAGACATCACAAATATTTAAAGCCTCCCCCAGTATGCACCAGTAGCCATGAACCCCCTACTGAGTTGGCTTGAGGAAATATATATTCATAACCCAGTCTTGTTGTGGAATCTCATAATATGTCCAGTGGCAACAGTGACACCTACTGGCAGTAAGAAATCACAGCTCCACTGAGTTTAGGGAAACACTACAAATCTGTCTGGGTTGACTACCACCCAGCACAAGTAATTGTAAGTATCAGTTCCTGTTTAAGACAGGGTGCTACATAAAGAAGACAATGTGAAACCCGTGCTCCAAAAAAGACAAGTAAACTTCTCAGGAGGAATTGGGCCAAAAGCTAGGCTTTCATAGTCGTTTTCTCTCTAGTTTCTATCTTTATATTAGACAGAGCAGTAATTAACACAGCAACACACATACTTACACAAATATACAGTCAGATTTCACTTAACCGGAGTACAATAGTTAAAAGAAAAAACAACAGTATCTATCCCTTTCTCCTGAAAATTTACTGGAAATAACCACCTAACAATTTACCCTTTACAATTATATCCTTTATCCTTTGATAATATTACAGGATTTAACTTGTATGTATCCTCTTACTCATGTACCACCCCCCACCCACACCCAAACTATATCCAGATTTATTTATTTGTTTAACTGAAGAGGGGACTTTTGCAAACCAACACATAACTTAATCAAAAAGAGCTTCAATTCCCAACCCAGAAGCTCAAGAGAAGGAATTGTGTTAGACTCAACAGAAGCATCCCACACAGTACATTAGGTACAGTATTTGGCTACATTGTTTCATCATCAGACACATACACTAAACAAGGAAAGATTATCTTCAAAACTTTTTTTAGCTGTTATTTTTTGAAATTTGATGATTTTTATGAGAAATTGCCATTCTAGGGAAATATGATACTTCAACCATTGGAGGAGAGATGAATATGGAAGAAAATTCTACTAAACTACTAAAATGTGTAAGTCTACCTGCAGCTCAGCATGAATGACAGCTGTGATTTCTCCTGTAGAGTCTCGAGGAAAATCCACCTTGGATACAAACTTGTATATATCAGTTTCAAAACTTGGAAACTCCTTACCTGGATAAGAGACAGAAAACAGGATTATGATTTGCAAGACAACACTGCGTAATTGTTGCTATAGCTTTAGATGTAAAAATATTTTATAATGCAAAAAGACACATACTTGTTACTCTATATTGCAGTGGTTAGATGAAGCTAAATGGTGGCCCTTTGTTAGTTATAATTGTGTGGGTACTCTTACCTATGCCAGCTGAGTACACATTGAAAAGCTATGTGGATATTCAACATCCCTATCTAACACCAGTCTTTACTTCAAAGGGCAGGTAGTTGTAAACCTCACTGCAAATAAATGTATTATAGAAATGATAAAAAAAAAAAACACTCGCACTAGGCCTCCATAGAGCTGGGGGCAGCTGCACCAAATTGTGCCTAAATACAAGACCTCAAAAAAATTATTATAAAAACAGGTATGCATGACACTTTAAGAAAAGAACCAAGTGATTCAACACAAAAATTAATAAAAAAATATAAAAAAAAAACGATTTAAGGCTCCATGCACACTAGCATTGTTTTAAGCACCTAGAAGCTGTTATTAGCATTTTTTGTCTGCTCCTAGAAGCTAAATAATTTTATTCTATGTGTCCATGCACATTACTTTAGGCGCTTTTTGGAGCATCAGCGTCCAGGAGCAGAAAACAATTTATATTGTAAAGTTTCTCGAAGCAGAAATGCTCCTAGGCGAAGGTCCATACAGGGGTTGGTGGAATTATTATTATATATTAAAAATCAATTTATCTCTTTTTATATTAAATTTCCTTTGGAATGAGACACTATCATAGTTCTTTAGTGATATCTCTAGTTATTGTATGGTCTATATATTATGTATAATTGTGGGTAATTATTACCAAATGATTATATTTTTAAATTTTTATATTTCTTATTTTTATTTATTTGATGTTGTAGGTAAATTTGTATTAATTCACTTCATTATAATTCAGGCCATGAAGTTATGTGTTTTTATTGATTATTTCTGTAATGTCAGTATTTTTATAACCAGGGACTCGGAACGGAGGCTGGAGTTAGTTTCTAATCCCTCCCCTGTTAAAGCGGTAGTAAACCCGCTGCCGTTTTTTTTTTCTTTTTTTTTAACACCTGAAAAGCAAAAGCCATAAAGAGCTAGTATGCACCGCATACTAGCTCATTATGAAATACTTACCTTGAAACGAGGTGTGAGGAACTTACCTGGTCCACGCCGAGGGAGATGTCATCTTGCCTCGGCGTGTCTTTCAGGTATCGCCGCTCCAGCGCTGTGATTGGCTGGAGCGGCGATATCGTCACTCCCACGCATGCGTGCGGAGACTTCTCCCCGGCAAGGTCCGGCGGCTGCCGGGCGTTTACTCGAGGATCTCCGATGCGCATGCGCCGCTGCAGTGAGCGGCGCATTGCGAGGGGAATATCTCCTAAACCTTACAGGTTTAAGAGATATTCTTTATACCTACAGGTAAGCCTTATTATAAGCTTACCTGTAGGTTAAAGTGGTAGTACAGCGTTTACTACCACTTTAAGCTAATTGCCAAGCGTATTTAAATGTATGCTTTCCGTGACCTAGCACGCTTCCTGAAGACGTGCAACACGAAAACTGTCGAGGCGTTACTAGGATACGCATTGACGTCACCTCCAGGCCCTCTGGCTTCCTGCCGTCTTAGGTGGAACGCACGCCAGAGAACCTCCACTCGGGACACTGCTTTTCCATATTTTCACCGCTCTCTAGCCTCAGTTGCCGGGTCCTTTGGCACTCCCTCGTGTAAGCAAGCATTTGGCATTTTGTATTTTTTATATTGATTTTATTAAAACGGGATTACACTATTGCCGTTTTATCTGCATTTCCACATATCCTGATCCGAGCCCATGGTTAAGCAGGGTTTCTTTCCATATGCATCAGCTCCACGTATACCAGCAACTGGTTTGCTCCAAGTGCTATTGACTTCTTTTTTTAATTAAAAGAGTCAATTTTTTCTGGTAAGCTGCCATCCTTATTTTGAGCACGATTTGGGTGTTTTGGTTTCCAATTTTGGTGAAGGTGAACATAGCAAGTTGTCACTTCCGGATATTGATTCACAGGATTCACTTCAGAAACCTTTCACAAGGACTTGTTTGTGTTGATATTTCAGGACTGTCATAGCCCTGTCTATCCTTGATTTAGCACATGTTTAATTTTCATAATGTTCAAAGTTGCAATACTTGGCACATTCACTGTGGACATTATTTTAATTGTTTTCATTAATTTTTTGTTCTAGTGGACGAATTATGACTGATTTTTTATCACTTGTGTTATTATTTTAGGTCTATAGGTAGGCTGGTGTTATATAATGTATATATTATTTTTTATATTTAATATTTTCTTATTATTGTTGTTTCATAAAATACATTTTATTAATCTTATTAGCGCTCCCATTAATATATTTATTCATATATTTTTTTCTACTTTGGTTCCATGCACTAGAATGTTGGGGATATCAGCTTTTTTTAGTTATATACTCATAAATTCATTTACTTATATATTATTTTTGGCGCGAGATTCCCCCCTTTCTTTCTGTACACCACGGAATTCAGGTATGAGATACGACGGCGTATCTCCAGATACGCCGTCGTATCTCTGAGTGTGCGGCGTCGTATCTATGCGCCCGATTCTTAGAATCAGTTACGCATAGATTTGACTAAGATCCGACCGGCGTAAGTCTTTTACGCCGTCGTATCTTAGTTGCAATTTTACGCTGGAATATGCAAATTAGGTAGATACGGCGATTCAGAAACGTACGTCCACCCGGCGCATTTTTTTATGTCGTTTACGTTAGGCTTTTTCCACCGTAAAGTTACCCCTGCTATATGTGGCGTATCCTATGTTAAGTATGGACGTCGTTCCCACGTCGAATTTTGAAAATTTTACGTTGTTTGCGTAAGTCATCCGTGAATGGGGCTGTGCGTAATTTACGTTAACGTTGAAAGCATTGGCTTTTTGCGGGTTAATTTGGAGCATGCGCACTGGGTTACTTTCAGGGACGGCGCATGCGGCGTTAGTCAAAAACGTCATTTACGTGGGGTCATGTTTTATTTGCATAAAACACGCCCACCTCTTCACAATTTGAATTAGGGGCGCTTACGGGGGCAGATTTACGCTACGCCGCCGTAACTTGGGGTGCAGGTTCTTGGTGAATACAGAACCTGCCTCACTAAGTTACGGCGGCGTAGCGTATCTGAGATACGCTACGCCCGCATAAAAATATGCCATTCTACCTGAATCTACCCCAGAGTGTTTAGTCATTACATAGTGGGACGCCCCAGAGCAATGCTCAATATGAGGGGAGGGAGTCACAGACCAAGCAGACCGCCATCGGACGAGAGGCCCTATACCGTTGCCTGCAGCACACTACGCCCGAGGGTGGCATCCTCATGTCCTTTTACATCTATTTGGTAGAATTTGGTAAATGTATGGACTGAAGACCAAGTTGCAGCCTTACAGATCTGAGCCATCGAAGCCTGATGATGCACTGCCCAAGAGGCAGTATTAAACCATAAGTTTGAATAATCACGTGTCAATCCATTTAGAAATGGTCGATTTCGATGCTGCCTGGCCCTTTTTGGGACCATCTGGCAGAATAAACAAAACATCTGTTTTACGTATCTGAGCAGTTTCTTGCAGATAAACCTTCATTGCTCTCACTAAATCTAGAGTGCAATATTTTTTCCCCCGCTGTCTGCAGTTCAGGAAAAAAAGGCAAAACAATATCTTGATTTAAATGGAACAGCGAGACCACCTTAGGAAGAAAAGTAGGTTGGGGCCGTAATACAATTTTGTCTTTGTGACAAACTAAATAAGGCTCTTTACAGGAAAGAGCTGCTAGTTCAGATACTCTCCTAGCAGAGAAGATAGCAACCAAAAAAGCCAACTTGCGACTCAAGAGAATCAATGGAATATGACGGATAGGTTCAAAGGGCTGCTTCTGCAAGCCCGACAAAAATAGATTCAAATCCGAGGGGCACAAGGGCGGTTTGACTGGCGGATTTACCCGCAACACCCCCTGAATGAATGCCCTGTCTAGGGAATGAGATGCTAATGGTTTTTGAAAGAAGATCAATAGAGCCGAGATTTGGCCCTTAATAGTACTGAGGGCCAATTTCATATCTACCCCCAACTGACAGAAGGCCAGAATCCTACCGATTACATATTTTTGAGGGTTCCACCCTCTAGATTCACACCAGGTAACATACGCCTTCCAGATTCTATAATAAATGAGCCTGGAGGCTGGCTTCCTAGCCCTAATGAGAGTAGAAAGAACTTGACCCGAGAGCCCACGTTTCTTCAGTATGTAGGTTTAAAGAGCCAGCTTTTGTAAGGAAGGATGGAACACTGGATCTTGTAATAGGAAGTCTTGGCGAAGTGGGAGAATCCAAGGTTTCCCCACTGCCATCCTTATGATCTTGGTGTACCAGGACCTTCTGTGCCAATTCGGGGCCACTAAAAGCACTGGTATTCCTTCTTCTTTGATCTTGCAAAGAAGTCTCTGAAGGAGCAGCACTGGAGGGAAAGCATAGATCAGGGAAAACTGATCCCAGGGAATCATTAGTGCATCTGTTCGGTAGGATAGAGGATCTTTTGTCCTCGATACAAAATTGGAGAGACCATTCCCCCGGCGACAATTGCTGGCGGCTCAGGTAATCCGCTTGCCAATTCTCCACTCCTGGAATGAAGATCGCAGAAATACAAGGAATATGAGCTTCTGCCCATGCTAAAATCTTGTTCACCTCCCTCTGAGAATAATGACTCCGGGTGCCACCTTGGTGATTGATGCAAGCTACCACAGTAGCATGGTCGGATTGAATCCGAACCGCGTGACCGTGTAACCTGTTTGTGCAGGTTCTGAGGGCTAGATATACTGCCCGAATCTCCAAAATGTTGATGGGTAGGTCCTTTTCGGACTTGGTCCAGGTACCCCGAGGTGAGGCTTCTTCCAGAATTGCCCCCCAGCCCAACAGGCTGGCATCTGTAGACACTACCTTCCAAGTGACTGGAAGAAAGGATTTTCCTGCTTGCAAATTCTTTGTGCTTAACCACCAACTGAGGCTTTGGTGCACCTCTGGGGATAGGTCCATCTAAGAATCTAAAGCCTGGATCTTTCTGTTCCAGGATACTGCTCTGGAGTAGTCTTGAATGAAACTGGGCATACGAAATGGCTTCGAAAGAGGCCACCATTTTCCCCAGCAATTTCATGTAAAGGCGAATTGATGGTCTTCCATTCGCCCTGACCATGCGGACCAGATCCTTTAAAGATTTGACCTTTGGCTCTGGAAGGAACACTTTGTTTTGGGTTGTGTCTAAGACCATGCCCAAATATTCTACCCTTCTCTGGGGCTGTAAAGAGGACTTCTGGAAGTTTAGGATCCAGCCCAAACACTCTAGGTATTTTACAGTACACTGTGATTTAACTGTGCCACTGACTGTTCTACCAAGAGTAGATCGCCCAGATAGGCCATCACCGTTATGCCCTGCGTCCTTAGCTTTGCTAGAAGCAGGGCCAGAACCTTTGTAAACATGCAAGGTGCCATAGCCAAGCTGATGTACCACTGCGAACCTTAAGAACTTTTGGTGAGCGGGATGAATAGGCACATGTAAATATGCATCTTTGATGTCTATTGACGCCATAAATTCTCCACCTTGTAGGGTGGAAACCACTGATCGAATTGTTTCCATTCGGAAATGACAAATGTTTAGAAACTGATTTAGAGCTTTTAGATCCAGAATGGGTCTGACGTGTCCGTTTGGTTTTGGAACCACAAAGAGATTTGAATAGAACCCTGAGCCTTGTTCCTTTAGGGGAAATTCTTTGATTACCCCTTGGGACAGCAAGTGATCCACTGCTTGGAAGAAGGATTTTCTTTAAATGGATCTTTGGAGACATTTGAGTTTAGGAGCCGATAAGGTGGGATCTCCCGGAATTCTATTTTGTATCCTAAGGATACAGAGGAAATCACCCATTTGTCCCGGATATCTTTCTGCCAAGCTGCTGAAAACTGCCGAAGCTGCCCCCCCTCTCAGGCCGAGCGGGGGCGCCCCTTCATAAGGAAGCTTTAGGGTTCTGTTTACCAGATTTTTGTGACCCTGGGTCTGGTTCTTAGGTTTTGTGGTTGATTGAGAATGCCGTCGCTATTGCCTGGAGGCAGAGGTCACTGGGACTTTATTTTTCTCTGGCAATAGTGTAGTCTTACCACTTAAGATCTTCTGGATGTATTTATCCAGATCATCCCCAAAAAGTCATTCCTCATGAAAGGGAAAACCCGGCCAAATGCTTTTTACATAGAGCTTCTGCTGACCAATGCTTCAACCAAAGGATTCTGCGCATGTGCACCAGTTGAAGCGTGAGGCGGGATGCCTGTTGGATAGAATCTCTCATGGCATTGACCGTAAAACATAAGGCCTTAGGCAGGTTCTCCCAAAGTTTGAGCTGATCTGGAGGAAGATCCTTAAGCCCTTGTTTCACTTGTTCCTTTAGGACCTGACACATACCCACAGCTGCCACAGCAGGTTGGGTCACAGCGACCGCCATCACAAAGGAAGATTCTAGCTTCTTTTCAGAAAAATCTTTAAACACCTGAGCATTGTCAACTGGACAGGTTAGCTTTTTGTTCAGAAAAAATGTTACTGCGCTGATCCAAAGATTTTTTAAATTTACAATTTCATAAAGTGCTATTAAGCCATAAGCTAACTTTGTGCACAAAGAACTCTAAATGACGTGCTATATCAAGTGCAACGACATTAGTGGTGTACTATATGGATAAATATGTGTAAGGATATCACATTTAAATATTATTAGGTAGATTCAGTAAGAGTTAGGCCGGCTTATCAGTAGATAAGCCGACCTAACTCAGAATCTACGCCGATTTATGTTTAAGCGTATGCTCAAACAGAGATACGCT
Organism: Rana temporaria; assembly: GCF_905171775.1. NCBI lineage: Eukaryota > Metazoa > Chordata > Amphibia > Anura > Ranidae > Rana > Rana temporaria. The sequence goes on along the minus strand of NC_053490.1, from coordinate 260,445,051 downwards.
TAAACATATCTAAGATACGACGGCTTGCGCCGTCCTATCTTAGATTGCAATATTTTGGATGGCCGCTAGGTGGCGCTTCTACTGCGGTCGGCGTAGAATATGTAAATGAGTAGATACGCCGATTCACGAATGTACGCCCGGCCGACGCAGTACTTTTACGCCATTTACGTAAGACCTTGTACACACGGACGGACTGTCCGCTGAAAACGGTCCACCGGATCGTTTTCAGTGGACATGTCCGCTCGGAGATTTCGGTCTGATGGTTGTACACACCATCAAACCGAAATCCGTGCGGACAGACAGCGCGGTGACGTGGCCGCGCCGACGCGGTGACGTGCGCGACCCTGGAAGGTCAATGCTTCCACGCATGCATCGAATCACTTCGACGCATAGGAGGGGTGGCGGCCCAGCGGACATGTCCGGTAAGTCGTACAGACGACCGAACATGTCCGACGGACAGGCTTCCAGCGGACATGTTTCTTAGCATGCTAAGAAACATTTGTCCACTGGAAACCTATCCGATCCGCCGGACATTTGTCCGGTCGGCCGTACACACGACCGAACATGTCTGCTGAAACTGGTTAGCGGACCAGTTTCAGCAGACATGTTCGGTCGTGTGTACGAGGCCTAAGAGATAGGCCGCGTAAAGTTAGAGCTAGGCCCTATTGGAATAGTAATGTCAAGTATGGCCGCCGTTCCCGCGTCGAAATTCGAATTTTTTACGTTGTTTGCGTAAGTCGTCCGTGAAGCAGGATTTACGTCGTTTACGTCCACGTCAAAATCAATAGGCCCGTGCGGCGTACTTAGCCGCAATGCACACTGGGAAATGTAGGCGCCCGGCGCATGCGCAGTTCGCAAAATACGTAAGGTCAAGCCCCATTAACATACAACACGCCCCCCTCAAACACATTTGAATTAGGCGCCCTTACGCCCGCCGATTTAGGCTACGCCGCCATAACTTAGCAGGTAAGTACATTGTGAATCATGTACTTGCCTAGCTAACTTACGGCGGCGTAGCTTAAATGCCTAAAGCTACGCCGCCGCAAAGTTGTGGCCATGTATCTGAATCTAGGTATATATAACTACATATAATGTGCAATAAACAAAATGCTAAAAAGTGAAAAACGGCGGTTAATTGTCAATATGGAACATCAAAGGGCAAAGTCAATGCACGTTGTGTTCCTATGATGGAAATTTTACCGCTGATAGTGCTCCTTGTCTAGATGAATACCAAAAAATATATAAAAAAAATTAAATTATGATCAAAGTCCCAAAAATGGCTAGTGGATGTGCAGACAATACTGAAAAATTCCAATAATGGGACAGCAAGCAATATGTCAATTGAACGATGAGTTCTAATGAAAGAAAAAAGAGTTCAATGCTGGTAGTGCTTCTTATACAAAATAAATTATTAGAGGTGCGGCTGTCTCTTCCACCCGACAAACACGTGCCACCATCACCAACGGCTAAACTGAACACTCACCAGACCCCGAACAATAAAAGGCCCCAAAATGGTTTCTTTCCCGATAGCCACTGGGTATATCCTCCTTCTCCCTCTTTCAAGAATTTCCATAGTGCCTCAAAAACAAGGGGCTCATCATGGTGTAGTACGTAAAAACAACTATTTATTAAAATAATAAAATCAGTGCACTTACAAGAAAAGTGCCTTTGACCGGCACAGAGTATCCTTGGCAGTGTCGAGCGTTGTAGCCGCTCACCAGCGTTTATGTTGTTTCTCGAATGGCGTGCGTACCTCGCTTCTGTTCCCCTGTGTTTCAACAGATGATTGCGACGCGCAGTGCACTCCCCCTTCGTGTGTATCCAAACAACTTCTACGCGTTTCGCAATACTTGCATCATCAGGAAAGCTGAAGTTGTTTGGATACACACGAAGGGGGAGTGCACCGCACGCCGCAATCATCTGTTGAAACACAGGGGAACAGAAGCGAGGTACGCACGCCATTTGAGAAACATAAATGCTGGTGAGCAGCTATAACGCTCGACACTGCCGAGGATACTCGGTGCCGGTCAAAGGCACTTTTCTTGTAAGTGCACTGTTTTTATTATTTTAATAAATAGTTGTTTTTACGTACTACACCATGATGAGCCCCTTGTTTTTGAGGCACTAAGGAAATCTTGAAAGAGGGAGAAGGAGGATATACCTAGTGGCGGTCAGAAAATAAACCATTTTGGGGCCTTTTATTGTTCGGGGTCTGTTGAGTGTTCAGTTTAGCCATTGGTGATGGTGGCACGTGTTTGTCGGGTGGAACAGCCGCACCTCTAATGATTTATTTTGTATAAGGCCACGTACACACGGTCGGACGCCGGACCGTTTTCATCGGACATGTCCGCTGCCGGATTTTGGTCTGATGTGTGTACACACCATCAGACCAAAATCCCCGCGGACAGCAAACGCGGTGACGTGGCCACGACGTGGCCGCGACGTGGCCGTGACGATGACGCGGCGACGTGCGCGACCCTGGAAGGTCAATGCTACCACGCATGTGTCGAATCACTTTGACGCATGCGAGGGCTTTCGGCCGAGCGGACATGTCCAGTGAGTCGTACAGATGACCGAACATGTCCGGCGGACAGGCTTCCAGCGGACATGTTTCGTATCATGCTAAGAAACATTTGTCCGCTGGAAACCTGTCCGCTAGGCCGGGAATCCGGTCCGGTCGGCCGTACAGACGACCGAACATGTCCGTGGAAACCGGTTCGGAAAATGTTCGGTCGTGTGTACGAGGCCTTAGAAGCACTACCAGCATTGAACTCTTTTCTCCTTCATAAGAACTCATCATTCAATTGACATATTGCTTGCTGTCCCATTATTGGAATTTTTCAGTATTGTCTGCACATTCACTAGCCATTTTTGGGACTTTGATCATAATTTAAAATGTTTTTATATATGTTTTGGTATTCATCCACACAAGGAGCACTATCAGCAGTAACATTTCCATCATAGGAACACAACGGGCATTGACTTTGCCCTTTGATGTTCCATATCGACAATTAACCGCCGTTTTTCACTTTTTAGCATTTTGTTTATTGCACATTATATGTAGTTATATATCAGACAGGAGGCTCATATCTTATGCATTATCTTTCCTTTAATAATGCCCACAGCAGAAATACAACTTTAGTGGATTTTAGTAATAATAAAAGAACTTTTAAAAACAAACTACAAGTCCCAGCAGCCCCTTGGGCCTATCAGCCAATCACGTGGTCTCTGCCAGTATATAAGGGGCTGCCCCTTTAATCACTTCCTCTTTCTTTCTGCTCACAGCAAGAAACTAGATAAGTACTATGTAGATAAGTACTATTTATAGATTTTATTTATAGATTGTATTAATAAGTTTGCTGGGATTCGTTGGCTGGGACTTGTTCCCCTACGTTTCCCATCCACAATTTATGTACTGTACTCATTCGTTTGTACTTTTATATTTATGTCATTTTTTTCCATAATTTTCTGAGAGGTAAAATGTAGTAATTTATTACTGTTTATCTAGCGTTATATCGCTCCACTTGCGGCGCTTATCAGCAAAGCATTCCTTCTACTGTTCTACCTTCCCTGAAGTTTTTCACTCCGCAGGCGGCGCCATTTTACCTTCTTGGCGCCTTTCCTCATCTCCTCACACACTCCGCGCGCTCCCCCTCAGACAGTCTCGTCTCTGAGGGGGCGTGTCGAGCAATCCCCACGCTTCTCCTATCAGCGCATCGTACGCTGCGGGGGGCGTGCCCGGCGGACCTCGGCTCCATCCTATCAGTGCTCAGGAGACGTAATCTCGCGAGATTACGCCCTCCTGAGCGGGGAAGTTTCTACTGTTCGCCGCTGCTCCAGTGTGGAGTGAGTCGGCTGAACGGTAGGAACGCATCTATAGTGCCTCTGCCCATAAAACGGATAGGCTCCCTAATATAATTAACCCCTTCCATCCGGTTATAATCCCTGATAGATCCTCATAATATCTAACGCTGAGGGTATAAAATTCCAATCTACCCCTGCTACCAAATTGTACTTCCATCATGGCTGATGAAGAATACACTGATTCCCCTTCCATGCCATCTGGGGGAGATATTACCCCCCATAACCCTATTTTCCTTACTGCTGCCCAGATACAGGATCTAATCAACCACTCAGTACAAATAGCCATGGCTTCCGCCCCTGTGACACACCTGGCTGCACCTGTCATGCCTGGACCCCCAGGCCGTGGTGAACCGCCCACACAAAAGGGCAAAGCGACACATAAGCGCAAACATGTTCCCACAACATACGACTCCCCGGCAGGGGAAGTAAATAATGTGCCCCAGGCAGCACCCAACCCGGTCTGCCGACCCACTACCCTCCCAGACTCGCACCGACCCCTGAGCCTCGGGGAGCAGCAAAAGCAGAGGCAGAAGTCCGCCAAACGGACCAAACCAGATTCCTTTGTGGACACATCAGATTCGTCCACAGGATCTGAGGCGTCAGACGCCTACGAGTCTGATGAAGATACGGATTATGAGGGTAGTGGGCATATGGCGCCACCTGACAACGCCACCCCTGTAACCCAGGGAGAAATTATCTTAGACGCCAGGGGAGAACCCTTCTTCGACCCAGAAGGGATTTCTCACCCCCGCTCTGGCGAATGGGCCCCCCTCCCGGAGGTAGCCCAATATATTCAGTACTGGGCCCGTAGGTCCGTAGATAAAAATAATCGCAGTAAGCTGAGGGCCGAGTGCCCCCGTCCCTGTATTCCGAAGAAGACGGTAGTCACCCCAGAGGTAGACCCGGTACTTCTCAGGTACCTTACCAAACAAGGTAAATACTCCAAGAAGGGGATTGAAAGATCCTTCCGGTCCATTCAGGATCGAATCCTCGACCTGTTTGGCCCAGTCACCAAAATACTGAACATTGCCGAACAGGCCTCCTCCACGGAGACCCCTGTAGACCTGGACCAACTTAGAGGTTGGGCCCAGAGAACAGTCTGTCTACTAGGCTGCGCCAATACCATTTGCTCCACGGAGCGTCGCCGCTCCATCCTGATGAGGTTGGACCCTCAATTAGCCCACCTCGCAGACTCAGAACCGGGCCCTTCAGCCGAAGGTATGCTCTTTGGCGATTCACTTATTAAGGACATTAATAAGATGGTAGGATTATACACCAGTCTAGACAAGGCCCAATCATCCCTGAAAAAGGCAGGATCAGCCAAAATTTTTCCTAGGGCCGGCAGAAACAGGGGCCGTTCTGCCGGTCGCTATTCCGCAGGCAGGCAGTACTTTAGAGCTCCCGCTCAGTATAGCCAGGCTCCACAATCCTATCCAATCCCGGTGGCACAACCAGCCCCCTTTTTCCCACCTCCCGGACGACCCTGGAGAGGACGCGGAGGGAGAGGCTACCCCCGCTCAAGACCTAATACCGGTGAGTGTCACACACCAGAATTCTTGTCACATTCTCTTGGGGGGAAGGTTGAGACATTTTATCCACGCTTGGTCTGCGATTACGGCAGACGCCTGGATACTCAACACGGTGGCAGGATATCAGATAGAACTGTACTCCTTGCCAGAAATGAATGTAATGCCTCAACCCATCAAATTCTCAAACAAAAATTCAACACTCATAGACCTAGAACTTCAGGCCCTTCTTACCAAACAGGCCGTGATAGAGGTGGACCCTGTATCCCCAGGGTTTCTCAGCAACCTTTTTCTAGTAAGAAAGAAGGATGGCGGATTTCGCCCCGTCATAAATCTAAGGACCCTCAATCAACATGTCGTCTACCGACATTTCAAGATGGAGGGGATCCACTATTTGAGAGACCTGTTACGCCCCGAGGACTGGCTAGTAAAGGTGGACTTGAAGGACGCCTACCTCACAGTCCCCATTCATCCTGCTTCCCAACACCTCCTGCGGTTCCTTTGGAGAGACAGGCTGTGGCAATTCACTTGCCTCCCCTTCGGACTCTCCTCCGCCCCGTGGTGCTTCACCAAATTGCTGAAGCCGGTGGTGGCGGCCTTACGGAGCAGAGGCGTTCGGTTAATCATATACCTAGACGACCTCCTCATTATGGCCCGATCTCACCATCAAGCGATGATCCATGTCACCTGGACCGTCAACTTGCTCCAGGGACTAGGTTTCGTCATAAACCACGAGAAATCCATCTTGACCCCTTCACAGGAGATGGAGTTTTTGGGGTTCTTAGTGGACACCAAACACTCTATACTTCGCTTGCCCAAAGCCAAACTAACTACTATCCGCAAGGAGATTCGTGCCGTATTGTACAAACGGCGAGTATCCTTACGCGGTTTGGCCCGATTAGTAGGACTTTTATCGGCCTCTATTCAGGCCATCTTCCCGGCTCCCCTCCATTACCGAGCCCTTCAGAGACTCAAAGCGCTCCACCTGCGACAGGGTCTTCGCTATGCAGACGAAGTACCTCTGGATGCAGAAGCAGTAGTAGAATTGCGTTGGTGGCTGAGTCACGCCATCGATTGGAACGGGAAGACCATCTTCAGCTCCAATCCGGATTACATTATAGAATCGGATGCGAGTCGACACGGCTGGGGGGCCCGCTGCGGAACATCCACCACAGGAGGGACCTGGTCCGCAGGGGAGTCTCTGCTTCATATCAATGCGTTGGAACTCATGGCGGCCTTCTTCGCCCTCTTGAGTCTCCTTCCAAACGCCTCCAATTGTTGCGTATTGCTGCGGATGGACAATGTAACCGCAGTCCAATACGTCAACCGCCTAGGAGGTTCCAGATCCAAAGCTCTGGCGAATCTAGCAAAGGAGTTTTGGCACTTCTGTCTGGAACGCAATGTCGTTCCCCTGGCGGAATACATTCCGGGTACCGCGAACTTGATCGCGGACTGGAATTCCAGATACCTCACAGATTCCAGCGATTGGCGGCTGGATCGGACGGTATTCCTTTCTCTGGTCCGGTTGTGGGGGCCCTTTTCCGTGGACCTGTTCGCATCCCGCCTCAATTGTCAACTCCCTCGCTTTTACAGCTGGAGGCCGGACCCCGAAGCCCTGGCGATAGATGCTCTTCGCCAGACTTGGCCGCGAGGGACACACTATGCGTTCCCTCCCTTCTCCATGATCCTCAGATTTCTATTGCAGGTGGCAAACCTACAGGCTTCAGTTGTGCTGGTCACTCCCTGGTGGCCAACACAACCGTGGTTTCCTCTTCTCCTGGGAATGGCTGTCGACCTTCCCAGGCTGCTTCCCCGTGTCCCCCATCTCCTTTCCAACCCTGCAGGAGAACCCCACCCTCTGGTCGTGAATCACAACCTTCACCTCCTCGCTTGGCTGATTTCGGGGTGTCAGGCGCAGGTAGCGACCTTTCACGAACAGCTAGGGACCTTCTCGCCCTGGCCTGGGCCCCCGGGACTAGATCGGCATACCGATCGGCCTGGGGAACCTGGGTACGTTGGTGTGATCAACGGAAAATTGATCCCGTTCACGCACCTGTAGCAATGGTTGCTAACTATCTGGCGGATTCTTTTGCATCCGGGAGATCTTATAGCTCCATTAACGTGTATCGCTCTGCGATTTCGGCCTACCACTCCCCGGTAGATTCCCTTCCAGTGGGTAAACACCCTGTGGTGTGTCGTCTCTTGCGAGGCGTTAGGTTCCAACGTCCTCCTCGCCCCAGATATCAAAACACCTGGGACGTCTCCAGGGTATTGAACATGTTTTCTACATGGGACGACAACGACGCTCTTCCGCTAAAACTATTGTCTTTTAAGCTTACGATCCTTTTATGCCTTGTCTCCATCAAGCGCATATCCGATGTCAGAGCCCTGGACATATCCAGACGCCAATTTTCACCTCAAGGCGTGCAGTTTTCGGTAGTGCGTAGGACAAAAACAGGGATACAATCTGTATTCTATCCTTTTTTCCCATCGCACCCACGTTTATGCGTGGTTCGCTGTTTACAAGCGTATGAATTGCAGACGGCCCCGCTTCGGTCTCCGTCTCTATCCCAACTCCTTATCTCTTACGTCGGCCCACACCTGCCGGTTTCCTCGGCCACTCTGGCCCGGTGGGTTAGATCCACCATGGACTTGGCTGGGATTGACGTTACACGATTTGGCGCACACTCTTCCAGGGGTGCAATGGCTACGAAGGTAATCACCTCGGGAGGTTCGCTTTCGGATCTTCTGAGAGCGGCGGACTGGTCGTCCGAGACCACCTTCCGCCAATTCTACTTTAGACCGGAGGAACACGTATCTATGTCGGTTCTATGACTCGGTTATTAATTAGACGTATACTTGGTTGTTACTGTATTTATATCCATGTATGACTTTGAACTTGCATAAGATATGAGCCTCCTGTCTGATATATAAATTGAGATTTTCCTAGCTTGTGACGGAAAATATTAGTTATATGAAGACAGGAGGCGAGTATCTTCCCTCCCGACCCAACCCTATCATGGTCTCTCTTCTCATATTGTTCCAGGTTATTGAGGACCGCAACACGCGAGCCACAGGCTGAGCAGTTTTTCCGGAGGGATCTCCTTTGTTGTCCCCGTTGGGACCTCTACTTACTCGACTCACCGAATCCAAATCGTTGATGGTCAGAAGACTAGTTGGAATTGAAGTCGCGGTTTCAAGTCTTTGGCAGTTCGCTCCAAGAAAGAGGAAGTGATTAAAGGGGCAGCCCCTTATATACTGGCAGAGACCACGTGATTGGCTGATAGGCCCAAGGGGCTGCTGGGACTTGTAGTTTGTTTTTAAAAGTTCTTTTATTATTACTAAAATCCACTAAAGTTGTATTTCTGCTGTGGGCATTATTAAAGGAAAGATAATGCATAAGATACTCGCCTCCTGTCTTCATATAACTAATATTTTCCATCACAAGCTAGGAAAATCTCAATTTATATAATATTTAAATGTGATATCCTTACACATATTTATCCATATAGTACACCACTAATGTTGTTGCACTTGATATAGCACGTCATTTAGAGTTGTTTGTGCACAAAGTTAGCTTATGGCTTAATAGCACTTTATGAAATTGTAAATTTAAAAAATCTTTGGATCAGCGCAGTAACATTTTTTCTTAACACATTTTTTTAACCTTCTGCTGAAGGTCCATACAGTATTGCAGCAGATCACTTATATATTTAAAATATAATTTATTTGCGCCGGTGACACCTACATCACTTCATAGCTTTTTGTTCACACACAAAATGGCTGCATCTACCGCCGGTAGCTTCCATTTTTTAGTAAACTTTTCCTCCATAGGATAGAGAACGTCAAATTTTCTAGGAGGAGAGAAATGCTTATCTGGATGTTGCCAGTCGGCGAAAATAAGAGATTCTCAGATAGAGGATGAACCGGAAAGGAGCATGCAGCTTGTGGGGATTTTAATGAACCCAGGGAGGAAACAGGTGATTCAGTTAAAGCGGGAGTTCACCCATACATGTTTTTTTACCCTTAGATGGATGCTCATTTAGTCTAGGGGAATCGGCTAGTTGTTTTAAAATCCGAGCAGTACTTACCGTTGTAGAGGGCGATCTTCTCCGCCACTTCCGGGTAGGGTCTTCGGGGCTGGGCGTTCCTTCTTGATTGACAGTCTTCCGACAGGCTTCCGAAAGGCTTCCGACGGTCGCATCCATCGCGTCACGAGTAGCCGAAAGAAGCCGAACGTCGGTGCGGCTCTATACTGCGCCTGCGCACCGAGGTTCGGCTACTTCCGGAAAATCGTGACGCGATGGATGCGACCGTCGGAAGCCTTTCGGAAACCTGTCGGAAGACTGTCAATCAAGAAGGAACACCCAGTCCCGAAGACCCATACCCGGAAGTGGCGGAGAAGATCGCCCTCTACAACGGTAAGTACTGCTCGGATTTTAAAACAACTAGCCGATTCCCCTAGACTAAATGAGCATCCATCTAAGGGTAAAAATAGCAATTTACCGGTGAACCTCCACTTTAACCCTGCAGAGGGCAACTTGAACGTGGAACGTACTGCTTCAGCATAACATTGCACCTGCAATTTTAAAACCTGTGAAGCATAAAAAGGTTCCTCTGATCCACCTGATACATCCGACTGCTCATCATCCTTATCCGCTAAAGGACGCCACATCATCCTCATCAGATTTTTTCAGAAGAGGGATCCAAAACAAAGGAAGGGGACCTGCTTTGCTTTTTATCCTTTTCTACGGATTTAGCGAATAATGTAGAGATCCTGCCTTCCAAATTGTCTAGAGCTGCTGCCAAAGTGTCTTCAGTGACATATGCAGGAGCTGGAATAACAGGAGAGGCTGATCATCCTGACAAAGGTAATGGCTCATCCTGTATGGGTGCCTCTGGTTCCTCAGGAGAGGATACTACCCGGCTAGAACGGTTAGAGCCCCCTGTTTTAGGCGACGTCTCCTTTTTGTCTTTCTTAGTCCCAGAATTCCTTCTCTGGGTAGACATGTTCCTAAGCCAAAGCAGAGGTACAAACAGTGCATACACTACTGTGCTAGTTTAGCAATCTACATAAAGTAACCAACTATCACACAGTCTGATGTTGAGTAGGTGTCTTTAAGTCTTTAAAGTGCCTGTAATCTAACCACCTAGAGAACTGACATGCCCCCAAGCTGCTGTGTCTCTTCCTGTGGAGTCTGATTTCAAAGTTTTTCGCCTCTCGCATGCGCAGTAGAGCGGCGCACACGCTGTTGTGCCCGCTCGCGTGACCACGCCCCTTTCTGCTCCTGCCAAGCTTATGGAGTGAAAAGTGTGTGCGCACGCCTATGGGGAATGGCGGCGTGGGGGAGAGAGGCAACATGTCTCATGCAAAGACATCCATACACCTCTGAAGATAGGCGCTGCCTGGGAAGAGACCACATTACTGCCTTGCAGAGCCTTACAGTGGAGGAAGTGCTAACACACTGAGCTTTCATTCCTGACATGGTGAGTGGAACTCTAACTGTTTACTCCCTGGTGGCGGTTTCAGGCAAGACAGTCCTACTCAAAAAAGGGGAAAGTTCTTAAGTGTATAAAAAGTTGACTTTTTCCCACTTAGCTTATCCACGCCGCAGGACTGCTGAAACCAGACAGTACCAATCTTTATCCTTCACGGTGGGGAATTTTGTGCCAACCTTCAGGGGTATGGGTTCCTACTTAAAGGAGACCTCTTCCCTGGGCCTTGTAAAAGACTCTGTCAGAATACTTTTGCGCGTTTTAAATTTGCGAAAGTGCTGGATCCCAGAGGCCAGTCCTCCAAAGAGAGACATTATAGGCACCGCCTCGGTCTTCTGAGAGGCTCGGGTACCATCCATTTGGCGTAATTAATAAACACTTTGGATGGACCCGGTGGTGTAGCTCCTTAACCCCCGGAGGGATCCTTCAACAGAGCTCCTTCTTAGCACATCCTTCTCGTGCCCTTTACTTTAGACACTGGCGAAAAAACTGAGGTACGTCCCTTATGGGAGGGGTTATATAGAGGGGAGCCTGTCTTCATTGGTTGTGCCAGTGTCCAATCACCATTGGTGAACTATACAACCCACTATGTAATGACTAAAGACTCTGTGTCCCGTGGTGTACGATAAAGAAATATGCTTAAAAGCTGACCCTCAACAACATGTCATTTCTATAGTCTATGGTCTCCTCAAAGAGCATACACCACCAAATACAGGCAAAGCGTGCCGTGCTTGGGAGGGAGACTTGGCAGTCGACATCCCCTTGGAAGGGTGGGAACATATTTTACATGGGTTCAGTAAACATCTCAACTCAGGAGACTAACTACAAACTTCTGTCTAGATGGTACAGGACCCCAGCATTGCTACATAAATTTGACCCTACACGTCCCAACCAATGTTGGAGATGTTAACGAGAGGTAGGCATGCTTTTGCATGTATGGTGTGAATGCCCACTCCTACAACCCTTCTGGATTGCAGTACATTCAACCACCCTTCAGATTACCACCAACATACTGTACCTGCTGAATTACACCTCACTCCCTATTAGGAGTTATCATGAATGACTAGCAATGCACATGATAAATGCATACTAGTACATTGGAACTCACCATGTGTACCCTCTTTAAAGGAATAGTTCACACGCATGTTTCACTGTAATGCTTAGCTGACTTGAACAGTCCTTTGAATAAAACACAAGCCTATAATTTTGATTGCATCAGTCATTTTGGCATATCTGAAATGTATTACTTTTTTTTCAGCAGAAAAGTGCATGGTTGATTAAAGGAGACATGCACTTTACTCTTTTCCGAACAAAAGAACCTATTCACTTTAGAGAGGAAAAGGATCATATATTTACCTTCATCAGTCTTCCAATTCACTTGAAATTGACTAGAATCAAAGTGTATTCTTCCCCCATCCCCACAATATAGATCGTAGGCTTAGTAATTGACTGCTCAGGCATCCAATGCTGCATTGTTTGGGCCAGGTAAGGCCACACGTGCCTCCATACTTGGAAGTGCTGTGTTTTTCTTCAGCTCTGCCAGGTAAACAGTGAATACTTAACTGCTCTTTGCAATGGTTTTGCACAGAGCAGCCCTGATCCTCCTCTTGTTGGGTTCCCTGTCAGCATTCCTGGCTCCTCTCCCCTACTGGGTGCCCCCATAGCAAGCTGCTTCCTATAGGGGCACTTCTGCGGTTTTGCTCCCAAGCTGTGTTTTGTGTGTCCATTGACACAAACAGTGTGGCTCGGCCCCAGCCCCACTCTATTCACACTAGCTTTGAATGACCATTGGCTCCTGCTGAGAGAGAGAGAGAGAGCTAGAGCGAGAGAGAGAGCTGGGGGATGGGGTGAGCTGCATGCAGAAGGTTTTTATGTTAATGCAAAGAATACATTAGGGTGATAAGCCTTCTGCCTTTAGAACCACTTTAGGTAGGCATTGTGCTAAATAAAAATTGGGGATTGACTTACCCTTATTGAAAAGATCGATGAAGTCTAAAGATTGGTTTACAAGCTCTCTCATTCTGGAAAGCATGTCTGATCTGACCACTCCTTGAGGCTGTGGCCCAAGTTCTAAACCTAAAATAAATTGCAATTAAACATCTATATGACTTATATTACCGTACTTTAGAGAACAGATAAATGAAAATAAAGGATCTCCAGCTTACAAAAAAAAATTACTGCTTCTGACCTCAACTTAGTAGCACAGATGGGTCCCTTTCCCATATTTCTTTTATTTAAGCAACCCAATCTGCAGGTTCAATTTGGTGTTGTGACTTCTCAGATATTATCCAAAAGTAAAAGACCTCCGTCTGCCCAGCAGAACAAAAGTACATACAACTCTTCTATCTGTGTTATTACTCAGAGAGGTCAGAAACTGAGATTACATATTACATTTTTACTAGCCAGTAAATCATCTCTAAAAAGGAAAGTCTGAAAGAAAACCATACTGGAGGTTTAACATGCTGCATAAAGGACAACATTAAAGGGATTCAATAAAAAAGAAAAAAAAACTCTAGAAATCATTACGGTAACTACTTCTAATATGTTTTAGCAAATATCCGGCCAATGAGCAATGCCTGCTGTGTGTAAAACAGCTTCAGTTATCGGTTGTAATGCAAGACACACTGAAAGCAACAGGAAACCACCACTCATATTTTATAAATTTTTATGGAAGATAGCTGCGTTTAGAGCAGACATTCTAAACCCGGATTCTGTGGTTTCTCCAGAAGTTGCTAAAAGTTCCTTGAGCTGTGACTAATTGACTTCCTGTTCAATAGTGCCTGCTTCATTCCAGAACCAAACTAATGCCATGACACCAATATTTTTTTTTCCCTTAAAGGCTAGAGTTCTGCTCACGACCGTAATGGGCGAAGGGGCATATTTTTCACTTACTTCTAAAAAACAGGATTTTTATAACAGCTTACCTGTAAAAAATCTTTTTCTTGGAGTACACCACGGGACACAGAGCCATGTTCATTACATAATGGGTTGTATACAGGTGCGGACTGACCATTGAGGCTCTCGGGCACTGCCCGAGGGCCCCATGCCACTAGGGGGCCCCATCAGGGTTGCCAGGCTCAGTAAAACTAGGGACAGTATGTAAAAATCTGTGTTTTTTTTACATCTGTCACTGATATGTCCAAAAGCGACATGCTTTTGATGTGAAAATCACGAGATTTTAGCTGCCCCGCCTCTGTACTGCCTCCTGGCTTGGTGGCCATCTGTAAGCCCGGGGGGCTCATAATCTTCTATTTCCTGGGGGCCCCATGAGTTGTATAGTCACCAAAGGTGATTGGACACTGGCACAACCAGAGACAGTTCCCCTTCATATAGGAGAGTACCTTAGTTTTGTAGCAAAGCAATAAGGTTCCCTTTAAGAAGGGGGAGACCTCTGTGTACTCCAAGAAAAGGATTTTACAGGTAAGCCGTTATAAAAATCCTGTTTTCTTTATCGTACACCACGGGACACCGAGCCATGTTCATTACATAATGGGATGTCCCAAAGCAATGCCCTATATGAAGGGGGGAGACACAGATCAAGCAGACTGCCATGGACAAGAAGTTGTATACTGCCGCCTGCAGCACACTTCGCCCAAAGGCGGCATCCTCATGTCCCCTCAAATGTATCTGATAAAATTCAGAAAATGTGTGGACTGAAGACCAAGTTGCAGCCTTACAGATCTGAGTCACCGAAGCCTGGTGGTGCACTGCCCATGAAGCACTTATTGCCCTGGTAGAGTGCGCCCTAACAGAAAAAGGAAGAGTTCTGTTCTTTAAACCATAGGCTTGAATAATAGTTTGTCGAATCCACCTGGAGATCGTGGATTTTGATGCCGCTTGTCCCTTCTTGGGACCATCTAGCAAAATAAACAAAACATCTGTTTTGCGTATCTGAGCGGTTGCCTGCAGATACACCTTTACAGCTCTCACTAAATCTAGAGAGTGTAATAATCTTTCCTCTGCTGTCTGCGGATTCTGAAAAAAAGAAGGCAGGACAATGTCCTGATTTAAATGAAAAGCCGACACCACCTTAGGTAAAAAGGTAGGATGGGGTCGTAGTACAATTTTGTCTTTATGACAAACTAAATAAGGCTCTTTACAGGAAAGAGCTGCTAATTCAGATACTCTTCTAGCCAAAGAGATAGCAATCAAAAAGGCCAACTTCCTGCTTAAAAGAATCAGCGGAATGTGGCAAATAGGTTCAAAGGGTTGCTTCTGCAACACTGATAGTACTAAATTCAGATCCCAAGGGCACAAGGAAGACTTGACTGGTGGATTGATCTGCAGTACCCCCTGGATGAAAGCCTGCACTAGGGAATGAGATGCCAGTGGTCTTTGAAAGAAGACTGATAGAGCTGATATTTGACCCTTAATGGTACTAAGGGCTAATTTCATATCCACTCCTAGCTGGCAAAAAGCAAGAATCCTACTTATGTCATATCTCTGAGGATTCCACTTGTTAGTTTCACACCATGAAACATATGTTTTCCATACTCTGTAGTAGATTTGTCTGGAAGCTGGCTTTCTGGCGTTAATAATCGTAGAAAGTACCGGACCTGTGAGCCCTTTCTTCTTCAGAATGTGGATCTCAGCAGCCAAACCTTCAAATTTGCCCTTGTAAGGAAGGATGGAACACTGGACCTTGTGACAACAAATCGTGACGAAGCGGAAGCTTCCACGGTGTTCCCACTGCCATCTTTATGATCTTGGCGTACCAAGTTCTTCTGGCCCAATCTGGGGCCACTAGGATTACCGGAATTCCTTCCCTCTTGATCCTGCAAATCAGTCTCTGTAGAAGGGAGATTGGTGGAAAGGCATAAATCAGTGAAAACTGATTCCACGGCACTACAAGTGCATCTGATCCGTAAGCCAGAGGATCTCTTGTCCTGGACACAAAATTGTCCAACTTCCTGTTGAACCTGGAAGCTAATAGATCTACATCCGGGGTCCCCCATCTCTGGCAAATGGCCTGAAAGATTTCGGGGTGGAGAGACCACCCTCCTGGTGATAGCTGCTGGCGACTCAAATAGTCTGCTTGCCAGTTCTCTACCCCTAGAATGAAAATTGCAGAAAAGGCAAGGAATATGTTCTTCTGCCCATCTCAAAATGCGATTCACCTCCTTCTGGGTGCCCTGGCTGCGGGTGCCTCCTTGGTGATTGATGTAAGCCACTGCTGTAGCATTGTCGGACTGAATCCGAACCGGGTTGCCCTGTAACCTGCTTGTCCAGGTTCTGAGCGCCAAGTATACTGCCCGTAACTCCAGTAGGTTGATGGGTAGGTCTCTCTCGACTTTGGTCCAGGTTCCCTGGGCTGAAGCCTCCTCCAATACGGCTCCCCAGCCCGTTAGGCTGGCATCCGTTGACACCACCAACGGGTGACTGGATGAAAGGATCTTCCCTTCCGTAAGTTCTTGGTCCTCAACCACCAACTGAAGTCCCGGCGCACCTGTGAAGACAGGCGCATGGGTAAATCCAGAGCTTGGATCTGCCTGTTCCAGGCAGCTAAAATATTGCCTTGAAGCAGTCTCGAATGAAACTGGGCGTAAGGGACAGCCTCGAAGGAGGCTACCATCTTCCCCAATAGCCTCATGCAAAGGCGAATGGATGGTGTCTTCTTTGCTTTGACCTTGTGAATCCGATCCCTTAGGCCGCGTACACACGGTCGTTCCAAACCGATGAGAATGGTCCGACGGGCCATTTCCATTGGTTCACTGCTGAAGTGGCCTGATGGTCTGATGTGCGTACACACCATCGTTCCAAAAACCGTTCGGGTCAGAACGCGGTGACGTCAAACACACGACGTGCTGAATAAAACGAAGTTCAAGGCTTCCAAGCATGCGTCGACTTGATTCTGAGCATGCGCGGGTTTTTGAACCGATGCTTTCTGTACTAACCATCGGTTTGGACCGATTGCACAGCGGTCCATCGGGTCGATTTTAAAGCATGTTTTAAAATTTTGGACCGAAGGACAATAGACCGATGGGCTATACACACGGTCGGTTTGGACCGATGAAACTGAACCTCGGTCCATTCTCATGGGTTTTGTCCGACCGTGTGTACGCGGCCTTAGTGATTTGATCTTTGACTCTGGTAGAAATACTCGGCTTTGGGCTGTATCTATGATCATGCCCAGATACTCTACCCTTCTTTGGGCTTGTAGTGAGGATTTTGTAGGTGTACTATCCATCCTAACTTCTCCAGGTATCCTATCGTAGTGGATACAGCGTGATCCAACCCTGCCACTGATTGATCTATCACAAGTAGATCGTCCAGATAGGCTGTTATCACTATGCCCTGTGCTCTGAGATTTGCTAGCAGAGGGGCTAGTACCTTTGTAAATACTCAGGGTGCGGTGGCTACCCAGAAGGGCAGAGCCACAAATTGGAAATGGCGATACTCCACCACAAACCTTAAGAACCTTTGGTGAGCGGGATGGACAGGCACATGTAAATAGGCGTCCCTGAAGTCTATCGACGCCATGAATTCTCTGCCTAGTAGGGTGGCGACTACTGAATGAATAGTTTCCATTCGTAAAAGGCGAATGTTTAGAAACTGATTTAGTGATCTCAGATCCAGAATGGGTCTGACGTCTCCGTTTGGTTTTGGGATCACAAAGAGGTTCGAATAAAAACCTAAACCTTGCTCCCTTAAGGGTACATCTGTGACCACCCCTTGGGACAGCAAGTGATCCAATCCCTTGAAGAAGGGTGCTCTTTTAAAAGGATCTTTGGAGAGCCCTGAGCTTCGGAACTGAGAAGATGGGATTTCTCAAAATTCCAGCTTGTACCCTAGGGATACAGTGGATACCACCCATCTGTCCTGGATCTCTGTCTGCCATACCGCTGAAGGTTTTGGGGTTTTGCTTGTTAGCCTTAGAACCCCACTGTTTCTTGCCTCTCTGGGGCTGGTCTTCCTTTGCTTTTGTGGCTGGCTGAAAATGCCGTCACCACTGGCTGGAGGTAGATTTACCAGGAGCCGGGGACAGAGAACGTTTAAAACAGGGTCGCTTGTTTTTCTTCTTCTCTGGTAACAGCGTAGACTTTCCGCTGGAAATCTTTTGGATATATTTCTCCAAGTCTTCCCCGAAGAGGCGTTTACCATGAAAAGGAAAACTTACTAAAAGCTTTTTGCATGGCACTTCTGCAGACCAATGTTTTAACCAAAGGACTCTGCGCATATGCACCAACTGGAGTGTAAGGCGAGACGCTTGCTGGATAGAATCTCTCATAGCATCTATTGTAAAACATAACGCCTTGGGCAAATTTTCCCACAACTTGGCCTGCTCTGGAGACAACTCTTTAAGTCCCTCTTTTACCTGGTCCTTGAGAACTTGACACATAACCCGTTGTAGCTGCAGTGGGTGTGTAACTGTACCTGCTAGCAGGAAAGAAGATTTTAATAAGGATTCCAGTCTCTTTTCTGAAGAGTCCTTAAACACCTGTACGTCATCCACTGGACAAGTCAGGTTTTTGTTCACGCAAGATATAGGTGCATCTACAACAGGTAAACTCCACTTCTTGGTGAATTCCTCCTCCATGGGATAAAGTATTTCACATTTCTTTGGAGGAGAGAAACGCTTGTCTGGATGTAACCAATCTGCTTAAATTAGCTTCTTTAACAACGGATGCACTGGGAAAGAGCAAGAACTTTGCAGAGATTTTAATGAGCCCAGGGAGGAGACAGGTGATTCAGATAATTCAGAAGAGGGCAGTCTGAATGCAGTTCGCACCGCTTCAGCATAACATTGCACCTGCGATCTTAGCATCTGAGAAGCAGAAAAGGGTTCTTCCGATACCCCTGAGCCATCCGACTCCTCATCCCTGTCCTCTGCAGATTTTGCTTCATCCTCCTCCTTCTCCTCCTCTGATCTTTCTGATGCTGACGAAGGAGATCTGCTTCGCTTTTCGTCCCTTTGCGAGGACTTAGGGATTAAAGTCGCATCTTTTCTTCTAATCTCTTCATGGTTGCCGCAAAAGTGTCCTCAGTGACATATGCAGGCCCAGGTGCCACTGGAGAAACTCCTGATCGTGGCAATGGTTCCTCCTGTATAGGCAAATCAAGGCTTACTGGGGAGGAAGGTAACGAGCCGGCACAGGTAGAACCCCCTGTCTCCGGCGGTGTTGCCTTCTTGCTTTTAGCCCCTGAACCCTTCCTAAGGGAAGACATGTTCCAAAGCAAAAAGCCGAGGTACCAAGATGCATATACTACTGTGCTCAGTTTAGCAATTTACATCAAGTAAGCAACTTAAACTCACAGTTTCATGCAAAGAGTAGGTGTCTCTCTTTGGTAATGCCCATCAACCACATAGAGGCTTACGTGTCCCACGAAAACTGCTGCTGTGTCCCAAGGGAGAGCTGCTGGCCTTCTGGCTACTTTATGGCTTCTTTCTGGGCGCCATCTTTTTAAATTACGGCGTGCACGCGCCTGGCTACTTCCTGTCCCTTCACCATAAAGCGCGCCCCCGTGCTCGCTCGTGCCTAATTTTGTTGGGGCGGCATGCCTGGAAGCATGAATGCTTCTTCCTGCTTTAACCGACCTCCTATCAGGTCTCTGAAAGGGAAATGAACAGCGCCTTGTGAGCAGAGCTCTGCAGCAGAAAGCGTGCCTGTGGATCTGACACTGCTCTGGAGTGAGGTGAGTGAACTCAGATCTTTACTCCCTCTAGTGGCCAAATTTGAGAAGACACTCATCTAAAATTCATAAAGAAAGGTCCTTAAGAAAAATCTTAGGCTCCTTTCCCTTACCTTTATCCCCTCCACAGGTTTAACTGCTGTATTTTACAGACAGTACCGATCTTCCCCCATCTCAGCGGGGTTTGTGTGCCAACCTTCAGGGGTATGGGTTCCTATTTAAAGGAGACCTCTTCCCTGGGCCTTGTAAAAGACTCTGACCAGGCCTTTTAGCTGCAATAGTGAAAGTGCTGGAACCTCAGAGCCCAGTCCTCCGAAGAGAGACATTACAGGCGATGCCTCATACGTGAGGCCCGGATCTCATTCATTTTCGGCATAAAACACTAGCGTCCTGGATGGACCCGACGGTCTAGCTCCTTTAGTCCCCAGAGGTCTCTTTTAGTCAAGCTTCCCTTAGTACATCTCCACACGTCCAATTCTTAGACACTGGCGAAAAAACTGAGGTATTCCCCAGATGGGAGGGGCTATATGGAGGGGAACTGTCTCTGATTGGTTGTGCCAGTGTCCAATCACCTCTGGTGACCATACAACCCATTATGTAATGAGCATAGCTCTGTGTCCCGTGGTGTACGATAAAGAAAAATTATTTTAGCAGGAGTTTCACAACGCGTAAAAATTATTTTAAGGCTAAAAAGTTTTAAAAAGGCTGGTTTAGCAAATAGACCATCCATTAGCAGCCTAATTTCAATAACCTAACAAGCACAGATTTCTGATTGGATGTAAGGTGTAGTTGAAGAAGGCTTACACAGTGCATGCTTTGTTATATGTTGCAGGTATGCATTATCCTTCTCTGGTATGTCGATGAGGAAGTTGTAGCATGGCATAACCTGATCCTCACTGCTGCTCTAAAACAGACAATTGAACACACTTTGTATGCATTTTGCACAGAAGCACAGCATTTACTGTACAAGTTCAGTATTACATTAATATTTTGTTCATATAACTGTACAAAGAATTGGCTGTGCCATAATGTAACCAGCTTCATAACTCCCTTCAAAAGTCCTGCATTTTTTTTAAACTGTTCTAAATGTTGTTGTTCAAAGGGGTTGAAGCTTAACCACTTCCAGCCCAAGCCAATTCTGGCACTCCCCTCCTACATCTAAAAATCATATTTTTTTTTTTTGCTAGAAAATTACTCAGAATGTTTTTTTAGCAGAGAATAAAATGACTGTTGTTGAAACTTTTGTCACACGGTATTTTGCGCAGCAATTTTTCAAATGTGATTTTTTGGGGGGGAAAGAATACTGTGACATGAATTAAAAAAAAAAAAAAACAATAAAGTTAGCCTAATTTTTTTGTACAATGTGAAAGATGATGTCACGCCAAGTAAAAAGATACCCAACATGTCATGCTTTAAAATTGCTCACATTTGTAGAGAAGTGGCAAACTTCGGTACTTAAGTCTCCAAAGGTGACACTTTAAAAGTTTTACAGATTACATGTTTAGAGTTAAAGAGGAGGTCTTGTGCTCTCTAACGTTCGCGGCGATACCTCACATGTGTGG
This sequence comes from Rana temporaria, assembly GCF_905171775.1. Taxonomy (NCBI): domain Eukaryota; kingdom Metazoa; phylum Chordata; class Amphibia; order Anura; family Ranidae; genus Rana; species Rana temporaria. The sequence continues at coordinate 260,423,972 of NC_053490.1, read as the reverse complement.
TTTGAACGTAGTTTACATATGCGGGCGCAACGTATGTATGTGTTTGCTTCTGCGCGCGAGTAGGGGGGCGCTTTAATATATTTTTTATTGTTTATTTTATTTAGATTTTTACACTTTCCCTTAAAAAAAAATATTTTGATCACTTTTATTCCTATTACAAGAAATGTAAACATCACTTGTAATAGGAATAGGGCATGACAGGTTCTCTTTACAGGAGGATCTTGGGTCTATAAGTCCCCAGATCTCTCCTCTAGGCTTAAAATCCTGAGATGGGAAAAAAAGGGAAGCGATCTCAGCCTTTCCAGATAAAAACACGGCAGTGTTTACATCTGCCGGCGCCGGAAGAGACGTCATAACTTTGCGCCTGGCCTCCAAAGGACCATCTGCTCCTCAGTCAGCTCTATAGTAAACAGCCACTATGATTGTTTTTACATTGCTGGGAATCACCGGCAGAAAATAATGATATCTAGATGATGCCTGTAGCTGCAAGATTCAGTTATCACCACTTAAAGCCCAAGACGTTAAACGACAGCCTACGGGTAGGAATTAAATAGAAATTACAGCTATACCTAAAAAAAAAAATTTGCCAGAAGTTGTGTGAATTTAGTCCTATATATTAATTGTTGTAACCGTGGATATTATTTATAGTAATGCCCCAGATGAAAATGGATTATTTTGCTCTAGCAACATAAATTGTTCAATAACAGCTTCAGAACACATTTGAATGTGATTGTCACCTTATGGGCAATAATGGATAGACCGAAAAACAAAAAATGGCAATCATTACATCTAAAATTGACATGAGGATGGACACTAAAGCCCTGTACACACGATCGGTCCATCCGATGAAAACGGTCTGATAGACCGTTTTCATCGGTTAACCGATGAAGCTGACTGATGGTCAGTCGTGCCTACACACCATCGGTTAAAGAAACTATCGTGTCAGAACGCGGTGACGTAAAAAACACAACGACGTGCTGAAAAAAAAATTCAATGCTTCCAAGCATGCGTCGACTTGATTCTGAGCATGCGTGGATTTTTAACAACAAGTTGGCTTTTTTTTAACCGATGGATAAATAACCGATGGCGCCCACACACGATCGGTTTGGACCGATGAAAACGGTCCATCAGACCGTTCTCATCGGTTTAACCGATCGTGTTTACGCGGCCTTAGAGGTCCAACCCATTAAAGGCACATACAACACAAAACTCCCCAACACTTAGCTGTACCTTTGCCAAAGAAAACCTGTCTTTCTATTTGGCTTCAGTTGCATATATTTGCAAATATCTATGGGAACTGCACACCCTATATAGTTACCGCAAAAAAAATGGGATTTACAGTATATTACAAAAATACATACTGTAGATTGAGATCATGTTTACATGGGAATAACCCAAAGTCAACTGCAAGTTCATAAACAAGGAAAACCCAAAATGTGTAAAATGCATCTGTTAGCTTCTAATGTATGTGCACCGCCAAATACAGGAAATGGCCAAATCAGTTATTATCGAATAATAAATGTTTGTGCAGTTCTAAAGCTGTACCTTTTTCTTAAATGACTCTTATTTTCAGACACTATGCATGCTGGTATAAATGTATGTTTTCATTTATGTTAACACCTAGTGATCAGGTACTGGTATTTCTGTCTTATACACAAAAAAAAAAAAAAAACATTAGCATGGTTCTTCCTGTCTTTATGTATATTTTAATACTCACCTGCAAATAGTTTGCCAAGTGCAGTGAGAAGAGATCATCCTTTGAGCAGCGAAGCAATGTGGCTCCCATGTTTGAAGTGGTGTTATGTAGATCAAAAGCAAAATCAAAAGACGACACTCCAGATCCATATTGCTGATAAATTTCTCTTGCTCGTTTGACTTCATATGGATCACCTTCAGATTCTGGAGAGCTGAAACAAGAATAAACAAATTGTTGGGTAATATCAGACAAGTGTGCGATGAGGAAGACTTCAGCAGAAACGCATTAACATTTCACAATGTTGCAACTGTGTAATGCTTTAATAAAATTTAATAACGAGAAGCATTTATGTCCTTGGCTCCTTGACTTTATGAATGTCAGACAAGTGGCCTTTGTTTAAGGTTACAGCCACCCCCGAGAGCAGTCACAATTTTTGGGGGAAAACAGGTTTGTTTCCAACTTTTGCACAATTTATTTTTGCAGTTCACTTATTTTGTGACCATGCATTTTTGTCCATACATCTACTACAGTAGTTGCACATTCAGGAAAAAAGGCAGACAGACGAGATGTGTCCTTTACGTTATCTCTGCACAAGACAAATATGAGCTCCCAGGGTCAACACAGCGTGTTCACATTGTTCACATTGTTGCACATTTTGACAATGTTTTCAATTTGATATTAGGCTGGGGATAGCTGTGTAACAAAAAGCTAGAAGAAGCTATGTAACACTCGTTATTTTTCCACGTGTGAGAATATTATTGACAAAGTGTGTTGTCTAAAAATAGGAATTTGAGTCACACTGGTTGGATGGAATTTTATTTATTGTATGTCTTGGGAGATTAATAGATATTTTTCCTCTTTTACAACCTTTTAAATAAAATAATGCATATGTTGTTTTTTTTTTCGTCCTACCAAACATTAAAAGCATAATCATAAAAGTTAAAGTTTAATAGTTCATGGATGTTTTCTATGCAGTTTATATTTCACTGTTAAACAATGTTTGATTAGTTATGTCTGTGATAAACTTCAAGTTATTTTTTTTTAATTGCAGCCTTCATTGGCAAAATGAACATACACTATATTGCCTGCCTTTACACGAATATGAACCTTAATGGCATCCCAGTCTTAGTCCGTAGGGTTCAATATTGAGTTGGCCCACCCTTTGCAGCTAGAACAGCTTCAACTCTTCTGGGAAGGCCGTCCACAAGGTTTAGGAGTGTGTCTATGGGAATGTTTGACCATTCTTCCAGAAGTGAATTTGTGAGGTCAGGCACTGATGTTGGACAAGAAAGCCTGGCTTGCAGTCTATGCTCTAATTCATCCCAAAGGTGTTCTACCGGGTTGAAGTCAGGTCAGTCACGTTCATCCACCCCAAACTTGCTCATCCATGTCTTTATGGACCTTGCTTTGTGCACTGGTTCAATTCATTTGGTGGAAGGGGGATTATGGTGTGGGGTTGTTTTTCAGGGTTTGGGCTTGGCCCCTTCGTTTCAGTGAAGATAACTCTTAAGGCATCAGCATACCAAGACATTTTGGACAATTTCATGCTCCCAACTTTGTGGGAACAGTTTGGGGATGGCCCCTTCCTGTTCCAACATGACTGTGCACCAGTGCACAAAGCAAGATCCATAAAGACATGGATGAGTGAGTTTGGGGTGGAGTAACTTGACTGGCCTGCAAAGAGTCCTGACATCAACCCGATAGAACACCTTTGGGATAAATTAGAGCAGAGACTGCCAGCCAGGCTCTCGTCCACGTCAGTACCTGACCTCACAAATGCACTTCTGGAAGAATGGTCAAACATTCCCATAGACTCATAAACCTTGTGGACAGCCTTCTCAGAAGAGTTGAAGCTGTTATACTGTAGCTGCAAAGGGTGGGCCAACTCAATATTGAACCCTACGAACTAAGACTGGGATGCCATTTATGTTCATATGCATGTAAAGGCAGGTGCCCCAATACTTTTGGCAATATAATGCATCTCAATGCGTCATGTGTCATGAGATTCCTCATGTGCACAGTACCATAGTATAGTAGAGCAGCAGCTCATTAGTCTGCCCCAATCGAATACATGACCAATCAGAAAAGCTACTCCTTTGCATGTATCAAACACATGTGGATTTTCAGGTTCTGACAGGTTTTTTTGTTGTTGTTTTTTTTTTTTGCTTTCTACTGCCTGTATTTGAAGATTTCCTCCAATCTCCTGTTAGAGTAGGAAGTGATCAGTATTCTGCTTAATGGGGACAAGGACAAAAAATGTTTTAGTAGATCAGGAACAAGTTAGGGCATCATGACTACAAAAATGTCAGATCATTTACAAACTAATAATCAGAGAAAAGCAGAGTGAATTGCGCTAAATTGTCAATTTCTATCTGGAAATTTAAATTTTGCTCACTAAACTGTTTAGGTAAAATTTTCTTTGAAAATAATATTCTATTCTTTTCTTCTTTATTAGAGGGTATGTTTTTAGGGTGTATATAGGGTAATTTCTTTTTTTCTTTCTGTAAAAAATGAAAAAAAAATATTGATAATCAAGGCCATTTTATGAACATGTCCAGAATAGTTAAAATGGAGCTTTCCCATGTTCAGGAGCCCTAAAAAAAAAAAAAATTCACCCTTAAAAATACCAAAAAGCACCTTGATTTCACCTCACACAGACTCAAGTTCATGCTTCCAAAATTGTGAAATATAACAGAAATTTAACAGAAACCTTATGATTTAAGTAAATAATTTTACTCATAGAATTCAGAACTTGATTACAGCCATTATATTACCTAGCAGCAGTGGCGGCCCGTCCATAGGGGGCGCAGGGGCGCTGCCCCCCCCCCCCCCCCAAAGCTACTCATCAACAAAAAAAAATGTCATTTTTTTTTTTTATAACATGTCCCTTTAAGTGTGTGTGTGTGTGGGGGGGGGGGGCAGAGCGCCGGCCACAGAGGTGCTGTGGGAAGCATGATGTCATCGAAATCGTGAGATTGGGCAAGCAAATCTATCGGCTGGCTTTTATACTGCCCACGGAGCGCAAAGCTCCGCGCTCTCACAACCACTCTGTGCTGGATGTGTCCTGTTGGTGGTTAGTGATTGGCTGGTCCATAGGACTTAGGGTGGTGCTTTTATCGGACCAGCCAATCACTTCCGGTTTTCTCAGTGACTCATCCTGGCTAGTCTGAACATGAGAGGATTTCGGCCGATGATCTCACTGAGCTGCTAGCAGGTAATTAAGTAGAGAACTCTTGTGTTGTGCTCTCAGACCGTGCAGCAGTTTCCTGTGTATAGTGGATCTGGGAGGTAGAAGGAGGGGGGAGTACAGTGAAGGGCTGAGAAGCTTTTAGCACATTTCCTGGGGACAGTAATCTGGATGGGGCTGTTAGTGTTATTACACATCTCCAGTATGTGTAACACGAGGGCTCCCAGCTCTGCAACCTCCTAGAGTAATGCAGCTCATGCTGTGTATAGGTCTGTATTCTCTCATCTCTCTCTATCTCTTCTATATCTCCCTCTTACTATTCTAAATCTATCTATCTATCTATCTCTCTCTCTCTATATTCTATATCTCTATTCTATATCTATCTCTATCTATCTATCTATTCTATATCTCCTATCTATCTATCTCTATCTATCTATCCATCTATCTATTCTATATCTCTATCTATCTCTTCTATATCTCTATTCTATATCTCTATCCATCTATTTCTATCTATCTATCTATTCTATCTATCTATCTATATCTCTATATATCTATCTATTATATCTCTATCTATTATATCTCTATCTATCTATCTATCTATCTATCTATTATCTCTATCTATTCTCTATCTATCTATCTATTATATCTCTATCTATCTATTATCTCTATCTATCTATTCTCTATCTATCTATCTATCTCTATCTATCTATCTATCGATTCTATATCTATAGCTATCTATCTATTCTATATCTCTATCTATCTATCTATCTCTCTATATATCTATCTATTATCTATCTATCTATCTATCTATTATCTATCTATCTATCTATCTATCTATCTCTATATATCTATCTATTTATCTATCTATCTATCTATCTATCGATTCTATATCTATAGCTATCTATCTATCTATTCTATCTATCTATCTATTATATCTCTCTATCTATATCTATCTATCTATTATATCTCCATCTATTCTATCTATCTATCTGTCTATATATCTATCTATTATATATCTATCTATTATCTATATCTATCTATTCTATCTATTATCTATCTATCTATCTATCTATCTATTCTATATCTATCTATCTATCTATCTATTCTATCTATTCTATATCTATAGCTAGCTATCTATTCTATATCTATAGCTAGCTGTCTATTCTATAGATCTATCTATCTCTCTATATATCTATCTATTATCTATCTATCTATTCTATATCTATTTCTATCTATCTATCTATTCTATATCTCTGTCCGTCTGTCTGTAAGCCCAATCATGGGTGAGTGACGTTGGGGGGGGGGGGGGGGTGGTTGTGATTTTGTTTGCGCCCCCCTAAAAAAATGGAGCACCAGCCGCCACTGCCTAGCAGTACAGCTAAAATGTTCAGTAAATAGTACCCTATTCATGTAAAAAAAAAAGGAATATAATACAATACATAACATTACCTTAGTATCTCATTTGAAAAACAGCGATTGAGGTCTTGGTCTAAGTATCGGACGCATTTCTCCACAGCTAGTGGGTTGGCTATGCAGGACTGCGCTGTAAATGTCTGTCTCTGTATCTCTGAAGGGTCTTTTAGCCAGTGTTTAGCAAGTGCAACTCCAGACATCTCATTTCCATGAGTACCTCCAAAAACCACCACTCTTGAAATAGGTGCATTGTGGGCAATTGAGCTCATGATTGCACTGAAATTCACAAACATGAAAATGTACATTATAATGCAGCATGCATGATCATTTATTTAATTATACACAGAACATTGTAAAAGTTAATTAATTTAGTGGGATTATAACATGTGGTCAGCTTTAGGATGGATCTAGTGAACTAATATATTCTAAATGATTTAGGGTATTACATAATAAGCATATTATTGAGTGCGCAAAAAAAAATGTAATAGATAATTGAATTCAATAATGTAACACTGATTCACAGCTTGAAAAGATTCCCAGCATACCTGAAAATAATCACAAAATATGTTGTAAACTACAGTAGCTATACTGGAAAAGCTATAGAGACCTGTCATATTTATAAAAACAGGCACAACTTTTCTGGTCGACCCAGATACTACAAATGATGAATCGGTTCCAGAGACAATTTATGAAGGTTCATGGTCCATTCAAACTGTTGTGTGTGGACAGACAAAGTCAATTGTACAACAGAGCTCATGCTAACTGTCCCTTTAACAAGAGGTCATCTAAGCATTCCTCAATGGGAATGTCACATGAGTGCAGTAGGGGTAATGCTAGGGCTTGGAGAACACTGAAGCGCAAATGAGGTCAAAGGGTGCCCCCACAATTGGAAATGTAGGGAAAGTACAGGAAATGCTGATGCACTGCAAAAATGAGGACATGTAGGTATGTGTCCTTGTTGTCGACAAAAACATAAAAAGTCTCCCTGGTGCAGGGAGGCGAAGACAGATCTGGTGGATTCTCTTTTGTCATTTCTGAACTCAAAAGAGGACATTCACTCTTTTGAGATTTAAGATGGGGTGATTGACCCTTTTTAATATTGGAATGATAAATAGATTAGAAAAGAGATTGCCCAAATAAGATCTGCTAAAATGTATGTTATAAGCATTTAGGGGAGAGAGGGGGGATGGGGGTAGAAGCAAGTCTGATGAAGTAAACAATAAACATATGTGGGATCACTCATCAATGATAAAAGTGGGGCCGTAACCATAACATATATCAAAAATTGGCAGGTAAAAAAGATCAGTGGTAAGAGAAGGTGAAAATTGACCTTAGATAAGATCATGGAAAGAAAAGGGGTTATAATTGATTTAATTAATCAGTAGGATCACATTTAAGTATCACAACACAGTTTAAAAGAGCATGGTTTTAGGTACCTAGTATCTAACCATGAACACACATAACATACAAGACATACAATAGACAACATTGACACACGACGCTGTCCGGACTCTGTCGGGGTCAGTCATTGGTTGTCGTCACTATAAACAATTTATATTGGATAATAGAGTGTGACGGTATTCAAAAATTAATTGACACCTGACATCCAATTGTGACCCTGATAGTGTGCTGGCCAATGACTGAACCCTGAGGGGTTAGAGGGAGGGGGAGGAGGGAGAGGGAGGGGGGAAGGGGGTGTGGAGATCGAGGTGGTAATGCTGCAACAGGTATAACTAGGCAAGAGGATTGTATAGTGGACTATTGATAAGTTCACCATTGATGAGGGAGTAACTTCCTCTCGTGGAAGGTGCAGAATGGCATCAATTCTCAAAATTCTCACTCTGTATTAGATGGTAACATTTTAATGATCATTCGAATGAGTAATGGTTCAATTGGTCTGAAATAAATGTACACTGTATGACCTTGACAGTCTGGATATGTATTCAATTAATTGAATAGCATTGGAAGCAGTGCGCAGTATGCTGTCAATTTGGAAGGCATTTAATATCTGAAAATGCACAGATATATTGATTTAAGTAATATAAGTAATGGGGGTGTATATAAGTCATACATCACCAATTTTAGATGTAGCCATCCTATAAAGGCTATGCCGTGACAACACTGCTACGTTTCATACTGAGATGGTTAGGTCAGATTATACATGGGTATAGCTCAATTTTCAGGAGTCATAGAAGTTGTATTGCTGTTCAAATTCGAGCAACTATGTCCCCAGAGGTATATAGCGACAGCGTGTTTGATGCTTATAGTGGTTTCAAGGGATATGGTCATCCATGTGACTCCAGATGAAAATATTCAAGATGAAAGATGGTTACAGACCTTTAGTAGAAGTTCATTCATTCTGTGGAATGATCAGAGTGATGGTAAGTCCTGTTTATGCAGTCCTCTGGTTGGTTATCCCAAATAATATGCCCGAGAATGCAGGGGGCTTTGTTGGGAAGGGAGTTGAATATACTCCGTGTTCAGAGCGCGGGCTGGATAGCCCGGTGTAACGCCTCGATCGCCGTCTCCGTCTACGTGTTCCTCCGTATTCCTTCCTAGTTTGAATTGGATCACATGGACAGGTCACATGGGCAGCGTCTGGTGATGACGTTGACGCGTTTCGCCGTAGCCAATGGCGTAGCTTCTTCCTGGACGTAATGAGATGTCAGCTGATGGATGTTTATATACGCAGTCCACAGCTGATGCTTGCACCAAAGCAGTGCGTGCTAGTGCTGAACTACTTTATGGAGCACCCGACGCTACGGTGGTCATGGAGGTTAATCAGATAAATTACTTTGAATTTCCCAGAAAAGGGATTTATTTACATACTCATATTCTTTCTTCATTGGGTATGGCTTACTTTGAACGACGATGTTCAATTTTGAAGTGAAAACACAGTGGGGGAAAAAGATGCACAGCAGGGAAAAAGGTGAGGAAAGGAGGACAAATATTTTTTGGCTGAACAAATAACAATTGCTACCGAGATTATTCATGTCCTGTCTGATACTATGGTAGTAATTTCCTCATGTATCAGTGAATATCTAAATCCCTTCATCTGAATCTATTGCAATAGGGATCACTGGCTTCTGGGAACAGATGAAAACGATTGTACATGTGGATAGATGTTACAGATTAGGTATAGATTGGAGGACTTGGTTAACCTGACAGTCATTAATGCTTCACTTATGGTAGTAAAAAGTGTTTATTTTGGGCATTTGACAGTGATGTATCAGAGGTGTTGTGAATATGAGAGGTGGGAATAGCTAAGGTATACTTAATGATGTGCAAGATTTCCCAGGGCACATCACAGATTGTATATCATGGTGTAAAGGAAGGCATGATCAAAGCTATCCTATGAATTTAGAAAGACTTGTAAGTTTAGTTCAGTGTTCAAGCCGACAGGGACAAGTGATTTGAGACGATATACCCACCACTTCTCTTTTTGTTGGAGGATACGGTCAAAATCACCTCGTCTGCCCGGTAATTTAAGGGCATAGATTCCCTTCACGGTCATGCCCTTAGAGCATCTATTGTGATGTTCAGCAAAATGCTTGGCGAGTGGCTTTTCAGGGTTTTTTTTGTTTTTCGTTGATTTCACGTAGGTGCTCACCTATCCGAACTTTCAGGGCACGTTTTGTTTTTCCCACGTATATTTTGGGACAAGGGCAGGTGATTAAATAAATCACTCGAGTTGTCGAACAATTTATCAAATCCCCGATCTCAAAATCACATTGTCCGTGGGCATCCTGAAAGGAGGTTGTACGGTCGACATAGGGGCAGATCTGACATTTATTACAGGGGAACATGCCCAGGGATCTTGGATAGTCAGACAACAAAGTGGCGTTAGGTTCTTTCACAAATTCCGATTTAATTAAAATATCGCCAAGGCTATGAGCACGTCGTGCCACCAATTTAGGTACAGCACTGACAGAGTCCGGACAGCGTCGCGTGTCAATGTTGTCTATTGTATGTCTTGTATGTTATGTGTGTTCATGGTTAGATACTAGGTACCTAAAACCATGCTCTTTTAAACTGTGTTGTGATACTTAAATGTTATCCTACTGATTAATTAAATCACCAGAATAAACTTTTTGATACCATATCCTGATTTTATCATTATTAGGATCAGGATCATTCCAGTGTAGCCTACAGTAACCCCTTTTCTTTCCATGATCTTATCTAAGGTCAATTTTCACCTTCTCTTACCACTGATCTTTTTTACCTGCCAATTTTTGATAAAATGTATGTTGACAAAGACAGGATGGAAGAACTGAGGAGAAGGCAGGAGCATAATTCCAGTCAGTAGCCCCTGGAACATAAGCTGCAATATGGGAGTAGCACTACCCCCGAAGAAGCTGCTGGTTTGATTTGGGTGGCATGTTACCTCTATCTTCCCGCCATCTAGGGTACTGGATAAGAGCTGTAATAAAGTCAATGTCTTTTCTGTACTTTTATTACCCAGCCGGGTAAAAACGGTAGAAGTGGAAATGGGTGAAGGATAGAAGAAATGGAAATGGCGGATTCAGGGTTAACTGGTACTGGAAACAATCCTGCTTCCAATAACGAACTTCTTCGCCACTCTAGCCAGAGTGGGTATAGTGCACCTGGATAGTCCTCTCTCACCAGCCTAGCAGCCAGAGTGTCACTCGGAAACTTTAGGTTGAAGTCTCGGCCACAGACCCTCCTAAAGGTGGAGATGATCTCGGTCCAAAATCCTTCTCAACTGGATTCAGCACCCGGATCTCCTTCTAACAGCTTTAGTTGCGTCTGCAACTGATAGGCGACCATCGTCCAGCCTCTCGGATACGAAGTGTCTTTCGATGAGCAGATAGGCCTCTCCTGTGACACTAGCCTCTTGCTCGGTGTCCCCCAGACAGGTTCTCCATCGATCGGCTTCCTCCCACTTTGGACGGACAGCCCAGGACCACTTGAAAATTGTAGACTCAGTCTGCCTACTGAGTCTACGAGGTAGATAAATGCTCCGGACCATTGTGGTCCCGGAGCCAGGAACACTGCAACACACACACACACACACACACCGGCCAGGAGGGCCACACATGGAGGTGGTGGGAAGACTGCCCAGGTGGAAGGCGGCAAGGCCAACGACCACGGTCCAATGGTGTCTGCCCCTTAAATACCCCTCCCCAGCATGCACAGCGAGGCGATCAACCCTCCTGATTGGCTGCCGAGGAGAAGTATCCACACGACCTTGATTCTACTGCTGCCACTTCCAGTCTGGGGGTGCCTGAAGTCCCCAGACAGCAGCATGGGCACACAGTACAGCCAGAGCTGGAACAGAGGCCTCAAATTTAGCCAAATTAGAGGCAGCTAACTCTCTGACCTCCCTCTAAATTTACAGCAGCACCTGCTATGAAAGTAGCCAGGCGCTACATGGGTATGCAACCATAAAAGGTTAATAAACTCCCTTCAGCCTGGAAAGTGGGGCCACACCTTCATGTAGAGAAAAGCTGGTTTGAGATTTTTTCCAGAGTAAGCACCAAGGCTTGCAGGTGGACAGGGAACCAGGCAAGGAGGACCACAATGAGAATGTTGAGGGGTGAACAAAAAGGAACATTTCATAAAAATCTGAGAATGAGTTTAGTGATGAGAGAACTGAAAAAACAAGGTTTGTCAAACCCAGTGGGAAATCTGAAAACCCTGAACATAGCAGTGAACCTCACTGAAGTTCACGGAAGCCGAAAGATGTTATTTTGTCCTGTCCTTTAAGGCCAATTTTCAAGATTTTGTTAACAAAAAAAAAACATGGATAACTGGGCACTTCCATAAGGGACATGTATGAATGCAAAAGTTTGAAAGAAAATACTGTTTAGTGGGAGTGGGCATTTAAAGGATACAGAAAACTTTAACCACTTAAGTCCCGGACCATATTGCTGGTCAAAGACCAGAGCACTTTTTGCGATTCGGCACTGCATCGCTTTAACTGACAATTGCGCGGTCGTGCGACGTGGCTCCTAAACAAAATTGGCGTCCTTTCTTCCCCCACAAATAGAGCTTTCTTTTGGTGGTATTTGATCACCTCTGCAGATTTTAGTTTTTGCGCTATAAACAAAAATAGAGCGACAATTTTGAAAAAAAATAATATTTTTTACTTTTTACCAAAATAAATATCCCCCAAAAATATATAAAACAACTATTTTTTTCCTCAGTTTAGGCCAATATATATACTTCTACATATTTTTCGTAAAAAAAAAAAAAAATCGGAATAAGCGTTTATTGATTGGTTTGCGCAAAATTTATAGCGTTTACAAAACAGGGGGTCGTTTTATAGCATTTTTATTAATATTTTTTTTTTTACTAGTAATGGCGGCGATCAGCGATTTTTTTTTCCGGTACTGCGACATTATGGCGGACACTTGACACATTTTTGGGACCACTGGCATTTTTATAGCGATCAGTGCTATAAAAATGCATTGATTACTATAAAAATGCCACTGGCAGGGAAGGGGTTAACACTAGGGGGCGGGGAAGGGGTTAAAGGGTTTATAAATACGAATGCCGATCCCACATGCACACAAACAGTGAGGTATCACCACAATTGTCAGATCATGGACAGTAATTCAAGCACCAGACCTCTTGTGTAGCTCTAAAAGCTGTGCTAATACTGTAATTTGCAAAACCCACCAATTATCTAGGGCCTCTGCTTTAAAATAAATATAAATATATATTATATATATATATATATATATATATATATATATATATATATATAAAATGTTTGAGGGTTCTAAGTAATTTTCTTAAAAAAAATACTTGATTTGACAAAAAGGTGCCAGAAAAGGCCCGATCTGAAAGTGGTTATTTATTCATGTTGGAGGGGGGGGGGGGGGGGGGGTTGGCGTCGAATATCTGGGAGGCCCTGTATTTTAATGGGGACCATATTTGGTCCATAATGTCACCCCGGATCTCTGCCGGCTTGTTTACAATTTGAAGCCAGCCAATGAGAATCTGTTAATTAGTAGCTGTAGTAATACCACTGCTTAATTAAAGCGTTTGTTACCCCAACACTTCATATTCTTGATATGCGACTGCTGTGCCGTGTACTTGTACGAGACGGTATCCTATTCTCTTGGTATTGCTGCCTTTATGTGAAATCCCTGGTGTTTCTGCCAGTGCCTCTGCTTTCCTATTAAAACCTGACCACGCTAAGCAGGAGAGCACACCATGGTCAGTTCTCCAACTGTGCTGGTAACCCCTCCAGTGATCAGACTTGTCCTGACACCCCACCGCTGCACAGCCATTCACTGGTAAACTCAGTGTGATGCTGCTGCTGCTTTCCTCCCCCAGCTCCTATGCAGAACAGAGGGGATGTGATCACAAAAAAAAAAAAGGATTTATAATTTATTTTTATATCTATAAAAAAATGTTTTGCCTTTCATTTTTATTTTAAACTGAATGGGTCGTTTTTACAAGGTGATTGTTTACAATCACTTTAATGACTTCCAGCTACATCTGCCAGAGGTTCAGGCAGGCGAACTGGCCAAACTTGGCCAAGTTTTTTGTCAGTTTACAGAAATACAGGCTAGATTTGGGTGGAAGTCATGGTCAACCTAAACCCGAAGCATATGTCTAAATCGGGTGACTGTCATAGGGACAGATCCACAAAGAAAGTACGCCGGCGTATCTACTGATACGCCGGCGTACTTTCAAATTTCCCGCGGCGTATCTTTGTTTTGAATCCTCAAAACAAGATACGACGGCATCTGGGTTAGATCCGACAGGCGTACGTCTTCGTACGCCTTCGGATCTTAGATGCAATTCTTTGGCGTCCGCTGGGTGGCGTTCCCGTCGTTTTCCGCGTCGAGTATGCAAATTAGCTATTTCCGACGATCCACGAACGTACGAGCGGCCGTCGCATTTTTTTACATCGTCTCTAGTCGTCTTTTTTCGGCGTATAGTTAAAGCTGCTATTTGGTGGCGTACGCAATGTTAAGTATGGCCGTCGTTCCCACGTATAATTAAAAAAAAAATGTATTTTGTTTGTGTAAGTCGTCCGTGAATTTGTGGATTTGCCCAATAGTCTACATTATAAGCAACTTCCCCTGGGAAAATGTGCTTTTACCACTGGTAGCATGTGGAAGCAAACCCTGTCTAAGTTTTTGCAGCATCCTAGTTAAATATCTAGAAATGATCCAAAGAGACGTTGTCCCTCAAGGATCATGCAGAATAATGTACAAGAATTCCTCAGCCAAGCACCTTAAACAATGGTGGTGTCTACACATGTGCAACTGATGCAAGAGACACACAAGATCTAATCTTGAAAGCCTTTAACAGACCATCACAGCTGAAATGGAGATCTATAGCCATTGCTGCAATAAGGAATCATTAACTATAATCAAGGATAAAACAACTTCTCTGGATTGGGAGTAATGATGGCAGATTGAAATAAATCTGAAATTGATCAGATAAATGTTCCCTTCAGAGAGGGTGTACAAACCACATCTGAACTGCTGTTAACAGTTAATTTGTTTTCAATGTCCTTTTCTCCTGTAGGTGACAATATAACCCAAAGGTTAAAGACTTCCTGTGTCCCTTAACCACTTACCCCCCGGACCATATTGCTGCCCAAAGACCAGAGTACTTTTTGCGATTTGGGACTGCGTCGCTTTAACAGACAATTGCGCGGTCGTGCGACGTGGCTCCCAAACAAAATTGGCGTCCTTTTTTTCCCACAAATAGAGCTTTCTTTTGGTGGTATTTGATCACCTCTGCAGTTTTTAGTTTTTGCGCTATAAACAAAAATAGAGCGACAATTTTGAAAAAAAATTATATTTTTTACATTTTGCTATAATAAATATCCCCCAAAAATATATATACATTTTTTTTCCCTCAGTGGTCTGTCGGAGGCCTTCTCTGTAGCGAATGGTACGCGACAGGGATGCCCCTTGTCCCCGATCATTTTTGTACTCGCTTTAGAACCACTCCTCTGCAAATTGCGGGCTAACCAAGATATTACGGGTGTATCCATAAAAGACAGATCTTATAAATTGGCTGCCTACGCGGATGACATTTTGTTATTTTTGACCAAACCAATCACGACTATCCCCAATTTATTAAAGGATTTTTCCTTGTTCAAAACCATATCCAATCTGAAGATTAATTTCAAGAAATCCAAGGCATTGAACGTATCTCTCCCCAGTAATACTGTTAGCCTTTGTAAACAAAACTTTCCCTTTACTTGGGAAGGAGACTGCTTGTCTTACCTTGGGATCAAATTGTCACCTACCATCCAGGACTTATTTGACAAGAATTTCACTCCCCTTCTGCGTACAATAAACAATGACCTCCTTGGTTGGGATAAGGGATTTTTTTCATGGTTTGGTAGATCTGCTATTGTCAAGATGAATGTCCTCCCCAGACTTTTGTACTTGCTACAGGCCATTCCGGTAAGAATTCCTAACACTTTTTTTAAGAAATATAGACAGATGTGTCTGAAATGTATATGGAATGGAAAGCAAGCTAGGACTAAATGGGATAAATTGATCGTCCCCAAACTCATGGGAGGTATAGGCATACCTGATCTTGAAAAATACTATTGGGCTTGTCATCTGACCAGAATAGTTGACTGGAATCTTCATGCGGAATTCAAAGATTGGGTAAATCTTGAAGAATCGTCCTATACACAATCTATCCCTCTGAAATACTTACCATGGATTGAATCTCGTAAATTGCCGAAGTCGATTAATTCGCATCCCGTTACGGGTACTAGCTTAAAAATCTTTAGATCACTTTGCAAAAAATATAACATATCCTCGATGCATGGCCCCTTGACACCTTTGACGGGAAACCCGGAATTACCTCGTTTTCACTCGACTGATTGCTCCAACGTTATGCCCATTATAGAAGAACACAGGGTGAGCGCGCTATTTGATAATAACAATCTTATCTCATTTGAATCATTTCTTAGGAAAAATCCTAATAGTGCGATTTCTCCACAGGAATTTGTTCAGTTTACCAAATTCGTTAACAGGTCGAATTCATACTCGGTATGGAACAGACCAAAAACACAGTTTGAGATTCTTTGCCTTAAAAACGCTCCCCAAAGGCACTTAATCTCCTTCCTGTATGCCATGTTTTTTTCCAGTTTGGATTTAAAGGCAGACGTCACTAATCTAAAGTGGGAAGATGAACTTGGCATTGATATATCTACTGACCAATGGGAGGTTATTTTTCGCAGGATGCATAAAGGTTCCTTGAACGTTTTGACTCAAGAAAATGGGTATAAGATCTATTCAAGATGGTACAAAACACCCCAAATTATTTGCAAATTTAATCCGAGTGTCTCAGCCGTATGCTGGCGATGCAATATTGCTCTGGGATCTCTGCTCCATATATGGTGGGATTGCATTCTTATTAAGCCCTTTTGGAGAAAAATTCACAACCTAATTTCTAGTATTACTACCTACACCCCTGATTACACGGCTGAGCAATACTTACTGCATCTTTCTTCCCTACCCCATTCAACATATAAAAACTCAATTGTTTTACATCTCATAAATGCGGCCAGGCTTTGCATCCCAATTAAATGGTTGCAGTCCTCCCCCCCTACTATTTCTGATTGGATAAAAAAAGTTCAACATATAGCAGATATGGAAAACCTAATCCATCAATCGAACGATTCCTCTAACAGTTTCAATAAAAAATGGGCATGCTGGTCTAACTTCACAGAATCTAGTGAATTTCAGTTATTGTCTATCAATTGACCTCACCGGCTTTCATCTGTTCCTTATGGAATAAGTTTCATCAAGTTTCGCACGAGATGGTATTTTATGTGTTTATTTGACTCTTTTTATTGCTGCCACACTTCATTTCATAAGCTTCTTCCCCTTTCCTTGTCCTCTCTTCCCTTTCCCTACTCCATTTCTCTCTAAAATATGATACACTGTTATTTGTTTTCAGTGACTAGAATTGTTGTTTCTCCTTATTGAAATTGACTAATTGTATATGTATCACAATACTCGACTTGAATTTGATTGTTGAACCACTGTATGTTTATTTACATATTGAAAATTAATAAAAAAATTAAAAAAAAAAAAAATATATATAAAAAAAATTTTTTTTTCCTCAGTTAAGGCCGATACGTTTTCTTCTACATATTTTTCGTAAAAAAAAAAAATCGCAATAAGCGTTTATTGATTGGTTTGCGCAAAAGTTATAGCGTTTACAAAATAGGGGGTATTTTTATAATATTTTTTTTTACTAGTAATGGCGGCGATCAGCGATTTTTTTTTTCGGTACTGCGACATTATGGCGGACACTTCTGACACATTTTTGGGACCATTGGCATTTTTATAGCGATCAGTGCTATAAAAATGCATTGGATTACTATAAAAATGCCACTGGCAGTGAAGGGGTTAACACTAGGGGGCGGGGAAGGAGTTAAGTATGCCTGGGTGTGTTCTTACTGTGGGGGGGGGGGGGGGGGCCTCACTAGGGGAAACACTGATCCTCGGTTCATACATTGTATGAACCGAAGATCAGCATTTCCCCTGCTGACAGGACCGGGAGCTGTGTGTTTACACACACAGCTCCCGGTCCCCGCTCTGTACCGAGCGATCGCGTGTGCCCGGCGGCGATCGCGCCCGCCGGGCACACGCACGGGAGTCGCGCGCGCCCCTAGTGGCGGCTGGGAGAGAGGACGTCATACTACGTGCTCTCGCCCAGCCGAGCCAACTTGTCGACATATAACGGCGGTGGGCGGTCGGCAAGTGGTTAATGAATGAGGGAAAAAAAAAAAAAACACCACATCTAAGGACTCATAAAAAATTATTTGTCCAGCTTGTAGGCAGGTGCAGCGCAGTCTCCCTGCAAGGGTGGTGCTATGCGGCGGGTTCTCCCGTGCAGAAGACAAGCCGGAACCAGGTTCCTCTGAGGCCTTTGTAGGTCTCTTCAGGGAAGCAGCTGTCCAGTTGGACGCTACTGCCCTGATTGACCTGGTAGCCATCTTTAAGGTGGGCAGTGCTTAGAAAAAGCAGTGTCCCCTTGGGGTTGGGACAGATCTCCCGCTAGCTAGGGACAGTCGGAGTAGCACAGGGTCAGGTTCCTGTGGAGGAGGGACAGAAGTCATCCTGTGTTGGGCCCAGTTTTCGGTTTCCCACGTTCCATGTCAGATGCTGTCAGCTGTCTCTAGTATTTGACGTCACTCTGTCTAGTTTGTTTTAAGAGTTTGGTCTGGCGTGTTGTACGTTTTTGCAGAGTTCACTGTCCTTGCTCGACATTAGTCTTCGTGTGAGTTTCCTTCCACTGTGGGCAGTGAGCCAGGGCCATACCTACAAGCTCTCACCGGAATACTACTCTCCAGTGCTGTCCTCTCACAAGTCTAGCACTGGTCCTCTTATAGGCTGAATGATGCTCACCTTTAAACTACTTAGGGCTCATTCATGTGCAGTGACCTGAGTTGTTCTGCACTGATCAACACAGGTCACTGAGAAGGCATATAAAAAAACAATGGTTTTCTTTGTGCCTCATTCACACCACAATGTTCTGTACATATGCAGTGCAGTGCTTTGCAGGGAACTGTCACTTCACAATGGTTGACAAGAAAATACAGTGTATAAAAATGTAATATAATGCAATGGGCATGATAATGCAGCTAAAACATTGGCATCAAGGCACATTCAGTTTGTATGTGTTTCAGTGAGTTTTTATGTGCATTATGGTGTGGTATGGTGCCCAGTGCAGAGGGTTGGGCTCCCTCCAGACATACCTGCCCTTAATCTATCCAATATTATAGATATGCTTCAACTTTGGAGCCTCTCAAAATTATATATTTAGGACTGCAATACACTGGGGTGACGTGGCCGTTGCATCTTACATACAGTGCCTTGCGAAAGTATTCGGCCCCCTTGAACTTTGCGACCTTTTGCCACATTTCAGGCTTCAAACATAAAGATATAAAACTGTAATTTTTTTTGAAGAAACAACAACAAGTGGGACACAATCAGAATTTCAAACTTTAACAAATAAAAAACTGAAAAATTGGGCGTGCAAAATTATTCAGCCCCTTTACTTTCAGTGCAGCAAACTCTCTCCAGAAGTTCAGTGAGGATCTCTGAATGATCCAATGTTGACCTAAATGACTAATGATGATAAATAGAATCCACCTGTGTGTAATCAAGTCTCCGTATAAATGCACCTGCACTGTGATAGTCTCAGAGGTCCGTTTAAAGCGCAGAGAGCATCATGAAGAACAAGGAACACACCAGGCAGGTCCGAGATACTGTTGTGGAGAAGTTTAAAGCCGGATTTGGATACAAAAAGATTTCCCAAGCTTTAAACATCCCAAGGAGCACTGTGCAAGCGATAATATGAAATGGAAGGAGGAGTATCAGACCACTGCAAATCTACGAAGACCTGGCCATCACTCTAAACTTTCAGCTCATACAAGGAGAAGACTGATCAGAGATGCAGCCAAGAGGCCCATGATCACTCTGGATGAACTGCAGAGATCTACAGCTGAGGTGGGAGACTCTGTCCATAGGACAACAATCAGTCGTATACTGCACAAATCTGGCCTTTATGGAAGAGTGGCAAGAAGAAAGCCATTTCCTAAAGATATCCATAAAAAGTGTTGTTTAAAGTTTGCCACAAGCCACCTGGGAGACACACCAAACATGTGGAAGAAGGTGCTCTGGTCAGATGAAACCAAAATCGAACTTTTTGGCAACAATGCAAAACGTTATGTTTGGCGTAAAAGCAACACAGCTCATCACCCTGAACACACCATCCCCACTGTCAAACATGGTGGTGGCAGCATCATGGTTTGGGCCTGCTTTTCTTCAGCAGGGACAGGGAAGATGGTTAAAATTGATGGGAAGATGGATGGAGCCAAATACAGGACCTGGAAGAAAACCTGATGGAGTCTGCAAAAGACCTGAGACTGGGCTGGAGATTTGTCTTCCAACAAGACAATGATCCAAAACATAAAGCAAAATCTACAATGGAATGGTTCACAAATAAACATATCCAGGTGTTAGACAGGCCAAGTCAAAGTCCAGACCTGAATCCAATCGAGAATCTGTGGAAAGAACTGAAAACTGCTGTTCACAAACGCTCTCCATCCAACCTCACTGAGCTCGAGCTGTTTTGCAAGGAGGAATGGGCAAAAATTTCAGTCTCTCGATGTGCAAAACTGATAGAGACATACCCCAAGCGACTTACAGCTGTAATCGCAGCAAAAGGTGGCGCTACAAAGTATTAACTTAAGGGGGCTGAATAATTTTGCAGTTTTTTATTTGTTAAAAAAGTTTGAAATATCCAATAAATTTCGTTCCACTTCATGATTGTGTCCCACTTGTTGATTCTTAAAAAAAAATTACAGTTTCATATCTTTATGTTCGAAGCCTGAAATGTGGCAAAAGGTCGCAAAGTTCAAGGGGGCCGAATACTTTCGCAAGGTACTGTATATATGCAAACTAAACCCCTTGAGCCAGATTAACGTATAGCGGCGTATCTTTTGGCCGGCGTAGCGCATCCCATTTGCACTACGCCGACGTAACATAGTGAGGCAAAGCCAGTATTCACAAAGCACTTGCTCCCTAAGTTACGTTGGCGTAGCAAAAATGGGCCGGCGTAAGCCCGCCTAATTCAAATTAGGCAGGTAGTGGGCGTGCTACATGTAAAGTAACCGTGACCCCATGTAAATGAAGGGCCGTTGGTACGGCGCATGCGCGCGCATACTCAAAATTACGTCGCAAATACTCCCTACGATACGACGGCTCAATGCGTACGAGGTGTTTTATCTTTACGCCGGCGTATGTCTTACGCAAACGGCGTAGCTTACTGCGACGGGTGTACGTACGTTCGTGAATCGGCGTATCTTGCTCATTTACATATTCGACGCGTAAATCAACGTAAACGCCCCTAGCGGCCAGCGTAAATATGCACCCAAGATACAACGTAGGAGACTTATGTCAGTCGTATCTTGGCAACAGTGAGGCGTATCTCATTTTAAGAATGCGCGCAAAGATACGACGGCGCTCATTCGGACTTACGACGGCGTATCTACTGATACGCCGTCGTAAGTCTTTCTGAATCTGGCACCTTGTTTTTAACGTAAACTGTTAGACAGGGTCAATTCAGTTGGTTGCAGGCTGGCAAGTGAGCTGGGAATTTTTGTTTGTTTTTTGACATGCATCGCCCTTCCATATGCTCCATGCTGCAAAGGCTAGTTAAAGGTCGGGGTGGCTGCCATTTTTTTTATGGTTATGGTGTGAAAGGATCCCCACTGTGAGTCCAGGACATTATGGACTGCCCCAACCCCCCTGGTTCATGTGCATAACACTTTGCATTAACCTTAGCTGTAAATGCAGGTTGCAAGCACAGGAAGATGTGTGCCTTGATATAAATAGAAGCTCCTACAGTGCTGAGCAGGGATAAGTACATTGAAGTTGCTACGCATACTAAAACACACCTGCATTTACCTCTATAACAAGCCTGTGCGTAAAATACTTAAATGTTATTCTCTAAAAGTTACATTTGCCTATTGTTATCATTGCAAAATTGTCAAGCCCCCGGCCCCACCCAAAAAAAACAAACTATATACAAATGCCAGGGTACAAATGTACATTATTTGTGGTTTACACAACTCCTTAGCAATGTAACCTTTGAGCCAATGTGCCTTAGGCTGTAAACCTCACAGGCAGTTTCATTTGCAGCCACAAATGATTTTGCAATGTTGCATTGACAAAGTATTGATCCTATAGTATGTATTTCACTTACCTAATACTTTACAGGTCCTCACAAAGATTAAATTTCAGCCGGCATTTTCTTTGCTTTTTTTTTAGAGCTAGTAAGTCTTTCCGTCTGTATGAAGCAACACAGCTCATTAGCTCAAGAACACAGCTTCCTGCTTTAGCCGTCCTCATCCCACCCCTTTAAACCTTGGCCACATTTCATATAAGCTGAAACATGCTGAATCAGTGCTGCAGTTTATGTAATGCATATACACTTACTGCAAGAAGAGTTATGAGTTCCTCCAAGTGCAGCCTGCTGCCAGCAGGTTACAATGTGAATGTGAAAACTCATCAATGATCAGCTATGGCCTAATGCTGCGTACACACAGTCGTTTTTTGTGATGAAAAAAAACGACATTTTTAAAAACGTCATTTAAAATGTGTGGGGAAAACTTTGTTTTATGTCTTCTGAAAAACGACAAAAAATAAATTCGAACATGCTTAAATTTTTTATGACGTTTTTCAAAACGTCGTTTTTTGTGTCATTTAAAATGATAGTGTGTGGGTAAAACGACATTTTTAAACCCACGCATGCTCAGAAGCAAGTTATGACGCGAGCTTGAATGGAACAGAGTGCCGTCGTACGTGCTGAACGTAACCGCGCTTTGCTAGAGCATTTTGAAAAAACGATGGTGTGTAGGCAACGGCGTTTTTTAAAATGAAGTTTAAAAAAAGTTGTTTTGTTTCATGATAAAAAACGACCGTGTGTACGCGGCATTAGACCAGTAACATTTATTCTAAGTGTCTAAAAAAATAAATAAGGGCTTTAATGTTAAAATAAGGAATTGTTTAAAACCACTAAATGTAAGGCTTCATTTCCACTGGCGTTTTTACAGCCACTGTTGTTAGGCTTTTTTACAGCTTAAAAACGCCTGTCCATGTTTATTTTGTAAAAAAAAAAAAAAAAAAAAAAAAAAAAATATTTTTTTTGTGAGCTGCAGCTTTAAAAATGCCGCGGTCGCGTTTTTGAGCGTTTTTGCGCGTTTTTTAACGTCTGGCGTTTTTACAGCTCTACTCTGGAGCTTCAGAACGCCCTGGTCCCGCGTTTTTTTTACAGCTCAAAAACGTCTATGCCACTTGCAGCTCAAAAACGCCTATGTGGGAATGAAGCCATAGAATAACATGGACAGGCGTTTTTAAGCTGTAAAAAACGCTCAGAAACGTGGCTGTAAAAACGCCAGTGGAAATGAGGCCTAAAGATGAAACGTTTTAAAGCAGCCTCCCCGATATACAATGTATGTATACAAGGCATACTAGTGTTTTATCTCGGAAAATGCTACTTCAATGCAGTCCCCAGATGAGTATAAAAAATAAATAAAAAATGTATCTTCCAGTGGAAACTGCTCACAATACATTGTAGAAAAGCAATGCATGCTAGTACCGTTCCAATCCAAACCAGACCAAATAAACGATATGTACAGTTGGTCCCACTTTAAATTTATAAAGCTAAAAGAATGACCAACAAGGCTACTTCACCCAACCAGTTCACTTGTCAGACTTTACTGTAGGCTATTCCAGGGAAGGGGGTCACTTTTAGTCTAGGTTCACATCTACGAGCCTGCGTTTGATGTGTTTTTCAGGCACATTTCAATGCATTTTGCTTTTTTTCCCCCCTTTCTCTTTAAACGCGCTGTAAAAACACTCTATATAGCTGGTTGCTAAGGAGAAGGCCGTTGCATCCTTAGCAACCTATGAGTCATCAGCCATCAGTGCGGCGGAAAGATGAATGTAAAAAAAATAAAATGAATAAAAGATTGCAGACAAAAAAATTCACAAAAAAACAAACGGCATGGGGTTCCCCCCAGGTCCATACCAGGCCCTTCAGGTCTAGTAGGGATTTGGAGGGGACCCCCCACACCAAAATGTAAAAAATAAAAAATGGCATAGCCCCCCGCCTATGGTGGGGGCCCCACAACATTTTTTTTAAATTGTATTTTGAACTGTATTAGCCGCAAATCACTGTAAAAAAAGTCCCCGACCCTTTTAGGAAACGCACCGGCCGCAAAACGCATAGATGTGAACCAGTACCATAGGAAACCATGTTAATCGGACTGTAGTGCGTTTCTACAAAATGCACTAAAAACGCATAGGTGTGAACGTAGGGTTAAGTTGGGCATGTATCAGCCGATTTTTGAATGAACATTAGCTTTTAGCACTTGATTTTGTATGTAGTGAGAGAACCTTCTCATGAATGGTTACGAGCCAGAAAAAATCCTCTCAAAAACAATTCAAGCAACCCCCCCCCCCCCAAATAATTTCCCCTCTTCCAGCTCAAATCCTCTCCTTCCCCAACTCCCCCCTTCAAGCACAACTCCTCTACCCCTCAAAATTCTCCTCCCCCAAATCCCCTATCCTAGTATTAATCCTCCCCACCAAATTTCCCCTCCTAGCACAAATTCCTTCAAACATCCCTACTATCACAAAACTCCCCCCCCCCCTTTCCAAATCCCTCTTTACGGAACTCTACCTAGTACAAATTCCACCCTTCAAATCACTCATTCTAGCACAACCCCCCATAATCATCACCGCACCCAGGGCAGCCGCCTTTCCTGACCACCCCTTGTCCCCACCCTGAACCCTACTAACGATTAGAAAATCAAACTAGGGCCAGCTTTAAAGCCCAATTCTATATCCTACAGCTGGCCGTATATTAGTTAAATTTGGGTAGAAAATCCTTCTTTCAAGAACATATGATTTTCTAATGGCTAATAGGGTCAAATCGGCATTCGTTTTGACTGCAGTTATAAGAAAATGTGAAAGAGCAGGATGGAAGACTTTTCTTGGATGAAATTAAATGTGTTTTTTGTTCAGGAAAGTCTATACACTCCAAAATCACTAAAAGAAAACATTTACTGAAGTACTTTCAAATGACACTTACCTTGTCATCAATCGTACTGAACTTTCAGTCAAAACTCCACTATTGTATGGTCAGACATGGCTAGAAATCATTGAGTGCAGTCTGCTGTGATGTAGTGTTATTAGTGCTCAGATCCTGACATTCTGGTGTGGTGCGTCAATGCTTTTCTTTTTGTGCCCTAGCATGCAATGCATTAAGACTATTCAAATGAAAAAGTCCCAAAAAAAACATGCATTGTTTTTGCAACACAGTGCGGGGACAATGTGCTGGGGTGTACTACAATGCATGCCCTTTGGAGTTGCCTTGCCATAGTTTGTTGGGGTGCCGATCAAAATGACCTTTAATGGAATAGCAACACCAAATTTACTAGATGGACAGCTTATGTATACATGTTGATCATATCGCCCCAAAGACCCCTTTCACACAGGGCGGACTCTGTAAAGTCAAATGCCATGTCAAGCATGTGGTACCCAAATGGCTGGTGTTTTTGGCACACTTGAAGCAAAGTTTGCAAATTGCAACAGTGCGATTGGCTGCACTTGTACTTAAAAAAGGCCCAGGCGGCTGAGTTGTGGGAAGTGGGTCGGGAGATAACTCCACAATCTCATGGAATAGGGTGGCTGCTAGGGGGGGGGGGGGTGCTTATTACCAAAATGTAGTAGAGACTGGGAAAATGTGTACTTGGATGCACTTTAATCAATGGAAAGTAGTGTTTGGTGCACTTTAACTTCAGTTTTTACTAAACAGACACATTCCAATATACTGCAGTAAAACTGCACTGACACTTTGATATACGGCCATAAAAGTGTACTAACGCACTTCAACATACTGCAGTAAACGTGCACCAATGCATTTCAATATACTGCAGTAAAACTGCGCTGGCACACTTCAATATACTGCCTTAAAAGTGCACCAACGCATTTGAATATACTGCGGTAAACGTGAACTAACACCGTCAATATACTGCAGTAAAAGTGCCCTGATGCACTACTATACTTCAGTTAAAAGTGCCCTGACACTCTTCAGTATACTGCAGTAAATGGAAGAAATGACTGTAAGCACCAAGATGCAGTGCAATTAAGTGAAAGTCACCATTACTGAATTAGCAGTTTATGTTTAAATCATTAGACCAAAAAGTTTAGGAAAGCACAATGATGGTTTGGCAAAGGAGGCTGCTGTCCTCAGAGAGATGGCTCTGTCCACAGAAAGATAAAAAGGGAGAATACCAGAAGCGCCACCTTAGTAATAAAATTGAGACTTTAATGGCAAGGTACAAATGAAGTCACGTGATGTGACGAACATGCGTCGGGACACTAGAGTACTGATTGGGAGCAACACCTTAATGGACGGCAGACGAGTGCGGTGCTCGTAGGAGATGCGACCGTATTTTCCCTGCTCAATGTGAGTTTTACATTTTATTGGTTATTAAAAGTTTTGCTGTGCAGTCTCACGCGATACGCCCCCTCTCCTCCTTCTCCTCTCCCCTCTCTGCTCCTTTACCCGATTATGAGCGGCCGCTTCCACAGATATCTGAGGAGCTGAGTGCTGACAGTGAGAAGACCGGGATACGAGCGCGGCGCTCGTGGAGACAGGCACCTTCCCCTTATACACAGTGTGAGTTGTGTAAGTGTACACTTACCCACTGCATCCTTGAGAAACCTTTTCTCTTTCCTTTGAGTGGCAGGAGGCCAAGCTACAATATACATTTATCTTTTTCTCTACATGTATGGTCAAAAATTGTGATCTGTTAAGAGGATATTCAACAAACTAGAGGCTGAAGTACCAGCAATTTACCTCATGTGTGAGTGACAACCAGGAGGTAAGCCGTTTATTTAACCTAACGGTGTGGGTTGCACGATCCGTGGATTGAATTGGGTTGCACTCCTTCACTTATTGGACTCTGGCATTCAACCTTCTTGTTTATTCAAGTCACTTTTCTTACCTCACTGTGAATCCCATCGATTTGGGTTCCCACTCACTGCAATTGCATGTTTTTCACAGTCATTTGTAGTATACATTAGGTATATCACTCATTTTACCTATCCAGTCTATTTTATGTTTTATCACCCAGTCCAGCTAGGATCAGATTCACCTTTTTGTAGGTCACTTTTTGTTGCATTTGTACACGTTTGACTCCCCTGATTCAAACACCCCCCTCTCCCCTCCCCTTTTCCACCACCACTGCTTCCCTGTCCATTCTCCACTAGTTTAATCACAGCGCAGACACTCACAACTATTGCATTCACTTTTGTCCTTCATTGGAAAGACTTCCCTTTCTGTTTGCTGCAGTTCCCACCCCTAGTTTAACATTTTTCCCTCCCCTCTTTTCCCTTGCCACTCCATTACCTCTACACCTATCCATCACAGCGCAGGAGTATCACCCAGTTCCATACACTTACAGGAAACATGCAAGCTCATCTGTGTCAATGGTTCGGGGGGGGCTGCGGGGTCTCCTCATGCCCAGAAAGGGTATCCAGTGCATGGTTGTGTTGGTTGTCTAGCCGCAACACATCCCCTGTGGACACCAGAACCAACCTGGAACACACAGAACCGACGTCACGAGCCGCATGATCACATCTGGGAGAGCTATCACAGGCAGGAAGGATTGGCTTGGAAATAGGGAGATTAGATCCTATGCTCACTCTATTATAAATATTGTGCAGGGTAGATATCCTAGTACAACAGGGTTTGACAAATTTGCTTGGAATCTAGGAGCCAGCTAAAAAAGTTAGGAGCCAGAAAATGCACCCCGTCCCGGCGAGCTTGCGCGCAGAATCAAACACATACGTGAGCAGCGCCCGCATATGTAAACGTGTTCAAAACCACACATGTGAAGTATCGCCGCGATTGGTAGAGCGAGAGCAATAATTCTAGCCCTAGACCTCCTCTGTAACTCAAACATGCAACCTGTAGATTTTTTTTAAACGTCGCCTATGAAGATTTTAAAGGGTAAAAGTTTGTCGGCATTCCACGAGCGGACGCAATTTTAAAGCGTGACATGTTGGGTATGAATTTACTCGGCGTAACATTATCTTTCATAATATAAAAAAAATGGGGATAACTTTACTGTTGTCTTATTTTTTAATTAAAAAAAGTGTAATTTTTTCCCAAAAAAGTGCGCATGCAAGACCGTTGCGCAAATACGGCGTGACAGAAAGAATTGCAACGATCGCCATTTTATTCTCTAGGGTGTTAGGATAAAAAAATATATATAATGTTTGGGGGTTCTAATTAGAGGGAAGAAGATGGCAGTGAAAAATAGTGAAAAATGACATTAGAATTGCTGTTTAACTTGTAATGCTTAACTTGTAATACCAACGGCCACCACCAGATAGCGCCAGCTCACACATCTGGTGGTAATAACTTGTAATACCAACGGCTCACCGCCAGCTCACAAAAAAAAAAACCCACCTTCCAAGCCAAGTCGCCAGGACGCTATTTCTAGTCGCCATGGCGACAGGGATTTGTCGAGCCCTGTAGAACAATATCTCATTAATTGCCGACTCACCGATTAAGGTGCAGTCTCCATGGGCCAATGAACAACATACGGAAGAAAACCCCCCTGGGAGGAGAAGAAAAGTGAAGAGGCCCCCCCCCACACACACTCCCTGGATAAAGAAGCCACGGGCAGACCACGTTGCATATGATAATAGATTTTAATGGTAGAAAATTGGCACATACATAAATACAGACACTCAAAACCCTTCACCAACACCCTAAATATAGTTAAAATTAATAAGACAACGCTGTCTAATTAAAACTCAAGCTGCATCACAAAAATGCATGCATGCAGTAATACTCTAACAGGGTAATTATCTGGAAAGTCAACCCAGTTGACCACACTGTAATGTAATGGATCAGCCAATAGAGCTGACCAAATCCTATTGGGGGACATGATAGAGCTGGCTAGGCTCTAGGACTCATTAACCTGCGACATCAAGCAATATTAGACCGCTCAATTGGATGAAAAATCCTGTAGTGAGAGGCTGTAGATGCAAAACAGTCAGTGGATGGATCAGACACACTTGAAGCCAATTCTTCCAGGAAGGATTGGCTAGCAGGCCAAGCGCTTGGAGTGTGAGCTCCTATTGGCTTGGAAGAATTTTCATTTGTATACACAGAGCTGAAGAAGGTATTTAATCAATTTGTTTTCTCTTCGTCCCCAGTAACCGACTCTAAATTATATAGCAAAAGGTCCTACATATTAAGGCCTGACTTTACCAATAATGGATTTAAAGAGTATTTGTAAAAAAAAAAAAAAAAAAAAAAAAAAAAAAAGAAGTAGGGCATTTTTTTTTTTGCAGCCTTTAAGAGCAACTTCACCCCTAAGGGAAAGGGCCCTTGTTTGTCTCTTCCCCCACTCCTATTAAACACTTAGGGCCGGATTCAGATACGAGATATGACGGCGTATCTCCAGATACGCCGTCGTATCTGAGTGCGGGCAGTCGTATCTATGCGCCCGATTCAGAGAATCAGTTACACATAGATTTCCCTAAGATGCGATCGGCGTAAGTGTCTTACACCGTCGTATCTTAGGCTGCATATTTACGCTGGCCACTAGGTGGCACTTCCGTATAGTTACGCAAGGAATATGCTAATTAGGTATTTACGCCGATTCAGAAATGTACGGCCAGTGCATTTTTTTACGTTGTTTGCGTTAGGCTTTTTCCGGCGTAAAGTTGCCCCTGCTATATGAGGCGTAGCAAATGTTAAGTATGGACGTCGTTCCCGCGCCGAGTTTTGAAAATATTACGTTGTTTTTGCGTAAGTCGTTCGCGAATAGGGCTCACGTTGAAACCAATGAGGCTTTGCGGCGTAATTTCGAGCATGCGCACTGGGATTCTTTCATGAACGGCGCATGCGCCGTTCACAAAAAACGTAATACACAGGGTCATCTTAAATTTAAATAAAACACGCCCACAACATAGCCATTTGAATTAGGCGGGCTTACGCCGCCACACATACGTTACGCCGCCATAACTAAGGACGCAAGTTCTTTATGCATACGGAACTTGCGCCCAAAGTTACGGCGGTGTACCGTATCTGACATACGTTACGCCGCGCCGGCAGATACTGCAATGTATCTGAATCCGGCCCACAGTTTTTTGGAAGTGTGTGTACCTGGTTTTTACAGGTACCTGCTCCCAGTTCCACCTGGATCGCCTAGGTAATCTTAGCAGAAGTTCACCTCCCTTTCACCCGTTGGTCTTCTGAAACACATCACAGGTCTCAGAACTGTGGGACTATTCACAAAGCACGTGGCTCATGTATGCGCAGTGGGAAGCTGGCTGTAAAGCCACAAGGCTTTGCATCTGGTTTCCCTTAGTTAAGATGCCTGCACCTAGGCCCAAAGCCAACTGAAGAACCAGCTCAGATCCCTGGGCAGCAGAGTGTCATATTAAAATGCAGCAGCTGCAGTATGACAGAAGCTCCTCAGATATATTATATGCAACTTCCAAAAGATATGCCTTCCTTATTTTTTTAAATGCCTTTTTCTTTGGACATGCACCAAGTTTTACTTTTTAAACATATTGCTCATGATAACATTTTGCAGTGCGTTTGCATACAGTCGACATGAAACATTCCTATTTATGTATTCTTCCATACAATTTGGTTAAACTTGATTAGTTGGTCAAGGTTGTGACCTCCTGTTGGCACCCCTGAAAGGTGAGGGTGCAAGGAACAGCTCCAATTGATAACAAGGAAGTGCTCAGAGGGGTGGATTACTTAAACCAGTCATTGATAATTCAAATCTCAGCCAGTTCAGCAGGGACCAGCCCAAATTTGATCGACTTGGGTACATGCAGCATGTCAGATTTCTAGCATTTCATTATGGTCAGCAGCTGTAGCTACAATCACTTTGTTCTCTTGGCTGGGACTAGCTCTGCAGGAAGGATTTCTCCCCCCCCCCCCTCAACTGTCTTGATGGGGGGGGGGGGGGGACCAAGCAATTTTCTTTTCTGCAACCCATGGTTGCAGGAAATAAATATCACAACATCTATGGCCTGCCTTAGACAGTATTTAGCAGGCATATCCAACTGATAAAAGGCTATTAAAGAATATGTGCATAATTCTGGATAAGGTTGACTCTACAGCAGACCTGGGCAAACTACGGCCCGGCGGACCTTTTAATCCGGCCCCCCCGCCGCCGAAATCGCCGCCACGTTAATCACCGCGGCGGGGAACATTACAGACAGCGTTCGTTTGAACAGCTGTTTTCTCCGCCGCGCATAGACATAGCAAGGGGGAGTCACATAGACACTCCCCCTTGCTCGCGATTGGACAGATCCGTCCAAGGGGGAGTGTCTATGCGCAGCGGGGAAAACAGCTGTTCAAACGAACGCTGTCTGTAATGTTCCCCGCCGCGGTGATAACAGTAGGCAGGGCCGGGAGGGGTCACTGTGCCCATCACACGCAGCCACTTGTGCCAACACATGCAGCCACTGTGCCACCATAAATTGTCGCCACTGTGCCCATCACACGCAGCCACTGTGCCCATCACACGCAGCCACTGTGCCCATCACACGCAGCCACTGTGCCCATCACATGCAGCCACTGTGCCATCACACGCAGCCACTGTTTAATCAATTGTTCTTGAATAAACAGTGGCTGCATGTCCCCAGCCTCTGTCCCCCTCCTGTGCCATGTCCCCAGCCTCTGTCCCCCTCCTGTGCCATGTCCCCAGCCTCCGTCCCCCTCCTGTGCCATGTCCCCAGCCTCCGTCCCCCTCCTGTGCCATGTCCCCAGCCTCCATCCCCCTCCTGTGCCATGTCCCCAGCCTCCATCCCCCTCCTGTGCCATGTCCCCAGCCTCCATCCCCCTCCTGTGCCATGTCTATAACAAGTACTCGTACCAGTTTTCCAACAATGATATTTACTGCTTTTTATAAAGAAATACAATTGATTTTATGCAGTATTGAGTTTAGCCTTTTGGCCCGGCCCTCCAAAATATTTTTAGTTTCTCATGTGGCCCCATCGAAAAAATAATTGCCCACCCCTGCTCTAGAGGAACTCAATCTACATCCAAACTTTAAAGACTAGTTACTACCAACTTCAAGTATGGGTATATCCGTTTTCTTTGTGGTGTCTCACCAGGTGCAGTTGCAAGCATTTCAAATAACAGGGTTTCACCATCCACCACACGCAGTTTAACTGGATCCATAATTAAATACTGAAGTCTGTAGTGTTGCAAACTCTTCATTTTCAAAAATCTGTGTTTCCATTTCTGAACTTTAGGGGAGAAGTCAGGAAAGAGCATGTTAAGCAAGAGTTCACCAATGTCACAGAAATAAGTTATTTGTCCCTGTAATTTAGTAAGCATATTAACATGGATTCTGGCAGACTGCCAAAAGGGAAAAGGTCTGGTAGGTACCTGGTGTGCATATTCAAACAACAGATAAAAGGTTGTCTCTGCCTATAAGATTAGCCTATTGTTTAGCATATTCAGGTTGACTTCCTCTGGGCAAACTATGGCCCTGATGCTGTTATGACTGTTTTCCCAGGGGGCTAAGCTTCAAGTGCATCTGCATGAGCCCACAACATGGCTACCTTGACATCCAATTTCAGGGGGCTTGTGACATTTATGTTGCTGACCCAGCCCTTCAAAGCAGATGTTTGCACCCTAGTTTGTTAGAGATAATGTCTTATATGATGGCAAACCCACCCAGTAAAAGTGGTGTACTGTTGGACCTCTGCAAAATGAAAGTCCTTTAAGGTAGGTTCAGGCAATTGATTGGGGGTCCTGAGAAGGTACTTATGTTGTCTTTGCAACTCTGCTGGACATAACAGAGGCACAGCCTAGACTCCAGATTCTGCTGATTCAAAGGGCACCTGCAGGCACTCTTGATTGTCTAGCAAACCACAATAGTTTGGTACTAGTAGAAGGTGCTCAGTCTGACCACTGGTGCTAGAAGCTCATCATGGCTGCCATGGGTAGCAAAATGGCACCTGAGAGCGCTATCAAAAAGTACAGCAAGGCTGAGTAAGGAGAGGGGGTTGGGGTAGCTGCAGATAAGACATTAACAGGATAATTGTGTAGGGGCTCAAGAACACAGCTGTTGCCCACAGCACCAGTGAAAAGTGTCTACAAATTTCACAACATGGCTATGAGCTACTGGAATGTAGTAATACAAGCAACTTCCAGGACCTTCACAATTTTATAGTCAGACTGTAGTGAGCTATTGCAGTGCCTCCTGCAGAAGACTGGTCACAGCCACAAAAAAAAAAAAAAAAAAAGCAAGCTTTCATCTAGTCTCAGTGATCCAGGACAGTCACTGGAAGATAATTTATAAAGTATTGACATACAGCATTTTATGTAGTACAGGCATCCATTTGCCTACATTTCTGTACAATAAATGCTAGAAGAAAGTGTCTGTGGGGTTAAGTCAGGAGTCTGAGATGCCCGACTAAGCCATTATGCGTCCCAATCTGTAATGCACAAACCATTTAAATGTGGAGAAATGGCATAGAAAAATAAGACTGCCCCATCTTAAGTGGTAGTAACATTTGCTATGCATTGTGATTTCCATTTAACAGACAGCAGAATTTGATCTTTCAAAAATTATACAAACCAACTTTTAGAAGCTTATTTGGCACAGAAAAAAAAAAAAAAAAAAAAAAAAAAAAATATATATATATATAGCATCTTCTTAAGATTTAGTTCTGTGCTTAGAATGCTGTAAAATGAAAATCGCAGCATTATGGTTTACCACACTTCAGCTTTGCCCTTCTCACTTCCTAAATGAAGAGTCACAAGAGTGAGTGTTTGTTCTGACTGAGAATACATTTGCTATATACATAGTCACATAGGATGACAGCAGCAACAATTAAAAAGGCTATACATGGAAATAAACCAAACCACTAAATTAGTCAAAGATTTAAAAAAGGAGAAAACCATCTGTGCTGTCCATATAAACTAGTCACACCCCCTTTAAAAATGTTCCCAGTTGTACAGCTGGAAACCAAATGGAGTGCCCTTAAAGGCTGTATGCAGTTTAACATTAAGTGATACACAGGCTTGTGTGCATTGTGCTGCCATTTAATAGCATGCATATTCTACAGCACCAACCATTTTGTAGAGCACTTTACATATTCAAGCAGACAGCATGGTAGTCAATACAAAAAGAAGAACCTGCTCATATGAGCCTACAGCTAAAAAAGAAGCAAGTGGTGCAAAAAAAAAAAAAAAAAATGTTTTAACTGAGCAGGAATGAGTTAGAGGGGAGAAAAAAAACCCCCACAGTTAGACCCCTTTCACACTGAGGAGTTTCAGGCGGTACTATACCGCCTGAAAAACTCCTGCCCAGCAACCTCAATGTGAAAGCCGGAGGGCTTTCACACTGAGGCGATGCACTGGCAGGAGAGAAAAATAAATAAATCTGTTAGCAGCATTTTTGGAGCGGTGAGAGGAGCAGCATGTATACCGTCGCTCCTTCCCCATTTAAAACAATGGGAAACAACGGCAATACCGCTCGCAATGCACCTTTACAGAGGTGCAATGCGGGCGGTATTAACCCTTTATCGGCCGCTAGCAGGGGGGGGTTAATACCGCACCGCTAGCGGCCGAATCCCGTGGCAAATCCGACGGTATAGCGCCGCTATTTTTAGCAGCGCTATACCACGGCTCCCACTCCAGTGTGAAAGGAGCCTTAGGAAGAGGTTTAATATATTGCCAAAGGAGACCATACACATGCTATAGGGTAGCACTAAACGGATATGAATTTGCTTTTTTTTTTTGGCGTTGAGCGGTGTTGAAAATCTAAAATGAATGGGCTGCTTTAACACAATATGCTTCAATGGATGGGAATATGTTACGCCCATTTACACCTATGCATGTAAAGTGCAGTGAAAAATATATACCCATATTTTCTAGCGTATAAGACTACCTTTTACACTTAAAATTCCCCAAAATCTTGGGTCATCTTATACGCCGGGTATAGAATGCTGCCCAATGGATCTCAGCCCCCTGGATGCCTGGTAATACTGTATGTGGCTTCAGTCAAATACAGTATTCACTGCCGGGGCCAATCCCGGCGAGTAATGTATTCGATTAATGAATACAGAGCCTGCTCGGATTTGAGTAACCCCTGCCAATCCGAGCAGGCTACATACAGTAGCCTACTCAGATTGGCTTTAAGAGAGGCACTGGCTGATGCTACAGCCTCCACAATACAAGCAAGCTTTGTATTCATTAAGAATACATCGCTCACCATACTTCACAGGGTAAATCCATTCACCGATCTCCCACCAATATACATCCTGCAGTTTGCCTTTGAGGTCCCAGGCACCCAAGAGGAACAGGTGAATCTGGGACATAGGACAGGGGGTGGTTGTATTACTAGTGAATTTGAATACATTAAATGCATTGGTGGACAATTTACATAGCATGTAACCCAAAAGTGGCATAGGTCTGGTTAGTGAAAATTCTACTTTCCAGGTGTGGCATTCAAGAGATATGTCTGTTATTAATGTTTGATTTAATGTATTACATATCACAGCATGGTGAATGAGTAGCTGGCATTCTTGCTTTGTGTTTTGAGGTTGCCCAAGTCACTTTTTCCAGGCCAGTAGCAGAATGTGGTCCTCAAACAGCTAAATGTTGCCATTAAGGTCACCAAAAACCATGCAATATTTTATGCATCTGCATTGAGTTTAGAACATCTGCAAAATAAAAACATAAGCTGCAATGGCATACATATTCACCAATGCACAGGTACTTAAAGTGGACATAGACCAATCAATTTCCAAGAAAAAAAAATACATTACACACCCACTAATTTTTTTACCTGCAAGAAAGCACAAAAACAAGGGACACTCAAGACATTAGAAAGAATAGGATGTTTAATTCACAAATTAAATCTAACAGTATTTGCTTTTCACTGGTAAAAGCAATGGATGTAAGTGCTGTTACTGAGTTCCCATTGTATATGCTGTGAGGATATCTTGTTTACTGCAAAATAAATCTTCAGCAAAAGCCATCTATTGCAATACAGACCTCTCCACAGCATATTTTATGGGATACATTCCTAAAGTGTCACCTTGCTTCAATAAATTATGGAAGCCAACTTCCAAGCCAAGTTTTAGATTCACTTGAAGTTCTTTGCAAATTCCTCCCCCTTCTTAATAGAGGCCTTCAACTCTCCCATAGCTTCAGCTACAAGCTTCTCTTCATAGGGAGTCAGTTTTCCCAAGCCAAAGTTCTTCTCAATGCCATTTTTCTGTTGAGCAGAAACAGATTAAAATAAATACAAATAAATTTGCCCTCATTAAGCATAAAAGCAAAACACAGATTTACTGTATGATTAAATAACCCATTGAGGGGGAAATTGTACAGTGTGTGCACATCTTATCCATTTTAATACCTTAGATGCATCGGATCCTCAGGCCAAAGGAGTGATCACTATAAAAATGTACACAGCCTTGGCCTCCCAGCTTATGTAGCCAAGTGGACATCCAACCCATCTCTGGACCTTACACCCAAAGACTGGTCAGCCATCTGGCACGCAACCCAGAGTATCTCTAAACATATCTGCTTTAGAAACATCTTAAGAATATAAGATAGTAACAAGTGCCACACAAGATGGCATAGTAGGTTTGGGACTACCCGTCTACCTGCTTTCAGGATTGTGTGAATCAGGTGGGCCTTGCAAAGTTTGTTACAATTTTTTGTTTTTTTATTCTCTTATCGCCTGACCCACAGACAGCCCTTCTAAATGCAACACCCACAGGGCTGACCAGGAACAAATGACATCTCCTTTTCCATACAACGGCTGCAAACCAAACAAACTGCTATTTATTGGGGGGGGGGGGGGGGGAGAATGTTGACTAGCATCACCCAGGAGATACACCTCAAAATTGAGGCAACACTACAGGATAGGGTACAACGCTACTCCAAAGTCTGGCGGCCTCTAAGCGATTAGTATCTGCCCCCTGGCTTTGAGAACACCCTCTTGGAATCCTGACCCCATTAGTAAGTTTCATTTCCCACTGGCACTCTCCAGGCTGCCACGAGAAAGACTCCTAGATCCCCTTCTTTGATATCAGTGTGCTTTCCTGACACTGACTGGGGACGGGCCAACAAAGTGCTGGTTACTTATTTCATCATTGCCACCATTTACATTTCAAATCTTACATTTACTTAGTGCCAACACAGTAGCTTGATGTTTGTATTTGTTTACTTTCCCACTTTTAATGACATAGTGGGCTGATGTTTGTTGTACTATGCTCCCTGCATGGAGTGTTCCTCCATCTTAGCTCCCATTAAACAAAATATTTAAACCCCCAAATAACTTGGATGGAAAAGTGATCAGCAAATTAGCTATATTAATTTCACAACAGTCAGCCTTCCGTATGGCATGCAGGGAAGGCATCATGGTGCTTAAAAATAGAATTCCACTTTAAAGCTGTAGCTGCTGACTTTTAATAAGGACACTTACCTTTCCTAGGTGCCCGTGATGTCCGCTCCCCAACAGCGATCGCTCGGTCCTGGCACCTCTATCCTCACTAAGGAAAGGAAACAGGCAGTGAAGCCGTAAGGCTTCACTGCCTGTTTCCTACTGCACATGCGCGACTCGTGCAGCTACCACTTGGGATACATAATGCCCAGAAGGCAGCACGCCCCATTCACCAGAAGACACCGCGACTGAGGACAAGGAAGACAATCCACTGCGGTGGAGGAAGAGGCAGAAGAGCTAGTTCAACATAGCAACCGATATATATATATATATATATATATAAATATAAATATATAAAAAAATAAAAAGGGGTGGAACTCCACTTTAAATAGAAATCGTTTTTTGCTTGGTACAAACCAACCATTACAAAACAATGTGGCCAGACTTGCAAAAGCAACTAAATGGTTTAAGCTGCCAACAGTAACCAGAGCATGAATTGAACACAACTTTTACAACATGCTTACCCCCAGCAGCAGAGGAGTTGAGAAATATGTGCTTTCAGTCTCTTCAGATCTAACAAAAGAGCATTCCACAACGCCCTCCTTTCCATTCATAGCATCCAGCAGTGAAAAGACAAAGCGTGCTCCAGCATAGGCCATGGACAGTGTTGCAGATCCTAGAAAGAAATTGTAAGATGAGCAATTTCTACGCTTTACCTGCCTACAGTAAGGAGTAAGCCAAACCAACACCCTTTGATCGATGTGTGCCTTAAGGCACCGCGGTTGTTTTGCAAAAGGCCCATACTTCACAACCCCCCCCATTATCAAGGGAAAATGTATTCAGAGGGGCCTGTGAGGCAGTGCAAGTTGAAGCGGAGCTCCACCCCAAAAAGGGGGAACTCCACCCTTCACTGCCACATTTGGCACCTTTGGGGGGGGGGGGGGGATTTGGGGGTACCCGTTCTGATAGGTACTCATTCCCACTTCCAGAGAACCCCCCCCCCCCCCCCCCCAATCACTGGGCCATTCAGAAAAGCGCAGTAGGGAACAGGCTGTGATTTTTGAAGCACAAAGATAACTTCACAAATGGACTTTAATAGCAGTATTGTTTGATACCAATTATCTACTGCAATTTTATTAAATTTTTGTGAAATAGTTAATTGCACAGTTCTTCGTTGAAATGGTAAACTGATAGGATTCTAGGACAGCGCTGTGAACAGAGTGGAAATTCATAAAATGCCCTAAATAAAGCAGCTATAGAGAGTAGGGAGTTTCTAAAAGCATGGATACACACACCAATTTCTAATCTGTGCCAGTCAGTTGATAATGCTTTTCTTTGTTGGGGGGGGGGGGGGGGGGGGGGAATTTACACAATTGGTCATACAGTCCATTTAATAAGTTCTTATACAGCTCAGTACATACCTGCTCCAGCTTTGGCTTTAACTACTTCTGTCCCAGCTTCTTGAATCCTGGAAACAAGGGGTTCCAACTGGTCTTGAGGAAATTCTACTCTGGGGGTAGACTGAAACAAGTAAAAACACACATGTTCTATGTTAAAGGAACCATCAACAATAAAAAGGGACATTTCAACTTTACAAGCTTTTCCACTGGTCACTTTGCCATGTTTCCCGGTTCTGTTCTTTGACACACACACGACTGGCAGAGGGACAGGAGACAATCTAGCAGCCACTAGAAATGTATAGTGCCAAATTTCACAAGCATCAGAACAAAAAGCCAACAGAAGAATGTCAACATTGCTGTGGGCCTCCAAGTGAGATGGGAGGGCAAAAAAGGGTAAGGAAGCCTCGAAGAAGAAAAAAAAAAAAAAAAGAATTTAAATATAAAAAAGGAAGGTAGGATATGCAACTGTAAGAGCAGGAGGTCCACAACTGCAGCAGTGCTAGTTTTAATTCAGCCAAGAAATCCGTTTAATCTATGCATCACACTGCATCAAAAAGAAAAAGCTAACCAGATGTAAAATCTTATGCAATCTTTCATGCGAAGAGGCTTCCAGAGTTATAGAAAGCACAACTTTCTATACAAGAAAAATATAAATTGTGCTACCTCCACAACCGTTCTTGACCAACAAATTATAAGCATTTACAAGTAGGTGATATCTAGTGATCTATATGAAGCTCACTGCTATATCAAAACAATGGAGTATAATGGCCACTAGGGTGCACTATGCAGCCATCTCAACACCCCTTAGCAATAAATGATAATGGTGATTAGAAGGAAAAAACAAAAACACTTGATCAAAAAACATAACTAAAATTAGGTTATAGCTCTTAATAAAAATAAACAGTCCAGAATAAAAGTTTATAAATATTTAGCAGGTGAAATATCAAACACCCGTGCATTGTGCCACATTTCAGATTAGTTACAAACGTGTCTAAAAAAAAAAAAAAAAAAAAAAAAAGTATGTGTCCTCCACCAGACTTATGGATTGGCTCCTTACCAGATTGCCACTATCCCTTATGACAGGGGATCAGAAACAGCATGTATTAGGTCCCAATTTCGCAGTTCAGACATACACGGTCCTAATGGATCTCATTCACAAGAAATTTCACCGGCATCAGTGCCCACCATGTAAGAAACAGTAACAGCACTTATTCAGTCCAGGGAACATCTGCAGCAGCAGGATCATCTTATTTTCTCTTTCCTGCTGCGGATGTTCCCCGGACTGAATAAGTGCCGTTACTGTTTCTTATACGGTGGGCACCGATGCCGGTGAAATTTCTTGCCCCCTCGGCAAGCAGGCTGCCGTGGGGGCACACAAGCTGGCTTGCACCCAAGACACAGCACGGCTTGGCTACACCCCAGCTGCTTCCTCATAGGCTTTGACTGCGGTTGAATGTTTTTACCCTAATGCAAAGAATGCATTAAGGTTAAAACACTTTTGGCTTTACAATCAATTTAAGGCAAAAGTAAACATAAAAGGGATCTTTAACCCCTTGGAGCCGTGGGTGGGCCTTGGGGCAGAGTGCTTGCATTAGTGCAAAAACAGCTATGCCAAGAGCGCGTGCCCCTAGAATGTAGAATACTTAGGTCTATCCCTTTAGTAGACAAAAGAAAAAAAAAAAAAAAGCTTGAACTTGTGCACACAAGAATGGAGTTTGACAGGAGGAAGATACCTGAGAAATCAGAGGTATAATAGTTTTTCCAGCATGTCCACCAACAACGGGAATATTCACACGTGCGGGATCCAGGCCCTAAAATAAAAAGGGTTTAACTACATATTTATATATTAAAAAAAAAAAAAAAAAATATTTGCAATCTAGTAAACATTGAACTTTATGCAGAAAAAAGATAGCATAGTATACAACCCCAATAAAGTGAACAGAATGCAATGATCTGCAAGTCTCACAAACTCATATTTTACTCACAATAGAAGATTCTGTAAGCATCTGGGAATGGAAGTTCTCCCATAAAGAGGAGCTAGTGTCCCATGCTTGAGAGGCAGGACCTCTCAATTCTATGAATAGTTTAGGACCCACTGATAATGGGGTACTTTGATGCAATAGTGGGCTTCGCACTGTATGACTAAATCCCCATATTTTAAATAGCCTTGCAGGATTTAAATGTTTTTGTATGTGTGCGCTGTAACCCATTCTGTGGGAATGGAAACCAGCTGCTGGAATTGAGGTTGAGGAATGTCCCATTCTTGCCCAATATAGGATTCTAACTGCTCAACAGTCCTTGGTCCCATTTTCCAATTCAAGATGCACCAAATATTTTCAGTTGGTGAAAAGTCTGGACTGCAGGCAGGCCAGTTAAACACCCAGACTCTTCTACAAAGCCATGGTGCAGTTTAGCATTATCCTGCTGAAATAAGCAAGGGTGTCTGGATAGGATCAT
Source organism: Rana temporaria (assembly GCF_905171775.1). NCBI lineage: Eukaryota > Metazoa > Chordata > Amphibia > Anura > Ranidae > Rana > Rana temporaria. Next base: position 260,382,819 of record NC_053490.1, on the reverse strand, counting down.
ATGCTGCTGAAAAAAAAAAAAACTGGTTATAGCTTGCCTTTCCAGATGTGCAAACGGCTCATTACATACACCACCATACCATTAGGCCCCTAGCCGTTTTTTTTTTTTTTTTAAAACAGATTGGTGAACCTCCACCCATCTTTACTTCTGAACCTCCATCTTTGAGACATTCCCTTTATGATGGCCTTCTCCTCAATCAGGTTAAAAAGGCAAGAGGTCAGTAACATAATTAGTTGCATGTTCTTTCAAATGTTCTTCCTTGATAGTACCACTTTGCAAGCTTTGTTGCCGTCCCAACTGAGACCGTGTTGCTGCCATCAGTTTCAAAAACAACCTCCTCCCACCCCTCTTTAAAAAGACCTGAATTTTGGCATTCAAGCTAATGGAAACTGGGTCCATCAAAAGCATCCCCCCCCCACCTTAAAATAAATGCACATGGAGGTTGCCAACAAATATCCACGAGCGCCTTAATAATAATATCAGACCCCATCATGCATTTGCGTACATTACGGCACCAAGAACAAAGAGCGAACAAGACCCAAGAATTTCAACCTTAACTATCCAACCAAAAAGTTTGGATGCAAAAGCGTCACTTACCTTCAGCTCTGCTACAAATGTGTTGGCTCGAACAATGTCCAGGGTAGTAACACCAAAAATATGGTTAGGATTGTAAACACCATGTTTCTTAAAAACTTCAGAAGTAATAGGAATAGTTGAGTTTACCTATTAAAATAAATAACACAAACAAAAATAAATAAATAAATAAATACTTTGTAGATTTTTCAAATTTAAGCTTTAATAAAAAATATTTACAAGTGTAGTTAATTCTAGATAGCCAAAATGTGTTACTCTACAGAGCAAAAACATATGTAGAAAAGATTCATAAACACGAGATCAACCTAAAAGAATCTTTGCTTGACAATTGCCCCCAACTCGTAAAGGTTCCCCCCCCCCCTCTAAATAGCTTCCTTTACCTTAGTGCAGTCCTCCTTCACTTACCCCATCCTTAGATTTTGCTTTTAAGTGTCCTTATTTCTTCTGAGAAATCCTCACTTCCTGTTCTTCTGTCTGTAACTACACGCAGTAATGCAAGGCTTTATCTCTGGTGTGGAGAAAGCCTCTTGAGGGGGGGGGGGGGGGGAAAGAGTGGGCAAGCTGGAGTGTCAGGACGCCCACTAACACACAGCTCCTTTCTCTATTGGCAAAGTAGAGTGTGTCCTGACTTGCCTGCTCGCCCCCTTAAGGGGCTTTCTCCACACCAGGGAGAAAGCCTCGCATTACTGAGTGTAGTTACAGACAGAAGAACAGGAAGTGAGAATTTCTCAGAAGGACATTTAAAAGCAAAAATCGAAGGATGAGGTAAGTGAAGGAGGACTGCACTAAGGTAAAGGAAGCCATTTAGGGGGGGGGGGGCGGAAAAAAAAAAATCTGACAATCATACCGCCAGGGTGGTTAAATAACTAAACAAAATAGTTTTGTATGAACCATTGACTATAGATATACTTAGGCCGGGTTCACACCTTTGAGTTTTTAGCTTTGCGGAAAACACACTACAGTTCATTTAACATGCTTTCCTATGTGTCACATTCACATCTGACATTTTCCCCCCCAATGGTGCACTTTTTTGGGAAGGGTCAAGGTTGCATTTTTGGTTTGATAGACTTGAAACAGAGAGGCAGCAGAAATACAAAGATGCAGTGCTTAAGTTTTTGATGCGTTTCTGCTGCAAAGTAGACACATAAACCTGTTAAGATTCCAACCCCTTTAATCCCATGTGCAAGAAATGAGCAGAAATAAAAATTTAGATATTAAAAAAAGCAGAGCGTGCAGGTTGCTCTTTGCAGCACAGATCAATCTTTGGATGTTAACACCAGTAAGGGAAAGAGTACCTAAATAAAATTACAGTGTAAACCAACACTAAACTCACAGGATTGGCAATGACGCAAATCATGGCTTCTGGGCAGTGTTTAGCACAGGCATCAGTCAGTGTAGCGACAATAGATGCATTTGTGTTAAACAGATCATCACGGGTCATGCCTGGTTTCAAAAGAAAAAGAATACAAATTAATCCATTTGTCCATGCATGTGCCGATATGATACATTTCATATTAGTCAAGTCTTAGTATAAAACATACCAGGTTTCCTGGGAACACCAGCAGGGATTACTACAACATCAGCACCTTTCAGGCTCTCTGAAAGCTGTTCAGCTCCAATGTATCCTGTTGATTGAGGGCAATACAAATTTGAAATAGTGAATGCAGAAGCACATAAATAGGAGGAGAGGGAAGGGGGTGTAGTAGGAAAAAAAAAAAAAGAGAAGGGGGGGGGGGGGGGGGGGGGAGATCCTATTGTAAATACCACTTTTAAGATACAGTGCACCATACCATACACCACTGTAGTATAGTGTCTGCTGTGCACAAGAGTTTCACAAGTTTGACTTAAGAGTATGTGGTTCTCAAGCGGGCACTGGAATTTGGAGAGATTGTGGCTGAGTGAGGGGGGTGGAGGTCACAGTGATTAGTAGGAAGTTAAATCAATATCTTAAATATTCTGTAAGGGTAACCCCAAGTCTAAGAAACGGGGATCATTGAAATGCATAAGAGGAACACATGGCAACAAACAGATCACATACAGGCTTCAAAGCAATGAATGCTTTAAAAGAGGCTCCACTTCCTTGCAATACGGCAATTTATAAGAATAAATAAGCCACCATATCAAAAATTCTCAGTTTGAGAAAGATTGTAAATCCCAATTACTACAGAACGGGGGGGGGGGGGAATTATATGGGGAAAGCGCAACCAATGCCTGCCGAAAATACCTGCGATTTTGTTTATATGGTGCATTTTTCATAGGTCACTCAAAACAGGTGCACCTTTTATGCATTTTTGCCACCACTTAAAAAAAACGTGCAGATAAGGACACACACAGGTTTCAGTCAAGTGCATCCTGAAATTTTTTAATTTCAGTTCACCACTACTAAAAGCCCTGAGTATATAAAAAAAAATAAAAATAAAGAGTGGAAATAGTTCTAAATGAATTTCTCTTTGTCTTACGTCACATGGGTGTGTAGACTAGCTACTATAGCTCACAAGGCAACTCAACTGGTGTTCTACTGTGCGTTTGCAAACTAGCAAGGACTACCCCAAAAGCAATAAATCTTACCTGTCACTTTGGCTCTGGTTTCAATGTGGCTCAGATCTGCGGCGACCCCTGGTGTGTGAGCAATATCATAGAGGGCAAGGTTGCTAATTAAAGGACTGTTCTTCAAAAGCAAGGAAAGAGGCTGTCCAATGCCCCCAGAGGCTCCAAGCACTGCCACCCTGGCATGATTCTAAGGAAATAAGAAAGCACAAGAAACAACTTAAAATTGTGCAGATTGATGCAGAATAAGAATAGTGCAATAAAACTACAAAGACCAAAATGACATTTAAAGTTAAATGAGAAAAGTATGGGGGCTGCCATTGCTGGAAGTTGCCCGACTTTATCCAACATCAGCACTTGGAGTCAGAGACCCGAACCAAGCCTGGCATACATGTTTGCCAGAAGAGAGTCAAGGTTCCTCACCTCTGCTTGTCAAGCACTAAAGCATGACAGCCAGAGAACTAGCATTCACAGAATCAGGTAAGCAATTGCAGCCTTTAATGCCTTATGACAGATTCTCCAAGCGCTTGCTCGTCTTTCTACAAGTGATACATCAAATCATTTGAACAATATTTCCTCTTCAGCGTGTATTCACACTTACTGCAGTGACAAGCTTTACTGCATTGTAAAACGTCTGTCACCACAAGGACGCATAGGAATCGTTTTCTGTGTGTCAAATTCACACTGCGCTGCATTTCATCTTGCGTAGACAAACCCTTCCATAGAACTTAACAGGGTGACCGGCCTTCTGGATGGCAAGCTGTAAAACTTCCAGCTTCTGAAAGGTGATCCTCCCCAGAGGACAAGTTACGCAGCATCCTTGGAAAAATGCCCATCTGTATACACAGCAAGGCATTTCCTCATACACCAAACTGATATTCTCAGTAGAGCCTTGAAAGTGTTGGTTTATTCTTTTATTCCTTAAATTAAAAGCCTGGTGATGCACAAGAATGCCCCATTACGTGTGTCCCACAGAAAAGAAAGCACAGGCAAAGGATAACAAAATGGTTACAATGTTTTATACCAACACTAGTTAAGGTTACATTGTACATGAAAAGTTCTGCTGGCTTCATACATGACAGAAAGAATTTGGTCATTGTTAACCCACCAGGCTCTGAATAAAGATTAAACTCAGCTAGCACTTTCAGTAGGCCGATCCTATTACATACCTAACATTTTGCTAGTTACAAGTGCTCATGTTTGTACAAATGAACAGGTGAAAAGTCTTTCAATGGTCTGGCCAGTATCCAACCATGCTCAATGTCAATACCACTTAGGCCCATGTTCACCCATTACAAGGGCTTTAGTGAGTCCAGAAAGCACAGTTGCAGCATTCAGCCCGGCTACCTGAAGCATAATAAATGTATGCAGGCTAAAATACTCCCAGGACGTTGCCAAGTGAGGCCTAGTCATCACTGCTCACCTCCACCATCATAGGAGTGAGCTCTCTGATTCAAACCCCCTCATACACTCTGATGAAGTAGCTCTGAGCGCTCACTCCTGTGATGGTGAAGGTGAGTAGTGATGACTAGGTTTCACTTGGCAACGTCCTGGGTATATTCCAGTCAGGCTTCATAAGGTATGTAAATGGCCTGCCACCTATAGCAAGGGTATTATTCATCTTTAGTCACCGCTGCACAGTTCTCATTTACAGATGCCCCTCATCTGCATAGGCAGTTGTGGTAAAAGTGAACAATCCCTTTAAATGACAGCCTAGGCTGAAAGAAACATGGAGACTGTCACTATAAAAATGCTAGTTGCCTGGCTGTCAAGCAGATGTAATTTCTTGAATTTATTGCAGAGGTTTCCTGGGACAAGCATGAAGTTGAAGACTCCTGACTTCCATTTGTGGCATGCATGTCCCAGCTATAAGCTTTGGAGAACATGGAGAAGGAGCCATCTAAAAAAAGTTTAAAACACTTGCCGCCCAAGGCCATTCCTTTACATCCTTGAGTTGCAGTGGTTATAACAGGATGATGCTTGCAGCAACGGGCTTTGTAAAAGCAACCCCAATGGCCAATTAGCTGCTGGATTGCTTTAACAGGCTCCCCCACCAGGGAGCCTGGGACTGCGGCTGGCTGGCCATAGAAATGAACGAGGACTTGAACGTCCCTAAACACCTCTATGGTCTAAAACTGGAAGTGATGAGTGTTTTGTCACTTCCGGTTTCTGTTTTGGGTTTACTGGCTGGTTGCCGGCTAGTGAAGCACCCGATCAGACAGATCTGTGTCTGACTGGTTGCTTTGGAGACCAGAGCTAGGGTCATAAAGAGAACCTGTCACAGCCCATGCCATCAGAGGATGTTTATCCCTTGTGATAGCAATAATGTTGATCCAATTTTTTTTAATAAAGAAACAAAAATAAAATCAGAGCACGCCACCCCCAAAACGTGAACGCATATGGATACACAAAATCCCCCCCCCCCTTCCAGAGGGGAGGAGAGAAGTGTCAAAATAGGCTTGTGAGGCAAACAGTTAATGCAATGTTCCATTCATCCAAGCACCCTATAGACCCCCACCCCCTAATGATTACAATAAGCACCCTATAGATCCCAACATGATTAGAATAAAGCACCCTATAGCTCCCCCCCCCTCCATGATTACAATAAGCGCCATATATAGATCCCCCCCATGATTACAATAAGCACCCTATAGATCCCCCCCCCCATGATTACAATAAGCACCCTATAGATCCCCCCCCTCCATGATTACAATAAGCGCCATATATAGATCCCCCCCATGATTACAATAAGCACCCTATAGATGCCCCCCTGATTACAATAAGCACCCTATAGATCCCCCCCATGATTACAATAAGCACCCTATAGATCGCTCTCTAATGAGAACAATAAGCGCCCTATAGATCCCCCCCCCCCATATGATTACAATAAGCACCCTATAGATCCCCCTAATGATTACAATAAGCACCCTATAGATCCCCCCCATATGATTACAATAAGCACCCTATAGATCCCCCCCATATGATTACAATAAGCACCCTATAGATCCCCCTAATGATTACAATAAGCACCCTATAGATCCCCCCCCATATGATTACAATAAGCACCCTATAGATCCCCCTAATGATTACAATAAGCACCCTATAGAGCCCCTAATTAGAATAAACGGCCTATAGATCCCCTGATTAGAATAAATGCAATCCTGCGCTTTGCACGTGAATGGACTGCAGAAACATGTATCTCCCATGGGCAGCCAATGACAAGCCACCCCCTGCCCTAAGGAAGTGAGCCCTGTGCTCAGCATTATACCGGCCCCAGCTATGAGCAGTCCCCACCACCCAGACACATAGCCCCGGACAGACACCTGAGCGCTGGTAGACAATCCTCGGACGAGGCCTCCGGCTGCGGGTCTGGCGATACGGGAGAACATGATAACAGGTACACACAGGCTTGCAGTGACTCCAACGACCTCCAGCAGCAGAGACAGAGGAAAAGCGAGGGGGCGGAGCTTCCTGGAACGTCGGACGTGTGCCGTGACCTTCCTCCGTCATAGATAAAGGCCGACTCTGCGCATGCGTATTACATTAGGACTTATAAATGACGGTCTTTCTAATGTGATCGTGTCATGTAATAATGGTGTTAGTTACTACGATCCTCGTGGTCTATGACTAGCTATATTTTGCGCAGGGAGCCTATGATGGGCGTATAATCAGCTGTGGTTACGTATTGATGACATCTGTTCTATTTTAGAAGCGCCCTGCACGTAAAAGGCAAACTTGTGATGTATAGTAGGGTGTCATGGCTGATGATGAACACAGGGGGCGGAGTGGAGGAGCGTGGTCCTCCATAGATACCAGTAGAGCGTCCTTAGTAACAGGACAGGCAGCTCGGTGTGCCTTGGTGGTGTGTGTGTCTGAAGGAGCCTGTCACCTATACTAGTAAGTACACTGCACCAGGGCTTTTTTTCAGGGGGAACTTGGGGGAACTCAGTTCCACCACCTCTGGCTAAGACCCTTTGGTGCCTGCTCACCACAATCACTTGTAAACACAGAAGTCCGGTTTCTGTGTTTACAAGTGACAGCTCTGCACTCTGTGTGTAACCCCCCTGAACTCTGTATTCTGTATGTAATGCAATCCTGATATTTAATGACCCTTTAAGACCCTTCTACTGTTTTTGAAATCTGAACGGGGTAGTGGTCGAGTTCCTGCACCTATTTTCTGAGAAAAAAAGCTCTGCACTGCACCATCACTGATCACCACATTCCCTGTCTATTAGGACAGAGATTGTGTACAACACTCACCCTACATGTCATGTTATGTACACACAGGGTGTATCTCAGTTTTATCTGTCCAAAATGTACCTATAGTCAGGCAAGGCCAGATTTATACCTTGGGTGCTCGGGGCACTTCAGGTTATGTGGACCCCCCATACACAGGAATTAAAGCAGATCCTCACACTCAGCTTCCATTATCTCCACCCAACCTCTACACAAATAGTGCCGTTTTTTTCTTCTTTTTATTAATTAAGAAAAGATTTTGGGCCATCGCCCATGCACATTACTCACCTAGGTGAATGCCATGCACTGTGCTCCCTGTGCCTCCCATGATAAGCACATCACATATCACAGGTGTAGCGCTACCCCCTCAGGAGCCGCTGGTTAGATTTGGGACGGCATAATTATGTTACCTCCGTGATGTGTCTAGGGTTGATGGTGATGCTGAGAGCAGTGAAGGAATGTCCAAATCGTGGGTTGACGTTTATGACGTTTATTTCTGGTCCAACACGACCAACAGTCAACTCAAGGTAGATAGAATAGGTTGGTGAAGAAGAGTAAACTTTGCAGATTCAGGCTATGGATAGAAGAAGCAGTCCTGCCTCCAATAATTATGTTTGTTTCATCGCCACTCCAGCCGGCGTGGGTATAGTGCCCCTGGACAGGTCCCTCTCACAGACTTGGCAGCCAGGGCGTCACTCGGAACTGCTGGGAAGGAACAAGTCTCTGCCACCGACTTGACTCTATTAGGTTTTAGATTATTAAAGGGTCTTTGCCACAGGCCCAGTACTCAGGAACATGAAAGTAGAGCGAATCCTCCCAGTCAATAATTTGGGGCCACCGACTGACAGTTTGCATCATACAATCTGACAGTATTTGGTCACCCAGATCCCCGATGGTTCGTCCAAGCCCTATTGAATCACCTGCCTCCGGGCTCACTTCAGACCGACTCCCCACTGAACAGCACAGCCAGCTTGGGATCTTTCTCTCAAAGTGTGGGGACCCAGTAAGTCACTGAGGTCCCATTGTAGCTTCAGTTGCTCTGAGCCATGAGGGCCCAGAGTCAGGAACTCTGCGTAGCATGTGCGCCCCAGCCAAATAGGCCATACCGCCGGGGGGCCCGTCATGTGCGCACACCCTAAAGGTGGGTGCCGCACCAGGAACCAGGAACCCACGAAGAACCCCGGGCAAAGGCCTCCGCCACAGAAATACCCCTCCCCAGCATGCCCCACGAAAGAAAAGCTCCTCTGATTGGCTGCTGAGGAAGAGCGGCTCCGCCTGGACCCCTCTGGCGCCACCTGCCATCCAGAGATGGAACTACATCTCTGGAGTACAGAATGACCCACAGGACAGTTCAGGGCTGGCGACAGCCAAAATTTAAACAGATCAACCCTGATGAGAGCAAATAACTCTCTCATTCTACTAAATTTAACATAGCACCTGTACTAAAAAGTACACAGGCGCTATACAGGTAGTATAGTCTTTCATTCAGTAAGGAGGGAAATGCCTAGCAGCACGTCAACAGGAGGCCCACCAGCTAAGCAAGCATGAGCCATCAGCCTCCTGATGACTTCACAATTTTACATGGCAGCACGGGACCTGATCAGTGGCAGAAGAGAAGATTCTGCAGGACAACGCTGGGTCTACTGGGTGGGTGAGTACCTGAAATTTGCAGAACACACCACCCCTGAGGGGTTTAAAAAAAAATGGGCGAAGGGTGACGATCTGCTTTAAAATACACAGCACATTTAGGTCCCATCCATATCTTGGAAAGTGAGAACTAATTCAATCATAGATTCAATAAGAGACCCAAGAAATAAATCATGGTGTAGTATTTTTATTAAAATAAAATGCAGACAAAGTTGTTTTAAAATCAGCTACTCACATGCCTTGGGTGCCTGTAAGACACCAGCACATTCAGCTCAACTGGGAAGGTATAGTAGCACCGCCGCTCATGCCACCAAGTCGGTGTGCATTCCAAAGGATGGACATGTGACGGGCAATGGACCATATATGATGTTGCAGCTCAGCCTCTGTGCATTTTGTGCATAGTACGTCTTCAGGAAGCTTTTGATAAAAGGATACTTACCTGTCCAAGGATCCAGCGCTGTCCTTACCCGGGCCAGTCTTGTGCGATCTGAGCTGTGCTGTGTAAATGGTCCCACAACCTCATGGGACCAGGGACATGACCAAGAGATTGTGGGCAGTGGGTGGAATCACCAAGATCAGTGATTTCCAAACTGCGGTCCGGGGGCCACATGTGGCCCTTTGCTTGCTTTTATCTAGCTATTGTACAGTAACACTGGGTCATCATTCCTTCCACTTACACTAATGATTGGGCAATATTTCTCCTCCTAATGCAAGGGAATATTTCTCAGACGGACACCAATAATGGAGCACAATTCCTCCCACTGACATCAATGGTAGGGCACTATTCTTTCCCTTGATACCTGCACTTGGCACCATTCTTCCCACTAATACCAATGATGAAGCATTGTATACTCCCATTGATGCCAAAACATTTTCTATTCACACTGGCCACAGAGAGTCTGAAGGACAGTTAACATGCCCCTTTGTTTAGAAAGCTTGGAGACCCCTGGCCTAGGTCATCCGACGGAAGTGCAGAATTTGGAGTGGATTGGGTTCACAGCCATTGACCAAACCTTGTTAAAACCTGTTGCCAATGTGTTAACTTATATCATATGCGCTTTGATGTTATTGACTGCTATGGGCTTCCCAATGCACTGAAACACAGAAAATAAATACTATTTTATATTTTTTCAAAATGCACTACACTGCGGTGCTGACATGGGAAGATACACAGAGCTTTCACAAGCCAAATTAGCATATAGATCTACTTTAAAAAAAATTGAAAACGTTGTTCTTTGTTCCAGAAACATGGGCGAATTGGTATTATGCACATCAACAGAATTATACAACATCTTGAACCAGTCAACCAAGTTCTCTAGACTTGCTGAACCCAACTATTTATGCCTTTTAGGTAAGTAATGTATGTGTTTATCATTAAAGTGTATGTATAGCCCAAACTTTTTAGTTTTGGATAAAATCGCTTTCTGGAGACTCAACAGGAAGTGAGAGAAATTTCCCTTTCTTTTACAGTTGTCACCAGAATACGTGTCCACATTGGAAGACTTAAGCTCACTTGTTGGTGACAACTGTAAAATGTTGAATTTTCCATAATTTACTCTTTCTGTGACAATGGCCCACAGGACAAGTAGAGGGGAGACAGCAATAAACATTTGACAGAGGATCTAAATCTGCTTATCTACATCTGTAACAAAAAAAAAGTTTTGCCTTTGCATACATTTTAAAGAAGAACCTCCCCCCAGCCTAAAAATTGCAGGTGCATGCACACAGATTCAAGTCAAATGTAAAATAAATGATTTCTAGCAAAACTTACAATTTATGTATTTATTTATTTCCTGTTTTCTGAGTGACATAGTCAGTGCCTCACAGCCTCGTCCTGGAAAGGCTATGTCACCTGTGCCTTCCACAGTGATCTTGTGCCTAATTTTTGAGATCTCTCAAGGTTTTGTGAAATCTTGTGAGATCTCGGGGAAGGGCCTTATTTTCATATTTGTCTATACATTGCTATGCCTTCAGCAATGAGAATGTCTGCATGTGCGATGACTGTCGCGTTGCTAACACCATAGAATTCTATAAATAATAACAAACTGCACCAGATCTCGAACAGAACATACATAGAGTGGCATAGAGTGGCAGGGCTGGACTGGGACAGAAATTTGGCTCTGGACTTCATCCAGACTGGCCCACTTTGACAGGTCTCTCCCATGGTGACCGGACAACTCCCGCAAACACCCCGGCCACCCGAGCCCCCTCTCCCCCTTCACTAGCTGTTCTACTTTATTAGAGTAGAACAGCTGGTACTGGTACTCTTATAGGCAGTACCAGTGGGGAAGCTAGAAATTATTTCACCCGGGGCAAAGAATCAGTTTGGTGCCCCCCTTATGGGACAAGATTAGGCAGAAGTCAGAAACTTCCAGGTCATAGTTGTTGAGTCAGCTGTCTGTCCCCTCTCCCCATACTCTTCTGTCATCCCCCCTGCTCCTCTGGTCCTCCCCCTGCTTCTTTGTTCCCCCCAGGTGAGCGCTGCGGGAAAGAGAGACAGAGGATCAGAGGGGGCGGCAGTCCGCTGTCACTGAAGCTGGCCCACTGAGCCATCGGCCCACCGGGAAACTCCCTGTAGTCCCAATGGCCAGTCCATTCCTGTAGAGTGGCAAGGATGTGGAATTCCCTTCCACAGGCAGTGGTCTCAGTGGGGGGGGCGTCGATAGTTTCAAATAACTATTATATAAGCACCTGAATGACCACAACATACAGGGATATACAATGTAATACTGACATATAATCATACACATAGGTTGGACTTGATGGACTTGTGTCTTTTTTCAACCTCGTCTACTATGTAACTATAGATCTGGCACAGGCGTCGTCGGTGGGCCAGCAGAGAATAATAAACCAAAAAAAAAAAAAAACAGCCACTAATGATGTCTTTTAAAATGTTGGCGTGGGATAATTGGTAGGGGTGTAAGCGAGCATTGGGATGCTAAAAAATATATAAATATAAAAAATAAATGAGGCAAGTAAAGAAAAAAAGTATTAAAGTATGTATTTTTCTATATTGATTTCTTTATCATAGTGGGGGTTTATTAGAGAAGACACAGATGGTATTTTAGGCCTTATGCACACTGAGCAATAAAAACACTGGCCAGGATTCAGGTAGAATTGCCCATAATTTACGGAGGCGCAGGGCAACCTTTTTGCCCTGCGCCCCCGCAAATTTGCTCCGCTGCCCTTGATTCACGGAGCAGAAGCTCCGTAAATTGCGCGGGTGCGCCGGCAAAATGCCCGGCGCAAGAGCACGCAATTTAAATGATCCCGTAGGGGGCGGGAATCATTTAAATTAGGCGCCATCCCGCGCCGATCGTAGAGCGCATGCTTCGTCGGGAAACTTTCCCGACGTGCATTGCAGCAAATGATGTCGCAAGGACGTCATTTGCTTCAAAGTGAACGTGAATGGCGTCCAGCGCCATTCACGATTCACTTACGCAAAGTACGTAAAATTCAAATTTCGCGACGCGGGAACGACGGGTATACGTAACATGGGCTGCCCCTGCTAATAGCAGGGGCAGCCTTGCGCGAAAACCGCCGTACGTAAACGACGTAAACTGCGTACGCAGGGCTCGCGCAACGTTGTGAATCGGTGTTAGTATGCAATTTGCATACTATACACTGAGCACAACGGGAACGCCACCTAGCGGCCACCGCAAGAATGCAGCCTAAGATATGCGGGCATAAGAGTCTTATGCCGCGCAGATCTTAGGCTGCAGTCGGCGTAACGAGGTTCCTGAATCAGGAGAGCACTCGTTACGCCGGGGCAAGTAAGCAATTGCGCTGTGTAACCTATGGTTACACAGGCGCAATTGCTTCTTGAATCTACCTCACTGCTTTTAGGGGTGTCCACTGTTTTTTTTCTGCCTCTAAACACCCTTCTGTGTTAGCCATGTGTCCATGCATGCATAGGTGTTTAGAGGCAAAAAAATCAAATAAATAACAGTGCCAGGACGTCCAGGAGCAGCAGCATTTTGGCAGAAAAAACGATTGACTTGTGTAAACGCGCATTAACACTAGGCGCTTTAAGCTCTTCAGTGTTAATTAATTTCTATAGCCAGAATAAAATATTATTCTGTCCAAATGAATTAACACTCAAGCGCTTGACGTGCCCAAACATTTTTTCTGCGAAAAACGCTGCTGCCAGGAGGAAAGGTGTTTAGCATTGTTGGGCAAATACCCTGTGTGCATGGGGCCTTAAAATAAAAAAAAGGCATTCCCAGCATGGCTTATAGAAATTGCAGGGTCTTGAGATTTGGTATGATTTGCAAATTGCGCTCTCCTTATCTTTACAGCTGCCTAATTTATTTACTACATTTATTACCAGTTACAGTAATACTGTTTAAAATAATACCTGAGATGAGAACAAATGTTTAGGAAGTCTGAAATACAGTAGCTTTTGTGTACATTTTACTTTATAATTGTGCATCGTTGCCTTCTAGATGCCCGTTCCAAACGAGAGTATAATGAAGGTCACATTATTACTGCAAGAAGAGTGAAGCAGGTAATGATGGTAAATGGTATATTAGTACATTATGGGAAAATAGATAGATAGATAGATAGATAGATAGATAGATAGATAGATAGATAGATAGATAGATAGATAGATAGATAGATAGATAGATAGATAGATTTCAATATCCAACATGATTTACATTTTTGAAAAGATCAAACTGGCAAGTTAATTGAAGAGAACATGTGTAATATGTTCACAGCTTATTGTTAGTACATGGCGTGAGACAGTAGAAGAGAACATTGACACTTCTCTTTATAAAACCACCATATGACCTCTAAACTGCTTGAAGTATGTGAAGGACATGTTAAACACTTGGTCAGCATTGACCATACATTTCCTGGTCACAATTCCAGCTCAGTCACATTCCAACGTATGTGCTTTTTATGCATGTTTTTTTACTGGCTTACATTTCGGATGAGTACTCTGTAGTCATAAACTTTTTTATCAAGTAGGAACCCTCTGCTACCTTTCTCACCCTAAATATTGGTCCACCATCTATACAGACACTGTAATCTAGGTAACGGAAGCTAATTACTATGTACACAGTATGTGTACATACTGTATATGTTTGGTAACCTCTAATGTGACAAACCGTGTCCGTTAAAAAATATTGCTCTAGTTAATTTTTGTTGTCCAAAAATTTTATTAACTTAAAACCAAATTCAAGGAAGGTAAAAAATAATGCTGCTAGTGCTATGTGTTTTATTACAATATACTAAATATATATTTTAAATGCTTGTAAATAATAGTATTGTAAATACTTGATTCTTACTTGGGATCATCCTCTTGTAATCCGTTGTATAGCAACACTCAGACTGAAAAATGGAGAGGCAGCACTACGGGCCAATCAGTTGTCCTGCAGTGCACATACATTGGCATGGTCTAACACAGTGGTTCTCAACCTGGGGGTTGGGACCCCCTCGGGGGTCAAATAAAGATTTGCCAGGGGTCCCTGAATCCTGGGTTGTTCTTAAAGCCCGCACCACTCTCCCTGCCTTTTTGTGACTGCCCAGCTGGGCTGTTCCTGGAGACCATGGTCTCCCACTCACCCTCGTCGCAGCCGCCCATTCATTTAACGACATGGGTGGGGGGAAAGAGGCTAGAGGTCAGCTGACTGGTGAGGAATGTGAAGTGGGAGGGGCTGGAGGAGACCCTATCTCCTGATTCCGGCATAGGTGTCACTGCTACAAGACGCCACAAAGTCAACACTACCTATGACTATAGTTGACATTTAAAGTCCCCACTACAGTTCTCAGATCAGCAGATGACCTTGTTCAAGAGCACCTAATCCACTCATCCCATTCAGCCCCCCCCCCCCCCACCAAGGAGTAAGAGAAAGATTAAAAATTGAGGATACATGGAAGGGAAAGGAAAAGAGGGGTGAACAAAGGGAGAGAAAGAGCAAGAAAGACGGCTAGATAGAGGGATGGGGGAAAAAAACAAGAAATTAGGATAGAGAGAGATAAAAGGGAAAGAGTGGTACATCCTAAAATGTACCATAAGTGGTTTTAATACTGTACACGTGGAAGGGACTCAGGGAGCGCTAAATGTCCATGGGTTAGAGGTGCAAATTACTTGTCTTGCCTTGGGTGCCGACAACCCAAGCTACGAAAATAATTTTACTGTTAGGGGTCCCCACAACTTGGGAAATTTTATCAAGGGGTCACGGCACTAGAATGGTTGAGAACCACTGGTCTAATAGGATGTAAAAATGGAGAGGTAACAGTCTACCACTGTTCTGCCTTCACCGTCCAATCACAGCTGGGGGGCGGGGAGGTGACCAGGGTTTGTTTTCTAAACTGCAGTAGAGCAAAGTCAGGTCATGATCTTGGCTGCACTAACTGACAAGGCTGTGCATATCCCATCTACATCGGATGTGTGAATGGGGGAACTAGCTTTTTTCAAACTACGGCTATAGCCGCCTGCAGTTATTTTTCAAAAAAAAAACCTGACAGGCTGGTTGTACTGAAGTCAATCGATGAATCAACTTTAGGACAACCAACCTGTCCATAGACAGATTGAAGTTCTGTCAGTTCCTCCTGAACTATGGCTGGCTTAAATCATGTAAATCTTCACTTCAATTACCTAATCAGTTGTGTTTTGTTCTTTTGACACCGAATGGCCTTTGCAAGTAATTCTATATTTTTATATCTGATTTCCTATAGGATGAAGATAATAATTTCTTATTACCTGAATCTATTGAGCTGGCTTGCATGAAATACTGTGTTGTTTATGATAGTCGGACCAATTCCTTGGATGGAGACGGTAGGATAACTATTGATATTAGCTTAGTATTGCTATAGTTATGGTCAAGCTGTAATGGTGTACTAAAGGGTTAACTTTCTTCCACAGGCCCAGCTCTGGAGTGTGCGAAGGTGATTTCACAAGTCTGCCATAATCCTGTAATAGTGCTCAAGGGAGGCTATGAGGAATTCTCCGGCTACTACCATTTCTTCAGATCACAGAAAGTCTTTTGGATGCCGCAGGTAAATGTCATAATCAATAGAATACCAATACCATTTTCACGCTCATCACAAAATCAAACCAATGTGAACAATATAAGCAATACTAATATGTAGGTGAAGACAGCTGCACCACACACAGCCAACTGCCTATCCAAAATTATAATTAGGCTACTTTCACACCAAGGCACTTTGCAGGCGCTATAGAGCTGAAAATAGCGCCTGCAAAGCGCCCTGAAAGAGCCTCTTCTCTCACTCCAGTGTGAAAGCCCGAGAGCTTTCACACTGGAGCGGTGCGCTGACAGGACACTCAAAAAAGTCCTGCAAGCCACATCTTTGAGGCGCTGTAGGAGTGGTGTATATATCGCTCCTACATATATCGGTCTATATATCGCTCCTACATACAGTTGTATTCAAAATTATTCAACCCCCACTGAAATTGATTGTTTTGCCCAGTTTGACATTGATTTTGATCATTCAGTCATCCTGCTTACAATTAAATCAAAGAGGCACGTGTAGGTCAGACAAATATAACATTTATAATGAAATAACCACAAATGTCTTTTCTGTGCTCACATCATTATCAGTTTTATTCAACCCCCAGTTGACATTCAATCTTAGTACTTAGTACAACATCCTTTTACAGTTATAACAGCTTTTAAACGTGAAGCATAGCTTGACACAAGTGTCTTGCAGCGATCTACGGGTATCTTCGCCCATTCGTCATGGGCAAAAGCCTCCAGTTCAGTCACATTCTTAGGCTTGCGCACTGCAACTGCTTTCTTTAAGTCCCACCAGAGGTTCTCAATCGGATTTAAGTCTGGTGACTGCGATGGCCACTCCAAAATGTTCCAGCCTTTAATCTTCAACCATGCTCTAGTGGACTTGGAGGTATGCTTGGGATCATTGTCCTGTTGAAAGGTCCAACGTCTCCCAAGCCTCAGGTTTGTGACGGACTGCATCACATAGTCATCCAATATCTCCTGGTACTGAAGAGAATTCATGGTACCTTGCACACGCTGAAGCTTCCCTGTACCTGCAGAAGCAAAACAGCCCCAAAGCATGATTGACCCCCCGCCATGCTTCACAGTAGGCAAGGTGTTCTTTTCATCATAGGCCTTGTTCTTCCTCCTCCAAACATAGCGTTGATCCATGGGCCCAAACACTTCTAATTTTGTTTCATCAGTCCACAGAACACAATCCCAAAACTTCTGTGGTTTGTCCACATGATTTTTGCATACTGCAGTCGACTCTTCTTATTCTTTGGAGACAGCAAGGGGGTGCGCCTGGGAGTTCTGGCATGGAGGCCTTCATTACGCAGTGTGCGCCGTATTGTCTGAGCAGAAACTTCAGTACCCACATCTGACAAATCTTTTGTCAGTTCCTCAGCAGTCACAAGGGGACTTTTCTCCACTCTACGCTTCAGGTAGCGCTCAGCAGTCGAAGTCAGCATCTTCTTTCTGCCACGACCAGGTAGCGTTTCAACAGTGCCCTTTGCCTTGAATTTGCGAATGATGCTTCCTATGGTGTCTCTTGGTATGTTTAACATCTTTGCAATCTTCTTATAGCCATTGCCCTTCCTGTGAAGAGTAATCACCTCTTCTCTTGTCTTCCCGGACCATTCTCTTGACTTCACCATGTTTGTAACCACACCAGTAAATGTCTAGAAGGAGCTGAGTATCACAGTCATTTTAAAGCTGCCTGATTGGTGCTTATTAGGCTTTATTGCTGCTCCCTGACATCCACAGGTGTTTTCAATACCTGATTGAAAACACTTCAATGAACCTCTGTTCTTCAGAGTGGTAGTCTTTAATGGGTTGAATAATTGTGTAAATGAAGAATTCACAAAATAAACATTTACTACTGTATTACAAAACCAATTGATGTCATTTTAGTTGCATATGGTTCTTTAAGAAGTCCTTGTAGGATTTCATTCTGAATACAATTACAAATGTACACTAAATTCCCTAAAACCCTTTACAGCATTGGGGGGTTGAATAATTTTGAACACAACTGTATATCGCATATATCGCTCCTACATATATCGTGTATATATCGCTCCTACATCGCTCCGACTAACAACTATTTGGTTTTCCTCTAGGAAATAGATGATTTTCTGCCATATCCCATTGAAATCATACCAGGTTTATTGTACATGGGAGATCATCGCCAAGCAAATGACCATCACATTCAAAAGGATCTGAAGATTAAGTCTGAGGTCAATGTGTCTTTAGAGCCCACACAACTGTAAGTAAAGATTACGACTAAATTTAGTGGAGCTCAATTTGTCAGTGTTGGGTTCAGTTCACCAATTCTGCAGTTGAACTGATTATGTAGCTCTGTGGTCATCAACCCTGTCCTCAGGACCCACTAACAGGCCAGGTTTTATGTATTACCTTGAGGAGATGCAGACTAGAATACTGCAATCACTGAGCAGCAAATGATATCACCTGTGATGTGTAGTGCTCACCCCCGAAGGAGCCGCTGGTTATAGATTGGGATGGCCTGTTACCTCTGTGAGCGTCTATTCTAAACCCAAGATCAAAAATGTATTATATTGAGTACCAGTCCTTAGATGTGGTGGTTGCATTGGTTTTCTTTTTTTTTTTTTTTCTTTCAACTTTTCCTAGTCATCCTGCCAGTAATACAATGCCTGTCCCAGAATGACAAAGCTCACCCACTGTACTGTATCTATGGAGGAAAAGCATTGTTACACTAGATGAAAAAGGAATATTAAACAGTCCAAAAGTGAGAAAATAAGATGAGTTTATTGTTAGTGCTTACACGCACTTTAACAACGTGCTACAAAGAGCAATACTAGGGGGATGCAATGAAAAAAGCTCTGCAGGTCATTAATGAATCCCAATATGTTTTTAGCAAGTTGATGTCATTAAATATTTCATCATCAGTGTGTTATGTTTTTAGGTCTGTGCCCATAGTGCACACTGCACTGCCAGATTCACAGGATTCTGATCTCCTACAATTCTTCCCAGCTGCTTGTCAGTTTATAGGTAAGTGTTGCTATTTTTTGGATTTATGTCTTACCTTTACAGAAGCTGCAAACTAAAACAGGTAATCTACCCCCAAAACATATTCAAGGAAATATTTTAAGACAGAAGTATGCTATTTCTGTCTGCCATCCTTTCAGTCAAGAATGTCTGAAGTGTCAATATACATGCTTGTGCTTGCTTAGTGAGTCACTGCTCCACCAGTAAAACAAGGGTGAACATGACAGCGCTGGAACTTGCATGTTTTTTTTTTTTTTTTTCAGGATCCAGCTATAAAAAAAAAGCTAATACCTCTCATAGAACATAAAGATAGTATTGATAATTTTTCAGGCAATGTCTGTTTGTAAGTATACACTTAAAGTGATTGTAAAGGTTCGTTGTGTGTGTGTTTTTTTTTTAATAACAAACATGTCATACTTGCCTGCTCTGTGCAAGGGTTTTGCACAAAGTTGCCCTGATCCTCCTTTTTTGGGGTGCTCCTGGCCCCCCACGGAGAGACATTTTCCAAGGGGGCACCCATGCGGGCGCTCTCCCGAGTCTATTAACACAGAGAGCAGGACTCAGCCCCGCCTCCGACTCCCGTGTCACTGGATTTGGTTCACAGCAGCAGGAGCCAATGGCTCCTGCTGCTATCAATCTATCCAATGAGGCCCCAAAACAGCGGCTGGAGCTGCTGGGCTTGTGCTCGTCGCCGAAACGATCGGGTACAGGTAAGAAAAAGGGGAGCACTTGGGGGGCAGCTGTGATTTAGATTTGTAATGATTCACTGGTATAATCTGTGGAAATAAGCAAAGACAAACGAACACACACACACACACACACACACACACACACACACACACACAGCTTCTTGTGGTCTGGAGCTGAAGTGCACAGCAGGAAGATGAGAGAAGAGAAGAACAGACAGATGCACACACAGAGAATGTAGTAAAATAATGAAAGAGGAGAGGGAGGTGGCCTTCTCCTCTTAGATTTATTGACTTCATGATGTCACAAAATACACACCCATCAATCCCTCCCCATCACCCTTGTGAGTCTTTTATTGGTCAATTCATATAGAAGGGTGGTTTCTCCTCACAAGTCCATTTCATGTTCTTCCAAAAGTCATACAGGCTCCTTCTGGGGTCTGTAAAAGTCAGGATGTGGGGGATGGGCAAAGTCAGTTTCCTATAGAGAATCCACAATTGCTTATCCAAAGTGAAATTTCCAGGAATGCAGGGGGGAGGGAAATGGATTAGCTTCCTTTGAAAAGTCCTCTGCTTCTTAATTTGGAAAACAGTTCTGCTTTTCACAAAACATCAAATCCCTTTAAAACAATCTCTGATAGAACTTATCAAGGAAAATAAGCAATATACTAAAGAAATATTAACCGAAATACACTTTAATATTTCTAATCATAACATAAAATTTTCATTTTAGTTGCACGTCTATCACAGCCCCCCCTTGAAATGAATATTTTATCAGTTTATTCTCTTTGTTATTTCTTAACAGACAAGGACGGTAATGGAGGACACGGTCCATATAACAAAACATTATCATAACCAATATAAACAGAATTGCTATACCTATTTGAGTACAAATGTGTTATCACCCAAAATATTGTCCGCAGGTGACATTCTAAATGCCCCCCCTTGTTCACCTAATATCCTGTATAAGGCCATAATTTTATACAAAGTCATTTGTGAAGTGGCCTCTAGGTGTTCAGTAATATACTGGAATGCATCCTTGTTTATAGTTAACAAACCTCTATTGACCATAGCAACCAGAATTTATCCAATCTACATTTACATTACTAAGTTAAATTTCATAAAAGCATCCGTTCCCACCAAATTACTATATTTCCCTTCATTAGCATTTTAATTTTATATTGGGCTCTGTCCTAAATATTTTATTTCCTAAAGAAACTTTATTATATTACACTAGTTTTCAGGACTGATCATGCAGCATGAATATTCTTGTCGCATGTCTGTTTAAACAAACATAGCAGCCTTCAGCATAAACGAACATACAGAAGTTTCATTGTTCCCCTACATGGATCCAAATATAAGAGATCAATTATTCTTCCATTAATACATTCGTCAATCTGAAGCCTAGAAAGTGACATTTTAATCCATAAATCATCATCATCTGCATCATCTATCCATATTGTATTTTTATTTTTAAACTATTTTAACTGACTTTCTTAAGCTATGCAGATTAACACCATTATCATTCTCTTTAAAATGACACCCTCAAAGTAAGGTATTCTTCAAACCAAATGGTGCAAAAAACCCACAGTTTAGTAACATATGAGAGAAAGAAAGAATGAGAGAGAAAGAAAGAAAGAAAGAAAGAAAGAAAGAAAGAAAGAGCAAAAGAAAGAGAGAGAGAGAAAAAGAAAGAAAGGAAAAGAAAGAGAAAAATAATACTTTATTAATAAGGGCTTTCTTTCAGATCTTCTAATGATTGTGTACAAATTACCTTTTATTATTAAAGAAAGATTTACCCTCATAATACGCTTCCATAGTTTACTTAACATAAACTCTGATATTTATTTATTTTTCCCTTCAAACTAGGCAAAGTTGAGGATGTTTACACTGGGAGTCGGATTTCAAGCTAGCACTCACTCCTGTAAACCACCACAGCCTGTAACCTGATCTGCTGTTAATGACCTCTAAGGGAAAACATCTGTCCCCCCCCATGCTTGGAGCAGATTGTACAAGTTTTAGGCCATATACAATCCAATCGAATTGCATCGTTTTTCTCATTTTTAACTCTTTTTCAAAAATTTTAAAACATATTTGGTTTGTACATCTGCCAAAAATCATGTACACCACATTATAACATGACATTCCTTAACTTCCAATAGCGACAAAAGATCGCTTAGAGGACAAATCTCATGAAATCCACTGACCAGTCCCTGCGCATGAACCGACCATTGTTTTCTACTGATAAAGTCACTCATAATTACTCACAATCTATATTTTATCAGAAATGTCATTTTATAATAACTTTTAACACTTGTTTATTTTTTAATTTTATTTTTACAATTTTTATAATAATATTTTTTATAAAGTTTTTTAGATTGAACATAACTTTCATATTTTAATATTTTTCTCTGGGGAACCTTATAATAAACCAAACCCAAGTTTAGAATCTGTTGTAAACATTGCTCAAACCTCAACTTATTAATTCTTACAACCAGATCTGTAGGATTTCAGTTAAACATAAAATACCATGTTGTTTACCATTTACTGAATTGTATACAATTCTTCACACAATCTCAATCAACAATTTTCCCATTAAACCTTTGTTCTAATCCCATGCATGTTTTGACATGTCATAATACATTTTCAGTTGTTGGGGTAAACATATTCATAAACATTTACAGGCAGAATTAAACTTAATTATCTCATTAGAGAACTTCTTTACACTCTGACATTATTTAACTAATTACCCCATGTAACCGGGACCCCCCTTTGAGATATTCCAACCCACAAACCCCAGTGGTCACAATCCCATGTATTTGAAAAAAGATATATAATTTAATTCAGATTTGTGGGCACAGTCCATCATATCACTCATCTCCAGAGAATATTTTCGAAGGAACCTCTTAATCATCACCCAGGGGATATTGGTAATTATCGGTACCTACATCAGAAATGTGAGAAAAAACTCGTACACGAATATTAGTTACCTATTTTCAAAAGCGGTCACATAATCATAGCTCATAACAATCTAATCTAGAGACTGTCTCAAACAAGATTTCAGAAAGGGATAATGTATTGAATGCTCCCCCCTTGGGGCCACTTACCCACTTAACCCTGAGGATGGCATGGCACAGCATGTGGAATAAAACCATTTAAATGTACTATGTAAAATGTTCTACTGTTCCAATGTGATACCCAGAATCTCCTCATCCCTCATTTGTGACTTGTGAACACAGCTTCTGTAGTCATGAACGCCAGGATTTACACACTCTCTCTACCGCTTTTGGGCACCCCATGAGGTCAAGGCATTGAGGTCTGGGCACACGTGACAGCATATGAGCGGATTCTACCTTCAGGTAGGTCTGCCACTCCCATCTACATCATTCTCATCCCAACGCGTCTGTCCAGCGAAGTGGCATTGTAGTTACCCCCCCCTGGACAGACTAAGGAGAGAATGAAGAAGAAGGCCCGTGGGCCGGAGGGCACAGAATCCAGTAAGGGCAGCGGGCAGGAGGCGACACCATCTGCGTTCAGAACGAGGCAAAGCCTTCAGCAGGGAAGAGCATCCGGGCAGGCCCATGCTTCCTCCAGCCGGGCATACAGTTGGGCAGAATGTGAGGGGAAGGAAGGGGCAGTCGGGCGGGGCCCATGCTTCCAGCAGGCATCGTGGGCAGAACACGAGGGAAACGAAAAGACAATAACAGGCCCTGGGTATCACATTACAACAACCAAACTTGCAAAAAGCCCTCTATGTAAAAGGTTATGCAATGCATCGTCAGGGTAGGTAGAGACAGGTCCCCACAGAACACGCATTCAATCTATCCGATTAAAAGGATAAAAAACAGGACGGAATAATTCACCTAAATTAATTCTCTGTAGAAGATTTTAACTGTAAAATAAAGACTTAACAATTGATCAAATGTCTGTTCCATAGTTGTTAAACCTCAGGAGAAATATCCTATTAGTTTTTATTACTGTTTATTAAGTGCGACAAAGCAATTGAAATCGTACAATCTAACTTGGACATAGACAGTGCAATATCCCAAGTCAACCTTTTGTTATAAAAAAAACTCTGTTACAAAAAAACTGTCTCCTAGGTTGTCGTCCCTGGGGGGGGGAGAGAGGGGCTATCCTCCAACTTGCAAATGTGGCAGAGCTCAGGGCGGGCAGGATGCAGGGGTCTGGACCTCCCACATTCCTCACACACCCAGTTCTATCCCCCCACCAGGGAGGGGGCAGGAGTATATATTATAACAGGGAGGCATCCCAGAAATATAAAAAAAAACAGCAAAAATAATAATAATAAGAAGAATTCATTCACCACTTGCCAACAAGGAATTGGGAAAAGGGATCAATGAATTTCAATGGGAAGAAGAAAAAAAAGGGTTGAAGAAAGGAGAAAGAAATAAGAAAGAAAGAGTTCGATTCCAGCACAGAGTAGAGAACCCAAACGAAAAGTGCAAGACACCATAAGTTATATGTTACAGACACAATGTACCATTAGACACAATCAAATCAATTCTAGCACAGTCAGTACAATTGGCATGCTACATAGAGGGAGAGGAAGTTAGAGGGCTGTGTAGTAGGCAGCAAAGAAAGGGTTGGACGGGAGGATCTAAGAAGAAAATGGTGGAGAGGGGAGGAGCTATGAAAAAAGAGCGGCAAGGATTTGGAGAAGAAAGGGAGGAGCTAAGAAGAAGATGGCGGAGGGGGGGGGAATCAGGAATCAAGGACAAAGTAAAGACAAAGCAAGGAGAGAAGAAAATAAAAAAAAATTCAACCTTCAGCCAGATATTAAAAACAGAAATCAATGTCAACAGCAGTTGATATATATATGACAAGAAATCCAGATATATCTATACTTATCAGAAACAAGTAATTGCTTAACCATGCGGTCCTTTCAGACTGGCAAGGAAAGGGTTCGTTCTATTCCTGTACCAACACAGTGCTTTCCAGCAAAAACCCCATAAGCATATATATATATATATATATATATATAAAATTAACTAAGAAATGGAAAGGCACAAAAATGAAAAAGGTTTTCTGTTTAGACAGCAAAGGGATAAATATAATAGTTTATAAAAACCCTAGAGTTAGTTGCTGTCCAGCCTTGACAAAAGGCAGAAAGTTTCAGGCACACATTAGCAGAAAGCCAGAGACGAAAGAGTTAAGTATGCTGGTTAGAAAACCCTTAATTAGTATGTAGCTGTTGACAAAAGGCAGAAGTGTAAGGGAAAAAGCAATTTAAGACACAAAAATATACACAGATAGCCAGCTAGCAGAAGCCACACAAAAACAACCTTCTCCAGCTCAGCCCCCACCTTTCCTAGCACAGGGAAGTTCTGTAAACAAAACCCCCGCGTTATTCAAAGCAAGGACAAAATGTGGAAAAACTGACTCAATATCTCACTACAGACATACTCAAATAAACCCCAGTATCCCAATGTACCCCAATTAATCTAACAAAACAAGGAGGTTTGGAATATTTTTCACAAGCATAAAATAAAACAAACCCATATAAACTTCGCAGCTAACTTCCTTAGAGCTGAATCCCAGACTCAAATCCCAGCCAGCATGCACTCCCCGTGCACACCACCTTTATCACATCGGCTTAATCCGAGACGATGCACGACCAGTACCTAACTCAGGAGGCCGATTTCACACCACAAACAGACAGCAAACAACCCACAAGCTCACCCTTCTACTCACACCCTTACAGCGCACCCTTCTACTCACAGGCAGCAAGACACCAAAAAAAATTAATAGCAGTGAATCAGCACAAGCCGGGTTCGCCTTTGTTTAAAAAAGGTTTTGGACAAGGAGATACCGCCTTTGAAAGGCTGGGGATGTGCAGACAAACTGGATGAGGGAAAAATATGTCTTACATTGAGTACACAAAGTGAGGAGAAAAAAAACTACACTCACCGTGATTTGGGGTTCATGACGTCCCAGTCAATGCTAGACAAAATCTCATCCCTCAGGCAGCTTCTTGTGGGTCCGCACTCCTGACCTTGAAGTCCAAAAAAACCACGTTGGCGCGTCAATTGATTTAGATTTGTAATGATTCACTGGTATAATCTGTGGAAATAAGCAAAGGCAAACGAACACACACACACACACACACACACAGCTTCTTGTGGTCTGGAGCTGAAGTGCACAGCAGGAAGATGAGAGAAGAGAAGAACAGACAGATGCACACACAGAGAATGTAGTAAAATAATGAAAGAGGAGAGGGAGGTGGCCTTCTCCTCTTAGATTTATTGACTTCATGATGTCACAAAATACACACCCATCAATCCCTCCCCATCACCCTTGTGAGTCTTTTATTGGTCAATTCATATAGAAGGGTGGTTTCTCCTCACAAGTCCATTTCATGTTCTTCCAAAAGTCATACAGGCTCCTTCTGGGGTCTGTAAAAGTCAGGATGTGGGGGATGGGCAAAGTCAGTTTCCTATAGAGAATCCACAATTGCTTATCCAAAGTGAAATTTCCAGGAATGCAGGGGGGAGGGAAATGGATTAGCTTCCTTTGAAAAGTCCTCTGCTTCTTAATTTGGAAAACAGTTCTGCTTTTCACAAAACATCAAATCCCTTTAAAACAATCTCTGATAGAACTTATCAAGGAAAATAAGCAATATACTAAAGAAATATTAACCGAAATACACTTTAATATTTCTAATCATA
The DNA here is from genome assembly GCF_905171775.1 of Rana temporaria. NCBI lineage: Eukaryota > Metazoa > Chordata > Amphibia > Anura > Ranidae > Rana > Rana temporaria. The sequence continues at coordinate 260,356,434 of NC_053490.1, read as the reverse complement.
ACATAAAATTTTCATTTTAGTTTCACGTCTATCACAGCTGCACCACAGAAGGTTTTTTAACCATGAGACTTTACAGCTCCTTTCAGAATTTTGATCATGGTGTCCCTGGATAGCCATGACACCATGATCATTGAAGTAATGGCTAGGAGGAAATCAATGTAGCTTTTGATCATGTGATCAATGTGATAGCCACCCAGAGCACCTTTTTCAGAAATGTCTTTGTAAATAAAACTCTAAGACCCGTTTCACACAGGGGCGGCATGACTTTGGGGGGCGACTTGCAAAATGACTTCTGTCCCCAAAGTCGTACAAGAACCTTTTTCTAAGTTGGAGTGACTTGAGTCGCTCCTATTAGAACGGTTCCATTGAACAGAGCGGAGCACCACTTGTCAGGTGGCTGAGTCGCCCGACGAGTCGCCCCTGTGTGAACCGGCTCTAAGTTCTAAGTCTCTATAATTAGAACTCTTGTTCCACTTGCCAAGTAATTTTTGTATGTTATATATTTACAGGTGGGGCTTACAAACATGTCATTTTTAATATATATGGCTATACTTTTTTGTATAACTTTTGATAGGAAACTATTATCTGTACATGTGTATTTCTTACCCCTCAAAGGAGCCACTGGATGTGCAAAATTCCACTTTCCTGTGCCCACTGCTCTGCAAATACCCCCACACACTCTGACACACCTGGCTAGGTAGGGAATATCTATTGCAGATATTGCAGATACCCATGTAGTACCAGTAGTGTATTTAGATTTTGTGCTGCCCTAGGCCTGACTAAACTCATGCACCCCCTAATTTTGATATGACCCACCCCTTGCTGTCAAGGCCACACCCCTTGCTGTTTTAGACCCGCCCTTAAATCTTCGAGTGGGGACACTAGTTCTGAGGGCATGGGGGGAGGGGCAATGGATTATCTTAATTTGCATAGGTTTCCTCTCACTTCCTGTTTGGCTATTGTGCAGGAAGTGAAGGGCTATAACCCTCTCTTACTCTATCCAAAACAAAACAAAAAAAAAGTGTTCCCCTATAGTTCTACTTTAAGCACAAATTTCTGATAATTTTATAGAGAGGACTAAGAAGATATAACCATGGCAATGGTGCAGCAGAAGACATGTAGCACAGCGAGGAAGGTTTGTGGTCCAGGATGATAGGACAGTCAAAATTAGAAGCACAGTTGCGGAATGGCGGCCGCCCGCATACCGGAAGCAGTGCGGCGGCTTTATGGGGACACTAGACTAATTTTCCGCCCAGTCCGCCCCATAAGACTAGCGCTACACTAACAGTGTAGCGTGAGCCGGCGGGACTCTTTCTGTGCTGCCCCCCTGCAAAGTGCTGCCCTAGGCCGCCTGGGCCTTGCTGGCCTAGGCCAGTATACAGCATTGTGTAGTACCTCAACAACAAAAGAGCAGTATCCCTGCCGGGTTCTCGGCTTTCCCCTCGGGTTTCTCTGCAGACTTCTTACCACCGAGAAAACCGAGCATGTGTACTGGGCTTTACTGTCTTGGTAACACAAGAAGTAAGGATATGTCTTTGATGGTGACAAAGACGGCAAAATACCCTACCCTAGGCTACGAAAAGAATTGTGTATTGCAGTCCCTGCTGAAGAGGTTCTCTTCAGCTCCTGTCTGACACACCAGGAAGGAAACATTTCTTTAGCTGAAACACAGCAATACAAATCAAAGCTGAAGGAGATTTGGCTGGACTTCCTCTTTAAAAAGTAATCAGCTACCGTTTCTTTGCAAACATTTCTTTAGTCAAACAAACTTTGCCTGTCAAAGTGGAAATAAATTAGGTCATATAATGTTTACTGAGATAATGTTGCTTTATATGATAAGAATTGCCACATTCATTTCTAACCTTTGGTCTTTCTATGAAATAAGGTGAGTTTGGTCATATTCCAATAACTATTTCATTCTGTTATTCAAAAAGAAGTCAAATCAGCCTATTTTTTACAAGGTGGTTGTAATTGTACTAAACAAATTCGTGAATTTTTATTCATATTTAAGTGTTACTAACCCCAGGGCTCTGCGTTCACTATATCTGGTCTTCCACAGTACACAGACCATGAAAATGCAATTATTTTAGTAAATATAAACTGCTAAATACCTTATCTCGTCAGCAGTATATAGCAGTCTTGTAACTTCTATCAGTGTCTGGTTAAAGCTTGCAGGAGAAGTTTTCATTCGACTGTGACTGTCCTATGAGGCTGCAGGACCCCTGACCCTCTGTGCTGATCACATGCACTCTCCCAAGAAAAAAACAAACTCTAGCAATACACACCAAACTGAGCATGTGCAGAGTGACTCCAAAGGCTCTGTTCTATCAAGAGATAGATGGGGACAGTGGAAGAAGGGGGGATCAGAGGAGACAGAATCAAACAGTCTTTTTACACAATTCAGGGGATTAACCCCTTATGTTCCACAGTGAGTATAACAAGCATGTTTTGCTGCATATACAGACTGATTTTACTGTTGTGGGTTTAGCAACACTTTAACTCCCTTTCCATTCTTTGTGATAGCATTGCATCAGTGTTGTTATCTTAAATAAATAAGTATCATAACTATGATATTGGTTGTGTGACCGTGATAGGTGGATGCTATATAGACATTTATTTTAAACATTTCTGCTCACAGATGTTTCGCTGCGGAGAGAGAAAAAAAACATGACATGGGTTACCGGTGATTAGGTGTGGACAAAGGGCACAGGTGCAGCATCCAGCTTCACTGCCAACAACCTGTCAAACTCTATGAAAGGCTGACAGCTACTAATCAGGGCTGAATGGTTCACCTAACAGTACTTACGTTTAGGGCAGTATGTGCCCAGCGACTGCCCTGCAGGATGCCTGTGCCCACACCTAAACACCACAGCCTCAATGAACCAGGGCTAAACAGTAATGCTGCGTACACACGATCAGTCCATCCGATGAGAACGGACCGATGGACCGCTTTCATCGGTTAACCGATGAAGCTGACTGATGGTCAATCGCGCCTACACACCATCGGTTATAAAAACGATCGTGTCAGAACGCGGTGACGTAAAACACAACGACGTGCTGAAAAAAACGAAGTTCAATGCTTCCAAGCATGCGTCGACTTGATTCTGAGCATGCGTGGATTTTTAACCGATGGTTGTGCCTACTAACGATCGGTTTTTAACTATCCGTTAGGAATCCATCGGTTAAATTTAAAACAAGTTGGCTTGTTTTTTAACCGATGGTTAAATAACCTATGGGGCCCACACACGATCGTTTTTGACCGATGAAAATGGTCCATCAGACCATTCTCATCGGTTTAACCGATCGTGTGTACGCGGCATCAGTGTGAATAGGGCCTTCCATATAATGATGATGATATTATATAAATAACAAATGTAAATACTTGCAATATTATGGTTTTATTGACTGAAGTCTAACTGTTTCTTTTCTAGATTCTAACATGGCTCCAAACTGCGCTGTTCTTGTTTCCTCTACTTTGGGGATGAGTCGAAGCAGTACTGTGGTCATAGCATATCTTATGCATGCCAGAAAATCAACGCTGCAGGTAACATGGGGATTATTGTTGAGTTGGTCCTCTGGAGAGTCAGGGTATACAGGATCCTTGTGTTTCTTTGTGTTCTGTTCAGGGATGGACTGGCCATTGGGACTACAGGGAGTTTCCCGGTGGGCCGATGGCTCAGTGGGCCGGCTTCAGTGACAGCGGACCGCTGTCCCCATCCGCTCTGTCTCTCCCTTCCCGCAGTGATCACCTCTTCTCCCTCCCCACAGCGCTTACCTGGGGGGAACAGAGAAGCAGGGGGACGACAGAGGAGCATGGGGGAGGGGACAGACTGCTGACTCAATAGCTATGGTCTGGGAGTTTCTCACTTCTACCTAATCTTGTCCCATAAGGGGGGCACCGAACTGATTCCTTGCCCCGGGGCAAATAATGTCTAGCTTTCCCACTGGTACTGCCTATAAGAATACCAGTACCAGTAGAACGGCTAGTGGCTAGTAAAGGGGGAGAGGGGGCTTGGGTGGCTGGGGGGGGGGGGGGGGGGGGATTTGTCCGGCCGCCATGGGAGAGACCTGTCAAAGTGGGCCAGTCTGGTTGAAGTCCAGGGCCAAATTTTTGTCCCAGTCCAGCCCTGGTTCTGTTTACTTTCAGCATTGTTTGTTGTAGGGAGAGCTTCACAGGATCACTGAACTCTGGGCAAAGGGCTTAGGGCACCAGGGATCAGTTGTGAGATAAGTCACAAGGCTGGGGTTAATGAGCCTGGTACCCACAATCTAGGCTCTTTCTCAGTCTTCAGCCACAGTAATCTGTCACCCATAGTTTCAGTCCCTTCCCAGTTTTGAGGGATCAAGTGACCAATAATACTTTCTATCAGCACTTTTATGGTTTCAGTTCTAATTCTCCGACATGAAATATGAACAAAGCATATCCCTCTATAGTGTGTACTTGTCTCAATTAAGAAAACTTATGCCCCATACACACAAGCGGAATTTCCGGCAGCAAAAGTCTGATGTGCGCTTTTCATCGGAAATTCCGACCGTGTGTATGCTCCAGTAGACTTTTGCTGTCGGAATTTACGCCAGCAAAAGATTGAGAGCGGGTTCTCAATTTTTCAGACGGAAAAAAATTCCTATCGGAAAATCCATGTCTGTATGGAATTCCAACGGGGGAAAAAAACACACATGCTCGGAAACAATTTGACGCATGCTCGGAAGCATTGAACTTCTTTTTCTCTCCTCGTCATAGTGTTGTATGTCACTGCGCTCTTAACGCTCGAAAGTTCAGAGAACTTTTATGTGACCGTGTGTATGCAAGGCAGGCTTGAGAGGAATTCCATCGGAAAAACTTTTTTCAGACGGAAATTCCACTCGTGTGTACAGGGCATAAGTGTCAGTTCTGTTTGCTGTTTCATTCCTCTGCTATCAGCAGAAGTCACTTCTGATACCAAGAGAAAAATGGTGACGGGGAGGGAGTTCCAGCTGATTTATAGCCTTATGCCGCAACAGTTTTTCATGACGAGAAAAATTGTGTGTAGGCTCCAGAGCATTTTTCTCAACGTCGTCGTTTTTCTCGTCGTGAAAAACGGTCGCGTGTACGCTTTAATGATGGGGAAAAAAACACGTATGCTCAGAAGCAAGTTATGAGACGGGAAATTAGCATAATCAGCCCAAAGGGTGGCGCCATTCGAATGGAACATCCCCTTTATGGTGCCGTCGTACATGTTGTACGTCACCACGCTTTGCTCGAGCATTTTTTATCACGCTCGTGTGTATGCAAGGCAGCCTTGAGAGGAATCACATCGAGAAAAACGTTGTTTTTTTCCATGACATGAAAAATGGTCGTGTGTACGCGGCTTTAGCTCTGTTCCTATGTGCTGTGTGAAGTGGGTGTGTCCCTTCCCTCCAATCAGCCCTCATAGCTATCCTCACTGAGCTCTGCAGAGTGTAACTTCAGCTCTCCGCCCCCTTTTTTTCTGACAGCTTGGGCAAGCTTATATAGTATATTCTAGATTTGCTGTAGATAATACAAGGCTGGAGATAAACAGGTACAACTTATGTAGGAGGATTTGATTTGTCCCTATGTATCAACTGAGACCAGGCACTTCACTGACTCTATGTAAGGGTTTACAACCACTTAAAAATAGTTTTAGGATTTTTTAGTTTAACACATTGAGCACAATAAATAAACATTCCCTAGTAAACTATCTTGTAAAGGTCTTATTTTAGCACTTGCAAGTTACAACTTCAGTGCTGGCAGCTGCTTTCCTGAACTTCTGGGGCCAGATCTTCAAACTAATTACGCCGGCGTATCTATGGATACGCCACGTAATTTCAAAGTTCCCGCGTCGATACGACGGAATCTGGGCTCGATCCGACAGGCGTACGTCTTAGTACGCCGTCGAATCGTAGGTGCATATTTACGCTGGCCGCTAGGTGGCGTTTCCGTCGAATTCCGCGGCGAGTATGCAAATTAGCTAGATACGGCGATCCACGAACGTACGTCCGGCCGGCGCATTTTTTTACGTCGTTTGCGTTCGGCTTTTTCCGGCGTATAGTTACCCCTGCTATATGAGGCGTATCCTATGTTAAGTATGGCCGTCCCCGTGTCGAATTTTGAAAATGTTACGTCGTTAGCGTAAGTCGTTCGCGAATAGGGCTTTGCGTAGAATGACGTCACCGTCGTAAGCATTGGCTTGTTCCGGTTTAATTTCGAGCATGCGCACTGGGATACCCCCACGGACGGCGCATGCGCCGTTAAAAAAAAACGTAATTTACGTCGGGTCACGACGTATTAACATAAAACATGCCCCCATCACATAGATTTGAATTGCGCGCCCTTATGCCGGGAGAATTACGCTACGCCGCCATAACTTTAGAGGCAAATGCTTTGTGAATACAGCATTTGCCTCTCAAAGTTGCGGCGGCGTAGCGTTACTAGGATATGCTACACCTGCATAAAAATACAATACGCTACGTGGATCTGGCCCCTGGTCTTCATGGAAAATAGTTCACAGTGGTCAGTGCAGTCTGGAGTCAATCTGCTAGCTTAGAGAAGGGAGGAGCAGGGTGCATTCTAGGCTACAGGGGCTGTACGTTTTTATTGATGCACACAGCTTATGGAGACACAGCTTTAGTCCCTGCACACAAGAGTGGTTTTATAGGATGCTGTAAGGGAAAGGAGCCATCAAACAGGAAATCTAGGGCGGCAGTCATGGCACCATAGGCAGTGATTAAAAGAAAAGCTGAATACTCAGTAGATAAGGAAATGAGGCTTTAATATTACTTTAATCAGTTTTAAACATTTAGATACTCAAAACTTGGATACAAATGAAGCTCTGGGTGACAGATTTTATGCGGTTAAACACTGATGAAGAGTTACAACATTGCAAACTGCCTTGTGTGCAGGCCTGGTTTTACTCCCTTTGCCGCCCCAAGGCCCGGTCCTTCAATGCCGCCCCCCCCCCCCACACACACATCACATGGGGGAATCCCCAGAGAGCCCCCCCTACATCATGGTCCCCAGAGAGCCTCCCCTCTTACATCAGGGTCCCCAGAGAGCCTCCCTCCTTACATCAGGGTCCACAGAGAGCCTCCCTCCTTACATCAGGGTCCCCAGAGAGCCTCCCTACTATGTAAATGCGGGGGGCGGCCGCGAAAACCGTGATGTCGCCGCAGGAGCGGCGCCGGCCATGCCGCCCCTGCACCACTGCCGCCCCGAGGCCTGGCCTCGGTGGCCTTGTAGCAAATCCGGCCCTGCTTGTGTGTGGGCTGTGTACTGTTGGCACTATATAGCTATTGATCTATGTATAGATACTCTTTCAAATTTTAGGTGTTCCTATGCACAGAAGCCCCACTGCTTCATTCCCTATCTAAACTCTGAAATTATAAAGTAATTCTAAAGCTCTCCAATCCAAAGCAATGGCAACGTTAGTAGAGGAGGTCATGGTGATGGTGAGTCACAAATGATGGCATTAATATGACTATTTGCTTCCTAGTAAGAATGTAAAAACGCATAAAAGTATGTACCTATTTGTTTAAAAAAAAAAAAAGAGTTCCAAAAAGCAGAAGATGGCTGCACACAAAATGGACAAATATGTCTAACAGACAGCATTTCTGTAAGATACTGACACCTACTGGCTGCTTTCGTTTAAAGCATCACCTAGATGTTTTTTTTTTTAATTATTATTAGCCAGTCTGCTTTAAAAAAAAAAACAACAAACAAATGTTCAGCCATACATTGGAGGTGGATTAAGGAATCCTCCCTGCTGCGTAATTGTATTATAACAACAGAGACTGTTGCAGCCGATTGTCTGCAGTGCTGATCAAATGAAACATTTTCAACATTCCCGTTCGAGAGAAGCCGATCATTAGAATTCATTTCAATCTATCTATGGCAAACTTTAGATTTTCTAATTATTAGTGTTCATTTCAATATCACAGCCTACTGGCTTTGGCTGAAAATAAGTACAGGTGCTACTGGAATGTTAGTGAATGGTTTAAAGAAGAGTAGAGGGAAAGACCAAGAGGGAGCCGTAGAACTGTATATTTTGCTGGAAAATAAAAACTTTGAGGCTGACTTACTTAAAGGAGAAGCTAATTTGGCTGTACTTCTCCTGTGGATCATAGGAGTGCAGTTCGTTCTGCACTCCTGTGACCCATTTTCAGCAGAGAGCGGGCTGATGTCACAGAGCCGGTCCAGGCTCTGGAAAGATTGTGACCATATGGTCGGAATCTGTCCACATGTTTGGACCGGCACCCGACTCAGCCTCTCAGTGTGGCTGCTCCCGCCCACCCCACAGCCCAGCGCTTCTGACAGTCACCAGCTCTCTGCTCATGGAGCTCTGAGAAATAAGCGATTAGTGGTGTTTGATCACTCGATTCTCAATGTTAGAGGCGGGGGACAGATGCAGTATCGGAGCTATGCTGCATCCACCTAGGTAAGTATGGTTCAAGAAAACAAGTCTTTCCCATGCTTCTCTTTTAAGGCGTTGAGAATTGGCAGTCACAAAATATTGCGAATATTCACTTCATTTTATTCAATCGTGTGAAAAGAAAACATCTGTTCACTTCTTTGCTTTTCACAGATTTGATGCTTGAAGTGAATATTGTGAGTGAGGATTGTCAACTTATTTAGGAAATCTGACCACTTGTGTAGGTGCCTGTGGCCATGGGGGGAGCATTTTAAAAAGCTGTGTGCCAGCAGTGGACTTTTTCCAAGACAATAAACATCATTGTGGCTTTCGTAAAGGGAGGTCCAGCCATGGCTGGCAGCAGGGCCAGATTAAGAACATCATGGGCCTGGTGCTGAGGATTTTGGTGGAGCCTTTTATAAATAATAATTAAATAAATAAAAATGCAAACTATTTTTTGTTATAACAAATTAAGTTAAAGAGAGAAAGAGAGGGGTGATGGGAGAGAGAGATAGAGAGACAGCGAGAGAAGAGAGAGAAAAGGGATGAGAGAGAGAGGTGAGGATCAAGGGAGGGAGGATGAGAGAGAGAGGGGGGTGAGAGAGAGAGGGGGTGAGAGAGAGAGAGAGGGTGAGAGAGAGAGGGGGGATAAGAGAGAGAGGATGCGCATTAGCATGCGTGGGAATGACATCAACACAGCCCGGCCGCAGGTACAGAACCCAGAAGGAAGACCGGGTGATGATGGAAGCCTCCCAGGCCCCACCGGATTGATCACAGCACAGCACTGGAGGGCTCAGTCTGACAATTTAACTGTACCCTAATGTTCAAATATGCTGTGCATACTTGTACATTGTGGCATAACCTACCTCAGGGCCTCGAAAAAGTAGTAATGTTAGCAAAGTTTACTACGGATTTAATATCACAGATCCCAGGAGCCTCTCATGGGGCCCCCTCCTGATCCAGTGGCCCTTGGGCAGTGCCTAAGTGCATAGTTGCCAACATTTCTAAAATATTTTCAGGGACACTTTTTTTTACAAGTGCTATATTTAGAGTAGCTGACATCCCCTATGTTCCTCTATACATCACAAAATTAAATGAGTACTGTGATACATTTGCCTATATGTCTCAGTTTACTGCTCCCTGCTAGCCAGGTTATTGATGTGCTAATGTCCCCTCACTATTTCTAAAGGTTAATTGATCTATTGTGTTGTGTGAAGGAGAGCTGGGTTTAAGTGGCTTGTGTTAATTATTCTGATTGCTTCATTGTGGTAATTATCTCTCTATATGCGGGGTCGAGCGGTCTGGTTGATGTATTCAGTACAGCTAGTACTCAGCGTCATTGATGTCATTGTCTAAAGAAAATGTGTTTTCAGCATCGGCCCCGTCGTGTCTACCTAGTCATCTGTATGGAAGCCCCAGTGTGAGGGGGGCGGAGATTTGTCATTGTAACAGTTTTGGAAATGACATATAAGCTGTGTGTTATAACATTAAAGGCTGTGTTGTTCAAGCAGTAAGCTGGTCTCATGTGTGGCTTTCTGGGCGATTCCAGGGATATCCCTCCTCGTGGAATATTGGGGTGATTTTCGTTATGGGAAGAAGGGAACGTTGACGGGGATATCATACCGATACCGTCACAATTGGTTGGTAGCGGTGGGATTTTTCCCTTCTATTCCCCTTCACACCCGGATTCCAAGCAGACACTGGAAGAACTACTGGAAGTTCGTGGAAGGATTGCTAGCAACAAAACCAAGCGGGTCATCATAGCAGAATCAATGGAGCTAGACCAGGAGGACGGGATTGCAGCAACGCCAGCAGTACAAGAGATGGAGACACCAGTGATTCAGGAGGAGGAATCGCCAGCCAACAAGCTAATGAGAGAGAAGCTAGCGTGGTTCGGCCCGAACCCAACGCCAGATGTGGTACTGAAAGTGATGGACCTGTTAGTAAACGCAGAGCTACAGAAGGATAAAGAAATAAGAGACGCAGAGCTACAGAAGGATAAACAAATAAGAGACGCAGAGCTACAGGAGGATAAAGAAATAAGGGACGCAGAACTACAGAAGCATAAACAAATAAGGGACGCAGAACTACAGTTAAAACTGGCAGCAGTCCAACAAGCAGCCGCACATTCTCCAAACAGTGAGTACAGCACAGCAGACGCAAGGAAGATTCCGTTTAGCGCTTTTAAAGCTTTTGATGAAAAGGACTGTGAGATTGATAACTTCCTGGCAGATTTTGAGAGACAATGTAACCTGCACCGAATAGCTAGAAGAGAGTGGGTTGCAATATTGTCAGGCAAACTGTCAGGCAAAGCTTCTGATGCTTTCCGGACCGTGCCAGATCAGGATATCCATAGCTACGCCAGGGTTAAAGAAGTGCTCCTGGCTCGTTATGCAGTAACCCCAGAGTCCCACCGACAGAAGTTCAGGGACTCACGCAAAACCACGAAAGACTCTTATGCGGAATGGGCATGCCAATTGTCCCGGTCGGCCTCTAACTGGGCTAACAGCAGCCAGGCCACCACCGCAGAGGACATTTTGCAACTAATGCTCCTGGAGCAATTTTACAATCACATCCAGACGGACGTCAAAGATTGGGTGAGAGATCGCAGGCCCATGACTCTACCAGAGGCCGCGAAGTTGGCGGATGAATATGCAGATACTCGCAAGACGAACCAGGTCACACCACAGGAACAACCTCCACGACCAACGGCGCCCTCACACCCACCAACCGCTAGATACCAACCTCCTAACAGACCGGTGACATCTAGCCCTCGCTATCATCGCCAGGAGGGCAACGAACAACGCTGCTTCCGGTGCAAACAGCTGGGTCACTTCAAGCAGAATTGCCCCATGAATGACAACACCAGGTCAAATTGGTCTCAACCTGGGTACCGCCCACCAGCAGCAGCCCATTGTGTAGACTCGGCTTGGGATCCAAAGGAGCTGGGTCAGGAAGAACCATTGGGCACCCCTTACGAAGCCCTCATGGTACAATCTGTTATTACGGACAACAGGGAACACCATTGTCAGCTGGTCATGGGCGACAGCCCTGAGCCGGAGGGGCCCTGGAGGGAGCTGGGCAGAAAGAGGCACCGCCGGCCACCCTTCAAGAAGAAGAGGTCCTGGAAGCCGTATAACAAGCTGACCTGGGAGGAGAAGAAGCGACTGGAGGAGAGGGAGTCGCAGCGGGCGTCCCAGATGCGTGCCGAGATGTTCGCCAAGGGCCCACCGGTGGCCCCTTACACCACCACCCAGTTCCTGATGATGAAGGACCACGTGGAGAGCCTGCAGGACATGAGCAAGCAGGAGCTGATCCGTGAGTACATAGAGCTGGAGGAGTGCATAAGCCGCATGGAGGAGGAGAACAACCACCTGAGGTCACAGCAGCATGAACTGGAGATGGAGCTGGAGAAGCTCCAAGAGGAGAACCGGCGGCTGCGGAGGGAGCAGGGGGTGGCTGACCTTATGGGGTTCTGATTCCCTTCCCCCCCCCCCCCCCCCCGGACTCTGAGCACCAGTGCTACAGCATTTCAACAAATATAACTTTTTCTTTTTATGAATCTCCTGGGATTGTCACTTCAGAGCCATAACCTGCCCCCTCCCATAGTGGGACACCTAGACGGCGGCGCACAGACCCATTCGCTGTCTTCACACTGACTTCTGGTGACTTTGCAGATCGCACAAAGACTTGGGGACTGACCGGCGTGTGATCTGACGACCCGGTGACATACCTGAGTCTGAAGCAGTTGCCAAGGGAGGTCAGTCATGCCAAACGGAGTTAACCTCTGACTAATAGCTCTGAACCCGTCAACCCTACTGGACCAGGGAAGGTCCAACCGGGTTTGCCGGAGCAGGGAGCAAAAGGGGGGCCATTGTGATACATTTGCCTATATGTCTCAGTTTACTGCTCCCTGCTAGCCAGGTTATTGATGTGCTAATGTCCCCTCACTATTTCTAAAGGTTAATTGATCTATTGTGTTGTGTGAAGGAGAGCTGGGTTTAAGTGGCTTGTGTTAATTATTCTGATTGCTTCATTGTGGTAATTATCTCTCTATATGCGGGGTCGAGCGGTCTGGTTGATGTATTCAGTACAGCTAGTACTCAGCGTCATTGATGTCATTGTCTAAAGAAAATGTGTTTTCAGCATCGGCCCCGTCGTGTCTACCTAGTCATCTGTATGGAAGCCCCAGTGTGAGGGGGGCGGAGATTTGTCATTGTAACAGTTTTGGAAATGACATATAAGCTGTGTGTTATAACATTAAAGGCTGTGTTGTTCAAGCAGTAAGCTGGTCTCATGTGTGGCTTTCTGGGCGATTCCAGGGATATCCCTCCTCGTGGAATATTGGGGTGATTTTCGTTATGGGAAGAAGGGAACGTTGACGGGGATATCATACCGATACCGTCACAAGTACTAATAATGGGGCAGAACAAATGAGGACCGAGAAGATTTCCATTAGTTATACTAACAAAAGTGTGTCCATTCTAGAGCTGGTAACATTGAGGATATTCAGTATAATTTTAAAGAACTGTTTTGGTGGGTTAGAGGCATAGGGGAGGAGTATGGATGGTATAAAAGTGGGAAGTATGTGCAGGTTGGGAAGAGGAATGTGGAGAGTCTAACAGTGGGCACTATGTACAGGAGAGGAGTGCGGAGGGTATGACAGTAGGGCGGTATGTACAGGAGAGTAGTGTGGATGGTATGATAGTGGGCAGTATGCGCAGGAGAGGAGTGTGGAGGGTATGACAGCCGGCACCATGTACAATAGACGAGTTTATGAATGTGGGCAGTATGTACAGGAGAGGAGTGTGGAGGGTATGACAGTGGGCAGTATGTACAGGAGAGGAGTGTGGACGGTATGATACTGAATGAGCATGTACATGAGATGAGTGTGGAGGGTAAGACAGTGAGCAGTATGTACAGGAGAGGAGTGTGGAGGGTATGACAGCAAGCAGTATGTACAGGAGAGGAGTGTGGAGGGTATGACAGCAGGCACAATAGAGGAGCAGTGGGCAGTATGTACAGGAGAGGAGTGTGGATGGTATGATACTGAGCACTGGAGGTATGTACATGAGATCAGTGTGGAGGGTAAGACAGTGAGCAGTATGTACAGAAGTAGAGTGGGGAGGATATAACAGTGGGCAGTATATAAAGGAGAAGAGTGTGGAGGGTATGACAGGGGCACTATGTACAGGTAAGGAGGATGAAGGAATCTGGGAATGAAAAATTTAAAGGTTTGTGGAAGGATGTTTAGGGACTGCGTAGTGGTTAAGCGGGCCATACATGGATTAAAATGAAGCCAATAAAGCAGAGACCAGCCATAGTCGATCTATGTATGGGCAAGCTGGTTTTACACAAGTCAATCTATTAATCGACTTCAGTACAACCAGCCTGTTAGGTTTTTCCCAAAACAATCATTGCTGCCAGCAATAGTTAGCAACACTGATCATTGTACGCACTGGCAGAACACAATAACACTGCAGGAGTGATTCCCCCATCCACAGGTCAGCAGGTGAGAGGGTGTGTGGGGACAGGCTGGGGAGAGATACTAGTCAGTCCTTGGGAAGGCCCTGGCTAGTATCAGAGCCAGATACACACAGGTTACATACGCCACGATCGTTATAGTGAGAGCAATAATTCTAGCACTAGACCTCCTCTCTAACTCTAAACACGTAACCTGTAAAATTTAAAGCATCGCTTAGTATACAAAAAAAATCGTGCTAACTTTAGTGTTTTTTTTTTATAAATGAAACAGTTGCTTTCCAAAAGAAATATGTCTGCTAAAACAATATATATAATGTTTGGGGGTTCTGAGTAATTTTCTAGCAAAAAAATAATTATGATTTAGGAGAGAAGTGTTATGTGATGTTTCGGCGAGCTACAGCCCCCAAAGTCGATCCTTTTTTTTGGGGGGGGGCAAATGAGCCTATCTTGAGTAAGGGGCCTGGAGCTGCAGCTCCAATAGCCCCTATGTTAATCCGGCCCTGGTTGGCAGTGAGTGCTGCTGCAGTGACCTGTGAGTGCTGTTTTTCCAGCTGTCACACTTCCTGGGCCAGATTCAGAGACGAGATATGACGGCGTCAGTGGCGGCCCGTCCATAGGGGCGCCCGGGCGCCGCCCCCCATCACACAGTCAGTAAAAAAAAAAAAAAAAAAAAATGTTTTTTTTAAATCTGTCCCTTTAAGAAATTTTTTTTTCCCAAAAAAGGGACTTATGTCCGCGCGCCGGACGCCGGGAACAGTCCTTTAGGAGTAGCACCACGTCTGTGCAATCACGGGATTGCAGACGCGGCGCTACATTGGCACAAAAAATATGCCTTTGTGGCGCTCTCCATCGCGCCACTTGCTTCTGGCGCGATGGAGTGTATTGTTATGGCCGGGCGGGTGCATACACTGTCTGTGTGCACCCGTCCGTCTCTGTGCTCGTTCCGACGTCACTGGAAAAACCGGAAGTGACGTCGGGTCAGCTCGAGCTCACTGCGCCCGACCGAGGAACAGGTAAGCCTGCCTGTCTCTACATCGGCAGCCGCTTCACAGCTGCATTCAACCCCTCCATCGATTTCCATTATCGTATTTCCACATTCGTATTTGGCCCCCCCCCCCACTTATTCAAAGTTTGTTTCTTCTATTGATTATTCTTCGGCGGCACCCCCCCCCCCCCGCTTATTCATAGTCTTTTATTGCATTTAATATTCGTCGGACCACCCACCCCCCGCTTATTAAAACTCTTTTTTTTTGTAATATTCGGCGGCAACCCCCACCCCCTGCTTATTCAGCGGCTGGCATCCACCCTCCACCCCCCCCCCCTGCTTAATCCAATTTCTTTTTTATATATTTTTTTATATTTTTTTTAAATATTTTTTAATATTTAATATTCAACGAATATAATGCCAGGCAACAACACCCCCCCCCCCCCCAATCAATGTATTTTTATTTAATATTAGTTAAATATATTAAGATTATTAACAGTTTATTTTTTATATTTGATTCAATTTAGCATTAAGTATAAAAAAAGTTTTTTTTTTAATAACTGGGGGGGGGGTGGTCTGGTGGGGTAGTGTTACCGCCCGCTGTAGTGTTACTTGTGCTGTAATGAATTTTTACATAGAAAATAAATGTTGTTAATAAATGGGTAAATGAATTATAAAAAAAAGATTTTTCCAATAACGGTTATTAAAAAAATCTTTTTTTTATAATTCATTTACCCATTTATTAACAACATTTCTTTTCTATGTAAAAATTCATTACAGCACAAATAGCGGGCGGTAACACTACCCCACCAGACCACCCCACCCCCCCAGTTATTAAAAAAAAAACTTTTTTATACTTAATGTGCAGGGAAAATATCGGCCGTCAACACCACCCCACCCCCCGCTTGCAAATTGTCCTGCGACTTGGGACTGGAAAGTTGGAGGATAAGTTGGACCCGATGATTTCCAATGAGAACTGTTCATATCTGTGCAACTTTGAAGTAGTCCCTGCATTACTTTTGTCCCACTTTGATGTGACTTGAGGTCCATAGACCTCCAGAATACATAGGCATTGCTTCAAGTCGCTGCAAAATCGCACCAAAAAATTGCAGAATCTTGCGACTTTCAGGCTAATGCAGTCTGAAAGTTGCACAATTCTACTGCAATTCTGATGTGACTTAAAGCAATGCCTGTGTATTCTGGAGGTCTATGGACCTCAAGTTGCATCAATGTGGGACCAAAGTAATGCAGGGACTACTTTGAAGTCGCACAGATATGAACGGTTCTCATTGGAAATCATGGGGTACGACTACGTCATGCAACATTTAAGTCCCAAGTCGCAGGACAAGTAATTCCTGCAGTCTCTGGTAATCTTGTGCAGTATGTCCGCAGTCTCTGGTAATCTTGTGTAGTATGTCCGCAGTCTCTGGTAATCTCCTGCAGTATGTCCGCAGTCTCTGGTAATCTTGTGCAGTATGTCCGCAGTCTCTGGTAATCTTGTGCAGTATGTCCGCAGTCTCTGGTAATCTTGTGCAGTATGTCCGCAGTCTCTGGTAATCTCCTGCAGTATGTCCGCAGTCTCTGGTAATCTCCTGCTGTATGTCCGCAGTCTCTGGTAATCTTTTGCAGTATGTCCGCAGTCTCTGGTAATCTCCTGCAGTATGTCCGCAGTCTCTGGTAATCTTTTGCAGTATGTCCGCAGTCTCTGGTAATCTTCTGCAGTATGTCCGCAGTCTCTGGTACTCTTGTGCAGTATGTCCGCAGTCTCTGGTAATCTTGTGCAGTATGTCCGCAGTCTCTGGTAATCCTGTGCAGTATGTCCGCAGTCGCTGGTAATCCTGTGCAGTATGTCCGCAGTCTCTGGTAATCTTGTGCAGTATGTCCGCAGTCTCTGGTAATCCTGTGCAGTATGTCCGCAGTCTCTGGTAATCTTGTGCAGTATGTCCGCAGTCTCTGGTAATCCTGTGCAGTATGTCCGCAGTCTCTGGTAATCCTGTGCAGTATGTCCGCAGTCTCTGGTAACCTTGTGCAGTATGTCCGCAGTCTAATCTCCTGCCCATTTCGAGTCCTTCATTACTAACAGTGTCATATTTTAGTTTGTTTGCACCGATCTGTAAGGCTGCGCTATATACCATGATTTGTGATGCTGGGGCTATATACTCTGTGCTGTGACGCTGAGCTGTATACTCCTGACATTGAGTGGAAGCAAGTGGAATACAGGGGACGGAGTGGTGGATTCTATAAGGGGTGTGGCTTATGAGAAGTGGGAGGGACCAAATGTGGAAGGGCGGGGTATTGCGCCCCCCCATCATAAAACTTCACCAGCCGCCACTGGACGGCGTATCTCCTGATACGCCGTCGTATCTCTGAGTGCGGTCGGTCGTATCTATGCGCCTGATTCAGAGAATCAGTTACGCATAGATATCCCTAAGATCCGACTGGTGTAAGTGTCTTACACCGTCGTATCTTAGGCTGCATTTTCAGGCTGGCCGCTAGGTGGCGCTTCCGTATGTTTACACAAGGAATATGCTAATTAGGTAGATACGGCGATTCAGAAACGTACGTTCGGCCGGCGCAATTTTTTACGTCGTTTACGTTAGGCTTTTTTCGGCGTATAGTTACCCCTGCTATATGAGGCGTAGCTAATGTTAAGTATGGCCGTCGTTCCCGCGCCGAGTTTTGAAATTTTATGTCGTTTGCGTAAGTCGTTCGCGAATAGGACTGGACGTAATTTACGTTCACGTCAAAAGCAATGACGTTTTGCGGCAGATTTTCGAGCATGCGCACTGGGCCGTTCAAAAAAAAACGTAAAATACGCGGGGTCAAAGCAAATTTAAATAAAACACGCCCCCAACATCCCCATTTGAATTAGGCGGGCTTACGCCGGCCCACATACGTTACGCCGCCGTAACTTAGGGCGCAAGTTCTTTCTGAATACGGAACTTGCGCCCAAAGTTACAGCGGCGTAACGTATCTAAGATACGTTACGCCGGCCGGATAGATACGCTCAGGTATCTGAATCCGGCCCCCTGAGTCCAAAGAAAGTCCGAGGCATGGCACTAACATTACACACAGCTATGGACTCATTTTGCTTTATCATACCGTCAAATGACATTCCATTCATCTTTTTATTTTATTTTAAATACACATGCAGATTGTATTTAGTCTTCGTACCAAATGCAAACTGGATTATCTTAGGTTGATTTACCTCAATGAGGACACTTATTGTTGTTTTTCTTTTCAGGAAGCTTGGAACCATGTTCATAAATGCAAAAACAACATGAGACCAAACAGAGGATTTGTGCAGCAGCTCTCAGAATGGGAAAAGACAATTTTGGGACAGCAGTTCACAGATATAGGAGATCCAAAGTTTTAATGGCCTTCGTGTTATTTAAAATCAGGAACAACTCTAATCATTTAGTCACTGTAGTATATTATTCAACATGAGATTTCAACCACCAGGCATCCACATTTTAAAAACATGTGAAAAAATGCATGCGCTTCGTTAATAACTACTTTGAAGCAACAATGTAAATAGTATACTGGGCGGTCATGTAAATAAATATATATATATATATATATATATATATATATATATATATATATATATATATATATATATATATTAGCTCACAAAAGTGAGTACACCCCTCACATTTTTGTAAATATTTTATTATATATTTTCATGTGACAACACTGAAGAAATTACACTTTTCTACAATGTAAAGTAGTGAGTGTACAGCTTGTATAGCAGTGTAAATTTGCTGTACCCTCAAAATAACTCAACACACATCCATTAATGTCTAAACCGCTGGCACCAAAAGTGAGTACACCCCTAAGTGAAAATGTCCAAATTGGGCCCAAAGTGTCAATATTATGTGTGACCACCATTATTTTCCAGCACTGCCCTAACCCTCTTGGGCATGGAGTTCACCAGAGCTTCACAGGCTGCCACTGGAGTCCTCTTCTACTCCTCCATTAAAAACATCACAGAGCTGGTGGATGTTAGAGACCTTGTGCTCATCCACCTTCCGTTTGAGGATGCCCCACAGATGCTCAATAGGGTTTAGGTCTGGAGACATGCTTGGCCAGTCCATCACCTTTACCCTCAGCTTCTTTAGCAAGGCAGTGGTCATCTTGGAGGTGTGTTGGGGTCGTTATCATGTTAGAATGATGGCCGAGTCTCTGAAGGGAGGGAGATGCTCTGCTTCAGGATGCCATAGTACATGTTGGCATTCATAGTTCCCTCAATGTACTGTAGCTCCCCAGTGCCGGCAGCACTCATGCAGTCCCAGACCATGACACTTCCACCACCATGCTTGACTGAGACACGCTTGTCTTTGTACTCCTCACATGGTTACCACCACACACGCTTGACACCATCTGAACCAAATAAGTTTATCTTGGTCTCATCAGACCACAGGACATGGTTCCAGTAATCCATGTCCTTAGTCTGCTTGTCTTCAGCAAACTGTTTGCAGGCTTTCTTGTGCATCATCTTTAGAAGAGGCTTCCTTCTGGGACAACAATTTGATGCAGTGTGCAGCGTATGGTCTGAGCACTGACAGGCTGACCCCCCACCCCTTCAACCTCTGCAGCAATGCTGGCAGCACTCATTCGTCTATTGCACAATGACAACCTCTGTATAAGACGCTGAGCACATCCACTCAACTTCTTTGTTCTGAGTGGAACCTGTCCTATTAAACTGCTGTATGGTCTTGGCCACCATGCTGCAGCTCAGTTTCCGAGTATTGGCAATCTTCTTATAGCCTAGGCCATCTTTATGTAGAGCAACAGATCTTTTTTTCAGATCCTCAGAGAGTTCTTTGCCATGAGGTCCCATTTTGAATTTCCAGTGACCAGTATGAGAGAGTGAGAGCGATAACACCAAATATAACACACCTGCTCCCCATTCACACCTGAGACCTTGTAACACTAACTAGTCACATGACACCAGGGAAGGAAAATGGCTAATTGGGCCCAATTTGGACCTTTTCACTTAGGGGTGTACTCACTTTTGTTGCCAGCGGTTTAGACAATAACCACTTCCCATCCACAATATGCAGAATGACGGCCAGGAAGTGGTTCTGTTATCCTGACTGGGCATCATATAACGTCCCCATGGGGGCACGCATCGCAGCTCATGCGGCGTGTCAGTCTGACATTCCGCATCTCCGATCGCTATAAGATGCCTCTGTCAGAGGCTTCTTACCATGTAATCAGCTGTGATTAATCACAGCTGATCATCGCATGAACCAGGAAGTGCCGGTAAATGGCATTCCTCAGTTCGCGCTGACAGGGAGAGCTGATCGGCGGTTCTCCATGTCAGCAGGGGGGAGTCTGTGCTGATAATCAGCACATTGATTATCAGCACAGCCCCTTCAGATCTGCCAATCAGCTGTCCAGCAGTGCCGCAATAATAAATACTGCCAGTGCCCACCACAGTGCTAATCAGAGCCCACCACAGTGCCAGTCAGTGCCCATTTCAGTGCCCAGCAGTACCACCTGTCAGTAACTAATCAGTACCTCAACATCAGTGTGACCTGTCAGTGCCAATCAGTACCACCTATCAGTGCCACCTGTCAGTGCCCTTTACAGCCGCCTGCCAGTGCCCATCAGTGTCGCCTATCAGTGCCCATTAGTGCTGCATATCAGTGCCGCCTATTGGTGCCCATCAATTCTACATATCAGTGCCAACACATCAGTGCCACCTTATCAGTGCCAACTCATCAGTGCCCATCAGTGCCGCCTCATCGGTGCCCGTCAGTGAAGGAGAAAACACAATTGTATGACAAAAACAAAGGGGGGGGGTTCGCGCTGATTGTTTATCAGCGCAGCCCCCCCTCGGATCGCCACACTGGACCACCAGGGAAGCCCACCCTGGACAACCAGGGTGAGCCAAAAAAAAAAAAAAAAAGCATAAAAAAAAAAAAAAAGTCTTAAAAAAAAAAAAATGCCAATCAGTGCCCACAAATGGGCACTGACTGGCAACATGGGAGGATCAGTGCTGCCCCACAATGTCCATCAGTGCCACCCCAAGTGTCCATCAGTGCCACCCCACAGTGTCCATCAGTGCCACCCCACAGTGCCCATCCATGCCCAGTGCCCACCTATCAGTGCCCATCTGTGCCACCCATAAGTATCCATCAGTGCCACCCATAAGTGTCGCCCATGAGTGCCCATCTGTGCCGCCTATGAGTGCCCAGTGCCGCCCATGAGTGCCCATCAGTGCCGCCCATGAGTGCCCATCAGTGCCGCCTATGTGTGCCCATCAGTGCCGCCTATGTGTGCCCATCAGTGCCGCCTATGTGTGCCCATCAGTGCCGCATACCAGCGCCGCCAATCAGTGCCACCTCATCTGTGCCCGTCAGTACTACCTCATCGATGTCCATCAGTGCCATCTCATCGGTGCCCATCAGTGCCGCTATATCAGTGCCCGTAATTGAAAGAGAAAACTTACTTATTTACAAAAAAATTAACAGAAAAAAATAAAAACGTAATTTTTTTTCAACATTTTCAGTCTTTTTTTAGTTGTTGCGCAAAAAAAAATCGCAGAGGTGATCAAATACCACCAAAAGAAAGCTCTATTTGTGGGGAAAAAAGGACGCCAATTTTGTTTGGGAGCCACGTCGCACGACCGCGCAATTGCCATTCAAAGTGCGACAGTGCTGAAAGCTGAAAATTGGCTTGGGCGGGAAGGTGCGTAAGTGCCTGGTATGGAAGTGGTTACATTGTAGCAAAGTGTAATTTCTTCAGTGTTGTCACATGAAAAGATATAATAAAATACAAGCTGTACACTCACTGCTTTACATTGTAGAAAAGTGTCATTTCTTCAGTGTTGTCACAAGAAAAGATGTAATAAAATATTTACAAAAATGTGGGGGTGCACTCACTTTTGTGAGATACTGTATTTATATATGAAATATCATATATTTTCAGTGTTTTTATTCTGTTTGGTCTTGGTTTCCATAAAGTAGAAGAGAGTATTTAAATCCGGTTTTATTTTTTGGAACATTTTTCTCAAACATCCTGAAGACAGAAGAGAAAAGAGATAAAAAGACACATACGTACACCAACAAAAGCAGCGGAGTACAAGTCCTGGCTCAATTAAATGAAAAGATAGTAGAATTCAAATAAAAACGTTGCATTTCATCTTCCATTTAGAATACAGTGGCAGTGTATGACGTTACATGAATTGAAGAAGTGTACATGCTGCAGTCCTTCTGTTATGTGTCAAAGGCCAGGTTTAGTTGCATATTCTTCAGCCATTCTTGTGTTGGCAGACGTTTTTCCACTTTTAATTGCAGAAGAGAGTATTTAAATCGACAGCGCTGTGTCTTACTTGTATTGCCCTCTAAACTGTTGTTAAAGATACCACTTTCCGATTTTCATTTATTTTTAATGATATAACATTTATAATTGCTATACAAGACATTTTATTGGTTAATCCACATTTTACCTTTTAATCTGCATACAGATGTGATTTTCTAAAACAGCCAAAAATCATATTTATTTTCTTGATAGCAGTATGCTATATACTGTAAAAGCCTTCCTAGATATACCATCCCACTGCTTACATGATTGGCTATCCGTTTTACCAACAATATATTATATGTGATATAAATTAGGGCCTTTATGTATACCAGTTACAAATTTACATTGCAGAAGCATTGCCAGTGCAGATTAACCACTTAAACCCCAGATTATATTGCTGGTCAATGACCGGGCCACTTTTTGCGATTCGGCACTGCATCGCTTTAACTGACAATTGCGCGGTCGTGCGACGTGGCTCCCAAACAAAATTGGCGTTCTTTTTTTCCCACAAATAGAGCTTTCTTTTGGTGGTATTTGATCACCTCTGCGGTTTTTAGTTTTTGCGCTATAAACAAAAATAGAGCGACAATTTTGAAAAAAAATAATATTTTTTACTTTTTGCTATAATAAATATCCCCCAAAAATATATAAAAAAACTATTTTTTTCCTCAGTTTAGGTCGATACGTATTCTTCTACATATTGTTCGTAAAAAAAAAAATCGCAATAAGCGTTTATTGATTGGCTTGTGCAAAAGTTATAGCGTTTACAAAATAGGGGATAGTTTTATGGCATTTCTATTAATATTTTTTTTTTACTAGTAATGGCGGAGATCAGCGATTTTTATCGGTACTGCGACATTATGGCGGACACTTCGGACACTTTTGACACATTTTTGGGACCATTGGCATTTTTATAGCGATCAGTGCTATAAAAATGCATTGATTACTATAAAAATGCCACTGGCAGGGAAGGGGTTAACACTAGGGGGCGAGGAAGGGGTTAGTTATGTTCCCTGGGTGTGTTCTAACTGAAGGGGGGTGGGACAGACTAGGGGAAATGACTGATCGCTGTTCATACATTGTATGAACAGATGATAAGTAATTTCTCCCCCTGACAGGACCAGGAGCTGTGTGTTTACATACACAGCTCCCGGTTCTCGCTCTGTAACGAGCGATCGCGGGTGCCCGGTGGTGATCACGCCCGCCGGACACGCGCGTCGGCATCAGGGGAAAATGGGGGCGCGCTGAACGGCGAGATGACGTATATCTACGTGATCTCGCCCAGCAGAGCCGTCCTGCCGCCGTATAACTGCGGCGGCTGGTCGGCAACCAGTTAAAGGCTTGCTTGCTGATCTCATCCTGCAGAAAAACTGTTAAAAATTGTTTGTTATAATAAAGAGTATTTTTGTACTCCTAGCTAATTCAACCCCCACCCCACCAAGTATAAGTAAATACAACAAGTAAACAAACAAGTAAACAAACAGACCAAACAAGTAAAAATAAACATGGATGTAAAAAATTTAAAGTGAGTAATGCCATTCCTCTTGGTATCCCATTTGACAGTATATGAGCATAGAGGCTGTTATTGCACAGATGATAGGAAATCTTATACTC
Organism: Rana temporaria; assembly: GCF_905171775.1. NCBI lineage: Eukaryota > Metazoa > Chordata > Amphibia > Anura > Ranidae > Rana > Rana temporaria. The sequence continues at coordinate 260,332,632 of NC_053490.1, read as the reverse complement.
TACATTGTGATAACAACAAAAAAATATATAAAAAAACATCCGGGTTTACATCCACTTTAAGTGATTGTAAAGGTTTTTTTTTTTTTAAATAACAAACATGCCTATACTTACCTGCTCTGTACAAGGGTTTTGCACAGAGCAGCCCTGATCCTTCTTCTCTGGCAGCGCTCCTGGCTCCTCCTATTTGGCGAGTGCCCCTACAGAGAGACGATTTCCATGGGGGCACTCGTGCGGGCGCACTCCCAAGTCCTGCTGCTGCATCCATTGACAGACAGCAGGACTTGGCCCCGCCCCCGACTCCCGTGTCACTGGATTTGATTGACAGCAGCAAGAGCCAATGGCTCCTGCTGCTATCAATCTGTCCATTGAGGACCCAAGACAGCGGCTGGAGCTGCTGTGCTCACCCTTGACGCTGGAACGATCGGGTTTAGGTAAGAAAAAGGTGGGCTCTGGGGGGCTGCTGCAGCACAGAAGGTTTTTCACCTTCATACATAAAACCTCAAGACTTTACAACTCCAATTTTTACAGAGTTTTACAGCTGCTAACAAGGGATTACTAAAGAAATGTGACACAAGGGAGGGCACAGTAAAGAGCTTACCAAAATATCTATGCATGGGTGCTGTTAGATAATATTGCAAGGGGAAAGGTACACATTTTTTCATATATATTCATCTATTTTATGTTAATTTTGCATTTTTTTTTGCATGTGGCACCATAGTCCTTTTTCACATTGTAAAGTTCATCCACAGATTACCAGACTCGCAGATGGGCTTTTCTCCAGGGCCGGCGCTACCACTAGGCGAAGTAGGCAGCTGCCTAGGGCGCACTGCCGCCTAGAGCGCAGCCACTGTCACTGGCTTCCCTATGTGCCACCAGGAGGAATGGGTGCCAGGGGATTGTCAGTGCCTTGTTCTCTACCCGCCTGTGTCAGTAGTGATGCCGCTGTCAAGGGGGCACCATGCAGTACTAGTATGGAGGAGGCACTGGGAGCTTGTCAGTTCCTTGCTCTCTATCCCGATGTATGATGGGAGTGGCGCCACCGTTACTCCTTTAATTTGGGTAGCTGGTGAACGGGCACGGGAACTGCAACAGCTGTTGGAGGGAGTTTTTTTACTGTCTTCTCCCTCTAACAGCAGCCAGCCAAAAGAAAAAGCGAGTAGAAGAGGCCTTTGCATTTTTAATTTTGCAGAAACACACTTCAGTTCATTTAACATGGTTTCCTATGGATGTAGTTCACATCTGTGCATTTTATGGAAAGGACTTTATTATTTATTTTTATTGTAGCTGATCGGTGTCTAAATATACATCAGCAAATCACAGGTTGCAGTTCTATACACAATTAACACCCAATACCATGTTTTTTGTAGATGATCAGTGTTCCTATATAAATCAGCAAATCCCAAGTTGCAGTTCTGTACACAGTTATTCTGCCTTGATATCGCCAACGTGTGTTATCTTTCATTCTGTGGTGTATAAAGTAATAACACGAGCAATGAATGATCATAAATGTCAGCCCTGCCCAGTCCAATAGGCTGCCGATGCTCCTGATGTGATGACGCATCGCCGACGCCGTGTGCATTGTGTACACACACAGCCCCGCCTCCACCCACCACAGACAAGGGGAGGAGACCCTTGAACTTCCTCACAGCACGTGACCTCACCGGCCTCCTTCGCTGGGCGCTGCGATTAGCTGCCGGTGAAGGGGGGCGTGTCGGCTGGCCGCAATTGGTGGGGGAAGAGTAATCAGGAAGTGGCGCTGGGTTGCCCACAAGTGAGCTGTTCACCGCTCGGGGTGAGATGACTTCCTCAGGGCTCCGCGATTGTCTGCGGGAATGGGAAGAGCTGCAGCAGCATTACAATGAGAGCCAGGTGAGTGATCGCCTGTCACCTACGGATGGTGTACACTGCGCCGTGTGACTCTGGCTCCGCCCCCGCTTTTTAGTGATTGGCGGAGCCGCCGTAGCAGACGATGCCGTATGGCGAGAAAGGGTCAGAGGAGCAAGTCGCCATGGCAACTGTGACGATGTGCAAATAAGTGTGTCAGATTTGTTATTTCTACACGTAGGTAGGCTTTCATGGGTCGCACTGATTTCTATGTGATTGTGTTCAAGGGGAAAATCGTATGTAGTGCATTTCTATCATCTATGTTCATTCCTTGAAAGCAGAGAAAAATACATGTTGACCCCGCTCAAAAAAATACCCCTGTGATACAACCTGTGGTGTAATCACAAGGAAGGTGTCAGCCCTGCCTAGTTGTCTTTTGCTGAACTGCAGAATACCTCTCTCTCCTCACCACAACAGTTTGTAATACAAGAAAGCATGCTAGAAAAAGTTCTAAGGCTGAAGTGTGCACAGGACAGTTCTGGGTTTCTGGCATGATCCCCGGGTAATTGTTTTGCATGTATAAAACCGATATAACAGAATATTTCCAATACTATATTTAAAGGGGTAGTTCCTCCTTTACAGCAAAATGAAAAGGTGCACTATCACTGTACACCAACTCAAGCCCCCCACGGTCTGAAGTCGCCAAGCAGTCTGCTTCCACTCAACCATTTCAGGGGTCCAGGGATTTGAGATCCCCACACATCTCTCTTCTCTGTGCCGCTCAGATTGATTCTGACTGGTCACCCCACCCATCAACATGCTAATGACATTTTCATAAAAAAACCTTTCCATTCTGCTAATTGCCAACAGTACATTTACTGCTGGCAGGCGGCTCCCCTAGGCACCGTGACATACCTGTACCTGTTGGTGCTCATGTGCACTGTGCCACTCCCTTGCGACATGCTCTGCAACCCATGTGTCCACTGGGCCCAGATACCACGTCATCACATGTGCGATCACATGGCACATAGTAAACAATTAGCGATGGGCTTGTTCGGATCGAGCCCGCCAGGAAGAGGGCACTGCACACCGCCAATCATAGGCATCCTGTGTATGTGCAGCTGCCGGTCAGGAAATGCCTCGCTGCCTATAATTGGAGGTGTACAGTGATGTCTTCCTGGCAGGCTCGATACGAACACGCCCAAGCCCATCACTACAAACCATAGTCAAGAATAAGGAAGAGTTCCGGCGTGTTAGCATAGAACACATGCAGAGCCTGCCAGGAAGTGTGCATGGCGCTGCGCTAATAACAGCCAGGGAGACATTTCACGATCCCTGCAGCCGAGCATCGGGACAATGTCTCCCTGGCTGTGATTAGCACAGCGCCTTGCTCACTTCCTGGCGGGCTCTGCACGTGTTCTATGTGAACACACCGGAGCTCTTCCTTAGTCAAGAATAGAATCCATTCATGAAGGCCATTGTTTACCACTGTGCTTGAGCTGAAATTGGTTACCAGTGATCACATGCCACCTGGGCCAATCACAGCACCCTGCCCCATGTGATAGCTGAGGGCCAATCACAGTAGTAAACAATGAGTGATGAATGAAAGCCATTTGTGACAGTTCAAACAATTGTTAGTGATGTTCACTGCAAGCAATCCGTGTTAAAAAAAATACTAAATTATTCCAATAACAGAATGTAAAAAACAAAAATGCATAAAAAAAATGAATAAAAATGATTTTAGTTTTTTTTTTTTTTTTTTTCTACATACTGTCACCAATCAGTGTCCCTGATCACTGCCACACCAGTCATATAACTGGTGACAGTATGTATATAAAAAAGGGGGGGTTGTAAAGGTTCATTTTTTATTTTCTAAATAGGTTCCTTTACGCTAGTGCATTGTTGATTTACTTACCTTTTCCTTCTATCTCCCTTATAAATGTTTGTTTTCTTTGTCTGAATTTCTCACTTCCTGTTTCTCCTCAGTAAGCCGTTCTGGCTGACTAACCCCCAGCCAGGTGATGGTGGCAAGCTTACTGAGGAGAAACAGGAAGTGAGAAATTCAGACAAAGAAAAAAACATTTAGAAGGGAAATTGAAGGAAAAGGTAAGTGAACCAACAATGCACTGGCTTAAAGGAACCAATTTAGAAAATAAAAAAACAAACCTTTACAACCCCTTTAAAGAAAAAAAAAATATTTAATTTATTATATTTCCAAAAAAGTGTGACTAAAAATTACAACTTCAAAAAACTTGCCATGCCTCTTACTAAATACCCTGGACTGTCTACTTTTCAAAAATGGGTCGTTTAGGGGATACTTGTGACTCGTATTTTCGGGCCTCGAGAAATGAAATTGGCCGTCGGTACATCAGGATTGATCGATTTTCAGATATACGTATATATACCATAGTTTGTGGACTCTATAACTTTCACACAGACTAATATACACTGATTTAGTGTTTTTGTTTTTTTCACCAAAGAAATGTAGCAGAATACAGTTTGGCCTAATTTTATGAAGAAAGATTGATTTGTTTGCAAAAATTGTATAACCGAAACTAAGAATTTTATTATTTTTTTTTCAAACTTTTCTGTATTTGTTTTATATAGCAAAAAAACAACCCAGTGGTGATTAAAGCGGTTGTATACCCGCATTTTTTTCTTACGCCTGTAAGGCAAAAGCCATAATGAGCTAGTATGCACCGCATACTAGCTCATTATGAAATACTTGCCTTAAAACGAGGTGTAGAGAACTTACCTGGTCCACGCCGAGCGAGATGTCATCTTGCCTTGGCGTGTCTTTCTGGGTATCGCCGCTCCAGCGCTGTGATTGGCTGGCGCGGCGATGTCGTCACTCCTGCGCATGCGCGCGGGAGATTTCTTTCCGGCAAGGTCCGGCGGCTGCCGGCCCTTTAGCCGAGGATCCCCGCTGCGCATGCGTCGCTACAATAAGCGGCGCATTGCGAGGGGAATAACTCCTAAACCGTACAGGTTTAGAAGATATTCTTTATACCTACAGGTAAGCCTTATTATAGGCTTACCTGTAGGTAAAAGTGGTTGTAAAGACTTTACTACCACTTTAAAAGCACAAAAAGAAAGCTTAAAGGATCACTAAAGGAATTTTTTTTTTTAGCTAAATAGCTTCCTTTACCTTACTGCAGTACTGGTTTCATGTCCTCATTGCTCGTTTTTGCTTTGAAGTAGCTGTAATTCTGCTCTGATCTCCACACTTCCTGGTTGTCTGGCTCCTTATAACCATGGTACTGGGAGCTTTTCACGGTGGTCTAAGCTGTCATTACTGTGTGTGTAAAACTCAACAGAACCAATCAGATTCATTTTAAAAACACAACACTGCCCTGGATTTGTTTGTTTTTGTTCTGTGGGTCTCTTTACTTCACAGAAACATGAAACCAGTTTAAAAACGAAAGTGAAACTGCAGGCACATTATATGATTGATTTTGTATCTATTTTTAATAATTTTTAAAAGGAATCAGTTAACTTTTATGTCTCTATACCCTGTAAACAGTCATTTCAGCAAAACCTTTTTTTTCCTTTAGTGACCCTTTAATTTGTGTGCAAAAACATTTGGTGCACGTTTTATTTGGGTACAGTGTTGCATGACTGAGCAAGTTAAAGTAACACAGTGCTGAATAGCAAAAGATGCCCTGGTCACGAAGGGGGTAAAACCTTCTAGAAGTCAAGTGGTTAAATACCATATTTTAGACCTATGGACATCGGCACGGTTTCTCAATGCAGTGTAGGTGGATCATGGCTTTCTGAAAACATCCCACCACTCTGCCTCAGTACTCTTCCCATGGGATCATTTTGATCGATGAACTTGATACATCCAGCTGGCTCATACAGTTTGAATAGAAGCATAAATTCATGCTGTGGCCTCAGTCCCTGTTCACTAGATCGGCAGGTCGCTGGCCACCACAGCTATTCTCCTCTCTGCACAGCCAGCAATTACCTGCAGTGATCGTTGCTGGATGCACTTTGTGTTTCTAGCAACAATCATTGCAGGTAATCGCTGGCTGTACAGACATCTGTGAATTGCTGCGGCCACCAGCGACCTGCCGGTATAGTGAATGGAGCTGGCGGCCGCACCAAGCCACTCACAGGCGTAGCAGCAATCTTATTCCTGCCTCTACTATTCACACCGGCCTTAATCACCTGTGCTATAGCTCAAAGATGGACAGAGCGTGGCTTTCTCTCCATGGACATCCTCCCAGAACCACACCCACCACAAACTCGCTAGGGTGTGCATTAAGCGTGCTCTGTGACAGCTGATCACAGATCATGCTAAAGGGCCAATCACAGCAGCCCTTTACCATGTGATCAGCTGTGTCTGTCCAATCACTGCTGATCACAGATAAACAAAATTTGCTTAGTGATAACTGGCAAGGCTGTCGTCACACTTTTTACACTGATAATCAGTGTCCTAATTATCAGTGCAGCCTCATCAGCGCAAATCAGCCAATCAAATCAATTAGGGCTGCAACTAACAATTTTTTTCATAATCGATTAGTTGGCCGATTATTGTTTCGATTAATCAGATAATAGCCTTAAAAAAAAAAAAAAAAAAAAAAAGCATTTTTAACATTTTTTGGGCCAATTTGTTGTTGGGCAGATTACAAAACACAAATTGCCGCAAAAACACATTACATACTTTTCTGCAGCTTCTCCATTGAAGTATATTGAACCAAAAAAAAACAAAATGGCACCGTTTTGCGTTAAAAAGTCCTTGCCCTTTCCAAATGCGCAGCAGCTGAAAAGAATCATGGATGTGAACGTGTCCCATAGGAAAACCTGTAAATGAACTGTAGTGTGTTTCTGCAAAAAGCACCAAAAAACAGAGGTGTGACCCAGGCCTGAGATGTTTAGTAACATAATGGGGTTAAAAAAACTAAAATAAGTACAAAAAGAGCAAATAATCACTACTGTAAGGGGTTAATTTTTTTACTGTGGGACAGTGAAAGTAATATTTACAGTAGCGATTTGCTTTTTTGTACTATAAAGGGCTAATTTTAGTTTTTTTTTAACCCCATTATGTTACTGGTCGATTAATCGATTATGAAAATTGTAATCGATTAATTTCATAATCGATTAGTTGTCGATTAATCAATTGGTTGTTTCGGCCCTAAAATCAATTACTTATTTGCAAAATCTTATAACAGAAACTTTATTTTTTTGAAATTTCTGTCTTTTTTAGTTAGTTTAGCAAAACAAACCAAGTTCTAGGGTTGTACAGATATCGGTATCAGTGCCGATACCGAGCATATGAAAGAGTACTTGTACTTGTCCAAATGATCTAATGCTTGACCCGATACCTAGGCAGTCAGGGAATGATTGGCGCGGCGGTGGGGGAGTTGCAAGCACCGATCTCCTTGTATAGATTTCAATAAAGCGGCTGACAGCCCCTCCCCCTGCGGCTTTCAGCTACTTTCTTGAAATCTATACAGGAAGATCAGTGCTTGCAACTCCCCCACCGCTGCACCGATCACCCCTGACTGTCGGTGCTTGCTCCTCTGGTCCCCCTCTCTGTGCTTCTCCAATCCTACCCCAGTCTCCCTCCGTGCTCCCCTGGTCCCTGTCTGTCCTGGATCTGTCAGGATGAGCAGAGTTAGTGGTCACGGACTCCATTCATAACTGAGCATTAAACAAACAAAACAAGTACGGCACACACACAAAAGCACTTCCAATACGCCGTGCCTGTGGGATAGGCATTTGCCTATTGGAAGTGCTTTTGTGACAGTACTGTGTTTAACAGTTTAGTTGCCTGCCAGTTTTTGGATTGCCAACATTAAACATTCAGCAGTAAAAGCTGGTACTATGGAAACATTTTCTCAGACAATACATTTTTAATCAAATCATTGTTTGGATTCCAATATTGACTCTGATGAAGCGCTTTTCTAAAGGATCATTTTGTTTTGCTTGTATCATAACTGAGCATTGTAAACTGTTTCAGTTTATGAATAAACAGGAGCTTCTGTCTCCTGTCCATTCATTTTCAGTGTAACCGAGGCTGCAGAGAAAGAGACTGGGGAATCTGTCCTCAGCCCCTTACTTTGTTTTAAAGGGAAGATGTCAAGGGTCTGTTTAGACCCCTTGTATCTCACCCAAAAAATACTGACACCGTTAAACACCCCCCCACCCCCACCCCCCCGGAAAAAGGAAGCATTGTAAAAAAATATAACCTTTTGCAAGTGGTTAATGGCCCACCCTTTTCAGCTATAACAGCTTCAACTCTTCTAGGAAGGCTGTCCACAGGGTTTACGAATGTGTCTATGGGATTGTTTAACCAACTTTCTTGTACATTTGTAAGCTGTTATAGCTGCAAAGGGTGGGCCAACTCAATATTGAACCCTAAGGACTGGGATGCCATTAAAGTTCATGTGCGTGTAAAGACCGGCGTCCCTATACTTTTGACAACATAGTGTATATGTCCTCGGACAGGAGCATCGATATCAGGAACATGGCTAAAGCTGCAGCCATGATCATGGTATCAATTTTTTTAGAGCAGGCAATGGGCTTTATTGTAAAGCCACCCGTGACAAATGCGACCTGTCACTTCGGATGCACTAGGAACAGTGGGAGGAACTTCCAATCCCCTGCTATAAGATTTTCATCACTTGTTACGTTACAGGCATGTAAAACAGCCAATGGGCATGATTGTTATTGGTACAGTGGACTTCACCACATAATGTAAAAGCTTGACCAGAACAAATATAAAGGTTTCAGAAATATCCACAAGCCTAGGTTCACATTGCTGCAATCCGATTATCAATGCGATTATGTAGTGCAATTTGTATGTTTGCATATTCTATGGGTCCAAAATGTCACTGGAATTGCACCAAAGTAGTGAATAGAGCCTAAATGTGAACACTAGTATTCTTTGCATATCACCTTGTACTTTGATACAGCTTTAGATTAGTGGCGGGTGGGTATAGTAGAGGTATGTAATCTGTCCTTTGTACATGCATGTGTTTTGTTTGGACTTACTCACTAGTTTACAGCACACTTTTGAACTTCTTAAAAAGAGGATGCAGAATTGAGTGATATAGATATAGTGCTGTTACGCCTTTTTTTTGTTTTGTCCTCATTGAACCACACTAAGAACCCTTCCACACTGAGTCAGTTTTCAGGCGTTTAGAAATAGCCTCTAAAAAGCAGCTGAAAACTGCTTCCCATTCATTGCGATGTGTGCTTTCACACTCAGGCTGTGCGCTTGCGGGACATTAGGAAAAGTCCTGCAAACAGCATCTTTGGGACAGGTTGGGAGCGCAATAAAGAGTGCTCCCAAAACACCCCTGCCCATTGAAATGAATAGGCAGCGCTTTGAAAGACTGCAAAGGCCCTGCAGAGGCAGAAAACAGTGGACAGATGAAGAACCGGAGAGGGCTAGAAGACATCGGCAGAGAAGACCCGGAGAGGGGAGAAGAACCAGAGAGGGCTAGAAGACATCAGCAGAGAAGACCCGGAGAGGGGAGAAGAAATCGGAAGTGACGCCGGAGCTGCCTTAATTGCTTTAAAAACGTGTACTGCGTTTTATTTGACACTTTTTTTTTTTTTTTTTTTTTTAGATGAAAGTGTAGGGGTACAATGTACCCTATACTCATTTACATAGGGTTCCAGATTTCAATGAGCCCCCCTGCCCGCAGACATGGCCAGGGTTGTCGGGAAGAGGCCTTTGTCCTCAACATGTGGACAGGGTTCTTTGGGGTGCAAGACCCCTCTGCCCAAAAGCACCCACCCCCCCTTGTTGAGGGCATGTGGCCTGGTACACTTTAGGAGGGGGGGGGGCTGCTCGCTCGTCCCCACCCCCTTTTCTAACCTGCTGGGCTGTGTGCTATGATAAGGATATGGATATGGGGCAGGGGGCATGCTGTTTTTTCAGCATGGGGGTTCCCCTTTAAAATCCATTCCAGACCAAAAGGCATGGTATGGTCTTGGAGGAGGAATCCATGCCGTTTTTTGAAAATTTGGTGTGGAGTTTCTCCTAAAGATTAATAATAGACACACAGATCCTGCATTGTTGGTATCAAAGTCAGATGCCCATTCATTGAAGTCGCACTGGTGTCAGACTTCAAGTCGCAGGACAAAGTCAGATCCACAGTCGTACAACTGTTGTGTCGCACCAGTGTGAACCCGGCCTAACTGCACTTTGTATTATTGGACTAGTAGAATTGTAAAAAAAAAAGTCCTACCCTAGAAATACAAAGACTAATATAAATGCTGTTGATCTCTGCCCATGGAATGTGGGTGGTTCAGCTGTAGTAAAAGAGCAACAGAATTCTATTTGTAACAATTGTAACTACAATGTCAATTTTAGGTATAAGGAATGACTCGTCTCTATTCTCATGCACCTAGGGGTTTTGGGAGTTTCCATCCACATTTTTGTTCCAGAACCTCTTGTACATATAATAAATAAAATATCCAAAAGGAAGTGGTAATCCTCCTTGGTGACCACGACAGGTGTGCAAACCCATGAACAAAAGCACAGATGGATCCCAATAGAGACTTGAGAAATATAAGAAAATGTTGTGTGGTTTAACTCTTGAAGATCTACTAAAAACAAAATTCTATATATACTGTAGATGGACTTTTAAAAGTCCAGCGCTGAACTTTTTAGGCTCCAATCCATAGGTTAAAAAACTCACCTGGCACATTATCTGCACAGAGATTGTGTCTAAAGTGGGTTCCCCTCACAATTCAAAAGCATACTGGTAAGCTAATTGGGTGCCTAGTATGTGTATTAAGCCTAAGGTTGCCACCCTGCCGGTATTTTACCGGCACAGCCGGTATTTTCATTCGGATTCCGAGCTGTGCCGGTAAGTTTGAATGAAAAATACCGGCAATGCAACGGCCGGTATTTTTCATTCACTGTCGACTGTGTTGTGTACTATTTGCATCTCCTGCTCACTCTGCTCATAATCAGGACTGCATACAATGACAGGAGGCGCCCGCCCCTCCCCCTGACCCCCTCCAGCTCCCATACAGGGAGTGTTCTCCCCTCTCTGTTTCCTTCAGGTATCATCACATGCATCCTCTGACATGGCAGCTGCCGGCCTCTGCTTCTTAGCAACAGGTAAGGATGACAGTCCCCCACGGTCTGCACCGTGTAGTTTTGTGTACAGGCCCTAAATACATGTAAGATCAGGCAAACATCCTAGTTATTGTGTGAGCTGCGTATCAGGACTTTACTCACCTCAGACCCCAGTGATAATTCCACATGTTGATGAGTAAACCCAAGTGCTTTCAAAATCTACAATCTACTTTGGAGGAACTGAGAATACAATCCCTGTCACTGGGCTTCACAAATGGCCCGAAGGAACATTTGACCTTTTTTTAACCAGCATTGACACCCTCCTTTAGTGGTATTGACACCCTTCTTTAAAGCTTATGAACTATAACCATGTCAATGCGTACATCACAGATTAGTAAACAATGTAGAGTATTGTTTGGTATGCATGCTTTGTCTTCAGCAGGTGTATATTGGCTCTCTGTGTACATATTTCTGTAAATGCTTCACCTGCTTCCAGACAATCATGTGACTACAAATAATGTTTACAAACCAGGCCAAGAAATCACATGATTTTTTTTTTCGGGCGATGGTTGCCTTGGAACTGAGGCAACCACCAAGATGTGTGCTAGTGCCATCCATGATTAGGGGCCCCCTGAGAAACCTAATAGATGTCTATAGGATTGTGGCTAAACCGCAGGTAAAACACACTAAAACCATGGATACAACCATGCTGTGGCCAAACTGTGGTACACGTGTGTAAACCTGGCCTAACCTTGGAACTCAAGGAGCCCACCAAGAGGTGCGCTAATGGTGCCCATGGTTGGGGCCCCCTGGAGCAGCCTAATAGATGTCTATAGGACTGTGGCTAAAACCGCAGGGTAAAACACACTAAAACCATGGATACAACCATGCTGTGGCCAAACCACAGGCAACCAGTGTGAACCCGGCCTAAACTTGGAGCCATTTCTTTACCCCCCCATCCCCAATGCCATTTATTTACCCCCCTCCCCTCCCCTCCCATCCCCTCCCATCCCATCCCCTCCCCTCCTATCCCCTCCCCTCCTCCCCTCCCCTCCTCCCATCCCCTCCTCCCCTCCCATCCCCTCCTCCCCTCCCATCCCCTCCTCCCCTCCCCTCCCCAATGCCATTTCTTTACCCCCCTCCCATCCCCAATGCCATTTCTTTACCCCCCTCCCATCCCCAATGCCATTTCTTTACCCCCCTCCCATCCCCAATGCCATTTCTTTACCCCCCTCCCATCCCCAATGCCATTTCTTTACCCCCCTCCCATCCCCAATGCCATTTCTTTACCCCCCTCCCATCCCCAATGCCATTTCTTTACCCCCCTCCCATCCCCAATGCCATTTCTTAAACCCCTGATCCCTTGTCCTCTGTGCAATCGGGCCCCTCCCCTTTTTTATCTCCACCCCCACATAGCCACATATCAGTCAGCGCTCGCAACTATTGGCTGCCAGTGCTGATCGTATGCTGATGCAGAATGGCTGGCTTCTGTCGGACAGGCTGATGTACACAGGGGCCAAATGTTCGATGATATTCGGCCTGTGTGTGCCAGACTTTAGTGTGGTAGACCTAAAACTGAACAGCAATCCATCCCACATTTTCCCCTTTCAGTCCTTAAAGGAGGGTGCACGGCTAGCCGTGATGACGTGAAAATCCAACACTGCAGAAATGGCCAGCACACTAAAAGTTACAGATCTCTATTATTCAGTGAGATCTTAGATCTAGTAACGGCACAGCTTGTGACCATAGGATTTCCAAATCATTGGGGTCAGTGGGAGGCGTGGTGCCCCCATCGTTGGGGTCAGTGGGAGGCGTGGTGCCCCCATCGTTGGGGTCAGTGGGAGGCGTGGTGCCCCCATCGTTGGGGTCAGTGGGAGGCGTGGTGCCCCCATCGTTGGGGTCAGTGGGAGGCGTGGTGCCCCCATCGTTGGGGTCAGTGGGAGGCGTGGTGCCCCCATCGTTGGGGTCAGTGGGAGGCGTGGTGCCCCCATCGTTGGGGTCAGTGGGAGGCGTGGTGCCCCCATCGTTGGGGTCAGTGGGAGGCGTGGTGCCCCCATCATTGGTGTCAGTGGGAGGAGTGGTGCCCCACTGTTGCTGACAATGGGGGGGAATAATGCCCCAATGGCCGGATAAAAGCAAGCAAAGGTCCACATCCAGCCCCCAGGCCACAGTTTGGAGACCACTGCTCTAGACCTTGGCATACTATGTCTGCACTATACAAATATGGAAGATATAATTCACTGAAACATACTTTAGTCCTGTAAAAAATATCTTGTGGAAAAGTTGAGGTGATGGCAGACTATGCATGTCATGTTTTGTAGGTCTCCCACTGAATGAGGCCTGAGTGCTTATCATACTAGGATGCATTACTGGCATAAAGGTCACGCTTTCAGCAAGCACCCGTTGCGCCACGATTTGGCAAATTATATTGTTCAGTCTAGTCCTCCGTTTAACTAAACAAGTAGTTTTAAATATGAACAATAAATGTATAATATATTCTTATAATGGGATCAGCGCTATATTTCTTGCAGTCCAAATGTCTAAACCTTTGCACTTTTTGCAAGAACATTATCTTTTGCTGTTTCTAATTCTTATCTTCAACAGAAAAGGCAAAAATTAACTACTCGTGAGCCTATAATCCTTGGGAGGAAGACTGTGGTCGCTTAGTGACACAGCCAGGCACTGAGATAGATGTCTGCCACACATGCACTTTGGCCTCTATTCCTCTCTTATGGAGTTGCACAAGGACATGACAATAATATCTTCACAAAGGGCACCAGGGCTGTGAGAATGGCATCTACTAATCTCTGCTACAGCCATTGGGCAGAAGTATCCCGCTCTTGTCATGGGGCTCGTCTTACACCTCGCCTTTCTTTATATAGCACAGCGCTAGTATTTAGGATGCCATTTAAATATATTCTCCAAGGGTCACTTTGCAAGATTGAGCACAGAAAAAAAGCTCTGTACACAATTTAAACATGTACAAGATTGCTATTCTATACCCTGCAAAGTAGTAAAACATACATCATTTTTTGAAATATGGCACTGCGTTGTTTTAACTGAAAATAGCGCGGTCTTGCAATGTTTAAAACTTTCTTTTGGTGGCATTTGATCACCTCTGCGGTTTTATTTTTTGCACTATAAGCAAAAAAAAGCAGACAATTTAGAAAAAAAAAATATAATATTCTTTCTGCTATAAAACATATCCAATAAAAAATCAAATTTCCTCATAAATTTAGGCCAATTTGTATTCTGCTACATATTTTTGGTAAAAAAATAATCCAAAAGTATATTGGTTTGCACAAAAGTTATAGCCTCTACAAATGATGGGATCAATTTATGGACTATTTACTGCTTTTACTAGTAATGGTGGCGATCTGCTTATTTTTTTTTTTTTTTTGTCGGACTCCAATATTGCAGTGGACAAATCTGACACAAAGTGACACTTTTTGGGGACCAGTGACACCGATACAGTGATCAGTGCTAAAAAAAACATGCACTGTCACTGTATAAATGACACTGGCAGGGAAGGGGTTAACATCAGCGGCGATCAAAGGGTTGAGTGTGCTTCTAGGGAGTTCTTTCTAACTGTGAGGGGGATGGACTGACTGGAGGAAGAGAGATCTGTGTACATGATTAGCAAGAAGACCAGGTCTCTTACTCTGTGACCGGATGGTGGTCTGCCTTGTTTACATAGGCAGACCACTGTTCTGCCTCTCCTGTGAACGATCGTGGGTGGCCGCCAGTGATTGCGCCCGATGGACCGGCTTATTGACTCCCGCTGTGTCCAATCGCAGCAGAAGCGGGGCTCTGGCGGCGCGTTTGCACGCCCGCGTCCAAGAGCTGATCCGATGCATTGTGTACAGATACGTGATTTTGCACTTAAGGACCGCCCTGCTGCAGTATATGTACGTGGGGTGATCCTTAGCTACTTGCCGACCAGCTGCCGCCGTTCTACGGCGACAGGTCGGCTCCCCTGCGCGAGAGCACGTAGTATAACGTCCCCTCTCAAAGCGGCCACTAGGGGCGCGCGCACGTCCCCCCCCCCCCCCACTCGTCCCTGACGCCCGCAATCCTCAGAGTATTATGCCCTTTACACGGATTAGTTGGATGACTCTTATGTTTGATAACTGGTTAGGCAGGTTTGCAATGTGGCTATCACACCCCAGAAACGCCTGTGGGTGTTGGTTGAAAGAAGGCCCACTTGTTCTTCTGGTCCTGATGTCTTTGTGCACTGGTTTGAGTTAAAGGTATACCCTTCATTACTGTCCATCTTTTATGTGAATGTTAATCACCCTTACCTGTTCTTTAAGAGGATTCAAGGTCGGTACCCTTTAATTTTTTCACCCTAACGATTTTTTCCCCTGTATCTATTTAGATTTTATGCTTTGGAGGCATTCATGGCTATCTATTTATAAGGTTGGTAATTGGGTTATATCCTTCCTGATTGGTCATGGCCCTCTCTTCCCTGAAGCTCTTGACTGTCTTTTGTCCAAACTTCCTTTCCCAGAAGAAGAAATCTGCTAACACCATGTGGACTTTATAAGGGATATATAAAGTTGAAGACAGCAGATATAGTTGTAAAACTTATTTAGGGAGATTTGTTTAATCTGTGTAGCATCTAAGGCTGTTCACTTAACTGGGCATATGTGAGGGATTCCATCCACTTTAAAGTGCATGTAAAATCTAACATTACCTTTTTCTTGTTTGTCTCCTTTTTAGTTATAATAAAATGCTGTTAATTGTATATTTATTAGATCTGTTCAACCTGCAGTTCATCTAGTCAGAAATCTTGTGAGCTGATGCTGTACTTTCCTGTAATTTCTGTCTCTGGACTGTTGTCAGTATTGTTTCCTGTTATCGCCGTGGTCTACAAAATTCATCCCCCTGCTGTGGAGAAGAGAGGAAGGTGTTCTAGTCCTAACATAGCTTTATGCTAAAGTCAGGGTTCTACGGGGGCTGGCGTAACGTGTCCCAATCTCCTGTGGATGGCAAAATAGCCTGCCTGTTTAGGAATTCCTAAGTTCTCAGCTCTCTCAATGGACTTCAAGAAAAAAAATGCAAGTCCAAAAATGTTTTCCTAGACCGTGACACTCAGCTTTTCCTTTAGCTTGCTTTGGGGTCTTTGTTAAATGTGTTCTTTTTTTTGTTTTATCTGCCAGGAGACCCATCGCTCATACAAGCAAAAGCTGGAGGAATTGACAAAGCTGCAGACACGGTGTTCCAGTTCTATTTCACGTCAGAAGAAGAAGCTAAAAGACCTATCGCTAGAATTAAAGAAGTATGTGATGCCTTTGTCTAATGGGAATTAAATGGCAGATGCAATCGTTGTTCATTTTAGACAATGACATTGTAATTACAAAGCTAATCTTACATATATCCCCTCAGAGTATAAAGTGACATTCGAAGTTCTGCCTGCACCAGATGTTGGGATCAGTAACATTACTTTAGCCTAATTTATATGTAAATGTATTTAAAATGCTATGAAAAAACAGGAATGATTAAAAAAATGATTGGTCACAAGCTGGGATGAATTAAACTGAAAAAATGCTTTGTTAAAACTACATGACAAAATAGTCAGTAGGTCTATAGTTACAGTATAGGAGACTTAAAGGGGTTTTAAAGGTAAAAATGTTTTTCCCTAAATAGCTTCCTTTACCTTAGTGCAGTCCTCCTTCACTTACCTTCTTCAATTTTGCTTTTAAATGTCCTTATTTCTTCTGAGAAATCCTCACTTCCTGTTCTTCTGTCTGTAACTACACACAGTAATGCAAGGCTTTCTCCCTCGTGTGGAGAAAGCCTCTTGAGGGGGTAGGGGGCGAGCAGGCAAGTCAGGACACTCTCTACTTTGCAGATAGAGAAAGAAGCTGTGTGTTAGTGGGAGTCCTGACACTCCTGCTCGCCCCCTCCCCCCCCCCCCCCCAAGAGGCTTTCTCCACACCAGGGAGAAAGCCTTGCATTACTGTGTGTAGTTACAGACAGAAGAACAGGAAGTGAGGATTTCTCAGAAGAAATAAGGACATTTAAAAGCAAAATCGAAGGATGAGGTAAGTGAAGGAGGACTGCACTAAGGTAAAGGAAGCTATTTATGGATTTTTTTTTTTTTTACCTTTACAACCCCTTTAAAGCCTGAATCCATGAACATTTATTTTCCTCCCGCGGAGTGAAGCTGTGCCCGTACTGCACGGGTTAACTGCTCATTTTGTCTAGGGGAAAGCAAAACTTACCTGATCCTTTGATTTTCCGGAAAATTGCACACCCCTACATCCGGCGGTGGACTGTTTCAGCTGTCCACATCCAGAGCCAGTCTATGGGTGTGATTTCATCAGGAACCGTCCATTCACAAGACCACTAGTGTGCTTGGGGGGGCAGCAGGAGTTGGGCGGATCGGTCTTGCGCTTGGAGGATCGGTGGATTAGGTAAGTATATCTCTGCTCTGAAATCCCCTAGACAAACTACAAGCAGTTAACCCATGTAGTGCAGAGACAGCCCCACTGCATGGAAGAAAAACGTTTTTCCCTGAGTTCTTTACGTTGTATGAAGATTTCAACCTTTTGTGTAGAGGTTAAAGAATGAGTGCAAATCCAGGTAAAGTGCACTTATTTCTTTTGCCCCTTTGCCCTGAACTAATCTAACCAAGTGTCCAGCTCCACAGATCATTACTTGCCGAGATCTGATGCCTGCTGCCTCAGTTGTTTACATCTACTGGTTTACTCTCCTAGCTATGCCTGCACAGTACATCCCTATAGACGTCTATGGGGCTTGTCTACCTCCATCTCTTAGCTGGGAGAGGGCCCCACAGAAGTCTAGCTGTTGCTGCAGTTGGGGGAGGGAGAGCTTGATACCCATGCACAGATTTTCATCAAGTAATTGTGCTCCCTCCTGTAATTCTGAGGATGCGCACCAAATGTCTGGCATGCCCGGGAAACTAGTCAAGAACAGGGAATATAAACTGCATAAGAGTATTTCGGGTAGTCTTCAGGGGGACCAAAACAGTCCTACAGGTATGGCAATTGCAATAAATAAAATTTTGAAAAATCGCACACCGCATTTTGCTTTTATGGAGTTCCTTTGTTATGCAAAAGGTGAACTTTGCCTTTAGGCAAATATTTTTTATTTTTAAATCTGTTGGAATGATTCTCATCTTGAGCTTCTGGCAATAAATGTACTTCCTGTTGAAGGCTGCAAAACACTAAGCCACTGTCTCTCAATTTTTTATTTTTTTTGAAAAGCCTATGGCGTGTGAACACACCCAAAAAAACTCCACCCGGTGCAGAAAAAATGTGCACACACATAAAGAGTGTTCACAAAAACGTGCAGACGGGTGCAACGTCAAGTGGTCCTCCTGTGAAGAAGGGACCCAAACCCTGATCCCCCGGGGGCTGTCTCTCAATTAACAGTGTTTTCAGCCTGCCTTCAAAGTTTCTTCAGGTGGCCATTGGACTGCCCATCTGATGGACCTGATGGACAGCCTAAGGCCAACTAATGGCTTGTTTCCACTGAACGGAACGGTTCAGGTCAGTAGATTTGGAACGGTTTACAACGGACCGGTCTATTCTCGTGAGCGTTTCCACTGCAAATCGGACCGTCGGGACCATACAGGATTTAGAAAAAATGCCTAGAGCATCCACCAATCAGTGGAATGTATTGCATCTCCGCCCTAATGGAACCGTTCCATTTTCTATGGCCCCACATCTTAAGCAGGACCCAGAATGTTCCGGTACGGTTCGGTTTTATGGCACACTTTCATAATGGAAATACCCAAAAGAGCGTACCGAACCACTCAGTGGAAACGAGGCATAAGAGTGCGCACAGCAGGCTGACATCTCTTCTGGTAATTGCAAGGCAGTGGCTTACCTGAAACAGGAAGAGTTATTACTGGCAAGGTCTCCAGAGAAGAAACTTTACCACCGAAACACTAAAACGATTCACTTAAAACTGTCAAGTGTGCCATGCTGCCAAACATACTGAAAATTTCATTTGGAGTTTTTATAATGTTCTATACTGTTTGAGCTCAACTAAAAATCTTGCAAAGGTGGCCAAATTTCTTATAGTAACTTAATAAGAGTTGCCCTAATGCCAGAGCCAGGTAACAATTCCAGGCCCAAGAAGTAATTTGCCTTAATGACAGCCCATTGTTGTAGACTTAAAGTAGATGTAAACCCGTTTTTTTTTTTTTTTTTGCTGTCACAATGTAGAGTATAAGATTTCCAATCATCTGTGCCCAGTCTTGCCACACAGAGTTAATCCAGCTCTGAGCAATCCTCTTCTTTTTTTCAGTGAGATAAAGACAAACAGGAGAAAACTTTTGTCCGTTCTTCCCCCTTGCTGTGAATGACAGGTTATTTACATATCTCATGCACTAGCCTGGAGACAGGCATTATTTTTTTAATTCCCACCCCCACTCCTTTTCTGAAGTCATGTGGTTACTTTTCTGGATTTTGACTGGATGTTGGTGATCATAGCAGAATTTAGTGTAGGGAATACACAGGAGAAAATGCATGTTGACAAGGGGAATGTAGAGGAGGGCAGGGAGTCTACTGACATCTCGACTCCACCCACCGAGCTCCAGACAACAGACCCACCCACAGAATCTGCAGTTTTTCAGGTCTCATAACAGAGGGGAGACATTTGACAGGTAAGGATACATGGCAGTAGTTTAGAAAGGATGAGTGTAGGTTTACATCCACTTTAACCTCGCATGCACAGGGCTTTAGCTTTTTTTTTCAGTCAATAGCTTTTCTAGCCCTTACCTCTTACAGTGCTGAATCATTGCTGCCTGTAATTAAAGCGATTTTAAACCCTCACCTTGTAAAACAACCCATTCAGTTTAAAACAGAAATGAATGGCAAAACATTTGTGTATAGATTTATTAAAAATGTATAAGTGATCATATAACCTCTGTTCTCGGCTGCATAATCACTGGGGGGAGGAGAAGCGGCATCACACTAAACTTCCCAGTGAAAGGGGGGAACGTGTCAGGACAGGTCTGATCATTAGAGGAAAGCAGGCTGAGTTCCCAGAATAGCTATAGAACTAATCACGCTGTGCTCTCATGCCTTGTGTGGTCAGTTTTTAAAAGGAAAGTTGAGACTGGTAGGATCACCAGGGATTTCACACAAAGAAAGCAATACAAAGATAACCGGGTGCTTTTTAATACAAGTACATGGTACAGCAGTCGCATATCAGGAGTATGAAATGTTGGGTTTACATATTCTTTAACAGCCTTGTCTCCTTTTACAAGGTAGATGGCATAACTACTGCATAGAGCCTCCAAGACGACCCATTCCAGTAGGTACAAGATGGTTTGCTTCTAATTACCTCTCTACCTTTCTGAGTAAATTTTTTTTTTTAGGCCTGGTCAAGTTGAGGTTTTGAGTATGTTAAGATTAGGAGTGCTGCGTACCTACTATAGTGGGTCATGTTGGAAGGTCTGACCTGTGCCCACCCTACCTGCACTATTCCCAGGGTGTACCCCAAGTAGCTACAACAATCTGTAGTGGTCTTTTCTCTTTATAGTAGAAATCTTTCAAAGATTTAAAGATAATTTCTGACAATCCATCCAAACTGCACTGTTTTCTGTGTCTCAGTAAGTGTATGATGAACACTGTTTTTTTTATATCGAAGTAATGTTCTTAGGATCCTGACATCTTTACATGTATGCAGGGTTAAAGACAGCCAAGAAAATGAGAACAACCAAATTAAAGACATACAAGAAAACATTAAGCTGCGGGAGAGAACATTTTCTGAGATGGAATCCTTTCTACCCAAGAAAAACGGGTAAGGGATATATGTTCCAGGAGACATGGTTATTCCAGTGAAGAAAAAAAATATTGATATGTCTGTAAAAATCAATGTACAATAAAGTTGTCTCTAGGTACTAAGGTAGTTGCTGACAATTAAAAAAAAATGTACACTTATTTTATAAAAGTATTATAGACAAAGGTACAGTACATATAGGTGTTTTTTTTATGAAAAATTTGCTGTTTGAATCTGTTCTAAAGGCTGGAGGTAAAAAAACAAACTTCAGTATGCAGCTTCCCCACAACCCCCCCCCCCCCCCATACTTACATGAGCCCGATGAAGATCTAGCAATGTGCACGAGAGCGGCTGCTCTCCCGGGTCTCTGCCTTCTGATTGGCTAAGAGGCAGCAGCAGTAGCCATTGGCTCCCCCGGCTTTCAATGACGGCTCACAGCCAGTGAGGAGGGAGCAGGGGTGTAGCCGAGCCCCGTTCTGTGTCTTATGGACACACAGGGTAGGGCTTGGGAGGGGGTGTCCACATAGCAAGAAGCTTGCTATTGAGTCACTCGGAGAAGAGGAGGGGCCATGAGTACTGGCAGGGGACCCTAGTAGAGGAGGATCTGGGCTGCTCTATACAAAACCACTGCACAGAGCAGGCAAGTATAATATGTTTGTTATTTTTAAAAAAGGCCTGTAATATCACTTTTAAATTGACACGGCTGTCATGAACAATCAACGTATTGTGTATATTTTTATATCCCATGATCGTCTGCTCCATTTAGTGGGAATAATGCAGTATTTTCCCCTATTTAGTTATTTCAGGAAAATATGACCACTAGATGGAGTTGGCGATCATCGGAAATAAATGTATTTGGCACATTACCAGGGTTATTTATGATCGCTGTGGGATGCTGGAGACATTTGCAGAGCCATTTTTTTTATAAAAATCCCAAAGACACCTTTACTATAAAGCAGAAGTCATTCCAAAAGGCCAGCTGAATTCATTGTGTCTTTTTTTGCAAATAATTCTCATTAAAGAAGTATAGCCAAAGCTTGTCTGGCTGTACTTCTCCTGTGGATCACAGAAGTGCCGCTCGTTCTGCACTCCTGTGTCAGACAGTGGGCTTAAGTCACAGAGCCGGTCCAGGCTCAGAAAAGACTGCGACCATATGGTCGGGATCCACTCGCATGCCTGAAGCATGCTAACAGCCGGCCAACCCAGCCCTCCACAGCGGCAGCACTCCAGTGAGCGGGGGGGGGGGGGGGGGTAGAGCAGAGATGCGATGACTGACTGTCGCCAGCTCTTTGCATATGGCGCTCCTCAGTGATCAGTGGTGTTCAATCACTTAGTTCTCAGCCTTAGAGCTGGCAGGGGACTGATGCTACATCCACCTAGGAAAGCATGATTAAAAAAAAAAAATACATTCCTATACTTCTCTTTTTAACCATATTCTGTTCTGTAATAATTTTATAGAGTGTTAAGGGCCCATTCACACTTTGCTGTTTTTATGCGTTGTGTTAAGGCATCCTAATCATTCCTTGCATGTGCATCAGAGCTGCATTGTCTTAGTACATTGCAGAGGGTCTCACAGCATGCAAGGTTTACCAGGTGTAACCACAAACGCACCGCATTGCAAAAGTGTGTATTGGCCCGAAATAAAGAGTTCCCTCTCGAACAAAAGTTCTCCTCAAATGCTATAGTTCTTGGAAAACATTCCTTTCGATGAATGACCATGTTTTTAATGCTGAGGTGAGGCTTGGACAGTAGAAGTTTGGACATTTGATGTGAGGATTTGAAGTGTGATCTCATCATGTTGTGGTAGCTGCCAGACACGCATTGGGATAATGCCTATAAATGTGTTCCATATGGATGAAAAGTGGAAAGATTATAGCAACCAGTCACAATCCATTATGCATTGGTCTGACTGTAGTAAGATAAATACCTATTGGTTGCTCTTTGTACTTGGTGGTTCTGCTGTTTTCCTTGTACACTGAATAAAACTTTAATATGTGAGTGAAAGAGGTTGAAAATTGGAAGTGCTTCTCAAACAATAAGTGTATCCTAACTAACTGGTGTTTTTTTTTTCAGATTATACCTGAGTCTGGTATTGGGGAATGTGAATGTCACTCTTTTAAGCAAACAGTCCAAGTAAGTATAAGGCACTTCAGGGGACCCTTTGGCCCCTTCCACACGAGGCAGACTGCGCCAGATCTGTCCGATGATCTCCGCTGAGCTGTAGGATGACAAGCTCCTCTTTGCTCACTGAGCGGGGAGGGGCTTGTCGGGCGCCGCTGTCTCCAATGGAGAGATCGGACGAAAATGGATAGCATGTCCGTTCATCAGGTCTCATCCGATCCACCATGGACGGATGGGGACGTATCCCCATACGTCAGATTTTAGCGGAACGGATGTCAGGGGACATGTCTCCGCTGACATCCGATGCTCCATAGAGATGTATGGAGTGGCCGTTCAGGTCCGGACAGGTGGACCTGAACGGTCTGTCCGTGTGAAAGGGGCCTTTACTGTATTTAGTTACATCTCTGCTTTTTTTAAATTCCTGCTATGTCACAATGCATGACAAAAGTATGACTTTTCAGAAAATCTGTACTTTTTAATTAATAACCAGACTTTTGTCTGTTGCTGGCACAAGAAAGCATTTCTTTAATCGCCTCTCCCCCCAGCAATTTGACTTTGCATCAAAATTTGTATCAATCATAGATGTTCACAGGGGGTGTGCCTGGGCACACCCTAATCGCTATGTGCAGTGCTGATTCCCCCCTACTGCCCGGTTCCCCCCGTGTTGGCCCTGCAGTGCTGCTGGCTTCCCTCCTCTCCCCCAGTTGCTGCGGGGGACATTTCAGGATAAAGAATTTACCAGTGCCTTCCTTTTTCTAAATAAACACTCACTGTGTTCATGCATAACTAAAGCATAGTAGACCGTGTTTACTATGCTTCAATTTGTGAATGTACAGGAAGCTGCTCAGCACAGAGCACGTCCCATCCATTCACTGCCATGTACAGCATTGAAAGGCATGTGTGTTTGAGCTTTGGGGTGCACACCCTAATGCAATGGTTTGCACACACATATGGTAGCAATTTACAGACAGAGGCTGTAGTAGGGACTGATATGTGTCCGATATTTGTGAACACAGCAAAGAACTGCACAGGTGCCAGAATTTCATAATTGTGTAATCTTTGAGCCAGCATTTTTTAATCTAGGAAGCAGTTTCTAAAGCTGGATGACTGAACAAAAAGGATTCCTTTTGGAGAGAAAGGCAGGAAAGTGTTGTCAAAGTACTCTGATGTAGTAAATGCAAGTGTTGCACTTACACATTGTTTAGCATACATGCACACAACATATATCTGATGCCTTGTTCATTTTAAGGCAGAAGCTTAGGTGTCTTTTTTTTTTTTTTTTTTTTTTTTTTATAGTTTCATTGATCCAGCTTGGACCAATGTAATAATTATGTTTGTGTCACGCCTGTGGGATCCAAGCTAGACCAATGCAACTATGAAAATAATTGCCATACCTAAACTTCAGCTTTAAGCTTTATTCTTTTTGTCTATATATTGGTCCTATTTGCATTAAATCCCTTTATTTTATCAGGTTTGCTTACAAAGATGAGTATGAAAAATTCAAACTATACCTAACCATGATCCTTCTGGTCTTGTCCTTTCTATGTCGCTTTATGCTGAATTCCAGGTGAGCTTAATGTATTGTAATTGATAAACATCAAAATAGCTAGTATTAGTAAGGATGATATATTGCCTCTAAATTGATCCTAATCAATTACTTGTATTGCTAGTTCTTTTGCTTGTGTCACACATGCTAAAAGTTACAGTCCATTTGGGTCAGCTTGCCCAAAATATTTCAATATATGGTTGTTTCTGGTAGGCTGAGCCAAATACCACCATCGTCTTATTGATTTCTTCACATTTGTTCTTGCATATGCCCTCATCCTGTTATCATAAGGAATGTCCTTCTTCTTTTTTTTTTTTTTTTTTTAATACACAAATGACTAAAACTTGAGGTAAAGAGGGAGGGCTATAAGACCTGAGATTTTAGGCTTGTTTAGGTCCCCTCGTGACTAAAAACTCAAATCCAGTGGACCAATCCTTAAACGGAAAAAATAATTCCCCTCTTTGTGATCTATGTACATTGCAAAGATTCCTACCTTTGTTATTCTGAAGCAATCCCTGTGTTTGGCTGTGTCCGTATGGAAAATTAATCTAATGGGAGTGGTTTCATAATTCTCAATCAGCTGCTGCACCTGCAGGGCTCTAATGAGGAAAATTGCAAGGACTGCATCCCTTTTAGACATGATTTTCCTATTGGGATTATCTCATTAAAATGCAATTTTTTGCTGCAGGGGATGCCAAAAATTTAACATGCATCTTAGTGCAGACTTCTGGGAAAATTAGTGAGCCAATTACACAAGCATAAAATTTATGTTTCTGGGGGGCATTCTGTGTAGAGAACACCTCCATGTAGCCATATTGCATTTTACAGAATATGACAATGGCTGCAGATTGAAAAGGAAAGGTCATTTTTATTAACAATCAATTACAGTATGACTTGTATCACAATTATATATGCTTTATTTGTTTTCCCTTAGTTACCCTTTAACAATTTTGTAGCAGATCATTTATTACAAAATAAATCGGATACTACTGTCAATAGTTATCAAATTCCATTGAATTCTCAGTGGGAATTGTTTTGGAGCCACACTTTTATTATTAATTACTATCAACGGTTGTCTGATCACCAGAAACTGTAAGGTTTGAAATGAGGTCTGGGGATTCCAAGTTTATCGCAGAGAATTGGGAGGAGAGGGGTGGGATAACCTCATTATAGACACCACTAAGATCTGTTTAAAAGGGGGGTGGCTTTACATGTAAAAAATTTTTATTTTTATTTTGTCTTAATTGAAAATGGCTACTTATTTAACAAAGATGTCAGTCTGATTCTGATGCTGCCGAGTACAAGCAATGTAGTGTGATGACTGTAAGCAATGACCCCTTGCTGCAATATACATGTATTTGTTTTGTCTTTCAGGGTGGGTGATGCTGTATTTAACTTTTTATTGGTTTGGTATTACTGCACACTTACAATCCGTGAAAGCATTTTAATCAATAATGGTTCCAGGTTAGTGAAAATTTACTTTTTTTTTTCTCTTATACAGTAAAACCTTGGTTTGCGAGTATAATTCATTCCAGAAACATGCGTGTAATCCAAAGCACTTGTATATCAAAGCATTTTATGGCTGTTTGTTTTTTTGGCCTGGATGCAGTGCAGCAGCCATACCACGTTTATATTTAAATAATGCCCCTAGTCTAGAACTATTCCTGTAAATCATCCAACCATTATGACTGATATTAGGTGATGGCTCACCAATACCCCGATACCTGTCGTTTTGGCAATTGTTATGGGGGTATTGTGCAAGTTACCTTTTTTGCGGACAGCATAGTTATCCTCTAAAGTGTCTCCCTTTTGGGGCAAAAGAGGGCCATTTTCTAATTTTAACATTTGTCGGTAAGTTGGCTTCTTGCCAGCTGCGTAATGCAAATATGCATGTGGTAACAAAGATGGGCTAAAATGCCAAGTCACCACATACATGCAGCTTGAGGTCTTTGTGGTAAGATCCCTGACGAAGAGGTCCTGCGTGGCTCTGAAACTTTGCAATGCTCTGTGTTGTAATCATGCAATAAAATCAGTTTGGACGCTACCTTGTTTATCCATGGTGTGCTGGCAAATATCTACTTTGTGGTAAGAGGGCGCTCACTGCATGCCCTCAGTACACTGGCCGAACTGTCACCAACAACGCTCGGTCAAGGCTTCTAATAAGAAACCACCAGGATGGGCTCGTTTATCGTGACAGCTGTAAGAACCATTCACAGCGCCCACATGATACAGAAGCTGCACCACCTCCCAGGGGCTCTTTAAGTGGGCTTTAATGCCCGGGAGGTTTACATTTTAGGACCCGACTATTGTCAATTGTAAATGTTATTATAGTTGCTGATAGACTGGCTTTTGGTTTCTCTTACTCTTTACTACAGTAAATGCTGTAAACGGCAGCCTTACAGTGCACTTGCCATATGTCAAAATTGCATTATTAAAAAAAACTCTGGTCACGAAAATATACATCATAGGGGTCTGCATTTTAGAAATCAAGTTATACATGATGGACCTATGCCATCCTGCTGAGTGGTGGGTAGCAGAGCTTTGTGCTTCATGAGATATGTGAAAGCTTTAACGTTATACTGTGTTTGTTTCTACAGAATTAAAGGCTGGTGGGTCCTAAACCATTATATATCCACCTTCCTCTCAGGTGTCATGTTAACCTGGTAAGTTCATATATCGCAGCCTTTTGGTAAACTGGATTTTTCCTTGCACTTCAGAATGAAAAGTCAACCACTAGTATGTGTTTTAGGGATCATGCCTCCATATTTGAGAATACATGCAGTGATGGTTTACTCTAGGCTATGAGATTGATTTATTAAGGGCAAATATGCTTTGTACTGCAAGTGCAGTTGCTTTAGATCTGAAGGGAAGTTCTGAAATGAGGGAAAGCGCTGCTGATTTCTATCGTTCAATTGTGTACAAACAAAAATGCTGTTTTTTTTTTTGTTTGTTTGTTTTTTCTGCAGGTGATTGGGTATTCTTTGCAAAGTGAAGCTTCATCTAGTTTTTTTAGGCTCTGGAGCAACTGTGCTTGCAGTGCAAAGTATATTTGCCTTTAGTAAATCAACCCATATGCCTGCTTCGTAGGCTGGAAGTCTGGATAGTTCTGCCTTAGTACAGGCATTTGAGGAAGGCTGATAACCGCTACATAGATCATAAAAGTGTGGATTTCCTTTTAATTCAAAATTGCCCTGTTCACACTATTAGGACCCTTTCACATGGACGTGTCTGTGTACGGACTCTGCTTTGCTCAGCAGGGATCTCTCCGTCGATCCCTGCTGAGCAGGCAGATGACGGGTCTGTCTCTGCACACTGTGCAGGGACCGACTTGTCAGAGCGCTGCTCTCCTCTATGGGGGATCGGATGAAGACGGACTGTAGAGTCTGTTTTCATCCAATCTGATCCGCCAGACGGTTGGAAAATAGGGTTTCCATCCGTCACACTTTAGCGGATTTGAGCATCCAGCACTCCATAGACCTGTATAGAGCGTCTGTTCAGGTCCGCCTAAAAACAGGCTGACCTCCACGGTCCGCCCGTGTGAAAGGGGCCTAAGGGTTTTATTGGTAGAAATGCCTGAGCTACCATTGCTTACCTTTTCTAGAAATTGTTAGCGCTCTGTCCACCTATCTTTTGGCTTCACTAGTTAGCAAGGTTTTTACCCAGAACAAGTGTGAATATTGCAATTTCATAATTTGGAAAAACACATGAATGAGAGTCAGTGAAGCTGCACACCCCAAAACTAGTTTAAAAATGGAATGGTTCCCCAAGGGGTTTTAAAGCGGCAGAATAACCATTAATAGGTAAGCATTTTCAATATTTTATTATCACAAAGTGCAACAAATTTTATTTTTCAAATATGAGATCCGGTTGGAATATGAAACAAGAACATCCATCAATGATAAAATTCACATTGCAAAATGTGGTTATTTGCATTACATGTGTACATTACATATGAGCACCCCAATGCATTTCAACCCCTACATTTGTGGTCTTCATCAGGAGGTTACGAAGAGTCAAGTTCAAAACTCATAATAGGAGGAAGCAGGCCCAGCACCTGCAATATGTGATTGATTAGATAATTAGGAGCTAAGGGTTTTTTGTACTGCCTTTTGGAACCAGACCAAATCCTTGGTTTATTAGTATCAAATTGATATATAGTATAAGTTTATGCTTGATCTATTGAAGTAGTGGGGCTATAGGAATAGAGTAAAAATATGACTAAAGCCCCCTAACATCAGATTATGATGGTAGTGAGGGTGAGATCAAGTGAAAGGGATGTGATAAGTGGGACAGGTGAAAAGTGTAATGTGCAAAGAAAATTAGCAGTGCCAAGGACAAAAGACAAAGGGTTTAGCCGGTGATATTTAAATGACAGGCTATTCATTTGGAGTGATAGGTGCTACCAAATGGAAATATGGAAAAAAGGGAATGAAATTTATATTTACAAGTGTATGATGAAAACGCCCCTTTTTAGGGGGTGAGACAATGGTGAGGTAACCAGTACCTCAGCAAAGCATAAATGTGAAACTTGCCAAAGTGTTAATCAAATGTGGAGGTGAAAGTCATGTCTGCATTGGAATTAGAAGAAATAGTGGTATTATCAGTGGTTGGTAAGAAATATATTGGCTAAACACAATATGGTGTGAATAACCAATTGGTCTGGTAAATCCAACAGCAGCACTTACTTGAAAACCCCATATTCTCCTATACGTTCATCGTCTGATATCCAGAGTTCACCTACTGATCTGCTGGAGGCTGCCGGTTTAAATATCTTTTTGGTATTGCATGAATTACTTTCAGGTGCCTTCCTCCTACCCCCTCTAATTGGGGTCATTGCCGCCATGATTGCGGCCTCTGTGTGGCTCCCTCTGCGTTCCAGAAGGCAAGCTCCGACGTAAACACATGACATCACGCGCATGCATGGCATAGACCACGCAGGCATGTGACGTCGCTAAACATTCAGGGGTGTTCACAGGATGCCGCCGGCATGGAATATGCTGCCATCCAGTGGCCAAGTTGGGAAAAGGCTTTACTGTGGAAGCACAATGGGGAGAATAGTGGAAAAAACTCACATCTCCCCACTGTGCCAAGAAGCCGAGTGGGGGAGCATAATGCCCAAGCGGCGGAGGGAACCACTGAGAATCCCTATTAATTTTTTACTGAAAAGAACAAAAGACATAAAGAATGTTTTATATTCAAATTTGTTGCAAATGTACGTTAAATACGGAAAGACAACTTTGCACTTTGAGTATATATAAGCAGATGTGCTGAATGAAGAGATCCAGTGTTGTTGGGTAAAGTGTTCTTGTGTACAAGTGCCACTGCACATCAAGAAAATTCTCCACTTTGCTTTCCATATTCTTAGACTTTAGGGTCCTGGGGCACATAAGGGGACATTGAAAGATGTCTGCATTTTATTAATGGTACTTTGACATTTTGTGCCAAAAGCCCTGCCTGCTAGCTGTTATGGGCTTCCGGACTTAAGTTCTGCTTTAAGGCTAGGTTCACATCAATGCAGGTTGCGGTTGATGCTTTTTTTTTTTTTTTTTCCTACGAGTCTTGATGCTTTTTTTTTTTTTTTTGCCAATAGGACAGTTCTGTTCACGGGATGTGTGACTTTGATGTGACTTTACACTCTCTGGTACTCAAGTAGCATCAAAGTCACTTTAAAGTAGTAAAGGAACCTTTGTGTCCAAAGTCGTATTTTAGGGTTAGAGCAGTAACTGCCAGGGTCGCAACAGTCGCACTTGCGACCTGGCCGCCCTGCCATTCCGCCACTGTGGGGGGGGGGTAACCCCAGATTGGTTACTAGTCGCAGGGCTCTGAGCTTAGAGCGTCTCTTATACAGCTCAAAGCCAGTGTTCTATGGAATACTGTCTCCTGTCCTCCGTCCTCTCTCGCACGGGAAGAGTAGACAGCCAGTCTGCTCCTTCTCCTCCTGACTCTCTCTCCACCTGTGTGTGCTCTGCGGGAAGTCAAGTGTAAAGCTAACAAGTTCACACTTCCCTGGTAGTTACTGCTCTAACCCTAAAATGCTACTTTGGACACATAAAGGTTCCTTTACTAGTGCCGTGCTGAGGAGACAGGCGGCATTGATGAGCACTGATAGGTGGGATTGATGAGCACTGATGGACACTGATAAGCTGCATTGATGGGCATTGAGCACTGATTGGCAGCACTGATGGACACCATTGAGGTGGCACCTATGGGCAACATTGATGAGCGATGATGGGTGGCACTGATGGGTGGCATTGATGAGCACTGATGGGCTGCACTGATGATCAGGTCACTAATCGGTGTAAATTATTTACTGACATTGTTGCCTCTCCTTTACACACACACACACACACACAATGGGAGGAAAGGGCTGCACGATAACTAGCAAGCCTGTTTACATGTGATCAGCTGATCACGTGGTAAAGAGCTGCTGTAATTGCGCTGGATGCACGTCCCAGGGGAAATGTGGGAGGTAGGGTTCTGGAAGGATGTCGATGCATCCTCTCCCAAAATTGGAAGCCTGGGACTCGGATGGAAGAGAGGGGTCAAGGGGGTCCATCATGGTTTGTTGCATTGGGGGCCCTGAGGGTTCTTGTAGCACCTCTGGGTTAGAGTCGGGGTTAGCAGTAATTGCTAGGGTTAGCATGCTGACCCTAACAATTACCGCCAACCCTAATCCTAACAATTGCTGCTAACTCTAAAGTGACTTTGGGAACATAACGGTTCCTGCACTACTTTAATGCGGCTTTGTTACTTGAGTGCCAGAGAGTGAAAAGTTCCATCAAAGTCAGACTCCATGAACAGAACTGTCATACATTCCTATTGGGTAAAAAAAAAAAAACACACAAAATGCAACACTTTCATTTTTTGCTGCAGTTCTATTGAAGACTATTACACGCAAAACGCAATCTGCTGCGAGGAAAAAAAGTCCTTGACCCTTTCCAAAACACACATCAGCTCATAATGCACAGATGTGATCTACAGGAAACCATGTTAAATTGACTGTAGTATGTTTCTGCAAATCGCACTAAAAACACATAGTTGTGAACCAAGGGTAATGGGTAGTCATGGGCTGTTTTTGAAGGTCCCCAAATCTAACTGGCTTCCCACCCATGTGATAAAATGGCAGTACCTTTCAATAAATATGACTAAAATACGAGGTAAAGATTTAATATCGGTTAGATTTAATCAGTTTAAAAAAAAAAAAATGCTTTTGTTTTCTTTTAGGCCAGATGGATTAATGTACCAGATTTTCAGAAACCAATTCCTTTCATTTTCTATGTATCAAAGTAGGTGTGATATTGGGTATGTGTTTGTGCGTGTGTCTTTTATGTTTTGATTTTGTTAAGCTGTTTTTGTTCCTGCAGGTTTTGTTCAGTTCTTGCAATACTACTACCAAAGTGGCTGTTTGTACAGACTACGAGCTCTTGGGGAGAGGCATAATATGGACCTTACTGTGGGTAGGTGGATGAAACATTGTGTTAACCAAATAATGTAGATCAATGTGAAGATTTCCTTTGGTATAGGGAACATCGGGTTTGAGTGGATACAAGTTGGCACAACAGAACAGTTTTCAGTCTCTATATATTAAAACAGTTTGTATAAAATACAGTTAGTTGTATTGTATGTCTGAAGTCTTGGTAACCAGGTCATATAAAATCAGAAGACAGGATTAAACAGCCTTTTTACACATTACACAGGATTACTGCATATACAGACTCATTTTACTTTAGTGGGTTTAGTAACGCATTGAGATAAAATCTTCCCCTGTGATTAACCCCCCAAAATTACAATAGTAACACATTTAGTTTAAACACTTGCGGACCACCCCACGTACATTTACTGCTGCAGAGCGTCCACTCTATGCCATATCACATACCTAGTATGTGATCTGACACTTCCGGTTCTGGGGCGCACGCGCCCGCTGTGATTGGACACAGCAGGAGCCCAACGGTGGGTGTCGTGGACTCGATGTCTGCCGGCGCCCGCCGATTACACAGTATAGAGGCAGAACGCCATTCCGCCTATGTAAGCAAGGCAGATTGTGATTCTGTCAGAGGAAAAGGTACTGATCTTGTGTTTCTGCTAAGTAGCAACACAGACCTTTGCCATCCACTACAGTTAGTAATCTTAACTTAGACACACATTTAACCCTTTGATCACCCCTGAGGTTAACCCCATTCCCTGCCAGTGTCATTAGTACAGTGACAGTGCACATTTTTAGCACTGAATACTGTATGTATTGTCACTGGTCCTCAAAAAGTGTCAGCTGTCTTTGTCCACCGCAATATCGCAATCCCGCTATAAGTTGCTGATCGCTGCCATTACTACTAGAAAAATTAAATATAAATATCCCATAGTTTGTAGATGCTATAACTTTTGCACAAACCAAACAATAAACATTTATTGGGATTTATTTTACCAAAAATATGTAGCAGAATAAATATTGGCATAAATTGATGAAGACATTTTTTTTTTTATTGGGTATGTTTTATAGCAGTAAATATATAGCAGTAAATGTGTTTTTTTTTTTTTTTTTTTGATTGTCGTGTTTTTGTTCATAGCACAAAAAATAAAAACTGCAGAGGTGATCAAGCTCTATTTGTGGGGAAAAAAGGACAATATTTTTATTTGGGTACTCAAAAGATCCGATTTCGCCCAATTGCGAAATTGTCGGTTAAAGTAACGCAGTGCCGTATCACAAAAAATTAGTAAACCTCCTGGAGCTGAAGTGATTAAAATAGAAATAAATGGCAAAACATTTGTGTATAGGTAAAAAAAAAAAAAAAAAAAAAAATTATAATCTATACACAAATGTTTTGCCATTCATTTCTATTTTAATCACTTCAGCACCAGAAGGTTTACTTATTTTTTGCGATACAGCACTGCGTTACTTTAATGGACAATTTCGCAATTGGGTGAAATCGGATCTTTTGAGTACCCAAATAAAAATAATGTCCTTTTTTTTTCCACAAATAGAGCTTTATCACCTCTGCAGTTTTTATTTTTTGTGCTATGAACAAAAAAACAAGAGGAAAAAATATATATATTTTTGCTTTTCAAGTGCTCTTCTCTTTATAAGGGGCTTAGTGAGGTGGGGGAGGAGAATGCAGTGGTCATGCCAGCAGGAGGCAGAGAAACAGCAGTGCACAGATCTTCCCAGTGATGAGCTGTGTAGTGGGGTGTACTCCCAAGTAGAATGCAAAGAAGAAAACTGACCACACTGGGATAGATGTGCTTGAATGTCCTAGTGTGGTTGAATTAGGAAAGTATGGGACTGGCAGGATCACCAGTATTTCACACAAAGAAAGCTATACAAAGAGTAGGGGACACTTTTTCATAGAAGCGCATGTTGACATGGATATGAATATAAAATGTTGGGGTAAAATACACTGTAAAGGCTCATTCACACCAATGAGCCACACGGCAGCAAGCTAATTGCATTTATTGGGGTGCCGATAAACCAGTTCGTCACTTCCTACTGATTACTTTTTTTTTTTACATAACTTTTTTTAAATGTCACAAGTGACCATTAATACAGTTCTATTCGCTGCTGTGGTTTTGCAACCTACTGTGCTAAGATGAAGTACTGTTCATGCAGTTTTTTACAGCACACACTACAGCAATTCTTTTGTCTATGCTTTGGGGCTGCACATGAAATGGCTGCCTACTTGGCCCGAACGCATTTGGTGCAAACAAGCCCTAAATGTGTGAGCATTGTCTAGTTTAGTCCTGTGATAACTTGACATTATGCTACCGAAAGTTTCTGCTGTATTACTGATGTACTGACTATGTTTCCAGAGGGCTTTCAGTCCTGGATGTGGAGAGGATTGACCTTCCTTCTGCCATTTCTCTTCTTTGGTCAGGTATGTATAGCAATGGACTGCATTTGTTGACTCAATCTAACCTGTAATATTAAACACAGCAGTGCAAACTTTGTGAGTTTAGTCTGAGCTGTTTTAAAAGGTGTTTTTATTTTTTAGTTCTGGCAGCTCTATAATGCCATCACACTCTTCCAACTAGCCAGGCATCCAGAGTGCAAAGAATGGCAGGTAATGTACATTATATTTAGCTTTTATGTACCCAAAGGTTTTAATAATATTGCATGTTCTGTATATGTCTGTCCCCACTTTTTTATTAATTTAATTTATTAATTTAATATATGTTACAAAATGAAATGGTGATACTGCCCCACAAAGTGCATCCTCAAATAAACTCTGTGTAGACAACGATACTCAAAATTGCTTTAAAAAAAGCTACCGAAGACTCAAAACTACACTATACCCTACAGAAAATAACATGTATAATGCAAACCGCTGAGGTATGTAAACGCAAAAATCACATGATACTGAAAGCTATAAAAAAAACTTCTGCCCATAAGTACCCTGGGGAATTTAAACTTGATCAAGATCTCACGTAAATGCAACAACCATTGATTTCCTCATTAAAAATCCGTATAGATACAGTATCATAAAGTCATACTTTGTATCCACTCTGTTATGAATCTGAGACTTTCAAAGCAACACATAATTGAAGTTGTCGATCCACAATTTGGAAAATGTAGCCATGTACAGTGGGTATAGAGAAAAATCGCCTCCCATTTTAAAATAATCACATTCTGTTGCTTTGCACCCTGAAATTAAGGTCCCTTTCACACATGCAGGGACCGTATGTCCGCTTTTTCATCTATCCGTTTACGGATGAAAAAGGGACATGCGTGTATCCCTTTGAGATAGTGGGTGTCAGCGAATGAACATTCGCTAACACCCGATCTCATCGGTGTCCACTATGCTCTGATTCTGCAGATGGAGGAAAATCCTATTTCTCCATCCATCTGCAGAGCGTATCGGTTGAACACGGACAGACAGTCCGTGTTCATCTGACCCCCCCCATAGGGGAGAGCGGAGATCTGACAGGGCGGTCCCTGCACAGTGTGCGTGGACCGCCCTGTCACCTGTCGGCTCAGCAGGGATCAACGGAGTGATCCCCGCTGAGCAATCGGATGAGACATGTACGGATCCTCGCGTGGATCCGTACATGTGAAAGGGGCCCAAGACCAACTTTTTTTTTGTTTTATCCAGCTGTATAAATGTATAACACAAATATGGCAGGAAAAAAAACAATCACTGAGTTGGAAAAGGTATTGCCCCCCCTCCTAAAAATTACCTAAACTCAATCAGATGTAGTTACTCACATTCTCAATGGCACATAAATCCATTTCAGTTTCAACTATGATCAGCTTTGGTCATTTACAGTGAGGGAAAAAAAGTATTTGATCCCCTGCTGATTTTGTATGTTTGCCCCCATCAGTCTAAAATTTTAATGGTCGGCTTATTTTAACAGTGAGATACAGAATAACAAAAATATCCAGAAAAACGCATTTCAAAAAAGTTATAAATTGATTTTAATGAGTGAAATAAGTACATGATCCCCTATCAATCAGCAAGATTTCTGGCTCCAGGTGTCTTCTATACAGGTAAGAGCTAAGATTAGGAGCACTCTCTCATAGGGAGTGCTCCTAATCTCAGCTTGTTACCTGTATAAGACACCTATCCACAGAAGCAACCAATCAGATTTCAATCTCTCCACCATGGCCAAGGAGCTGTCCAATGATGTCAGGGACAAGATTGTAGACCTACACAAGGCTGGAATGGGCTAAAACACCATTTCCAAGCAGGTTAGTGAGAGGGTGACAACAGTTGATGCGATTATTCGCAAATGAAAGAAACGCAAAATAACTGCCAATCGTGGGG
Source organism: Rana temporaria (assembly GCF_905171775.1). Lineage (NCBI taxonomy): Eukaryota > Metazoa > Chordata > Amphibia > Anura > Ranidae > Rana > Rana temporaria. The sequence continues at coordinate 260,296,589 of NC_053490.1, read as the reverse complement.
ATCCATGCAAGATCTCGCCTCATGGAATTTCAATGATAATGAGAATGGTGAGGGATTAGCCCAGACCATAGTCGCGAAAAAAAACAATTGGTAACTCACTACGCCGTGAAGGACTGAAATCCTGCAGCACCCACAAGGTCCCCCTGCTCAAGAAAGCACATGTACAGGCCCGTCTGAAGTTTTCTAAGACCTTATGAATGATTCAGAGGAGAACTGGGTGAAAGTGTTGTGGTCAGATGAGACCAAAATTGAGCTCTTTGGCATCATCTCAACTCGCCGTGTTTGGAGGAGGAGGAATGCTGCCTATGACTCCAAGAACACCATCCCCACTGCCAAACATGGAGGTGAAAACGTTATGCTTTGGGGATGTTTTTTTTTGCTAAGAGGACAAGACAACTTCACTGCATCAAAGGGACAATCAAAAAGAAAAGACAGAGTGCGCCAATCTGAGTGCAGTAAGCCAAAATTTAATAACTGAAATAAAATCAAATGAATATACATATGAAAAATGCCTACTCACAAACAAGAAGTGGATGGTAGGCAAAAATGAAGAAATGTAGGCAATCGGGAAATGGTTGTGTGCCTGGGGTCCTGCAGTAGTCTTGACTGGCGGGCATCCAGAGTGTAGGCTGTAGCAGACTGTTGGTAATCGGTGTCGGGGGACAGGAGCACCGGAGAGCCACAGAGGATGCGGCGTGCGCTCCACCGTGGAGCGCAGCGTGCCGTCGTCGCGCCTGAAATGACGTGCAGGTACATTGTACCCCTACCATTTCACAGAAAAAAGGGTCAAAATTTTAAAAGCGACCGACGGCTTGGGACAAGTCCTTTTATTTAAAAAAAAAAAACAATAAAAAAATGTGCCTGTCTTCATTTCAGGCTGAAAAGCAACAAAATATGATTAGGGTGAGGAGGGTGATTCTTTTCTATACCCATTGTGTTATACAGTCTGACTCAATTGTCATTTAATTTGGAGCAGCCTACATTTTTTTTCATGTTATGCAGTTCCTTTTTTTTTTAGCCCGGTCCAGTCACTTGATCCTGCAGCTTTAGCTCCCCCGTGTAAGGGAGGGCTATGATGTCACTTATAGAATCCTATGGTCCAGCCATTGTCGGCACTCCCTCTCCTGCAGAAGCTGCTCACTGACCCAGGGGAGCTGGAGCTGCAGGATCACCTGACTGAACCAGAGTGGACTAAAAATAAGTATGCAGTATAGGTAGGAGGCAGGGAAGAATATTTTTAAGAATAGAGTTTAAAGCAGAGGAAAAGCCTAAGGCCTCTTCTGGACTCTGCTGAGCCGGTGGATAACAAGTCCCTCTCTGCCCACTGAGCGGGGAGGGGCTTGTGCAGCTCCGCTGTCTCTTGTGGAGAGATCTGATGAAAACGGACAGCATGTCCGTTTTTATCAGATCTCACCTGATCTGATCCGCCATGGACAGATGGGGACGTATCGCCATCTGTCTGATTTTTGGCGGATGGTGTCGGATGTCAGCGGACATGTCTCCGCTGGCATCCGACGCTCCATAGGACTGCATGGAGCGGCCGTTCAGGTCTGCCGTCAAAACTGACAGGCGGACCTGAATGGTCCGACAGTGTGAAAGGGGCCTAACACTAAGTTTAGCTAAACTGACAGTTGGTGTGATGTGTCCCTTGTCCTGATTCTTCCACCTTTTTAGTATAAATCTTCATCTGTCCTACTTAACCCCCAGTGCAATAGGTGTTAATACAGTTAAGGGGCTGCCGGGTGCTCTAATCAAAAGACCCCAATAATGCCTGTCCTTTATTGCCATATCTGCTGTATATAGAAGCAGTACTACATCATCTTCTATGAATGACACAGGATCTCTGAATAGGGAGGGCAGATGATTGATAGCTCTTCCCCCTCCATTCATAGATCCTGTGCCATTCAAAGATACTGTAGTAAGTTAGGACAGATGGGAATTTCTACTGAAAGCAGACACGTAAGAATAAGGGACACATCATATTAACTGTAAGCTATATTGCGTTGATTTTCTGTTTTGTGCTTTAGGTTCAATGCAGTTAGGTCCACAATAAACACACTTGCCATTATTGGTTGTATAATGGGATAATAATTGCATTATGGATTGGCCAAAAATGTGCCACCTGGCTCAGTCGTTTTTTTTTAAATTGACTTTTGTCAACCTGCAGGGCCACCTATAGATCGTATTTCCACCTATATAACTGGAATTGCAAAGGAGTTATGGCCAGCCTTTGACTGACTGTATTCGAGAACATAAGAACTCTGGATTGTTGCAGAGTGCTTTTAAGCCTCGTACACACGATCAGTCCATCTGATGAGAACGGACCGATGGACCGTTTTCATCGGTTACCCGATGAAGCTGACTGATGGTCCGTCGCACCTACACACCATCGGTTAATAAACTGATCGTGTCAGAACGCGGTGAAGTAAAACACAATGACGTGCTGAAAAAAAACGAAGTTCAATGCTTCCAAGCATGCGTCGACTTGATTCTGAGCATGCGTGGATTTTTAACCGATGGTCGTGCCTACTAACGATCATATTTTTTCCCCCATCAGTTAGGAATCCATCGGTTAAATCTAAAGCAAGTTGGATTTTTTTTTAACCGATGGGTAAATAACCTATGGGGCCCACACACGATCGGTTTTGACCGATGAAAACGGTCCATCAGACTGTTGTCCTCTGGTTAACCTATCGTGTGTACGAGGCCTTATAGTTGCCACACATGGCTGTGCTGAACATGCAGGCTTATTTCAACAAAGAGAAATGAAATGTGATTTCTGAATGGAGGGGATAACCTTTCAATCATCCACCTGTCCTCCATTCATAAATCCTGGTTTCATTCATAGAGGCTGAATAGGTAAATATTTACCTTTCCAATTACCAAATGCTGCTCCAATGCATCTCCCATTACCTGCAAGTAGCTGTTTGTTTAAAATCATTCCTGCAATTACTCCTTCACAGCTGCCGAATAGTGTCCTGGCTTTCTGCCAATGCTGTGAGGGCAAATTGCAGCTGCTGCTACTGAACAAATTATTTGTGCCCGCCCCCTTCTGCCCTCTCCGCCATTCACAGGACTCCTACTATCATTTTCCAGCAATGCAATTCCTTGAATTGAGGAAGAGCAGTTGGATGACAGGGTCTCCTCCACACGTTGTGGGAGTATAGTGATATCCGCAATATAAATACCAGTGAGGGCAGAAGGGAGCGGGCGAGCAGTGCAACTTTTCTCAGTAGCAGTGGCTGCTGTTAAACTTTGCAATGCTGGAAGACGGCCAATCAGGACAATATCAGTTGACTACGAAGGAGATGCTGCTGGGTTGATTTTTACCAGAAGCAGCAGCTTGCAGGTAATCAGATTCACAACAATGCACATTACTAATGTGTTTGGTGCTGTATCACAAAACAATATATGATAGACTTCTGCTTAGAGCACAAAAACATGGGGGGGGGGGGGGGATTGCCACAAGGATGCAAGTACTAATGAACCTGGGGTTCTCAAATTAGGATCAAATAAAAAAAAGTCCAAAGTGTTCATCTACAGTTCATACATAGGCTTGCATGAGTGGAAGCTCGGTAAAAAGCTGCTTAGGGTGTGACTGAGAAAGCACAAGCACCAACCTAAGTGTATGTATGGATGTATAATAAAATTAGAAAAACTGGTACTCCTAAAGGTAAATCATATTGGGCATTGAGCACTTGGACGTATCCACATCATCAGAGTGGGGCGCTGGGTGGCCTCTGCGGTTGCTGTACTCTGGAGGATGATGTCGGTGAATTCCGATGCTTCCTGGAGCCGTCAGAATCCACTGGCACCATCCTCCCGAGTTTTTCTAATTCTAGTAAACATCCATACATACTACACTTATGTTAGCGCTTGTGCTTTCTCCTCAGTCACGTTCTTCTTTAAGCAGGCTGTGTTTGCTATTATCGTGACCAATAACAGTCATTTTTGGAAGTATTCATGCAGTGATCCTGTTATTTTTTTTATTTTTTTTCCCTTTCAACTGTAATCCTTGCCTCACTAAAATTAAAAGCCGGTTTGAGGTTTTTGTGACGCACATTATATTGTTTTTTCCTTCAAAATAAATCATTTGTTTTTTTTCTTTGTAGGTTCTAATGTGTGGTCTCCCTTTTTTTGTACACTTCTTGGGAAATTTCTTCACAACTCTACGAGTCGTCCACCAGAAATTTCAGAAACAAACTGAAGAACCTAAAGACAAGTGAATCGGCTGTATGTCACTTATGATATCTAGTTGTACTGTTATTTGGGAAATTGTATGATGACTGAGAGCCTGAGATTTTTCTCTTTTTAACTCGGCACCAACTTTTTTAAGTTAAGGGAAAACTGTATAAAAGACTGAGGTGCAACTTCTAAAGTGGCTCTGTTGCTACATGAATAAAATGAAGACCAGCCTGCGAAAAAAGCATTGGTATCTTGTCTGCACCACCAAGCTCTGCTGTCTTTAAATTGCTGAAAAATGTTCTGCATTCGCCACTTCTGTGTGTCAGATACCACACCCCCATCAATACAGCTCGTTCCTTTATCTGACCCTATGTCGCCGCTGTGTCCTGTAGTGATGTAGTTGGTAGATGTGCATAAAAATCACAGGGCTTGGCAGGGGACCAGGAATCCCACACTCCAGAAGTATTCCAGATGCTGAAGACAGCAGAATTTAGTGGTGCGGTTCGAGAGGGGGTTAAAGCCCGTACACACGATTGGATTTTCCGACAACAAATGTGTGATGGCAGGGTTTTGACGGATAATCCGACCGTTTGTATGCTCCATCGGACAATTGTTGTCAGAATTTCCGATAAATGTTTTTTTATAACATGCTTTAAAACTGACCGACAACAAATGTGCGTCGGATTATCCGATCGTGTGTACACAAGTCTGTGGGAAATAAATCCAAAGTACAAACACGCATTCTCCGAACCAATGCTAACCATAAGACATCAGAAGAAGTTGCCCACAGGGTGGCGCTAAAGAGCTAAAAAAACACGTTGTTTTGTGTATGTTGGCTGAAAAGGTTCTGCTGTCTGTATGCATACCATGTTCTTGGCCAACGCCCTCCGCACAAAATTCCACGGATTTGTCTGATGGAAATCCGATCGTGTGTATGAAACTTTAGGTATTAGATATTGTTAGATGTTGTTATTATCAGGGTTTGCTCAGAACTTGTGTATATATGACCATTAACTACGCCCTGTAGGCACATGGTTATAAAAACAAACCCGTATGTCAGAACTGAATAGCATTGTATTTGTATGTAAAAACCTTCTGTGTTTTTTTAGCCTCATAACTCTGAACTTTTCTTATAAACATTTGGTGGTCTGTCCTGATCACTGACCTGTTCATTTGCCGTCCTTGTGGAAATGATCTTATTGTTTTACAATCGTTTCTTTGTATAAACTCAAAGTATAATAAAATCTTTCAACAAAGGATTTACTGGGCCTTTTTTGTTTTCCTTATTTTAAATGTAAAAATATTTTTAGACTTTTTTCTGTGTTCTAGGTAGCTTTGCTGTACTTTGCACCTTACCTTTATCGCACAATAGGAAGCATGAACATTTTTTTTTCAGGGAAGGCCTTGCATTTTTCAGCATGACAATGCTAGGCCATATACTGCATCTATGACAAAAGCAAGGCTTCATAGTAGAAAAGTCCAGGTGCTTAACGGGCCTGCCTGCAGTCCAGACATTTCACCAATTAAAAACATCTTCCAAAACTCCAGCAACTGGTCTCCTAAGCTCCCAGATGTTTACAAAGCGTTAAAAGAAGAGGGGATGGTACACCGTGGTAAACATGGCCCTGACCCAGTGTTTCTCAATTCCAGTCCTCAGGCCCCCCCAACAGGTCAGGTTTTCAGGATTTCCATTATTTTGCACAGGTGATTTGATCAGTTTCACTGCCTTAGTAATCACCACAGCCTTTTCATCTGAGGGAAGACCTGAAAACCTGACCTGTTGGGGGGGCCTGAGGACTGGAATTGAGAAACACTGCCCTGACCCAACTTTTGTGAGATGTGTTGCTGCCATCAATTTCAATATTGCCTTATTTTGTTAGAATGGTACATATTTTCAGTGTAATCATTGGATATGTTTTCTGTTGTGAATAAAATATGGGTTTATGAGATTTTTAATTCATTGTATTCATTTTTTTTATGTAGATTTTACACGGCGACCCAACTTTTTTGGAATTGGGGTAGTGCAACTAAGGGGTTGTACAGGCTCTCATCAAGACAGCCTGGCTATGCCCACCCTTTACGCCAAGCTGTGCCATTTATAGAAGCAACAGCTTCTATGAACAAAGCGTGATCTATGAATCAAGGGGCATTCATAAACCCACCTCCGTTCTTAGACGGTTTCATACATAGAAGCTGTAGTACCACTTCTATGAATGGCACAGCTAAGAGTAAAGGGTGGGCATAGTCAGGTTCTATTGATGAGAGCCTGTAACAGCTCTAGTTGTGTTAAGCCCTGCCACACCCAACATTTACAATGACGGGGGGTGCGTGTTGGACAGAGCTGCAGGAGTATTTCAACTGACTGCTGACATTTTGTTTTTAATTCTAGCTACACTTGGGCTTTAATTATTAGTAGAAGAATTTTATTTTCTGTATTTACAGAAACTCTGGAGCTGCTGAACTTCAGGATATGAAAGTAACTGCAATTGTGTAATTGGCCATTAGGTGGCACTATTCTGTAAAAGGTTTGACAACAGTACATTGAAAACAGACATGCAGTTTAATGTTCACAACAACCAACACAAAGTAATCATGCAACGCTTGTGGTGTTCACTGTACTTTTACCATAGAGGAACAGCATTGTCACTCTAGGACATTATAAAGTAAGAGCCTCTGGGTAAAGTATGTAAATACAAATATTGGAAGTACCATCATCCTGAAGTCATATGCAATATTTTGGGTCTGAGGTCCCCGAACCAGAGAGCCAAGGGGGAGGAATGGGCCAATTAGGACTATCGCGGTACAGGTACAGAAAGGAACAATTGAGGGTACATTTTAAAAAAAACAAAAGTAAATTTTATTGAAAACATGGACAAACATGGTCACACAATTAAAATACTCATAACCTATGACAACACCATATTGAGGAACCCCCGATAAGGAGAAAGACACGATGGGTTGAGGGTTATGACGGTCTCTACTAGTTTCGTGGAATATTCCGCTTCCTCAGGAGAAGTTCTAGACAGGGACCTGTACATTTATCTAGGTACATTTGTTTTAGACGACAATGATTAATTCACCAACAGAGAATATTTGCGGAAGGCTACATTCACTACATCATAGATGGCTTCTATAAAGTATGTAAATGTAATGAACTGTTTTTACACCCATTTGGTTTGTTAAATATACCAATAAACGTTTTGATATTTTTTTTATCACAAAAATATGTTGATCCTTCCAGAAATTCACTAAGCTTGCAAGTTCTTTTGTGGCCTACACCATTATCTTAGGTAGTGTTATCAGCCCTGCCAAGTATACCTTTGAACTATAGAACACCTCTTTATATTCTTATTCACCAAAAAGAAATGGGGGGGGGGGGGGGGACGACGCCCCTAGGATGCATCGTCAATCACGACGCCAGCCGCACCCAGACCCGAGAAAAAAAGTCTCCATCTGTGACGAAGGCTCCCTGCCGTCTGACAGTTCCCAAATAGATCAGAGGTGGAATCGACTGGGCCTGGTATGAATTGGGGAGGACCCCCTCTCCATTTTATTCATGTTTTTCTATTGCCGGCTGTGTGTGTGTGTGGTGTTTTTTTTTTGTTTTTTTTTACATTCAGCTGTCGGCGGGGAAGCCTGCTGACCGATGATGCATCAGTTGTTAAGGACATGACCACTGGATTCCCAGCCTGCTCCTTAACGGGCAGCTATTCACTGTGCACTTGGAGGCCAAACATCCTGACGAGCGACCCAAAACGAGCTGAGCATTTTGCCCACCTTAAGAGAAGTATGTGTTTTTTTTTTTTGTTTTTTTTTTTTTAGATTCACACTTCCCTAGGTGGATGCAGCATATGACCAATGCTGCAGCTGTCCCCCGGCATCCCTGCACTGAGAACCGAGCCACCGAACATAGCCGATGGCTCGGTTCTCACTTCTCCCTGAGCAGAGAGCTGCTGACTATCGGTCAGCATCAATCCTTTCTGCTCCTCCAAGCTCATTGGAGCGCTGAGCTGTGGAGGAGCAGGGAGTGACCGTCTCAGCGGCATGTCAAGACAGCTGGCGGATTCAGACTTGGAAGTCAGGATGATACGGTGCCTTGGCTGATTGCAGTGACGTCCGTGGACTTCAGACCACACTCTGCTGAAAAGGGGGTCACAGGAATGCAAAACAAATTGCACGCCTGTGACCCTTAGGAGAAGCCCAGCCTAAAAAGCTCATGCTGAACTTCTCCTTTGAGCATTATGGCCAGCCTAAGGATCAGGGATGTAAAAGTTCAGTTTTGCACTAGTGTTTTTTTTTTTATATTATTATTATTTAGGGGTCTACTGACCTAGTGGATGCCTAAAACCAACATGCTGCAATGGAAAGCCAGAAATCCAAAACAACAGCATGAGTACAATTCCTCAACCCATTTTCTAAAGTATAAAAGTCCTATTCCTAGGGACCTGCTAGAAAAGACTTGAGGCCTGCAATATAAAATTATCTCCCTCACCAAAAGGCCTAGGTTCTTCAAAAAAATAAAGTGCAGTCGCTTTAGATATGAGGGGAAGCTCTGCTGATTTTAGTATCCAGTCGTGTACCAGCAAAAATTGCTATTTTTTTTTTCTTGCATGTCTCCCTCAGATCTACACTTCCAACTGCACTTGCCTTTAGTAAATAAACCCCATTGTGTAATAACTGAAATAGAATTTTGGTCCAGTGGAAACTCTTCAGCAACTCCCAAGGGATAACATTCCTCACAAAAAGAAGTTAGATCAGGATCTGCAACAACAAATATACATACGCTATTGACTTTTGTACTGGAGTAAAAGTTGAAAAGGCTTCTTTGCTTACACGGGCATGTATAGACAGGCCATTTCTATTTCTGAGCCTTTGTGCTAAGGAAGTGACTTTTCTGGAGTACAAATAGAAAGACTTGAACAATGCTCCCTGAAAAATGCATGAAATAAGCCTTATCGAAAGGACTTCTGAGTAAGTGGCTGTTTCACATGCTAACTATATGACTGCCCCCGAAGGATTTTTAATGCAGGTAACATTTTAATGCTGCATTACTGTCCATAGCAATGAATAGTTACTATTACTGGATTTCAGTTAATAAAAGAAACCCTGTTGCCAGACTACTGAATGTATGGACAAAATGTTCCTATAAAATTTATATGTGCATTTAACACATGTAATCAGAGCTACCGCGTGCCCAATAGTGAGTTTTTGTCATTTAGCATTGCCACTACAGTGCACACCTGTGCCCATCAGTGCTCAATGTAGTGCCACCTTTGTGCGCTAATTAGTGCAGCCTGTGTCCACCAGTGCTACTACAGTACAATCTGTGCCACTACAGTGCACATCAGTACATCATATTTTACTAGCAAGAAGGCCTACCAGCATCTAAGCATGACCGATGAGAGCAGCGGGGAGCTCTCTCAGTCTCGGTCTATGAACCTGTTATAAGCAGTGGGCCTGATACAGAATCGGAAGAGGAACGTGTGCCCGTGAAAAGAAGGCGTTCTGGTATGGAGCAGCAGCCTCCTACCAACAGCAGCGCAGGGCCGTCCACCTCAAGCGCAGTGCCACTGCGACAAAGGCCAGGCACCAGTAGAGTGTCATCTCAGCCCCAAAGGGATAGGGGCCATGCCAGCCTTCCGTATGCCCTTTAAAACCCTGTGGCTTCCCCCTATTTCCAGCGTAGCAAATATCCCCCTTTCACCGCCCAGCCAGGTGAACACCGAGGATTTTGCCATGCTTGATTTTTTTCATTTGATTTTCACAGACTTACTATCGTCCATTGTGGCCCAGTGCAACCTCAATGCACAGCAGTACATATAGTAAGCAACCCTGGTTCTAGTTACGCCCATCCCTTTGAGTGGGGAGAACTAACCGTAGAGGAATTCAAAATGTTCTTAGGCCAAACTTTTAATATGGGACAAAAAATAATAATTGTACTCATATTGGTCTACCAACCCCATCCACCACATGCCACTCTTCTCATCGATATCTCATAATTATGCAGTTCCTCCACTATAATGACAACACCCAGTGCCCTCTCCGAAATGACCCATCTTTTTACAAACTATTTAAAATTCGGCCACTCCTAAATTATTTCTCTGAAAAATGTCCCCGGAATACCAGTCTTAGTCAGGTGTCACCATGGAAAGGTCTCCCCACTTCCCTGGTTGTGTTGACATCTGTAATTTGAATTTCCCTCTCCCCCCTTTCTACCTTACCAGGACAAAATAAGAGTGTGAATGTCCCTAGAGACACAGACCACAATACAAAATGAATTACAGTTTGATCAGGAACTACCAAAAGAACATTATGAAAGAAAAGCGTGGCTACAAATGATTGGCTACTAAAGAGGCATTATGGGACCTATGGCCCTTTACTTTCACCATTTTAGAATGCAATAAGAACAATTCTTTTTATCCTATAAAAGCATTTAGAGTGACACAGCTTGATCTGTTGCTCAATTATTAATGCATAGCAGAGCCTTTCCAGTAATCTCAGCAGCTAAAGTGTTACTAAACCCAGGACCATGCATTCACTATATCTGGTCTCCCACAGGACATGGAAATGCAATTATTTTAGTAAATATAAACTTCTAAATGCATTTTCCCATTAGCTGTATATAGCAGTCTTGTGACTTCTATCAGTGCCTGGTTAAAGCTTGTAGGATGACTGCCATGGCTGACCTATCAGGATGCAGGACCCCCTGATCCTGTCTGAACAGTGCCGATTGGCCCTGGGCTGATCACGTGCACTCTCCCAAGGAAAACAACTTGAGCAATACACACCAAACTGAGCATGTGCAGCCCAACTCAAGTAACACTGTCTTATCTGGAGATGTTTTGGAGACAGTGCAAGAAGGGGAGGATCTGTGCATACAGGATCAAACAGCCTTTTACACAAAGCCAAGGATTAACCCCTTAGGTTCCACAGTAAGTATAACAAGCATGCTTTACTGCATATACAGACTGATTTTACTGTTGTGGGTTTCAGTTCAGATGTGTTTTAGGACATGTATAACAGCCCTGTTCAACACAGGCAGAAAGAACTGGCAATGTAGATTAAAGCTGTAGCACATATTAGCCACAATCAGCACAAAAGTAAACATGAATTAAAGCGGTGGTTCACCCTCAGTGACACGATTTTACCATCGAGACAGGCATTGTAGCGCGAGCTACAGTATGCCTGTCCCGATTTTTTTACCCCCGTACTCACTGTGTACTCGTACATTATAGATTTCAGCTCCCGTGGGGAATGGGCGTGCCTATGGAGAGGGAGGATGATTGACGGCCGACCCTGGCACGTCACTCTCCCTGAAGACAGCCGGAGTAGGTCTCGGCTCTTCACGGCGCCTGCGCACAGGCTATGCGCAGGCGCCGTGAAGAGCCAAGCCTATTTCGGCCATTTCCGGAGAAGCGTGACGCGCCAGAGCCGGCCGTCAATCATCCTCCGTCTCCATAGGCACGCCCATTCCCCGAGGGGAGTCGGTATCTTCGATGTACGAGTACACGGTGAGTACGGGGATAAAAAAAATCAGGACAGGCATACTGTAGCTCGCGCTACAATGCCTGATTTTATGGTATAAGAATTTTTTTTTTTTTTTGGGGGGTTTATAGGGTGAACCCCCGCTTTAAGTGCAGTATTTGGTCATGTTAAAGTGACCACTTCAGCTTTTGTTGAGCATTACCCATTCTGGAAGGCAAGTAAACCAAGTTATCCAGAAGTAGCCCCGTTTTTATTTTCTTTATTACAGTGTTGGGGTAATGCATCTGTGTGCTACTTCACTGTAGAGTAGATGGTACATGTACAAAAAATATCTAACAAAAATGTAAATTATAAAAGTGGAACGCTTTGTGTGGCTTTAATGACAGCGGGTGTGCATAGAGGGTTGAGAGTTGTGTTAAAGTGGAACTTTACGCAGGGCCGGATTAACAATGGGGCTGATGGAGCTGCAGCTCCAGGCCCCCATCACAATGTAGGCCCAAATGTCTCTCACAGTGTCCGGCCGACGGCCGCTATATAATACATGGTCGATCCACATTGTCCAAGCAGCAGGCAGCTGCATTATTCATAGGCCCAATATTGCTCAGCGTCATTTAATCAAGGGCCGCGAGCCGCGAGTCGCGGGCCGCGGCTATCATACATAACAGACAGTCTCACAATACAGCCTCTTGCGGCGCGGCCCGGGCGGTGCCTGTGCGCCGAGGCTAAGCGTGCTCCTCCCCTTCAGTACGTTCCGGCGGCGTGACGTCATCCAGAGGCCGTCCCCGGCGTCCTATGAGGCCTTGTGAGAGGAGTGTGTGCAGCGGTCTCAGCCCTCAGCCAGCCTAGCCAGGTGAAGGAGGAAAGTAAGTAAGCCATGACTGAGCGCTGGCCCGCTGCGCTGGGGTAGTATTGTAACTGTCTGACTGACTGTCATACGGTATAATTGTGCAGAAACGTGTAGCAGGTTTTTTTTTTTTTTTGGGGGGGGGGGCTATATCAGTGCAGGGAGGCAGCCCATTAGTGCCAATATAAAAACCAAGGTACTGTATTCATGTCACATTTATGTTTTATTATTAATTTAATTTATTATTTTTTTATACTCATATCAGCGCTGTGCATATGAGTATAAAAAAATAATAAATTAAATTAATAATAAAACATAAATGTGACATGAATGAATCATGCGAGTGGAAAAAAAAAAAAATTATTGAGTGAAAAAAAGTCCATAAAATGTGAACAGCAAATTAATAAAGGTAAAGTACATAAACAGTGATCTGTGTCAGATAAGAGTCGTATGAATGGAATTCCTCCACCGAAAGATCACCAATAAGGATGAGCTCCGGCGTGTTCGCATAGAACACGTGCAGAGCCCGCCAGGAAGTCGGCACCCGCGCTGCGCTAATCACAGCCAGGCAGACATTGTCCGATGCTCGGCTGCAGAGATCGGGAAATGTCTGCCTGGCTGTGATTAGCGCAGCGTGGGTGCCGACTTCCTGGCGGGCTCTGCACGTGTTCTATGCGAACACGCCGGAGCTCATCCTTAATCACCAATCGTGTAATGTAGTCTGCTTACCACATATATATGACCGCCGTTACAGCGGTCTTATCAGGCGCAGGGATATTTAAAGTCTTCCCAGGCAGACTATCTCCAGACAGGATGTATTGAGGGGACCAACCCAAATAAAATTTGCTCCAAGAAGTATATAGCTGAGTTCAAACTCCCATGGAATGACAAATAGAAGAAATCCTTTTAATTTTCACAACTAGTGCTCCTCTTTAAATAGTAGCAGCAGGAGCAAAGGCAGAGAGGAGATCGTTGTGGAGTGTGAGCTCCTGGGGTCAGTGTCCGGGGACTGTGCAGATTTTTTGGAGCCTCCACGCTGGGAAGTGACCCCTCCTCCTCCTATGTCGGTGCATCCAGAAGTCTAGACGGCAAAGCAATTAGTACTATCAGGGGGTCAGCAATGGCGGTCTGCGTATTTCTCTACTATTTAAAGAGGAGCACTAGTTGTGAAAATTAAAAGGATTTCTTCTATTTGTCATTCCATGGGAGTTTGAACTCAGCTATATACTTCTTGGAGCAAATTTTATTTGGGTTGGTCCCCTCAATACATCCTGTCTGGAGATAGTCTGCCCGGGAAGACTTTAAATATCCCTGCGCCTGATATGACCGCTGTAACGGCGGCCATATATATGTGGTAAGCAGACTACATTACACGATTGGTGATCTTTCGGTGGAGGAATTCCATTCATACGACTCTTATGTGACACAAATCACTGTTTATGAACTTTACCTTTATTAATTTGTGGTTCACATTTTATGGACTTTTTTTCACCCAATATTTTTTTATTTTTCCACTCACATGATTCATTCATGTCACATTTATGTTTCATTATTAATTTCATTTATTATTTTTTTTATACTCATATGCACAGCGCTGTACCTTGGTTTTTATATTGTCTTTCTTTACCTTGGGTATTTTAGGTTATTGGTACTGGCAGCTTTTTCCACAGTCAGGTGTGGTCCTCTTCATAATTTGTTCCGTTGTTGTTAGCGCAGTGTTTTTTCTCCCCTTGGAGGAATATTTTTTGAGCCCATTAGTGCCACCTATGAGTGCCATGCAATCAATGCCAGTGCCACCTATAAGTGCCTTCCAATCAATGCCAGTGCCACCTATAAGTGCCTTCCAAACAATTTCAGTGCCACCTATAAGTGCCTTCCAATCAATGCCAGTGCCACCTATAAGTGCCTTCCAAACAATTTCAGTGCCACCTATAAGTGCCTTCCAATCAATGCCAGTGCCACCTATAAGTGCCATCCAATCAATTTCCACTCCCGAATTATGGCCCCATCAGTGCTCACTGAAACATACAGAAGTTTAGAAATCCTGTAACCAATGCCATCTGTATGTTTTGCAACAATAAAGTTGTGAAGGTCTTGAGAGAGCTCTTTGCTTTTAACTAGGGTTTTAACTAGGGTTGTCCCGATACCGATACTAGTATCGGTATCAGGACCGATTCCGCAAATACCCCCGTACTCCCGCAAATACCCCTGATACCAAAATAGAATACTGCTGGATATGGGGGACATTGCTGCATATGCGGGACATTGCTGGATATTGGGACATTGCTGCATATGGGGGACATTGCTGGATATGGGGGACATTGCTGGATATGGGGGACATTGCTGGATATTGGGACATTGCTGGATATGGGGGACATTGCTGGATATTGGGACATTGCTGCATATGGGGGACATTGCTGGATATGGGGGACATTGCTGGATATTGGGACATTGCTGCATATGGGGGACATTGCTGCATATGGGGGACATTGCTGGATATGGGGGACATTGCTGCATATGGGGGACATTGCTGCATATGGGGGACATTGCTGGATATTGGGACATTGCTGCATATGGGGGACATTGCTGCATATGGGGGACATTGCTGCATATGGGGGACATTGCTGCATATGAGGGAAATTGCTGCATATGGGGAGACATTGCTGGATATGGGGAAACATTGCTGGATATGGGGAGACATTGCTGGATGGGGGGAGACATTGCTGCATATGGGGGACATGGCTGCATTTGGGGACACATTTAAAAAAAGTATCGGTGACTACTTGAAAAAAAGTGGTATCGAGACAACCCTACTTTTAACCATCATGAGATGTTTCTTGTGTGACACCTTGGTAATGAGACACCTTTTTGTAGGGCATCAGGTGATAATAAAAATGGTGACGTGTTCAATACATATTTTACCCGCTGTATATGTAAATGGAGCTGGTTTTACAAATGCCAAATCGATCAATGTGGCCTTCTGCATGGTTGCATGGGCATGAGGTGTTAAAGCGGTTGTAAACCGCATATATAATTTTTTTTTTTGTTTTACCTGCAAGGCAAAATGCATAACCAGCTAGTATGCACCGCATAATAGCTGGTTATGAAATACTTACCTCAAAACGAGGTGAACAACACTTACCTGGTTCACGCCGAGCGAGTTGTCATCTTGCTCCGGCGTGTCTTCCGGGTATCGCCGCTCCAGCGCTGTGATTGGCTGGAGCAGCGATGACGTCACTCCCGCGCGCGGGAGATTTAAAATCGGAAAGGTCCGGCGGCTGCAGGATCTTTCGCCGTGGATTCCCCCCTGCGCATGCGCCGCCCGCATTGCGAGGGGAATATCTTCTAAACCGTACAGGTTTAGGAGATATTCTTTATACCTACAGGTAAGCCTTGTTATAGGCTTACCTGTAGGTAAAAGTCAAAAATAAAGGTTTACAACCACTTTAAGGAGCTCCTGGAGAAAGTACTGTCATTGAATTTTTTTTTTTCACACAAGGATGAAAAAACAACGTAGTGGTTGGGAGAAAGTGAAAGCTAAGAAAGAGGAAGAAAAACAAATCCAAAAACTCTTGTCTAGCACCAAAAAAATTACAGAATTTTGTAGAAAAGGCACACCTGGAACAAGTGGAACAACTGATATACTTGCTTCAGCTTCAAGTTCAACCAGTGCAGCTGATGTCAGTACAACAAGTTTGGTTGTTTCACATGCATCAGATGAAAGTGAAACTAGTGCAGGAGCAAGTGGATCCACGGAGTTGGACTCAGAACAACAAGAGGAAATTTATTCAGATGATATTGGAGACTGGATTATCTGTGATGCTTTGAGGGAATATTTTTGCCAAAAAGGAGTTGATTGTCAACATATGGACAGTGATTTTAGAGCTTCAGAAAAGACATTTCCAGGTGAAACTTTTACAAGACACTGTACAAAGTCTTTATTTTTCCGAGAACAGTTGAATGGAGAAAAAATTAAGCGTGAATGGCTGTGTTATTCTCCGAAAACTGGCAAAGTTTTTTGTGTTTTTTGCAAGCTATTTTCAAAAGAGGAAATCCATTTGGCTTCAAAAGGGTATTCAGATTGGCGACATGCCACAAGAGATTTAAGTAGCCATGAAAATAGTGCTGGCCATGGAAAAGCAATTGAAAACCTCACCATGAGAAAAAATTCTGGCCAACGAATAGACAAAGGTCTTGTTAATCAGTTTGAGAGGCAGAAAAAATATTGGCATGAAATACTTCGCCGTATCCTGAGTGTTATAAAACTACTTGCATCAAGAGGTCTTCCTTTTCGAGGAAGTGATGAAATTATTGGATCCGTACATAATGGAAATTATTTGGGCTGTCTTGAGCTGTTAGCTGAATATGATCCATTTCTTGCTGAGCATATTCAAAAGCATGGCAACAAGGGAAGAGGTCACATATCCTACTTATCATCAACGATATGTGATGAGTTTATTGAACTGATTGGTGAGCAGGTGCTACAGCATATTGTAAAAGAGATAAATAAAGCCAAATATTTTTCAATTTCTGTTGACTCAACCCCTGACATAGCACATTTTGACCAACTGACCATCATATTTCGCTATGTACTACCTAGTGGTCCAGTGGAGCGTTTTACTAAATTCATTCCAATATATGGACACACTGGTATGGAGCTAACAAACACTCTTCTTCAATTTATGGATGAAAATGGAATTTCCATCAAAGACTGCAGGGGTCAGTCTTATGATAACGCATCGAATATGAGTGGCAAATATAATGGCATGCAGGCCTTAATTCGGGAAAAAAACCCACTTGCTGAATACATTCCTTGTTGTGCCCATTCATTTAATCTTGTGGGACAAAATGCCGTAAACAGCTGTCCAGTTGCAGTTTCGTTCTTTAATTTCGTACAGCAGTTGTATTGTTTTTTTTCTGCTTCAACTCATCGGTGGAATCTTTTAACAAATGGTTTCAAACCATGTGGTATACCGACATTAAAAAGGTTAGCTGATACACGTTGGTCTGCTCACCATGATGCTGTAAATGCCTTACAAAAAGGCTTTAGTACCATCAGAGATGTCCTTTTAAATATTTTGAGTGATGAAGCCACAAACGGAGAGATCTGTGTACAAGCAAAAGGCCTAAGCAATGTCATGGATCAGCTGGAAACTGGGATAATGGTTGAATTATGGTCTGTCATCTTACCTAGGTTTCACAAAACCAGTCAGTGTCTCCAAGATGCAAAATTAGATTTGCATACAGCAACAAACCTGCTGAACTCTCTGAAAGATTTTGTGCAGTCCCTCCGATCTAGGTTCTCTGAATTTGAAGAGCAGGGTAAAAATATTTCTGGCTGCGAGGAGTATCAGTTACAACGTGGAAGGAAAGTGAAAAGAAATAGGAGGTGGGACTATGGTGATGCAGAAGATGCTGATACTGATATGACACCCTCTGAGAGGTTTAAAGTGCATACCTTTTATCCTATAATTGACCAACTGACAGAATCACTGAGGCACAGGCAAGCAGCATACAGCACAATTGAAGAAAGATTTGGATTTCTATCAGAAATATGCACTCTACAAGATGATAGTCTACGTTCCAGAGCCAGTAGACTCGTGACAATATACCCTGAAGATCTTGCACCCCGGTTTGCAGAAGAAATTGTACAGTTTTCCTCTCTTTTTAAAATGTACCAATCTTCACCTGCATATAAAGACATTCATGGTAGCCAACAAACTCAAATGTACAATTTTATGATGGCACAATCCCTAATCAGTGCATTTCCGAATACATATGTGACCCTCCGCATGTATTTGTGTTTAATGGTCAGCAACTGCAGTGGTGAGCGTTCATTTTCAGCATTAAAACGTGTAAAAAATGAACTAAGATCTTCCATGGGTCAGGAGCGTTTAAATGCACTTTCTCTGTTGTGCATAGAAAATGGGTTGCTGAACACGCTTAATCTTGACTCTACAATTGAGGAATTTGCAAGTAAAAAAGCAAGAAAAGTTCATGTGTAGTATTATTTTAATCTGCCAACTTGATTCTTATAGGTTAAATGCAGTTTAGAGTTCAGTGAATAATCTGTTTGTGTGTTTATTACTAGTGGTTGAAATTTATTTCAAGAGTTACTCTCTGCACCATAATCATAACAGCAGGCTGTATTGATTATGGTGCTTTAATAATAATACTTTAAGGGACATATTTGTATGAGCCAAACATCATACACGTATATTTAAATTGTTAAATTGTTTATATGGTTTACGTTTCTTTAAAAAATGGTTGTTGTGAATGTTCTATTTATAATCGTTTTATTTAATTAAGAAGTTTTCTATTGTTTACAAAAAATACATATTTTCAATATGTTTCTGTTTTGGCACTTTAATGGTAATTAAAATATTTAATATGTTTTAACAAAAAATAGTTTGTATCTTCATTTTATTTATTTCCATAAAAAGGCCCACCGAAATCCTCAGCCCCAGGCCCATGATGCTCTTAATCTGGCCCTGACTTTACGCATAACATACATTGTATGTAAAGCTGCCTCTTCTCTCCAGGAAAATCATCAGGGACAGACTGATATTCTGCAAAAGGTACAGGGATTGGACTGCTGAGGACTGGGGCAAAGTAATTGTCTCTGATGAATCAACTTTCCGATTGTTTGAATCATCTGGAAAAAACCTTGTCAAGAGAGGAAAAGGTGAGCTCTGCCATCAGTCCTGTGTCATGCCAACAGTAAAGCATCCTGAGACCATTGTGGAATTGCTTCTCAGCCAAGGGAGTGGGCTCACTCAAATTTTTTCCTAAGAACACAGCTAAGAATAAAAAATGGTTCAAAAGCATCCTCCGAGAGCAACTTCTCCCAACCATCCCAGAACAGTTTGGTGGGAACAATGCCTTTTCCAGCATGATGGCACACCTTGCCATAAGGCCAAAGTGATAACCAAGTGGCTTGGGGAAAACCATCAAACTTTTGGGTCCATGGCCAGGAAACTCCCCAGACCTTAATCCCATTGAGAACTTGTGGTCAATCCTTAACCACTTGCCGTCGCCGCACCGTCATAATACGTCCACAAGGTGGCTCTCCTAGGCGAGACCACGTAAATGGACGTCCTGCCTTTTAGCCGACACTAGGGGCGCATGCGCGCCGCTGGAGGCGCGCGCCCCCCGCTCGCCCCCGACTCCCGTGCGTGTGCCCAGCGGGCGCGATCGCCACCGGGCACACGCGATCGCTCGGTACAGAATGGGGAACGGGAGCTGTGTGTGTAAACACACAGCTCTCGTTCCTGTCAGCAGGGGAAATGCTGATTTTCTGTTCATACAATGTATGAACAAGAAAAAGAAAAAAAGATGAGTTGCGCTAGGAGTCGCAACTTAATGCGAAAATAATATAAATAAATAAATGCATAAATGAATAAATGAATAAAGTGCTAGTGCAAAAAATAGCAAAAAAAAGGGATGATGCCCAAACAGTCATGGGAAAAACCTTTCGGAGTAATTACAACAATCTGCTATTTGGGACCAAACGCTTAAAAAACTTTGTTAGTCCATTAGAATTGCATACTAATCAATTGTTAGGCAGTCCAAAATGAGAGGGGAAATCAACAGCAGAACCCCAAAACATATGAATGTCCAAATAGATGGGCAAAAAACAGTTGCAGAGTAATAAAATGATCCAAATATTGAACAGCCTCTGGTCAGAAGAAACATATATTCCCACCGAGAGGTAAGTAAGGGTGTGCTCTTACCAGATCCACGATCATAAAAAGCGTGTCGATCCACTCAGGTCATGGAGAAAACTCGGTCACAGCTGACAGGCAGAATATCCTCTCCAATGTGTTTAACGGCTCCACGTCCATCCGGCGAACCAGGGGAAGAAATAGGCTCAGAATGTGAAGTACCGTCAAATATTTATTAAAAATTGTGCAACATATACACAGCGGTACATATAATTTAAAATTGCCGGCTAAAACAAGCAAACAGATACAAATAAAAAACGTGCGCCCGTGCATCCGGGGTCACGTAAAACGCAATGACGTTCGGTGCGTGGCTCCGCCCTGATCGATTTCACCACAGATGGCGTTGTCAAAGGGCACGGGCGACGCACTGAACGTCAGCCTTATATGCCTACAGAGCAGGCAACCAAGCCTCTCTCTCAGCTAGCAGCCTCCAATCAGGAACGGCCGCAGGATCAATGAACCCGGAAGGGGAGGATCTGAATGACCCGGAACTTCCTACCAGTAAGACCGCCCTTGACATAGATAGGACTATCCTATGTCAGCAGGGTAAGGTCCTACCTCATGAGGATATTCTCAATGGTCAGCAGACATCCCACCATTCATTTCATATAAATGTTTTAGTTAAAGAGTCACTGTCTGTCACATCGTATGTTCTTACTATACATAAACAGATAACGCCATATTAACCTAAAAACGGGTAAATTCATGTCACCACTTTATAGCATCTATTAAAAACGCCAGAAAGATAGCAGCATGAACATTATACCCAAATTAATATCATATCAGCCAAAACAGGGATTTTAATATCTGAAAGAGAAATCGCAGTTGGCTGACATCTGTATTCTCCCTATACATTAAAATCATAAAGGTCAAAACATAAAAAATCTAAAAATTAATAAATCTAATATATCACATTGAGAGCCCTCTAGTGGTTGATAAAGAAATTACATTGCCATTTAACCAGCATCTGTGAGTATTACAGGTAGGTAAATCCCTATTGGAGACAAGAACAATCCCCAGAAGGGTAACCTACCTCCCCAAGGGGTCCCACACGGATCTTAAAGGCAAAAAATTAAACCGATAATCGTATACTATCCTCATCTTTAGTATCAAATTTCAATAGTATACAATCCTCAGATGGACCCAGAAAATTGGAGTGGCAAGAAAGGGGGGAAGAAAATGAATAGTTCAGCAAGAGATCACTAAGAATTGTCTAAAAAGGCATTGACCTCTATGTCCACATTCAAACCCTGCGGTTTAAGACATTTCATGCGATATATCCAACTCATCTCGAGTTTTGATATCGCTATCCTTTTTGATCCACCTCTCCAGTGGGGTTTGAGGATGTCAATGGCAATAAAGGAAGTGCCACTAGGATCCCTGGCATGCACCTCCCTATAATGCCGAGAAACAGAATGTTCTCTAAATCCTCTCCTTATGTTCCCAATGTGTTCATTGACCCTTACCTGGAACTTTCTTACAGTACGTCCAACGTACTGTAACCCACATGGGCAGATAAGTAAATAAACTACATGGGTCATAGAGCATGTAATAAAAGATTTGATGTTAAACACTTGTGAGGTGCTATTTGAAATGAAATTCAAGGTCTTGCGTTCTTTAATGGCATTGATTTTACATACCGCACATTTTTGGCATTTATGGTAGCCAATTATATTTTGAAAGAACATGGGTTTATTCAATGGTGGATCCACGACTCCTGGAGCCAGAGAATCCCTTAATGAGGGGACCCCTCTAAAGACTACCCGAGGTTGTTCTGGTAACGCAGGGCCAAGGATAGCATCCTCTTTGATGAGATGCCAATGTTTCTTAACCAGTTTTTTAATTAGATAGTGCTGATTTGAATAACTAGTGATGAAAGGAGATATGTATTGATTATTTTCCTCACTAGAAACGCATTTATCCTGCAACAACACATTTCTATCGATAATTTTAGCTTCTCGCGTTTGTTTAAAGAGGTCTGTTTCCTGATACCCTTTATTTAAAAATCTTGCAGTTAACATTTTGGCTTGTTCATCGAAGTCTTCCATCTTGCTGCAATTGCGTCTAAGCCTCAAGTATTCGCTCTTAGGAACCGAATCCAGCCAAGCCTTATGGTGACAGCTGTCACGGGGAATAAAGGAGTTGCGATCTGTTGATTTAAAGTATGTGGACGTCACAAATTGACCGTCCTCCACCCTTATTTCCAGATCTAAAAAATTGATCTTCTCCTGATCTGCCTCATACTTAAATTCAATCCCCCTATTGTTGGTATTGAGACAATCCATAAAGTCAACCAGAGACTCCCTGGATCCTCTCCATAGGAGGAGGACGTCGTCTATGTATCTAGCCCACAAGACCAATTCTGGTCTGCGGTCAGCATAGACGACATCCTCCTCCCATTTCCCCATAAAGAGGTTGGCCAGGCTAGGGGCAAATTTAGCCCCCATAGCGACCCCCCTCTTTTGTAGGAAGTATTTGCCACCGAACCAAAAAAAATTGTGAGTGGTTGCAAACTGTAAAAGATCCATAATGAATCTTTGCTGGATCTCCAGCAGAGCAGAATCCCTTTCCAAAAAATATTTCACAGATGAAATTCCCCAATCGTGGGGTATGATGGTGTACAGAGACGTGACGTCTGCTGTAACCAACCATAAACCTTCCTCATGTGGGATGTTGTTCATTATATTAATCACATGTTTACTGTCGCGGATAAAGGCCGGTAAGGCCCTAACCAACGATATAACCCATCGATATACTTACCTGCCCTAGAAGAGATGGAATCTATTCCACTAATTATCGGCCTCCCGGGAGGGTGGACCAGATCTTTATGGATCTTGGGCAGGTAGTATATCACTGGGATCCTTGAAGAAGCTGGAACCAAAAAAGCTTTTTCTTTTTTATTGAGAACTCCAGAAGTATAACCTTTCTTTACTATTCCAGTCAAGACTTTCCTATACGATGGTCTGGGGTCCTTGGGGAGTGGTAAATAGGTATCCCTATCTCCAACTATATTACCAAGTACCTCGAGGTAATCAGACTTATTAAGTATCACAATTCCGCCCCCTTTATCAGCGGGGCGGATCACAATACTTTTTTCTTCGCAAAGTTGGTCAAAACTTTGTATGAACAGAAGATCAGTGTTTCCCCTAGTGAGGCCACCCCCCCCCCCCCACAGTAAGAACACACCCAGGCATACTTAACCCCTTCCCCGCCCCCTAGTGTTAACCCCTTCACTGCCAGTGGCATTTTTATAGTAATCTAATGCATTTTTATAGCACTGATCGCTATAAAAATGCCAATGGTCCCAAAAATGTGTCAAAAATGTCCGAAGTGTCCGCCATAATGTCGCAATACCGAAAAAAAAATCGCTGATCGCCGACATTACTAGTAAAAAAAAATATTAATAAAAATGCCATAAAAATACCCCCTATTTTGTAAACGCTATAACTTTTGCGCAAAGCAATCAATAAACGCTTATTGCGATTTTTTTTTTACGAAAAATATGTAGAAGAATACGTATCGGCCTAAACGGAGGAAAAAAAATGTTTTTTTATATATTTTTGGGGGATATTTATTACAGCAAAAAGTAAAAAATATTCATTTTTTTCAAAATTGTCGTTCTATTTTTGTTTATAGCGCAAAAAATAAAAAACGCAGAGGTGATCAAATACCACCAAAAGAAAGCTCTATTTGTGGGAAAAAAAGGACGCCAATTTTGTTTGGGAGCCACGTCGCACAACAGCGCAATTGTCTGTTAAAGCGACGCAGTCCCGAATCGCAAAAAGTACTCTGGTCTTTGGGCAGCAATATGGTCCGGGGGGTAAGTGGTTAAGAGGCGGGTGAACAAGAAATAAAACTCACAAATTCTGACAAACTCCAAGCATTGATTATGCAAGAATGGGCTGCCATCAGTTGGGATGTGGTCCAGAAGTTGACTGACCGCATGCCAGGGCGAATTGCAGAGGTCTTAAAAAAAGAAGGGTCAACATTGCAAATAAGGGCATTAGACAATTATGAAATGCTTGTTATTATACTTCAGTATACCATAGTGACATCTGACAAAATGATCTATAAAACACTGAAGCCGCCAAAAACACAAAAAATTCAATATTTGTTCCATTCGCAAAACTTTTGGCCACAGCTGTAATGGTAAAGAGGTTTCATAGCTTCTCCGGTTCCAAACTGAAGTGGCTTGGAGAAGCTACAAAATATCTTAAAGCGGACCTTTAGTCATTTTATTCATCTTTCCATCTATTAAATCTTCTGCCTTTGTTTTAAATTTGGATGGCAATTTCTTTTTTTCTGCCAGTAAATACCTTATACAGTCCACTTACTCTTTCGCATCTTGTCATTAGCTTAGGCTTATGACATCATGCACAGCTCTCTCTCTCTCTCATTCTTGTGAGAGTTTGCCAGGATGGGTCATAAGAGGGCCAATGAGAGCAGCAGAGCTGGAGGTGTGTGTCTGTGTAAATCCAGGAAGTGAACAGGCAGCAGCTTCAGCTGCCCACAGTTAAAATGGCTGCAGCCAGACTCAGTGGAGGGAGATTTCTGCAGCATATTTGGCAAGTACAGAATCACAGTATATATAAAATATGCAAAGTGGGTGGAGGGAAGCTTCAGAATGGCAAATATGTTTTTTATTACAAATTATGTGGGCAGACTACAGTTCCTCTTTAACACAAGCTCACTTGAATGTAACCAACTACCACTAGCTATACATTGTTTACCATAACACATCATTTTTTCATTTATAAGCTGAACTGTGAGTGACTGTTATACGACACCAAATTAATGCCACTATGCTGCCATGTATCAGGACACAGAATTACTGCTGCTGTGTAACAGAGTGCAACCACTGTTATGTTACGTTACAGGAGACTAAATGGCAATTTATGCCCACTGCCATGTTACTGCAGCCTCCCTCCAGGCAACTGCGACTTTGCCTGCTGACCATGCTTTAACATGCCAATTCTCGGCCCCCATGCTCCAACTGCCCATAGCCAACATGTAAAAAAATAAAAACTATTTTGTGGTAATGCATGCATTACTTCAAAATACAGTGCCTTATCATGGACATGTTTGTGTGCTGGGGAGCCAAATTAAATGTATGGCACTAAGGCAACATTCCTGTGATGCATTCCAAAGCTGACTTTATGCAATGCACTTTAAGGAGTGATGCAATGTGCGTTAATGCACTGCTCACCTGTGATCCTGGCCCTACGGGTTTTTGTTAAGGTCATATTGGATTTTTGTATAAAATGAACAGGACTCCAAGAGAATGGAAAATTTATACTTTATTTCAAAGGTTAATGTGTATTTAAAATTATTTACAATCATAATTTGTAACAATATTTTCATAAAATTCCAATAAGCATAAAAAAAAATGAATTTGATTTGGAGTAAGATGCAGAGCTGGAAAATGTTAAAATTTTTAGTACAGAACATTGGCAGGCAATATGAACTGCAGCAAGACAAGAAAGCCATGCTGTAACCCTGAAACAAGCAGGTGGTGTGACAAATTTGCTTTGTTGTCCACAGACAACCAAGATCATCAGTCCAGAATGAACAGCAGCTCTGAACCAAAGATCTTGGCTTGTGCTCCAAGTGGTTATAGGAGAACCTACAGTTGTACAGAATGGTCATCTACTGTGTTTTTCTTACATAAGGCAAGTAGCTTCCAGGGTTTAAAATCTTAGTACATTCCAGCGGCTTGTTCTGTACACTATGCTTATCAGTGCAGGTTCTTTAAGTAACTGCTGTAAAATCTAATACACTACTCCCAAGACAAACCATTTATAACCGATAAGGCATGTGAAAATCCAATGAATCACATACTGGATACCACATGTAGCCCAAATTATTCTAGAGTACAAGCAGATTAAAATTCATTTACCTAACTATGCTGTATCAAGGAATAAATAAGGTCCTAGGTGTTGGGGTACAAAGCACATTTAAACACAGGGTGTCCTTGGTTCCAAGACACCAAGTCTAAGACTGATTGTGGGAGCACAGAACAGTGAGAAGTGCTTACACAGCAAAGTAAGAGCTTGCGACAGATATAAAAAAAAAAAAAAAAAGAAAAGGAGAGGGGTATACCAAGGTGTCTTTTATATGTAAATATAAAACTTCCATTTATAGAACATTGCTAGAATACACATCTGAACATGTCTTTGTAGCAGTAGGAGGTTCAGACTCTATTCAATAAAGGCCTGCTTGAGAAACAAGCAAAAACATACAGGCATTTTACAATCAATGGAACTTGTATCCATTTCTTCTTTTCACAATTAGTAAGCTTTGATGCACAGGACTACAATAATTGCCGAGTAATATTTTGCAAGAACAAAAAAACAAGTCAAGAACAGAAGCCATAAAAACATTAACAAAGACTGGAAATGAAATGCAAACCAAAGCCAACTATACATACAAGGCACAAACAAAAAACACTGTTTCATGGACAATTGTATGGTAAGAAGTTTTGAAAGGAAGGAGAAATAAAAAGGAAAACACATTAGTCCTAACCTATAATCCACAGTAACCCATTAAACCAGCAAGCTCCAAAGTACTTTATGCCTAGACAAACTGCCCCTTCAACATTACAAATTGGCTAAATTGTATTATTTTATTTAAACGATCACTGAAAATCGAATGATTAAGAGCAAGTTCAAAATTAATTCAAAAATATTTAAGAGGTAACACGATTTGTTGAAGCAAAATGAGAATTATGCCAATTGCCAAACTTTACTGAACAGGATGATAGGTTTCATGATTCTGGTTCTTCTATGTATAAACTGATATTGCATTACCCCAAAGAAAAAAGAAGCCAAAAATGTTTTGGATAGAATAACAGCAGATCCTTGGAAGGAAATGCTACTAGAGTAAATGTCCTTCAATGACTGATAACCGTATGCAAACATAGAAGCTGCTGTGTTGACGGGTACAGTTCAAAACAAACTGAATACAATACATTTAGAACAGTACTAAAACAAGGCAGCTGTGGCTCTTCAGAACTGGTGCTAAAGACGTGCGTTATCTGTAAAACTGTTCATGAACTGGCTCATGTTGAATCTCCGACAGCAGCTGAGTGCCACCTTTAGAATGGGCAGACTGCCTCTATTAACTCCAAACATCTTGAGAATAGCGGCCCTTGGTCATTAGTTTCTTAATGTAATCCACCGCCAGAGCATGATCCATCTTGCCAAATTCCTCCACAATGTCATAGAAAGTATTCTGTACATCACGCGCCATATAACGGGCATCACTGCAGATAGAGAAAAAAAAAAACGTTAATGTTGCCCCAAATGGCTGTAAAAGTCAACAAGAGTCATTAAGTAATACAAACAATCCTGTGCTCATCTGCTTAAAAATTAGGACTTTTATTTTCTGCAGTTCTACAGCAAGCATTTTTCTCTTTTGTGGGACTCTTGTACGCAATATCATGTAAAACGGTCAATGGTGGCTAGAGGAACTCCCCATTTATCATTTGTGCTTTCCATGTACAGTGAGGAAAAAAAGTATTTGATCCCCTGCTGATTTTGTACGTTTGCCTACAGAGAAATATTCAGTCTATAATCTTAATGTTCGGTTTATTTTAACAGTGAGAAACAGAACAAAAATATCCAGAAACGCATTAAAAAAAAAGTTATAAATAGATTTGCATTTTAAGGAGTGAAATAAGTATTTGATCCCCTATCAATCAGCAAGATTTCTGGCTCCCAGGTGTCTTCTATACAGGCAACAAGCTGAGACTAGGAGCACTCTCTTAAAGGGAGTGCTCCTACTCTCAGCTTGTTACCTGTATAGGAGACACCCGTCCAAAGAAGCAATCAATTAGATTCCAATCTCTCCACCATGGCCAAGACCAAAGAGCTGTCCAAGGATGTCAGGGACAAGAATGTAGACCAACACAAGGCTGGAATGGGCTACAAGACCATCGCCAAGCAGCTTGGTGAGAGGGTGACAACAGTTGGTGCGGTTATTCGCAAATGAAAGAAACACAAAATAGAAACACAGAATAACTGTCACTCTCCCTCGGTCTGGGGCTCCATACAAGATCTCACCTCATGGAGTTTCAATAATCATGAGAATGGTGAGGAATCAGCCCAGAACTACACAGGAGAATCTTGTCAATGAGGCAAGATTGGGACCATAGTCAGTAAGAAAACAAACTAGTAACACGCTATGCCATGAAGGACTGAAATCCTGCAGCGCCCACAAGGTCCCCCTGCTCAAGAAAACACATGTACAGGCCCGTCTGAAGTTTGCTAATGAACATCTGAATGATTCAAAAGGAGAACTGGGTGAAAGTGTTGTGGGGGGCGCAGGGGATCAAATACTTTTTTCCCCCCTCACTGTAACTGCATAAAAACACAGCTCCAGTTTTTAAGCTTTTGTCTTTACTGTCCTCATGGTCAATCCTTTCACCAAGAAGTGGCGAAACACTGAAAAGTATCACACAGAATTTTAGTGCCAGCTGTGGCAAGAATCTAGTGAAATCCTGTGGTTGGATTTACAGGTACATTTAGATAGTTATGGTCGCTGAGCTTGTACAAAACAATTACAGGCTGAAAACAGCTGCAGCATAGATGTTCACATGTAGTATTGCATGATTACCTGAGGTTAGGGACACATGATTGCCCCTGGATGCA
Organism: Rana temporaria; assembly: GCF_905171775.1. Lineage (NCBI taxonomy): Eukaryota > Metazoa > Chordata > Amphibia > Anura > Ranidae > Rana > Rana temporaria. The sequence continues at coordinate 260,267,703 of NC_053490.1, read as the reverse complement.
TTAGGTTGTGTGGTCTGTCCCAATCACAGGTATTCCCTCCATGTAAAATGAAATGAAATGCCCAAGGGCAGCTGCGGCCACTATTACCTTGTCCGTTACCTGAACAGACTGAGTTAATGCAACTATCTACATCCATCTGTGAATCCATATGCAGAAATACACTGGATTCTTGGGCAGCCGACACTAAAATCCAATGTGAATGAGGTCTTTAAAATGGCTACTAAACACCAAGACCCAAGGTTACAACTTGTCTCCAAATTAGGGTAAGTAGAACAGTTACAGGTGTACAACCATACCATTGACTTGGAAAGAAAACTAGTCCTGCCTATGTCATTAATATCAATGACCACCCTCGTCCCATATGAATGTTTATACAAAATGCCTTGGCATGGTCACCATGTAGCATATTCTTTGTTCAGTGATCATACAAAAGGTTTTCAGTAAACATGTCCAACTTTAAAATTGGGAATTACATGAATAATGTGTGAATTGGGAATTACATGAATAATGTGTGATACAGACATAATACTTTCTATTTATGTTTTTGGGAGTTGTCCCCAAGAAAATATAACTGGTGCAGTCGGAATGCTATGCAGGGACTACATAAACGCACACGTGCAAGTATTTTTATGTGAAACAACGGAATGCTGTTCCAAATCTACCCCCATTGTTTAGTTATTCATTTGCAGAGATTCAAATTAAACAGTGTAAATCTGGTTACGGACGCTACCAAGAGAACTGCATATGTCAGTGAGATGAAGCCAAGAAACCAGGTTTCCCTGCCGGATCCTCTGCAGCAGTTTCCTTTATAAAAGTTCTGCCAACACACGTAATATTCACTGCAACAGTACAAAGTCTAAACAAATTCAGACATTGCCAGGACTCCTCATTGAGTTGAGATTACTCACCCACATATATAGATATGAGCATTCTCCTCACTAATCATCTTCCACACATGTTCCTTGTTTTTCTTAAGAAGATGTTGGACATAGATCTGTAAAACATGAATTAAAGCTTTATGCCACAAGGCAAATCCAAAGTACACTATATATGGGACCTATACATCAATCCTTTAGACACGAGTAAAAAAAAAAAAAAGAAAAAAAGAAAACCTCACTTGCAGTAAGACACAAGCACAGCTGACAAAAAACAGAAATAAGGACTCAAACCGAAAAAGCAAAAGCTCATTATGGTCATACAACTATACAGACTTTATATACGGAAACAGGAATATATGTAGACATATGCACACCAATTATACATATACACACACTCACAGTACATTAATTCTAATTATCGTCTTAGTTCTATGGTGTTTGCTCTGCCCCACTTTCATGCAATCTTTAGGTCTTGTACTGAGCCGCATGAAGTTATCATTCTGTAGTATGCGGTCATCTGGGGGTGATTTCAGCCATTGCAACTTGTTTACTAATGTAATTTGTAATAATTTACAAACACCTTCTGTTTAATGCTAATTAGGTTAGTCCTTGCTAGACCTTTCCCATATCTTTTATGTTCCCTCAGTGTTATTCACATAGACAGTGCTCAGGAAAGTAAGGGCGTATTTACGCTGGCACTTTTAACAGGTCCCAGGTGTGGTTCACTCCCTTGGTACATTGGTTTGTGTAATGTCAGTGCTCCGAACCATGCCTGGGATTGGTCAGGTATACCGTGCCCGGGACCACTTGGAAAAGATGGTCTGGTAAAGTTTGCTTCAGTGTGAGTGTCAACCATGTCAGAACACAGAACTCTCCACAGAGAACAATGCACAGAAGCAGGGATCACTGTAAACTGGTTAGCAGCAGTGATGCCTGGGAGCACTTCCCCGTTGGTCTACAATCACACTAGACTAAAAAGGAGTGGGTACAATCAAACTCAAGCAAGGTTCAGTTCAACTGGTCTCAGTGTGAGTGTTAGGACTTAGGAGGATGTTGCATTTGGGATGCAGTGTATTTATTACAGGCAGTAATATAGATCCTGTTGTTCTAATGGCGTTTCTTTGGTCATAACGGGTTCTTCTCCCCGCAAAAGCATTGCTTGGGAACATCCCAGCTAGTTATTATAGCTGCTTTGTCCGTGATGTATGATAAAGAAATTAGGTACTTAGGTACTTCATGTGTAGGAGGGGTTATGTTACTAAATTTATATAAATAGAGGAGGACTTTCTGTCTTTTTGGTTTGAGGGGAGAAGAACCCGTTATGACCAAAGAAACACCATTAGAACAACAGGATCTATATTACTGCCTGTAATACACTGCATCCAAATGCAACATCCTCCTGAGTCCTAACACACTTGATAAAACAAATTTGAGCCAAGACTGTCTTTTTGGTTTGCCAGTGTCCATTCACCTATAGGTGGCATATAACCCAGTTAGTTATTATGGCTGTTCTGTGTCCCGTGATGTACGATAAAGAAATATACCATAACAGACCATTTAACTACAACTATAAAAAGCCATTATTAAATTAAATCCAGTATAAGAATGGGATAGATGCAATTGTAATATGCAAACCAGAGACCACCTACCACCACCAACTTATTGCACTCTGGTACTGCTCAAAACCATGATGAACAAATAAGACTTCAGTGAATGTACAGCGTTTTCAAAAAACACACTTTAAAAATATGGCCCATCATAAAGGTCATCTTAATGTTTTTTGTTTTCATACCTTTTCATTCTGATCTCGAGAGAAAGCAACATTTAGCTGAGTAAGAACACCATCTTTGTGAAATCTGGCAAGTTCTTCTTTGTACAGATAGTCTTCATGTTCATGTCGGCAGCCATAGTAAAGAACAGTCTCTCCGACCTCCTTTCCTGAATAAGAAAATGAAGTCAGTAAGGAATGGTACACATTGGCTACATTCCTACATGTCATTTACACCATGGCATAGGAAGAAAGGCAAAACAGTGAGTACAGAACTCTTACAGAGCACTGGTTAGATAGGTGTCTTCTATTAAACATAAGGCTGGCTATAGAAGAGTCCGTTCCCCTCCCCCAGTTAACCAACTGACCCAATTCCCCTATCCACACATTCAAGGTGGATGGGGGAATCCTCTTGCGCCGTTTCTTTGGATTTTGAAAGGCTGCACACTGCGGCGCTGATCGAACATTTGGCCATATGGCCACTGTTGGTTGGAACACATTTCGCCTGGTCCCTGCTGAGCCAGTCAAACTTTGACAAATATATGGCCAGCTTAAAGTGGAAGTAAACCCTTCTATCGTTTTCAGCCAAGGAAGCTGCCATATTTGCCTCTGTTTAATATACAACTGCCACGATGCTGCACATGTGATCAGTTATGACACCAGCCATTGGATGGTTTGACAGTTTGGTTGAGAGCACAACCAATGGGAGTGTTACATTTCCTGCACGTGCTGGAAATGAAACCGTTTTATGGATGGGTTTATTTCCGCTTTAAGCATATGTGGCATTCTAGCTGCAGGCAATAAAGTCATTGAGCTAGTTTGTAATAAGCAAGTCAGGGAATGGCATTTCCACGAGAGATAATTACACTCATTTTATGTCTCATGACAGATTTACTTTATTACAGGTACTTATATAGCACCATCAATTTACACAAAATTTTACATATACAGTATATTGTAGAATCATATCAGTCCCTGCCCTCAAGGCACTTACAATCTAAGGTCCCCAATTCACAGTTAAACATACACATACTAGGGCCAATAAACCTATGACTTTGGTGCGTGGGAAGAAACCAGAGTAGACAAAGGAAATCCACACAGGGAGAACATGCAAACTCCAGGCAGGTAGTACCAGGGTTGGAATTCAAACTGATGACCCTAGTGCTGCTAGGCCAGGTGTCTGCAACCCGCGGCTTATATGAACCTTTGCCGCGGCTCCGGGGCACCTTTTGAGGGTAACGAGTAATCTACCTGATTACTCTTACCCTTGCGGTAATGCCGTTCCCATTACTTGGGCAGGGTTACCGCAATTACATCTACCACGCGGCGTGCGGGGGGGCCCTGTGGCCACAGGCCTGAGCTGGCCTGTGATTCGGTCACGGCGCGTCATGTGACTGGCCACAGAGCTGGCCTGTCTGTGCTCGCAGCCCGGGTGGCACTGGCGCATGCACGCGCCTGGAGTCTCCCGCCCGCCTGTCACAAAGAGAGCTCTCAGCTCAGCCGCCATCTCCCCCGCGGAGGCTCTGCTCCGGATCAAAAGACTCAGCTGAGCTCATCGGCACCGACCGTGGCCCCAGTGCGAAGAGAGAGAGACGAGACGACACAGACAGCAGTAAGAGCAGCGCAGGTGAGGACTGGCATGTGTTTGGAAGTGTCTGAACTGGGGGGGGGCGGCCTAGTCTAGGGCTGGGGGCTGGGCATGTGGGAGGTGGAATCTTATTATCTGATATTGTACAGACAGTTATGCATTTGCTGGGCATGTGGAGGTGGAATCTTATCTGATCTAATTGATATTGTACAGTATTGCATTTGCTGGGCATGTGGAGGTGGAATCTTATCGGATATTGACAATATCAGATAAGATTCCACCTCCACATGCCCAGCAAATGCAATACTGTACAATATCAATTAGATCAGATAAGATTCCACCTCCACATGCCCAGCAAGTTATTTTTATAATGACGAGGATTAATTATTATTTACATCAGGCACTGATTATGATTTATGGTACACTGGGGCCCTGATTAATTTTCTATGGCATTTTGGGGCATTGGTCATTTTCTCTGGCACTTTGGGGCAGCAATTAGTTTTTTATGGCACATTGGGGGCATTGTTATTGGCTGTGTAATGTGCTGTTCAATTGCATTCTTTTTTTTTGGTTGGAGTGCACGATCCTGTATATAGCATTAAGGTAAAAAACAATATATGCAGTGTTATATTGGTTTTAAATGTCGCAATGGTTTTGCGGCTCCCAGTTTTTTTTTTCTTCAGAAATGGGTCCAAGTGGCTCTTTATGTCTTAAAGGTTGCAGACCCCTGTGCTAGGCAGACGTGCTAACCACTTAGCCACTTTACTATCCTTCCTGTACAGTCAGGCAATTTAACTTGCACCAGATGGGTTTAGTTTTCCCTGTACCATGCAATACTATTCTTTATAGTAATATAAAACATTTGTTCTTTTACCGTGCATTGGCAGCCCTTTCCCAAATGAATGCGTATTAATGCATCAAATACAGCAGGTTTGTCTGCATGCAGCAACACACTACAACAGAACAGACAGGTGCGAAGAGGCCCTAAGGCTGGCCTTAACAATGCATTGCAGTTACCCATGGTCAAACATACTGCAATGCATGATGTGTGGTGCCATGGTACTGTCATTCATTTGGGATTGTTCCGGTGGGAACCATCTGTGCGTTGTGGTGCACTGCATTGGAAAAAAAACATTGTGTCCAGTGCATTGGCAGCCTATTAAAATTGGGATGCCTTTTTTTTTAGCAACGCAAATACACTATTTTCTAATACAGAAATAAAAGCCACATCACTGCTTATATGTCCATAGAGTGCATATAGTGCATTCATTCATACACATACTAGGGCCAATTTACCTACCAGCTGTAGCTAAAAAGCAAAAATCTTCTGCACACCCCATCATAAATTAATATGGATCAGTGAAAATTCCATAATGCCCTTGTATGTACAGAGCAGTATTCTTTCTACTGATGTTATCTTGAAGTATTTGTCTATTACAAAACTATGACCTTAACCTATGTTAGACAAGTGAATACAACTCTGGGTCAGTGGAGAAGAAAAGAGATGAAAGGAATCAGGATCTTCGTGTGTTGCTACTTGAATGGGCAAACATCTATGTATGTAGCCAGCCAGGCTGACATCAGTCCATCAAAATATTAAAAGCAACATTAAAATTTAAGTTGCATGCAAGAGAAGTGTGCCAGAAGAAAAAAGAAAAAAACAAAGTGTCAGACCTGATTTTGGAGATCGACGAGAATTGGAATAACTGGACCACAAGGACACAAAGATATATTGAATGTGTAACTCGTAGAGGCTAGTCGTGCTAGGAGTGCAACCTCGTTAGTACCTGGTGCCCACTAGACTTGCCAAAATTGGACCTATGACCTCTCCTCTATGTTTCAGAGGATGTCAGCAAATAGGCATTCAATTCTACGTGTCTTTTTTTTTTTTTTATTAAAAAATATAGAGTAGATACGCCGTCGTAACTCCGAATCCGCGCCGTCGTATATTTAAGCGTATGCTCAAACTGAGATACGCTTAAATGTTGCTAAGATACGAGCGGCGTAAGTCTCCTACGCCGTCGTATCTTAGCTGTCTTTTTACGCTGGCCGCTCGGGGCGCTTCCGTAGATTTACGCGTAGAATATGTTAATGACCTAGATACGCTGATTCACGAACGTACTTGCGCCCGCTACGCCGTTTACGTAAGGCTTACGTCCGGTGTAACGTTGCCCCTGCTATATGAGGCGCAGCCAATGTTAAAGTATGGACGTCGGAACAGCCGTCGAATTTTACGTCATTTACGTAACTGGTACGTGAATGGTGCTGTGCGTAGGTTACGTTCACGTCGAAAGCATTGAGCCGACGTAACTTAGGGAGTATATGCGACGTGACTGAGCATCCGCGGATCATTAGTGCAAAAATTTACATGGGGTTACGGCTACTTTGAATACAACACGCCCACTACCTTCCACATTTGAATTAGGCGGGCTTACGTAGCGCATATGAGATGCGCTACGCCGGCACAACTATACGCCAAGCTACGTGAATCTAGCTCATAGTTTGTGTGACAAACATATGCCAAAATTAGACAGTTTTGGACAAGAATTCATGCACTGATCCACTTAGGTACCAGGATCAACATCCCCAAGAATGCACTCAAGTTTTTTTAAACAAGCCTAGAGGACATGCTTAGACACTTTCAGACACATTCCCAGACACTTATCTTCTGCATATTTCTAGCTGCAAAATTATCAAACACAAACACCTAAAAGTCTTTGGTAGTTGATATCACAACATGAAATGCAAGATCATACTTAACTAGAAAATAGTAAACACCCTGTAAAACAAACGGGTGACAATTGAGAAGGTCTAGGATCCATGGATGCATTCTATAAAACCTCCCACTTAGCCTGAATACTGGGAAATGGATAGAGCGGGACATACACATTCTTTCCTCACTACTTTATCTTTCCACCCATATCTTTCTTCTGCTTACTCTAAAACAAGCTGATCCTTGCATTGCGTTGTACATGCTAGAAGATCACTGAGGCTGAACTAATAATGTTCCAAAATCTAAAGTAAAATGTATTCTGATCCTGGATAGTCTCTACTATTACATAGGGGGAACACTTTGAATACACCCTTTGAATACTTATACTCAGACCCTGCTCTCTAGATTTACAGTAAACTATGCCTTATGTAATGACTTGCAGATATACTGTATTTGTGAAACCTACATTATGACAGTGCTTACTTTGTAAACCTTGTATAAGGCTGGCAATACACAGTTCAAATCTTGCTGGGAGAAGACAGATTTCTTATTCCCCTGTTAGCACTGTCTGTGTTGATGGGGGAAACCTGTGGTTGCAGGAAATAAATTTGCACAGTGTATGGCCGGCCTAAGGATGGGTCTGTACAATTGTATATTCCTTTGTTATAAAACAAACCAAAAACAAAAAGGAAAGAAGCAGAACATCTCTGCAATACATTCACATTTCCCCATGTTCCTTCCATTTTAAAACCCTGCAATGCAGAAAAATAACTGTTGGTCTGCCAAAATGCACCCAGCTATTAAATCCAGTTGCGGGCTGAGAACATAAAGCATTTTTGTGGATTGAGGGGGCATCAGCTCATCCCTGCCATCTTTTGCTAAACTCCCTATTCTACTGTCCACAACATAGAGACAAATCATTCTGTTGTTCAAAAGACAAAGGATTAGGAGGGCTTATTTGACTCCTTAAAGCGGGAGTTCACCCATTTAAAAAAAAAAAAAAAAATCTCCCCTTAGCTTCCTGCTCGTTCGGTCTAGGGGAATCGGCTATTTATATTAAAATATAAGCAGTACTTACCCGTTTTCGAGCTGCATCTTCTTCCGTCGCTTCCGGGTATGGGTCTTCAGGAGCGGGCGTTCCTTCTTGAGTGACAGCCTTCCGAGAGGCTTCCGACGGTCGCATCCGTCGCGTCACTCGTAGCCGAAAGAAGCCGAACGTCGGTGCGGCTCTATACTGCGCCTGCGCACCGACGTTCGGCTTCTTTCGGAAAATCGTGACGCGATGGATGCGACCGTCGGAAGCCTCTCGGAAACCTGTCAATCAAGAAGGAACGCCCATTCCCGAAGCCCATACCCGGAAGCGACGGAGAGGATGCGTCTCGTAAACGGGTAAGTACTGCACATATTTTAAAATAAATAGCCGATTCCCCTAGTAATAACGAGCAGGAATCTAAGGGGGAAAAGTGCCCTCTAAGGGTGAACCCCCGCTTTAATGTGGTTGTAAAGGTCACCCGCAACCCCCCTGGCCGGTCAGTGTCACCCGGTGGCGGCAACATTTACTGCGGGCTTTCCTCCAGGTGACCGTCTTCTAGATCTCCTCGTGTCTCCTCCATTGACCATTGACGGGTCTCCTCCCTCCTCCTTCTGGTGGCCAGCGTAGCTTCTCCTTTCAGACACGCTTCATGATTGACCAGGAGGAGAATTAGTGTGAAAATAGCTTCTCGCCCTTTTGGCTAAGATCAAGTGTCGTATCCGTTCTTATCAGTTGCCAGGAGGTGGCGCTATGCTAACCGTCCCCAGTACAGGGCGAGGTGGCAAGGGATGGCGGTGGCAGATGCAAAACCTTCTGATGGGGACGGAGAACCATTGGGTCTTGGCGGAGGGCCGGGTCCCTGGCCTTCTGGTCTGGATTTGATGCAGTTCCTAGCCTTGCCAGTTTTTCGGGAGGGAACGTTGACCCCACCCTACTGTTAAGGGGGGGTTAGGATTTTGGCTAGTACCTCCTGAATATAATTAGGTAGGGAGCGAAAGAGGCGACGGGGGGGAGCTTTCACGCCTTGGCTCTCTCCCTGAGCTTCCAGAGCTCTCGTTCCTTCCTGGTAGGGAAGGGGGCTGTGACTGTCCAGGCTGTTGATCAGGGTTGAGAGAAAAGCCTGTGGTGATTGTGCACCTGGAGTGGCAGTCCAGGGGTGCCGTACCCGTGTGTGTCACTTTATTGTATTTCTTTGTTGGTTGTCTTACACATTTTGTCACTGTCTGATTAGTAGGGTGTGGGTCCTCAGGCCTGCGCTGTACGTCTTGGGAGTGGGTGGACATGGCCTTCTGGCTTAGTTCGCCTGCTCTAATGGGGTCTCCCTTCGGGGGAGCCCCAACTAGTACTTGGGTGGGTCTGTTTCTGCAGACCTTCCAAAGAACGGGGTCCATCTGGTTTCGGCCAGACGGACCAAGTGAAGTACCTCAGTCCCCATCTGGAGCCTAACGCCCCCGGGGATCAGGGTAAGGTCCTTCCTAGTGGAGGACAAGTGTAAACACCCGTTGCACGTTTTGTGTCTCTCTTTAGGCGTGTGCACTTTTTGGCACCGGGTGGAGTTTTTGGGTGCGTTTCACATGACATGGGCTTTTCAAAAAATAAATAAATCAGTGTGAAAATAGAAAATAATTTTAATTCGCTATTGTCACACAAATGGGCGGGCTCGGAGCGCAGTGCTCTGCGCCAGGAGCCCACCCTATTTTGCAGCCCATTGCAGCCTCTGGCTTCAATGAAACCACCCCCCCCCCCATTGGAATCCATTGTCCGGCGTCCCAGTATGTAGATCAGGGGGCCAGAGGCCGCAGCCCCCCCCCCCCCCCCCTATGGACAGGCCGCCACTGCTCTGTATTAAGGTAAAAACCTTCTGTGTGCAGCTCCCCTCAGCCACCCTTAATGCTTACCTGAGCCCGATCTCGTTCCAGCGATGTGCGTGAGTAGAGACTCTCTAGCCTCATTGTATCAGACACGGCAGAAGCCTTTGGCAATCACAGCCAGTGAGGAGGGAGCAGGGGGCAGGGCCAAACCCTGCTTTGTGTGTCTTATGGGAGAAAGCAAGTAAAAGTGCCCCCATAGCAAGCACTTGGCAGGGAGGGTAGGTAGAAGCCAGACGCGCCAGCAGGGGACACCACTGCACAGAGCAGGTAAGTAAAACATGTTTATTGTTTTAAAGATAAAAAAAATTGAGCCTTTAGAACCACTTTAAGAAAACACAGGATGTGCGCATAGAACCTCTCTCCCTCTTTTTTGCACCTATTAAACAGATATAACAAAACACTTTAAATAGTTTAATAAACCAAAAGAATACAAATAAGTGAAGTTCATGATCAGGGTTTGCATGCAATTTAGAACTAAAAAAGGAAAAGCAGTACACAATATTAACACTAAAGCCCCCCCCATTGCCTTTGTAGTTGTCAATCAACCTACCTTGCTGCTTTAACCATTCTCTTTCCTGTATAAATCCGACAAATGGAGCAATGCCAGTTCCAGGCCCAATCATGATGACAGGTGTACTAGGTTTAAAAGGCAGTCTGAATTGTGACTTGCGGACATACATGGGTACTGTTGATTTATGGCCGTTGTCACATGGTTGCTTGTTTTTAAGCCAGTTTGTGGCAACTCCTTTGTTTGCTCGGCCAGTTTTGGTTTCATAATCTACCAGCACTGCACAGATATGTATGGAAGTGGCGTGAACCTGAAACACGGGACAAAAATATTCAAAAAAATGGATAGTAAGCCATATAAACATGCTACTACTAAAGTCAAGTTAATGAATGCTTTCCTGAAAATCCTGATCACCTTAATACAATTCAACATTCTGTAAAACACTATAAAACAGTGGGAGCCACACTGAGAAACATTTACCAATTGCCAACCACTTTAGGCCTCATTGCACACTGGGAATTGTTACAGCTGCCATTTTGGGCATCAGACATTTTTTTTTTTTTTTTAACTGCCTCTAAACTCCCCTGCATTTTATCCTATGTGTTCATGCACACATAGGCCTTTATCAGCAGTTTTTGGCAGGAGGAGAGTTTAGGGGCAGGAAAAAAAAAAAAAACCCTCTGCCAGCACATTCTGAAGCAACAGCATTTTGCTTAAACAGAGGAAGTAGTCCTTAACAACCAGTGATTAGCTGGTCGCCAAGGAGCGGGCGGGAAAGCTGGCTGGCAATTCTCATAACAATGGATGACTCATTCGCTGTCAGTGGGATTCCCCACTGACAGCCAAATGTAAAGAAAAAAATAAACATATTGTCGGCAAAATAAAAACGTAGCGGCAGAGGAGATGAGCGAGCGCTGTAGATCCAAAGTCAATCACGACTGCTTCCGCCACCACTGACCCAAAAAAAAAAAAAAAAAACTCGTTCCCAACGAAGGCTCCTGCCATCTGGCAGCTCTTAAATAACTTACGGGTGGGGCCAGCCGGTGATGCTGCCGGGTGGTACCGCCCCCTTGAGAGGTCACTGACTCACTGACCAAGGGCATGCTGGCTGTCATGCTGCCCCTTTGTTGTTTCTTTTTTTGGGTCGGTGGTGGCAGGCAATGAATCTCACCCGAGGGACCCCCCCAAAAAAAACAACGTTATTAACTTTTTACACTTTCTTGGTGAGTAGGGGTTCCCCTACTCATTCAATTGGTAACCCTACTCATACAATTGGGGGAGAGTTCCCCTCAAGATCCATACCAGACTCAAAGGGCTTGGTATGGATTTGGGGGACCCCCACACCTTTTAATCACATTTTTTTTTTATTGCCTGCAAAGTTTTTTTTTACATTCAGCTGTCAGCAGGGAACCCTGCCGACAGCTGATGGCACATCCGTTTGGTAAGGATGCGGCAGCCAGCTTCCTGACATGCTCCTTAATGCTGAAACCATCAAAACGTAGCTTACACACTAAACACTGCTAAACGCCAGCAATTTTTTTTTTTAAAACATTAACATTGTACACGAAATTGGGCCAGATTAACAGGAATCGTCTGAATTTCTTTCAGTGTATAGCTGGTTGTTCGACTGGCTTCTGTCAAATGGTCCTGCTGGAAAACTTGCATTTAATTAGCACATGCAGCCTGATCAGTGTATTCTGATGGCAGGGGAGTACTGCTGTCAAAATACAAAACACACAGGGGGGAAGATTTCCAAATCCACAACGATTGTGTGGATGTGGAAATCGGTTCCAATTTTTTCATTCAGCTGGCTGGCTGAACAAAATAACTAAACGGTGTATGACCAGCTTTAATTTTGTAGCAAGCAATAGAGAGATCATAAGAACAGAGGGGGAGCCCAGGGTTCCATAGTACACTGCAGAAAATAGATATTACAAGCAAGACGATAATCCTATCATACTATCAGGTACACAAGACCTTTAGTCATTACCAAAGAACATCTAAAAGCAGTACAAATGAAGAAGAGACCTGGCAAGAAGCCTGTACAGTTTGAGGTTCCATCTGGATGCCGGGAGATCAACATCTGGCATTCCACACATGTGGCAAAGGGCTTGAAACACCTCCAGATCCAAAGCCCATTCCAGAGATTCAGATGCCAAAAACTGAAAAAGTCTGCCTGCCAGGTTTAAACACCCGGGAATCGGATAAGGTTGGAACATGCAGTTCTGCCCAAGAGTGGATTAAATCCCCTTCCTTTTGCACAGTTAGACTTCTGGTGCATTCTTCATGGTTCATGTAGGTCATGGCCCAAGCATTATCCCATCGAATTCTCACTGGGTGCCCTTGCAATTGAGGGTCTAGCGATTAAAGGGAAAACAAAGTGCTCCTAGTTCTATGAGAAGGTATGAAAGACTTCTCCCCAGCCTGACATTCATGGCAAGAACCTTCCATATCTTGGATGAAAGGGCTTCCCTGATTCTAGCACCAAGTTGGAACCTTGCCACATCAGGGACAGTTTTGCCTTGTAGTATAAACAAATGGTGCAGTCCAAGGACAAAGTCTACTTGTTCCATGCTGCCAGAATCCAGATCTGGAGTGAAGCTGGGCATACAGTACAGCCTAAAAGGAGGCAACCATTAGACGCAAGATGCTCATTCAGGCTCAAATCGAGTGTCTCTTTGGGCACTGAGGGCTCGGGCATGAAAACGAAGGAACAGACATTTTCCTGGGGGAGGAAGATCATGTATTGCCCAAGTTCGAATCTCCAGCTTGTAGCCTTTGAAATGACACTGTGGTCCCAGACTTCAGAGACTGCCTGGGACTAACAGATGTTTCCTTATTCTGGCCAGTGGGGTTTCCTCATCCCGGGCATACCCCTAAAACGAGTCTTTAGGGACAGAGCTCTGCCGCTGGCAGACCATGGCCTGAAACCTGTATAGCACCCCCTGTGGCTAACAACGAGATGACAACATGCTAAAAGGTGAGCACCCAGGTAGGATCCAGTGCCCTCTTCAATTCAGCAGGGTCCGGGTGCGGACCTCTAAGGCTCAGCCCAGGAGTCAACTGATCAGTAGTAGCCACAGTGGCTTTAGTACAACCAGGGATTCTGGATCAGAGAGAGGGCAAAGGTAAGCCTCTCTTGGTAGAGAGAAGATGTCTATCAACTAGGAACACTAACAAAATTGAGGCTAGCTGGGAGTAGCAGGGGTCTTCAAACTTTTCAAACAAAGGGCCAGTTTATTGTTCTCCAGACTTTAGAAGGGCCGGAGTGTGTCCAGCGGGGGCAGAAAATGTCCCAGGCCTGGCATCAGTGAAAATAAATATGGCTCCAGAGTTCGTGGTCAATAGGAGGAGGAGTAGTACACCTAATTAGTAGCAGGAATACCAATACCAGTACCAATACCATCATTGGTATTGGTAGTAGAAAAAGCACTCTGCTGGTATCAGTGGGACAAATAATGCCCCAAGGGTCGGATAAAGGCTAGCAAAGGGCCACATCTGGCCCTCGGGCCACAGTTTGGAGACCCTGATCTAGAGTATACACTGGGAGCTTTTTATGCCAGTATCCAAACATCTAAAAAGGTAACCAATTGTAAAAACTAAAGATCCAGTACTGTACAACTAAGAAAAACAATTCATAGGAAGAAACCGCTGTACGTAAGCATTTAATTTACTTTCTTTTTTTCTTTCCCCCCTAATTTTCAAGTTGTTAATTGGTAAACCAACAGGAGACATAGGAAATGTGTACTTTATACTGGAAAAATTGCCACTTCTTTGCTTAAAGTTTCCCAAGTAAGCTGTAGGATATGTAGAGTACATATGGTTGTGTTAGAACTTACCTTAGAAGAAGAGGCAATTGAATAGTAACGAGCCTGTAAACGGGGCAACAACTCACAAAGGTGGTCAATTGGAGGTCGTAATGAAGACATATCTTCCAGAATAGCCAAAATATTCCTCCTTGCTTCTAAAACCCAGCTGAGATACAAAGCCTACGAATATTTAAAAAACACATATTTAATAAGAAAGTGATTTAATAATAAAGCATTCAACAAATGTCGCTTGCCGTGTAATGTCTCATATTTTTTATCAAAGGGTTTTAAAAATAAACAGCCATTCCCTTCTTCCACCTAACAGCCAATGCTCAAATTGCAAAATGAACTGAAACCAGATAAACACAAACACATGCTAAATGTGTGTTAAAAACAAACTTCTGAAAAGATACAATATCCCATTTATAGGACAGCATTATAAGAGAAATATGGGTTTTGCAAGAAAAGATTATACTCATCTAAGTGGATGCAGCAACGATCCTCCACCACCAGTCAGAACTTAGCAATCAAAGAAAGGGATCGCTCAGTTCTCCCCTTTCATTCTGAGCAGAGAGCCGGGACTGTCAGTCACTGACTTTGCTTTGCCTCTCCAGCGCTCACTTGAGTGCTGGGCTGTGAAGGGGACAGGAGAGGCTGGCTCAGGCTCTTGGTGGATCGCTGAGAGGCCAACCCAGGTACCGGTCCAGCATTGTGGGTGGATCCTGACCATATAGTCGGGATCTTTTCTGAGCCCAACTAGCTCTGTGACGTCAGACATCAGCAGGCTTTAGTCCACTGTCGGCCAAAAAAGCTTTGGCTGCACTTCTTTAACTACTTCAATACTGGGCACTTTTACCCCCTTCCTGCCCAGGCCAATTTTCAGCTTTCAGAACTGTCGCATTTTGAATAACAATTGCAATGCTGTATCCAAAACAACATTTTTATCTTTTTTTTTTTTCTTTTTAGACGGATAGAGCTTTCTTTTGGTGGAACAGTATTTAGTCACCACTAATTTTTTTATTTTTTGCTAAACAAATGAAAAGACCAAAAACGTAAAAAAATAAATAAAAAAAATAATAAGTAATTGTTCTCCTTCGCTGATGTGCACTGATGAGGTGGCACCAATATGCAGCCTTTATGGGCACTGACAGACATCACTGATGGGCACCGCTGATGGGGCTGCACTGATTATCAGCCACTTATCGTCTCTCCTCTAATTACGTGCTGTCAGCATGAGTATAACTGACACTTCCTATTTACACTGATCATCTGTATTTGGACACTGTGATAGCAAATGCAGTGTGTCCGAGTGACACACCACAGATTCCCCCCACTGAAGCACTGTGTAAACCAGGGGTCTTCAAACTACGGCCCTCCGGTTGTTCAGGAACTACAATTCCCATCATGCCTAGTCAGGTCTGTGAAGGTCAGTGTGTTACAATGCCTCATGAGATGTGTAGTTCTACAACAGCTGGAGGGCCGTAGTTTGAGGATCCCTGGTGTAAACTGTTGGCACTATATAAAATTCTGCATTATAATAAATAAATTATTATTATAAATAAAAAAAAATCACAATTAGCTATTATTACTATTGCATGGTGCAATCAGATGGCATGGGAAGGTCAACTATCTGAATGCGTCTGAAAATAAGACATTAAGGCTTTATATGCACACTGGGACTTAAAAAATTCCAGTTCCTTTGTCAGAAAAAAAAGCAGGCTCATATACAGCATTTTTGTACACATGTTTAGGCAGTTTTTTTTTTCTTTTCTGACAGAAAACTCCAATAAAGACACAAGCCAGAAGGTTTTTTTTTTTTCCTGCCTCTAAGCGTCGGTTCACACAGGGGCAACCCGACTTGCAGCACGACTTCAGCATGACTTGGAGCAACTTACAACGCGACTTAAAGTTGCCTCCAGGACAGGCGACTTTGGTTTTGGCCAATCACAGCATAATCAGCTCTGTGGGAGGGAGGGGTTTGCCTGAGTAAACTATTTTCTTTTCCTGTAAAGTTGCTTCAGTTAAGATGTGATCCGACTTTGGAGGCAACTTCCATTGAAATCTATGGGGTACAAGTTGCCTAGAAGTCACCTTGAAGAAGTACATGAACCTTTTCTGAAGTCGGAGCGACTTTGGTAGTGTGCATTAAAGCGGGAGTTCACCCAAAACATTTTTTTTTAACATTACATCTAGCATACTTAGCATACTAAGGACATTTACTTTCGGCAGGTAATTTTTTTTTTCTCCGTACATACATTTATATTCTGATTTTGTCCAGGGCTTCCGGGTTTCCGATGACTGCGGGACTGGGCATTCCTATCCTTCGGTTAGATGATTGACGGCTTATGAAACAGGTCCCCTGTCGCACAACGCGCGTCACCAGATTTACGGAAATAGCCGAGCTGCGCAGTCAGCTCTACATGGCAGGCGCAGCCAACTAAACGAAGGAACGCCCAGTCCCGCAGTCATCAGAACGCGGAAGCCCTGGACAAATATCAGAATATAAAAAGGTATGTACGGAGAAAAAAAAAAAAAATTACCGGCCGAAAGTAAATTAGTCCTTAGTATGCTGGCTCTAATGTTAGAAATTAGTTTTTAGGGTGAACCCCCTCTTTAAGACGGCTCTCATTCACTTCAATTTCTCATGTCGCGCAATTTCGAGCGACACAAGTCAGATCCCAAGTCACGGTAGTTCGAACCGGCACTAAACATTGAACTTAAAATATGCCTCTAAATATCCTTAGGTGCATAGACACATAGGATAACATTGAGCTGCTTCTACAGGCAAAACACATTTTTAAGCCAGCGTGCATGGACCCAAATAACTCCGATGTTCCAAAATAGTCAAAAAGCTGAAAAGAGCTCTGACACGGCAACATCCACTCATAATGGATATCATTTATGGGTAAAATTATAGTCATCATATACTTCTAGTTACTAATCCTAAATTACCAAGTCTGTTTACCATATTCTGCCCCACCACAGATTATAGTAGATAAAGTCTTGGTGTATTAAATAATTAAGCCGTAAGCTAAAAAAATAAAAAATAAATAAAGAAGTCTTGTGTGCAATACTAGTCAAACAGTAACCCGTTTCTGTAATTAAGTTAAAGGGGTTTTAAAGGCATAAGGTTTTTATACTAATGCATTCTATGAATTAAGATAAAAAAAATAAAAACTTGTGTGCAGTAGCCCCCTTAATACTTACCCAAGCCCCATCTCCATCCAGCGATGACAACGAGTCCCTCGGATGTTCGGGACTCTCCCTCCTGATTTTCTGAAACACAGCAGCGGCGCAATTGGCTCCCACTGCTGTCAAAGTCAGTTAGCCAATCAGGAGAGAGAGGCGGCGGACCGAACCGCAGCTCTGTTTCTAAATGACGCACGGAGCTGCAGATCAGCAAGCTGCTTGCTGTGGGGGCACTCGATAGGAGGGGAGGGGCCAGGAGCACAGAAGAGGGACCCAAGAAGAAGAGGATCGAGGTTACTCAGTGCAAATCCACTGCACAGGGCAGGTTAGTTTTTTAAATAGCAAACATTGTTCTACATGCAGATGCACATCACCAACTGCTTAAAGTATAGCTAAAGGCAAAAGTGGAGAGGGATTAGAACATCAGTCAGTTTGTGCTGCTGTTTGCGCCCCCCTTAAGGAGATTCTCCCTCTCTATTTGTCCCGTTTACCATAATCATTGAAAATTTAAGGAGAAAGGAAATCCCACATTTTGAATTGTCCTCAGACAAGTAACAGAGGGGAAATCTTTCAATGAACTGGTGACTTGGGTGTCCCCAAGGAATTCCCCTAACTTGTAGGGATTTCCTCTCCAGTTTGGCCAAGAGAACTTTTTTTTTTTTTTTTAAAGAAATCCTCGCAATGGGACACAAATGGCAAACTCTATCCAAAATAAAAAAGGAAAAAAAAGCTTTGCCTATAGTTCTACTGTAAGCTTAGTCTATGAACATGTAGGCAGCAGAGTGACAATGCTGCTTGTGCATAGGTATACAGTCCATGAATTCTGCTCACCCTAGGCCAAGCAGAGGAAGAACCTCTAAGTTAAAGTAAAACACAAAGCCTTAAAATAAAAAATAGAAAATAAAAATGTGTATGGGTTTACATACACTTCAATTTGTACTTTTTTTTTTAATTACAGTGTTTTAAAAAAGGAGTTTAGCTATGCTTAAGCACAATAAATTCAGCATGCAGCTTACCTTGCCTTCAGCTGCAGATGAAGCCATTTTTCGCAGGTTCTCCTGCTCTTTCTGATCGGTGGCATACTGTGCAAGTTCATACAGAACATTGGTGCGGGGAGGATTGGTAATATCCAGATAGTAAGTGAGAGCTGTGCGGTATGTAGTAGGACAAGGGAAAGGATGCTTCTTGTTGGATTCCTCTGTAAAAAAAAGAATGGTATATTTAGCTATTCATAACGGGCAGAACGGTTATCTCTTGTGTGATACAACTAGACGTACTGGTAATTCCTCCATTAGGAATTTTTCAGAACATTCTTAGAGTGGTTGTAAACCTTCCACCATTTTAAAAATAAAAATGACAAACATGTCTATACTTACCTGCACAGAGCAGCCCTGATCCTCCTTTTCTGGGGTCCCCCACTGGTGCTCCAGACCCCTCCTCTTCATCAGGTGCCCTATGGAAAGCATCCTTCACTGGGGGTACCCTTGCAGGCTTGTTCCAGAGTCCTGCTGCCGTGTTTATTAACATAGACTTTGGGTCTCGGCCCTGCCCCAGTGTTAGAGGATTTGATTCATAGCAGCAGGAGCCAATGACTCCTGCTGCTATGAACCTGTCCAATGAGGAGACAGACAGCAGCTGCTGCAGTCATGCACATTGCTGGATCGGATCAAACTCATGCAAGAAGAAAAAGGGGTCTGGGGGGTGGCAGCAGCACAGTAGTTTTTTTTACCTTAATGCATAGATTGCATTAAGGTGAAAAACGTTAAGGCTTTAGAATCACATTTAAATGACTGTGTATAAAATTGTAAAGATCTTGGAATGTCAACGTGACTTTCATTTTAAATGTACAATATAGCATACTACCATTAAAAAAACAAAACAAAAAAAAAAAAAAAAAAAAACAACTGTACCCTTCTTGGGTCAGAACAGGGTACATTGCATGACACTATTTATCAGAGAGTTGTGTCACGCTTTACTGCTTACACAGCGAGTTGTATGAGGACAGGGACAAAGTTTACCTGAAATGCACAAACGCTTGGAAGAACTTACCGTCCAGATTGTTCAAAGATATGACAGTGTCAAGGTCTGCGCTCAGAATCTCTCCCAGCTTGTTGACTATAGAGGAGTCATTTGCTGGATAAACTGCAACGTGATCGCCTGACTCATACCTACAGAAAATTTAAAAAATAAATAAGATCAAAATGTCACTAGAAAGAAAATGTAATTTATAGGCAAGGGATTTTACTTTATAAAAATAAAGCTGCAGAATGGCAGATCACACAGAAAACGTAGGGATAACAGATAAATGGACATATTACTGCTCAATTTAATTAAACCCCAAACCCAGCCAAAATGTATTTTTCGATTGGAGGGAGCAGGGAAGGGCTCTCTACTGGGTGTATGCACATCTTAGTTCCTAATGGGGAAATTTCCCCCTTATTTTCGGGAATGCAAGTGACGTAAAATGTCTGCAACAGAGACAAAATACATTTACGGTAAATAGTAGGGAAGAGGTAAAACTTCTGATAATATCTGAATTGGCGTTAGTGCCTTCCTGTCCCGGTGACACCAGCAACACTCATTTCTTCTACGGGCATTTCAGAGACAGGAAGTGAGGAGGCCAACGATGACCTAGATGTTAGATGTCCTATTTGAACACATTTCGTGAAAATGAGCATGTGGTTTTTTTTTTATATAGTTCATACTCACCAATGTTAATCACGTGATCCATGTACTTTTTTGTTTTAAATTTAACTAAAAATATGCAGTGCAAATTTTTACCGAAACAAATTATTTGACTTACAAAATAAAGCAGATACTGACACTGTATTGGTGTTGCTAGAACCAAAAGAGATTGCAATGTGTGTTGCCATATCCGTCACCTACTGTAAACAGCTTCTGTCTATACCTGCCTGACCTCATGTTTTTATGGATTATATAAATGACTTGTTCATATTAACAGCTGGGTGAGCAGGTTGTAAACATAGATAATAAAAGAGAAGAAAAAGAACAGATAGCAGAATACCTTATCTTTGATCCATTTATATCCAGCTCAAGGTGCATCAAGTGGCGATCTCCACCCTCGTTTAGCTTACGGTTCGCAGTTACGTCAGCCAGGAATGGATTTTTAGCGTCAAATGGTCTGCAGGATACAGAACATGATCACACACACTGTATATTTACCCATGTGCTGCAATACCAGATTTTAGCATTTAAGGCTGGAATCGCATTGTTGCTGTGAGTTAACGTGCCTTAAGCTGTCAGTTAACAATTCTTTCAAAGCAGTCCATTCATTTGAATGAGCTGCCTAAGGCTGGGTTCACACTATACTACACGACAGTAGTACGACTTTCATCCTACTTGGCTCTGCGTCATTGGTCCTACATCCATCCGACTTTCATGAACAGGATACTACTTTAATCCGAATTTGTGGTAGTCCGACTTGTTCTTTGACCAATCAAAACAATCCCAGTGTGAGATAAATTCATTTTACTGCTGCTGTAATCACATGTCGGAAGTCGGATGGTAAGGACAAGGATCCTACTTTGATCCGACTTCAATGATATTCAATGGGCTGAAGTAGGATCAAAGTCGGACCAAAAGTAGTACAGGGAGCATAAATAGACAGAGATTGCCGCTCCAGGCAGGTCTTGTTGGGTGCAATATTCTTCTCAGGGACTGAGGGTGCTAGCAATGCACATGGCAAATAAGAACAAAAGATGATCAGGACAGCCGCACTCCAATCCAACGTAACTTTAATGTAAAAAACTGGAAACAGGCACTACAAGTCACAGCAACGGAACCTAGGACAGCTGACGCGTTTCACACTAACTCCAGTGTTTACTCATAGCCGATTACAGGGAGCATTTTCAAAGTCGGACCAGTTAAGACGGCTCTCATAGGGAAACATTGATTTTCACACGTCATGCAACATGAGCTACCAATGTCGGAGCGTTTGTCAAACCAGCGTGAACCCGGTCTAATGCACTAAAAAGGTTCATGCACCATTTTTGTAATGCAGCCCACCACAGCACACAGCAATATGTGTTTCACCAGGTGCAATGGAGTACCATTGAGGATTAAGGGCACTGCATTACCACAGAGCAACAGTGTGAACCTGGCCTTGGACATATGGATAGGCATGCAGAGTCCAGTGTTGCCAAGCGTAAAACAAGCTACTGCTCTTAGGAATAATTAGACAACTTTTCCCATCGTGATTATTTTAACCAGGGAAAAAAAAAAAAATGGAGCTTCACTTACGGCTTCTGTGTTTCATAGCTCTTAAGACGGCCCATTTCTCCGGTGTAGACTTTGTTCATATTCTCATCAGTGTGCACCACTAGCTCATACTGACGAATGCTGCAAGAATATTAAATATTACACACATATACATATACATATCACTGAATGCAATACTTCTACCAGAGGAAAAAGACATTAAGAAACTTAATAACTGTCCGATTCATTTCCACATTTCTTTCTACTGGTACACGAGTTGCTGACTCAAGCCGCTATCCTAAGAACTGTAGCTATAAAATACTTTTTAGCACATGCTGTATGATAAAAGTTACTTAAAATACTTTCTTTGCAGTGACCTGATAGAACAGTAATGAAATCTGCGTTAGGTCACAGGTGTCAACTGTCTGACAACTAATTATTTATCACATAAGCTACTAAATAAGGTGTGGAAGTTTTGTTTTGCATTATTATTATTATTATTTTAGGTCCTTGTATAGCACCATCAATTTACGCAGCGCTTTACATATACAATGTACATACATCAGTACCTACCCTCAAGTAGCTTACAATCTAAAGTCCCTAACTCACATTCATATTCTAGGGCCAATTTTTAGACAGAAGCCAATTAACCTACCAGCATGTCTTTTGGAGTGTGGGAGGAAACCCACGCAGTCACAGGGAGAACATGAAAACTTAAAGCTGGTACACACGGGCCAAATATCGGCCAGTTCAACAGATACCGGCCGACAGTGAGCCAGTGTGTACAGCAGCCTGTCTGACAGAAGACGGTCTAGTGACCAACTTCTGTTGAACAAGCATGCTGGAAAACCAGCATATGATTAGCATTGGCAGTGAGTGCCGATCAGTGTGTTCTGGCACAGGGGGCAGTCCCCGTGTCAGAATACAATAGCTTAGCGGTGGATAACGCCACACCAACATCAGCTTGTACCGCGACCTCTCATTTTTTTCCTGTTTAGCCCGCTGGGTTAAAAAAAAACTTCCTGTCTGTACCTAGCATTAACACTGTCTCAAAAATTTACATTGTAAATTACATCACTTCACAAGAATTTCAACTACAAAATACCTGGACTCGTCGCCTGTAGCTTCCACACCAAAGTGTTCACATACTGCAGGCCAAAACTGCTCACGCCATGTGATAAAATCCTCTTCCAAGCTGAGCAACAAAGGGAACAATTAGGCCGAATTTAAAATAAAAGAACAACATTTATTATGTCAACAAAACATTCATATCTTCCATCTGCTCACCAATCTCTTTTACTTACTTGCCATCATCATCTCCCATGCCCACCTCAAAGATTCTCTCAGCTCCCAACTCCTCCAAACGTTTGTCCACATATTTGCCCATAGCATTAAAGTGCTCGTATGTCTTGTTACCCAAAGCAAACACCTTAACAAAACAAAAAGAAAATATTCTGAAGACATTTAAATAATAGTTGGTTACGGGTTAATGTTAAACAAACTTCCAGTGTCCTGTTAATTCATAAGTTAGGGGGTATGGCAGTGGCGGTGTGTCCATAGGGGGCGCAAGAGCGCCGCCTCCTCTCTCCTCCTGCACCCTATTAATCAACAATACATAGCTTCATGCATTGCCCACTATTCAGGTGTCCGGCCCCCTGTTGAGCGACGGTCATCTGAATAACAGCGGTGGGTGTGTTTTGGAAGTGCCCAATTAAAGCGAGATGCTCCAATAGGCTTCACGATTAGAGCCTGTGGGCTCTAATAGGCTTCCAAATGGTTAACCAGAGGGTGCAGAGGCTGTGCGCTCCCTGGTTAAACAGTGCTGTGTTAGGGAATCACTTCCCTAACACTGCCTCACCTCTCAGCCAATCAGGTGCACCGGGTCTGGTTACCGGTCACCCGATTGGCTAAAGTGACATCGAGGGCGGGAGAAGACGTCGCTGACCCGAGGAAGGCAAGTGCTAGGCTGGGGGGAAACTGGCGGCATTAGGGGGCACAAACTGGCGGCAATTGAGGGGACAAACTGGCGGCAATTAAGGGGACAAACTGGCTGCGTTTAATTGGCACAGTGGCGGCAATTTTTTTTTTTTTCAGTTTGTTTGCGCCCCCCAAAAAATTTGGAGCACCAGCCGCCACTGGTGTATAGGTAAATGTATATTGCTCTATATGCCTGCATGATGTAGAAGCAGTGGGCATATTTGCAACAAGGATGCACATAATTTACTTTAAAATAGGCTTCTAACAGTCAATAGATCCTTAAATTCCGATATACCATATCGGTAATACATATAGAACTATTAATAAAGTTTAAACATTCACAGTAAGGAATAAACTGCAATTATTAAATTAGCACTTACAGCGAACTTAAGACCAGAAAGATCAACATCTGCTTCTTGTAACCAGTCATAAAAATCCTGAGCATTGTCTGTAGGGTCCCCTTCACCATAGGTGGCCATGCAGAATACGGCAAGGGAGTTTTCAATTTCGGTAAGACGACCCAGATCAGCCTACAGAATAGCAATATGTTGATTATATATAAAAACTTAAATAACATACAAAAATATATACCTATACATACACATACACACATACACCACACACACATTTTATATTCATTCTACAATCTCTCTCTCTCCCCCTCTCTATACACAAACAGTATACACACACACACACACACACACACACACACACACACACACACACACAAACTTTAATATCAAGCAACCTAAACATGAACTTTTATTAAATAGCACTCCTGTGATCATTTGCCAGCACTGTACAGCAGATGGTTAGGCACACAGTAAGTTTGTATTTTCAATATAACAGCCCTATTTGCATGAGTTAGGATGAGATTAGGATATTTGATTCCCGGGACCCTTAAAAGCATGAAAAACTCCTCCACTAATGCTATAACTGCTAATGGCAGTTCTCGCATTTCACCAGCTAAAATGCTGTCAGTGACAAATGGGACTGTCTCTGTAGACTGCCTCTCATTGTCTAGTTACCTTTCTCATGGTAAAGAAGGCAGTCAGAGTGATGGCAGTATAAGAAGCCTGGTATTAATTATCCCGGTTCCTTGCATGCATAGTCCTGTTTTCCTCATGAGGAATGCCCTAATTGATTAAATATGCGGTGAGTGACAATATAAAAACCTCTACACAAAGGGCTCTGCAGTTGCTAAGTTCTAGCAAAAGGACACAACATGATTTGAAAGAACACATAAAGAACACAAGCTACAAAAATCATCAAAGTGCTCAACTAATATTTAGGATAGAATATAATAGTCAGTTTTATTTGAGAACAAACAAACAAAAAAAACACATGTGCTGATGACTTCAATAAATACATGAAAAATATAACAGCAACCATCAAATATAACACACACACACACACACACACACACACACACGGGATAACAATACAACACTAAAGTACATTTTGAATTTTTTTAATTCATGTAACATTAGCTAGTCACTTTTTACTATTATGATATTTTGGAGGTCAAGATCCCAAGGTTGAACAGATAACATCATTGCCTTCTCCATGTGACGACACATAAAATAGAGACTTTTCTACGTAGACCTTTGTTAACCTCAGAACATCTTCTACCCACACAATGCAATTAGAATACAAGTGGCTCAAAAAGTCTCTGGGTAAGGCTTAATATACACAGGACATTTTGAAACCTCTCCTGAACTATTTAACTTAACAGATAGGAACAGATGTTTAAAAATGTCAGTTTTTGCTGAGTTTACGTTTTAGAAGCTTTTTTTTATTTTTTATTATCAAAAAATAGTAATAATCAAAAAATAAAAAATAAATGCATGCAGGATGATGTTCAGAGGCATTTGAGATGCCAAATGCCTCTCAACATCCACCCTAAACGCATTTGTTGCTTTAAGATAAAAGAGCGGTCCCCGCACACTGTGCAGGGACCGCCCTGTCTTTTCTCCGCTCTCCCCTATGGGAGGAGACTACACATCAGAGATCCAACAATACAGGAGATCCTTTACAGAGGTTCAGAAATGCCCTTGGGCTTAGGCATCAAGTATAATCTCATGTATCCTAGTAGGATCCATGTACTGGAGAGAAAGACAGATAGCTTGATTCTTCAAACAACCCCGCTGCTGTTTCCAACTGGCTGGATGCCCGTTAACGAGAGGACACGTTTTAAAATTATTAAATCTTTACCTGCCACTACCTCACTCTAGGCAATCAAGAGTATAAGTGCCACATTATGGGTTAAACCTGCTCAGGGAGAGCTTAGCTGTTCTAAGTTTTTACACTTCGTTTCCTGTGGGAGACACCCCTTTATGTGAAATGAAAGCTCCTTGACTATTTACGGGTGTACCTCACTATGAGGCCAAGCTTAGCCCGCCACATATGGTTAAGCAGCTGCGGTCACGCTCTCCAATATTGGTGTGGCTGTGCGGTGAGGGGGGCTGGTACTTTCCCTTGGGCGATCTCCATAGCAGACCATTCTCAGTTGGATTGGTTGTTCCTGATTATTTTATAGGGTATAGACCCCAGTACTGTAAACTGTTCCACAGCTATGCAGTGGGGTGGGCAGGATTTGACCTTTTCTGTGAAGGTTATTCTTAAAATGTTGTTCTGTGTTGGCTCATGTGTTGTCCATAGTCACTATGGGGGAGATTTACTAAAACTGGTGCACACTCTCGGTTTCATTGTCAAAGCTTAACTGAACAAGAAGAAGTTAAAAAATAATTTTTTACTATGTACAGCTTTATGTGCACCCATTTTAGTAAATCTTCCCCTATGGGTCTCTTCCTGTGTCACACCATTGCATTCATGAAATTCCTTTCCAGATGGGTAACCAAGAATACAAAAATCATCAAGGCAATGACATGGAACATTAGGGGTCTTGATTCTAAGTTCAAGAGGGCTCTGCTGTTCTAATACATGAAATCTCATGCCCCTCATATCCTTCATGTACAGGAGAGGCATTTGATGGGTAGTAAAATCCTCTTCCTTAAAAAACAGCCTTTGGCGCAGAAAGCATTCCATGCTACATACTCTTTTTTTTTCCATAGTCCTGAACTACTGATGGTATGCATACTAACCCCTATGTTCATATTTTCTTTTTGAGTTTTAATAGGATGGCCGCACACCAAAAAACCTTTAAAAAGGTAGCCTTTAATAGTAAAAAAGGAAAACAGCACTACAGCTTAGAAGCCCTATGTTCTATTAGTTATTACTCTGTGGAATCGAAGATATAGTATAGTCAATGTGTATATTACCCCTCCATTTAGCGCAGACCTTTTTACACACTGTATTTAGACAAACTGAGGTCATATTGTCCTTTAAAAATGCTTTTTATTGGGGACTTTAATGCCACATTATTGCTTGACCCTTACAGACCCACTCCCCTCTAGAGCAGGGGTCTCAAACTGGTCCCATCACACCTTTGTCTGTGGGAATCATGCTTGTAACTGTTGTTTTGCAACAGCTGGAGGGCCGCCAGTTTGAGACCCCTGCTCTAAAGCCTCCACAGGTGTCCTCTCTCCCTGGGCACAGGCAGCCAACATGACTGAGGTCTGGAGATGGAAGCAGTTCACCCGCAGAGTCTACTCCCATTTACTACTTCTATCCTCATCTTGTATAGATTTTGCTTTTTGTTAATTCTTTCCTGCTTGTGTATTTGAGACAACATCAAGGAGAACTCTAAGAACACTGTCCCCTAGCCCTAACTATACAGACCTCTCAAATGCACAAGAGATCACTGTGGAGGTTGGGTAAACAGTGGATCTCCCTATCCCAGGGCTATAGAACATGTCCCCAATACTATACAGAAATGCTGGCAAGCTAATGAGACAGCTGGCAGTAAATCTGCGCAAAGGATAGATATGAGTAGTCTACTTTAGTAAAACATCCGATTACTTTATTTTACCAAATAAAATGCGTTTTATGGCTTTAAATTGCCACTTACTCGGTTCAAGGTGATAAAATTGGTATAAAGTTTGTGGCAACGATGTCATCAAGGTGAATCACATTTCACAACAAAGCAGACAAATCATGCTTATCCTTTGAACAACCACATTGGGTGCCTCTGCCATTCCAACTTCCTAAGGGCCCTTTTTGCACTGACTTTTTCTACCACCTTGTCCACCCATCTGAGAACCCACACAGAGCACCCAGGGTGGCAATGCCCAGTCATTGAAAGTGTCCACACAGACCCTATGTGGAGACAGGTTTTCTCTACCCATGCACTAGAAAAACTGAGTGTTCCCCCCTAGTTGGGTGACTTATTTTGGAAGCATTGTATCCTTGTTTCTAGCGTAATTTAATTTTACACTATAAGGGCTCTCCCGTCTCACTCTTCTTTTTCAGTGGAAACTCTGAGCTTTACCATAAACCTCTGGCCAGCTCCTCAGTATAGTTCAGTCTACAGTCTACAACCTACCACCACACCCAGACCCTAAATGAGACATCCAACTCCCCTGACCTAGTATGGGATGCAAGGCATTCAAGGAAAAAATATATCTCACTGCAGAAAGCTATTAGATCAGAACAGGCATCTCCCACTCAACATCTGTAAGAAGCAAAGGACATTTAGGCTGAGCTATATGACTCCTATCCTATAACAATTATGAACGACTTATGTTAGCCAAAAAGAGGTTACATTTACACGTTGCTTAAATTATTACAACTGACAATTACTGTATATACAGGAATTCTTTGAAAATGGAGCTAAAAATTGCAGGTTGCATGCCAAGCTTTCCCAGAATGGCAGACCTCTCACTGTTGTCTCTGATCTTATATCCAAGCACCTCAACAACCTCCCCCCCCCCCCCCCCAAAGAAAACTTTGAGCCCTACTCCACCCCCACATACAACGGAAACACAAATGTGCTGGGTTGCCTAAAGCATCACCTATGGAAAATTTAGGGTACCAAAGGTTTGTTACAGTTTAACAGACGCACACAATTTTAAGATTTGACATGCTAGGTATCTATTTAGTTGGTGCAATATTATCTTTTATATTTTACCCAAAAAATCTGGTAATATATTGCATTTGTGCATCCTAAAATTAAAATTTGCGTTTTTTTACTGAAATTTTGTGCTTGATAAAACCATTTCCAGGTGCATATTTTGATTTTAATGAAATGCAATCAGTGATCACCCTTCTCACTAAAATGTACAATATACAATCAGATTGCATAGCATATGGCTAGGTTTATACACCCAAGTTTACTAGTTGTGTTTCCAGTGCAGTCAATTGTTACAGAGCAAACACACATTAAAAAACACACAACATAAGAAACACCAAAATATCCCATTAACCATATGTAGTGCAGCCAGTTTAAATCAGCAGGCTGCCCTATGTGTCACAGGAAAAAAGAAAAAAAAATGTGCACTCCAACTATGCTAGATGTGAATGGGCAAGAAAGTGAAATTGGTGCGATAACACAAGAACAATGAGGCTACATCCAGATCTGTGCGTTTTCTTGCATTTCAGAAGTGTGCTGCACAAAAAAAAAAAATAGGATGGATGGGCTGCCCTATGTGTAATGAGTGAAAATACTACAAAATGCCTCTCCCCTTGCAAAAACAAAAATTAAAAAAGCATGTGAGAATGCGAGTTCCCACTATGCAGAGTTTTAAATAGGGATTGACAGCTGAGTGTTTCTATCCACTCCCTCCTATGTACTTGTATATAAATGGCCATACACTATGCAGTCTGATTGTGTATTTTAGTGAGAAGGGTGATCACTGATTGCATTTCATTTAAAAAACATGCACCTGGGAGTGGGAGGGTGGATGATGCAGGGCGTGTGCTAATGAGGTCAGCTGGTCAACTCCTTCCTGTGTCATGACCTAAAGTCTGATCAAGAAGAAGACATTACTAATGGAAACGTGGATTAGGACAAGAAAAGTAAGCGACTCTAGATTTAATGGAAAGCTGATATTTTTGCTAAAAAAAGTACATGAATTCTATATTGGTGCACAGAGGAGCTGTATATGTGTACACATTTAGATTTTAAATGGTTACATTTTAGACAGACTTCCTAATCCTCAATATAAATATACCTTGTGTTCTCAGATTGATAGACTGGCACTGACGGAAATGCTGTTCAGCACTACAAATCAAGAAATAGCGCCTACATTAGTAATAATTGTAACTTGAACCACACCACACAGTGCTTGGGTAAGGGATACTTCACTCACCATTTCAAACTCTTCAGGGTCCGCCGACATACCACGCATGCCATACCGGTGAGCATCTTTTGAAAGTCGATTGGCAAACTCCTCTCCTGTTCCTGTTTGAGACCCATAAAATACAACTATGTTTTTTCCCTACATACAAACAGGGGGAAAAAAGTGCCATTAGTTTTTGAAGTACACCGAATCCATATGGTACAGGCAACAAAGTCAAACGTTACACCCCCATGTTAAGAATGCTTGTTTTTTAGCATGACTGACATACATCTGCAATCTTATCAAACTTGTTTATATGCTCTTCACATGCAGCGGTGTAGAATCTACAGGACCTCACAGAATTTTTACTGCTTAACACAGCAGAGAAAAATCAGTGATTGAAAGAGAGCTGTTCAAATAACTTAGCCAAGGCACATGACCGTATTGAGGGTGTACCGTGTAACAGGGTGCAAATAAGACCTTTCCCATCCCCAAAGCCAGGCCTCTACTGTGACCGCAGCATGGGTGTGTTCTTGTCCCCGCACCCACTGTCACTTGACAGCACAGCTGTGTTTGGGGCTCAACACCCACAACCGCTTCAGGGCTTGTAGTTCATTCATACACAGAGCTCGGTGTATGAATGACACGGCCATACAGGCGGAGCTCCGCTCGGCCGCGCAGTTTTCAAAAAGTGACAGCTAGTACAGCCAGTTGGAGGGAGAGAAGGAGAAGTCAAGTTTCAGATACGCATAGAGAGCAATACAGGAAGATCGGTTCCAGTAATTAAACCCCCCCTACTGATCATCCTCCCTGCCCAAATCGGATTCCCCCTGTTGGCCTGGGCCTGTACAGGAGGACCAGTGGTACCCCCTTATCAGTGGCCCTAGGAGCGCCTACTACCGCGATCTCCAGCTTCCATGGGGATCAGTCAGGTATGAAACTTGCATACTTCTACTGGTCCAAGCTTAAAATACACAAAATAACAAAACTGCAGTGAAATTTTGTGCCACGGTTTCCAACTGCCGCATTTAGTCTTAGTTTAAAAATAAAGGATATTTACTGGTTGCTACAGAAAAAAAAGTTTCAGTGTCATGGACCAACCCCTTAGCGTTGATGAGCAGCTTTAGTAACCGTCATTATTCAGTCTCTAGCTAGCACAAGTTAACAAGCCACTTCTTTCCAGTAAATGTATTTTACTTACTCTGTACATAGTAAATATGAGAAAGACCACTCCAATACAGCGCAATACATCAATGTGCATAAAATACATTCCCACAGACATCACAACAACACAATTATAACTCACCGTCTTTTTCATCTTTTCCACAAAGCTGCTCTCCCTGGAAGAGGTTGTCCTAGAGATAAAAAGCACAATTTTACCACTTTTGTTTCATAACAAAGAAAGGTTTATATTCATGTGTACAACAAATCAATAAAAAAAAAAAAAATGAATTACACATTGTATGCATTAAGATAAAATGCCTTCTGTGTGCAGCAGCCCCCCCCCCCCCCAACACTTGCCTGTGCCCCACCTTTGTCCAGGGATGTCCACAAATGTCTCAACCATCTGATATGCTCCCTCCCGAGTGGCTCCATTGGCTAGCTGACTTTGACAGCGGCAGCAGCCAATCAGGGGAGAGAGGGGGTGGGGCGTCGTGTCTGAATTGACACAGGGAGCGGTGACTCGGGTCAGGTGCCCCTATAGCAAGCGGTTTGCTGTGGGGGCACTGAACAGCAGGGAGGGGCCAGTAGCATAGAAGAGGGTCCCAAGAAGAGGAGGATCCGGGCTGTTCTGTGCAAAATCACTGCAACAGAGCAGGCAAGTATAAAAAAAAAAAAAAAATCTTACAAAAACAACGAGACTTCACAATCACTTGAAGGAACCCCACTCTCCCCAATAAAATATTACAATGAACGATTACACATCAAGTACAAACTGTATGTCAGGGATAGAATCAGGATATAGAATCAGGATATAGAATACCCTTTGCATATGGGAACTTCCTCTCCCATTTCTTAGATTGAACTTAGGATAAGGTTCACATATATGTATCCGATGCATTTTTGATGCCCATTTTCATGCGTGTTTTTGGGATGTGTTAATGTTGCTATGAAAAGGTGTCTGTCGTCATACAGGAAACACACCAAAAGTGCATGTACAATTCCACTGAAATCTATGCACTGGTGGAAACTGCATAGATGTGAACATGACCCATAGAAACCAATATAAAATGGACTGTAGTGCATTTCTGCAAATGCAGAGAAAAAATACATAGGCTTGAAACTAGCCAAAAGGCAAGACATGTTAGTACAAAAAATAAAAACAACAAGCGCACATCATGTTTGAATTTAGTTTATAAAAGGGAATGCTTAGGGCAAAAAACAATTCTATAGAACCCCATGTGTATTTTATGTTGATTAAAATACACAAAAAAAAAAAAAAAAAAAAAAAAAGGGAAAAACACACACACACACACACACACACACACACACACACACACACACACACACACACACACACACACACACACACACACACACACACACACAGTATATTAGTCATATCATCTTTAAGTAGACCTGCACAGATTTGGGGAGAGCATGTAGAGAAGGGGTCCAATGCACGTCACAACCTCTGGTGTATTATATTGCTACTATAACATAAGGATAAGTACTGTGACTATTGTAGCATTTCTGCTGCCAATCTCTAATAAAAACGTATTTAAGAAACCATTCAAGACCGTCTGCGTTCTTGCAGCACAGAAAAAACAAAGAGAACACACACACACCCCACTTTACTGAATTACAAAGGTATATATTTACAGTAGCCCAAGAAAAGACAGCATTTAATTCAGCTTGGACACAGCACTAATAGACTGAGCATGTCTGAGCTGCACTCCCCTAGAGAGAGGAAACATGAAACTTGTGTTCTCACGAGCAGAGAGTTCAAACAGCACTGGAAACAAAACCAGGAAAGTCTGGCTCCGTCCAACTTTCTCAGCTACATTAATCTGCACAAATCACTCTACAGAGACACATGGGCCCCGACCACGACAAATTGCACTAACAGATAGTCCATATCGCCAAACTCACCCAACTACTTTGACATTCTCTTGCGGAACTGAGCTGAAGCATCCCATCTTCTTACTGCTACTTTATGAGTCCTCTGAGTTTAGACAGCACTGGGTTTATGAATACCCCACAGACAAATTCCCAGCGAAGGTCCAAATGTCTTTTCATTCTCCAGCCATAGTCAAGTACGCAGTGTAGATGATCAGATTGCTACAAACAGTTAACACTGTTGCAGTCATTTAGGTAACCAATTCTTAAAGCTTTTTTTTTGTTTTTTTTAACAAAGCATCCCTCTGGAAAGAAACTTATTAGAAGCCGTTTAAGCAGCACAAGGGAAAAAGTAAAGAAAAAAAAAAAAAAACACAAAAGAATCCTTCACATCTGGCAAGAATGAAAAAATAATGGGAAGGGAGAATGAAAGATCCCAAGATCCACTGCTTCTTAGCTCCCTCTCCTCCCCTCCTCCTTTCTTCCTCTTCTTGCTCTTTATCTGTGTAGAATAAGTAAGCCCACACTCCCCTTCCTTCCGCCACCATCAGGTTTCCCAGGAAACTGTGCATCACAGACGGGATCCCCTTCTAGCCTCCCACTCATACTCATTTACTAGTTCTTACCCTTAAATGTCTCACTAGATGACACATCAGGCCTACAATTATTACAATTGCACTAAAAAACAAAACAAAAAAAAACAAACACATGTTCTAAAAATGTTAACTTAGTAGGAACGTAAAAAAAAAAAAAAAAAAAAACTTCCATCCATTCCAAATGTTTACATATTTCCCTACTAGAGGTTTCTTGGCCGTGCAGCTTAGCAAGTCATTTTGTAGGGAATCCTCTTTTAGCGGCAGCTGCCTACTCAAGACAGAACTGCTTACAGTTAAAGCAGAACTCCAGACATACTGCTACATACATATACAGTAGGTGTCCCATTTTATCTACTGAATGAGAAGTGTAACGTCTCGGCATTTACATACCTTAGACACACAACACAGCCATGCTGATTTTTTTTTTTTTTTTAAAGCCTGTGGCGTGCAAAACACAACCCAAAAATTCCACCCGGTGCAGGAAAAAATGTGCACACACAAAGAGTGACCAACGTGCAATACGTTGGCCGGCCCTCCGGCCTAGGAAACAAAAATTCCACTGGTCCTAGCCAAAAGGCCCGGCCCTAGCGGCAGGTGTCAAAAAGGTGTTTGTGGAGATTAGTGACCAAAAAGGTGCCACAAGTGTCCCTCACACACTCAGTGCAATGTATGGCACCCCTGGACTGCCACTCCAGGGGCACTACCTCCACAGGCTTTTCAACGGTCCCTAGCCCCCGGTCCGGACCAGCAGCATCCTTCCCAGCCAGGAAGGTAGGAGAAGAGGTCGGGGAGAGCCCACCTAAGCAGGCTACTACCCACAACCCCTATCTCTCCCACCTAATCACATTCTGGAAATACTACCCGCTCCTCCCGGTAAAAAAAGAGGAGCAAGGGTTCTCTCCAGAACAACCGACTGGGGCAGATACCACCAAATCCAGGCCAAAGGCCAGGGACCCGGCCTCTTGGCTTCGACCTCATGCCATTATTGTTTCAGCACACTGTCACAAGAATACTGACTAAACAATGAATCAATGTCAGGAAATAAAGGAGTCACATTTCCAACTATGCTGTGTGGATGAGGTGTGCAAACTCCAATACTGCCTGAACAGAACTTTCTGCTGCAATTTAAGCGGAGCTCCAGGCTAAATTGAAACTAGTTTTTAATAATTTGTTATGGGATATTATTTTCTTCTTTGCCGCTTTGTACCTCTTTTGTTCTCCTGATTGTCCTACCTTGCCACGGCAAGGTACGTCATCTCATTTGCATCGGCTCCTCCTCCCCCCCCCACCTTCTGGGACTTGTGCGTCCCAGAAGACGACGGGCCCTTAAGAAAGCTCAGCACAACTCATGCATGCACAGTAGGAAACCAGCAGTGAAGCCTTCAGGTTTCCCTTAATGCAAATGGACAAATTGGCTTTGGGTGAGGACATTGCGGGCTCCCTGGACAGGTAAGTGTCCTTATATTAAAAGTTAGCAGCTACAGTATATGTAGCTGCTGACTTTAAAAAATAAAAAAATTCACCCAGGCTGGAACTGCTCCCTTCAAAAGCAGAAGTTCAGCCTAAAATGAACTCTAAAATCTACTGACAAGCACACTCTAAGACAAATATATTTAGCCCTGTAAAGCAAAAATGGCTACACATACTTTTTCTGCAGTGATCCCGTTCATTCTCCAGCAGCGGATGCTGTGTGGAAGAGACAGCCGACAAGTGCTGGGAGATGCCTGGAAAGTGACGTCACCCATAGAGTTACTATGGGGCTTCCATTGTCGGCTGCCTCTCCTGCACACTGAAGCCGCCACTGACAGCTCACCGTGAGACTGAACCAGATCAGCTGCAGAAAAGGTATGTATAGCGATTTTTGCTTTACAGGGATAGATAGGCTAGTCTTAGAATGTGGCTGCCAGTAGGTTTAGCATTAGATAGTTTTAGAAAGAACTTCTACTGAAAAAAACAATCTAATGCTAAACCTACTGGCAGCCACATTCTAAGACTTCTGCGGGCAAGCTCGGCAGGACGGGGCGTGTTTTTTTTATACTGTTCTTTTAAAAATACAAGGAAAAATTGTGTCACTTTTATTCCTATTACAAGGAATGTAAACATCCCTTAATAAGGATTGGAAAAAATAGAGTTACGTACCGGTAACGTCTTTTCCAGTAGTCTTTCAGGACAGCCCACAATTGAGAGATACTCCTCCTCTTCCTCTATGAAACACTGCGCCAGCCCATAAATTTCTCACTCCCCCTGCCAGACCTCAGTATTTATACGAGCACCTCCGGTCAGCTGGGGAGACACAAGAACATGTTAATAACATACAATTACATATCAACATCATGTCCTGGTCTTGAAATCAGACTTCCTCTATTCGGGTGGGTACCCAGGGCTGTCCTGAAAGACTACTGGAAAAGACGTTACCGGTACGTAACTCTATTTTTCCCCTCCCGTCTTTCAGGACAGCCCACAATTGAGAGGATAACCGAGAACTTACCAACTAGAGTGGGACTATGGCTTGCAAAACCTTTCGTCCAAAGGCTTGCTCACCTGCCGAAACCAGGTCCACCCTGTAGTGTTTAACGAAGGTGGTGTAGCTGGACCATGTTGCTGCTTTGCAAATCTGTTCCGGCGTTGCTCCCGCTCTTTCTGCTTGAGAGGTTGCCAGCGCTCGAGTGGAGTGTGCTTTAATTCCTGTAGGGATATCCCTACCAGCCAAAGTGTATGCTTGCTCAATGCTTAGTCTTAGCCACCTGGCAATAGTGCGCCTGGATGCTTTGCATCCCTTCCTGGTTCCAGAAAATAAAACAAATAGTGAGTCTGACCGTCTAAACGGTTTAGTCACCTCTAAATAATGTAGGATACTTCTCCTAACATCTAACGTACTGAAACGTCGTTCCCTTTCCCCCGAAGGGTTGGAACAAAAAGAGGGTAAAACTATATCTTGACTCCTGTGAAACTTTGAAGTCACTTTAGGAAGAAAGGCTGGATCGGTCTTGAAAACGACCCGATCCGGGAAAATAACACAAAAAGGGGGTCTGATCGATAGAGCTTCTAGCTCGCTGACCCTCCTAGCAGTGGTCACTGCAACCAAAAAAGCTGTTTTTAAGGTTAAATCCCTTAGAGAACAATTATCTAAGGGCTCAAAGGGAGTACCCGTTAGGGTACGCAATACCAGAGACAGGTCCCAACTGGGGAAGGGTGGCCCTCGAGCTGGTCTCTGTCTGGATAGTGCTTTAAAGAACCTGACTATCCAGGGACTGGTGGCCAGAGGTTTTTCTAAATACACCGTAAGTGCCGAACCTGCCCTTTAAGGGTGCTAACCGAAAGACCCTTATCTGCCCCACACTGAAGAAATTCTAAGACAGCCGTGGGGCTTTGTACAGAACAGGGGCAATTTACACACCATTCGTTGAAACGAAGCCAAACCTTCTTGTAAATTTTGCGGGTCTCCTTTTTTCTACTATTAAGGAGGGTGGCAATTAAACCTTCGGAAAATCCCTTGGATCTTAGTATGGCTTCCTCAGTAGCCACGCTGCTAGCCTCCACCTGTGGACTTGTGGACATAGGACTGGGCCCTGTGATAGAAGATCCTCCCGCTGAGGTAGAAATAAGGGTGGTTCTGCCGCTAACTGTTTGAGGACTGAGAACCATGCCCTCTTGGGCCAGTAAGGAGCTACCAGGACTAGAGAGGTGTGCTCTGATTGGAATTTTCTCAGTACTGCTGGAAGAAGTACCGGAGGTGGGAATGCATAGCATCTTCCGAACTTCCAGCTTTGGGACAGGGCATCCACTCCCCTTGCTCCTTCTCCCTTGTTCAGGGAGAAGAAACAGGGGGTCTTCGCATTTTCTCTTGAGGCGAAGAGGTCCACCTCCAGAGTTCCCCATCTCTTGTTCAGGAGATGAAAGACCTCCTGGTTGAGGGTCCACTCGCCCTCCCTCAGCTGCCTCCGACTGAGGAAGTCTGCTGTTACGTTTCTTTCTCCCCTCAGAAAGACCGCCGAAAGGGAGAGGGTGTGGATCCCGGCCCAGCCCAGAATCTCTGCTGTCAGGACCGACAAACTTTCGCTTCTCGTGCCGCCCTGCTTGTTTAAATAGGCTACGGCCGATGAATTGTCCGATCTCACCTGAATGTGGTGCCCCTGGAGTTCCTCCTGAAAGAACCTGAGGGCTAGGCCCACTGCCCTCAGCTCCTTCCAATTGGAAGATCTTTTTAGATCTTGGAGACCCCAGGTACCCTGCGCTGGAAGGGATCCCAGGTGCGCTCCCCAGCCCTTGCCGCTTGCGTCTGTGGTTACCACCCGAGACACCGGGATAATCCACAGACGTCCTTGGGTTATGTTGGTGGCCTTTCTCCACCACCAGAGGGATCTTTTTACCTGAAGGGGTACTAGAATCAAGGAGTCTAGGGCTTCTAGGCTGTGATCCCAGACCCTTAGTAGGAAGGCCTGCAGTGGGCGAAAGTGAATCCCTGCCCACTGTACGGCTGGGAGGGCAGATGTCAGCAGACCTAGCGTTGACATCAGGGACCTTAGTGACACCTGTTGATTGTTTTGGAGGGAAGCTACTGCTCTGTCCAACTTCTTGACTTTCTCTACCGGGAGGAACACTCTTGAGAGAGTAGAATCCAGCAGGTACCCTAGGTAAGTGATCTGTTGGGATGGAATTAAACTGGACTTGTCTAGGTTCAGTAACCACCCTAGGTCTGTTAGAACCTTCTTGGTCACTTCCAGGTCCCTGGATAGCTGCTCTGGCGAGGCTGCGAAAAGTAGCAGGTCGTCCAGATAGGCTATGATGGATATTCCCTGAAGTCGCAGAAACGCTAAGGGTTCTGCCAGGATTTTGGTAAAAATCCGGGGCGAGGAGGATAGCCCGAATGGCAGAGCCTGGAACTGGAGGTGTACAATCGTTCCCTCTAGGTCCACGGCCAAACGCAGATAACTCTGAGAATTCTCCGCGATCGGGACGTGTAAGTATGCGTCTCTGAGGTCCAGAGATACCATGAAACAATTGAGGGGAAGGAGGGCTCTGACTGTATAAATTGATTCCATACGGAATTTCCTGTATGAAATGGATCTGTTCAGAGGTTTTAGGTTTAGGATTAACCTGTATTTTCCCGAGGGCTTCTTTACCACAAAGATGTGTGAATAAAATCCCCTTCCTTCCTCTGCCCTTGGAACTCTGAGGATGACACTCTGATCCTCTAGCTCCCTTAGAGCTCCCAACAAGGCTTCGGATTTCTCCTTGTCCCTGGGTAGATGGGTGACTAGGTATCTCTGGGGGGGAGGTGATGAAAATTCCAGTCGGTATCCCCCTCTTATGACCGCCAGGACAAACTGGTTTGGGGAGATTGATTCCCATTGTGGGAGAAAGGTCCCCAGTCTTCCTCCCACCCTGACTAACAAGTCATGGGTTTTTAGGGGGCTGGACAGGAGGGTGAAAAATCGCTCCACCTCTGCCTCTGCCCCTGGGGGTCCAAACCCTCTTTTGGCCTGCTGGTTTGGCCCCTTTTTGCTTATGCGGACGAAACCCCCTTCCTGCCTGTACTGTGACTCTCTTTTTAGGAGGAAAGGCTTTCTTTTTGTCCGCCGTGCGGTCTAGTACTGCTTCAAGGCCCGGGCCAAAAAGCAGGTCCCCTGTGAAGGGAATACCACATAACTTGGATTTAGAGGCGCTGTCGCCAGTCCAAGTCTTGAGCCAGAGGGCCCTTCTGGCTGAGTTAGCCAGAACCGCCGATCTGGCCGACATGCGGACTGACTCCGCTGAGGCATCCGCTATATAAGCGACTCCTTGCAGGATAGTAGGGAAGGAGGCTAAAATAGTTTCCTTATCCGTACCAGCTTCAATGTGCTCCTGAATTTTAGAGAGCCAATGCTCCAGATTGCGAGCCATTACCGTGACGGCAAGTTCTGGTTTAAGATTCCCCATAGTAGAATCCCAACATTTCTTTAATAGGGAATCCATTCTTTTGTCCATAACATCGGACAAAACCCCCATGTCCTCGAACGCTAAATCCGTGTTCCTGGACACTTGGGAGAAGGCGGCGTCTAATTTGGGGCTTTTGTTCCAAACAGATAAAGGATCCTCTGAGAAAGGGAATCTCCTCTTTAGGGATCTGGAAAAAAAGGGTTTCCTTTCAGGATCCTGCCACTCCTTCTTAATGGTCTCAACCAGTATATCATGTACTGGGAAGACCTTTCTCTCTTGCTCCTCCAGACCCCTGTACATTCGATCATGGAGGGTAAGAGGTTTCTTGTCGGTTTGGATACCAAGGGTTGTGTAAACTGCCCCTAAGAGGTCCTCTACCTCATCCAGTGACAATTTGTACCTAGAGGGCTTCCTGGACTCCCCGTCCTGGTCCTCTCCCTCTGACCCCTCTTGAGAATCAGAGGTGGCACTATCTGGAGGAACCTGTTCCTCTTGGGAAGGGCCTGCGGAAACATCTGCCATAGCTGCTGCAATGGGTATGACAGGAGCAGGACCCTGAGCCTGTGGCTGGGTTGTAACCTGGGTAGGGACAGCCAAAGGCTGTAACCTCTCAAACAGAGAGATTTGAATGAGGAGAACGTGGATGACAGTTCTTTAACAGAGGCTGCAAGTCCTGACTCCTGTTCTAATTAATTTTCCCTGACCAGGGATTGAATGCAATCCCTACATAGGACCTTAGTCCATGTTTCTGGAAGGACATCCCTACAGGAGGCACACTTCCTCTTTGAGCTATGCCTTCCACTTCCCGTTTTTTCAATGGCTTTCTGAAACACAGAAAGGGCAGAAAACAACAGTTATAAAAAATTGAAAAAATTTGGTTACAACCCTGGGAGTGCACCTAGCCCCCTATAAACCCTGGGACTAAGGACTCCCCCTCCCCTGGCCACCCAGGGGGCTTGCCTCCCCATGCATTGAACCCTACATGGAGAGGCAAACCTAAGCTAGAGAGCGCCCCTCCCCAGGGTACTCTTACCTTAGGCTCGCTGGAGGTAGCGTCAGTTGTCAGGGCTGGCTCTGGAGATGCTGCCGACATGACTGCAGGTGGCTGCTTGCTGAGAGCTTCTCCTCGCCTGTGCGAGATCCGACTCCCTCCAGCGTCCGCCCGGACCTCCTATCAGCACCGCGACCCGGAACCGGAAGTCGCGGTTCAAAGGGGAGACATCCGCTCTACGCCGGAAATGACGTCACCCGCCGTCCAGCCCGCTTGGTTCAAAAAAATTCTTTGCGGCCTGTAGTACAGGGCGAGCCTGGATGTCCCCCCCGCTGCGCCCCGCTGGACGAGATAGGGGTCCCCCGCAACCAGGAGCCGCGCTCGGCGTGGAAGGGGTGGCTAATGGTGGGCCTGCACCGCACCAGGATTCACCTGGAAGCCTCTGCTTCCTTAAGGTAAAATAGATGGCCTCAGTCCTCTGCCTGAATTGGCCTAGGTTCCCATGCACAGTGTCTCCCCACCGGAGGAAACACTAATACTGAGGTCTGGCAGGGGGAGTGAGAAATTTATGGGCTGGCGCAGTGTTTCCTAGAGGAAGAGGAGGAGTATCTCTCAATTGTGGGCTGTCCTGAAAGACGGGAGGGGAAAAATAGCACAACAAGACCTCTTAAAGCGGTGGTTCACCCTCCTTAACATCATTCTAGCATTACATTCGGCATCGTAGCGCGAGCTACAGTATGCCTGTCTGTATTTTTTTATGTCCGTACTCACTGTGTAATTGTATATTGAAGATTCCGACTCCCGCGGGGAATGGGCGTGCCTATGGAGAGGGAGGATGATTGACGGCCGGCTCTGGCACGTCACGCTCCCCGAAGACAGCCGGAGTAGGTCTCGGCTCTTCACGGCGCCTGCGCACAGGCTATGCGCAGGCGCCGTGAAGAGCCAAGCCTATTTCGGCTATTTCCGGAGAAGCGTGACGTGCCAGGGCCGGCCGTCAATCACCTTCTCTCACCATAGGAACGCCCATTCCCCGGAATCTTCAATGTACAATAGCACAGCGAGTACGGGGATAAAAAATGTAAGACCGGCATACTGTAGCTCGCGCTACGATGCCGAATGTAATGCTTTTTTTTTTTTAATAGGGTGAACCCCCGCTTTAAATATGGGATCAAAAAGACCTCAGATCTCATATTTACACTAAAATGCAATAAATTTAAAAAAAAAAAAAAAATCCCTTTAAAGCCCTGTACACAAGATCAGTTTGCCTGATGAAAACAGACCGATGGACCGTTTTCATTGGAAAAACCGATTGTGTTTTCCATGGGTGAAAAAAAATAGAACATGTTTTAAAATATTCCTATGGATAAAAAAAAAACGATAGAAAAAAAATAAAAAAAAATAAAAACGATCGTCTGTGTGGAAGTCCATCGATCAGAAATCCAGGCATGCTCAGAATCAAGTCGACGCATTCTCGGAAGCATTGAACTTAATTTTTACGTCACTGCGTTGGACACGGTCGGATTTTTGACCGATGGCGTGTAGGCAAGACTGATAAAAGTCAGCTTCATCAGATATCCGACGAAAAAAATCCATCGGATTAGATTCCATCAGATATCCGATCGTGTGTACAGGGCTTAAGAGCTATGGGCAGAAGTGACGTTTTAACGTCGCTTGCGCCCTGCAATTGTATGGAGCCGAGCGGGGGCCATCTTCCCCTCACTGAGCTCCATGCCAAGCAGAGGATAGGACGTGACTCCGGTAAGCGGCGGAGTGCACCGGAGAGCGGCGGGTGGGAGCGGCTATGTTGAGCCCCTCTCCCGCCACCGATCAAAGTGATCTCACGGTATTCCACTTTAAAGTGCTGCCATATAATGACGGCAGGCGGTGTGTAAGTGGTTGAAATAATCAAATGTTGATGCTTTGCAGCCTGAAATGAAGAAAATGTACCATTTATTGTTCTATCCAGCTGTATTTACTAACTAATAACATCCAAGTGAAAGATAGAACACCAACATATCAGAAAAAAACAGAACCACCGAGTTAGAAATAGGATTTCCCCTCTAAAATTGATTTGTAAACTGAATATAGTGTAGCCAATTACCGCTTCAATGGCACAGAAAACCATTTGATTTTCAACTGTGATAAGCTGTGGTCATTTTGATTAGCTCAGCATGAAAAGAGCTTTCCTGGAGCATTTTAGTCCCTGGTAATGTAACTGAAGCAAACCATCAACTATGGGTGGCAAGGCACTATTGAAACATCGCCAGGAGGAAAAAAAAAAAAAAAAATATGTTTAACCACTTCAATACAGGGCATTTTCACCCCCTTCCTGCCCAGACCAATTTTTAGTTTTCAGCGCTGTCACACTTTGAATGACAATTGCGCGGTCGTGTGACATGGCTCCCAAACAAAATTGACGTCATTTTTTCCCCCCCACAAATAGAGCTTTCGCTTGGCGGTATTTGATCACCCCTGCGTTTTTGTTTTTTTTTCGCTATAAACAAAAGAAGAGTGACAATTTTGATAAAAAAAAAAAACAACAATATTTTTTACTTTTTGGATTTTTTTTTTTATATATATTTATTAAAAAACACTTTTTTTTTCCCTCAGTTTAGTCAGATATGTATTCTTCTACATATTTTTGGTAAAAAAAAAAAAACGTCATTGACGCCGCCAGCGGCGGGCGCGCGCCCCTAGAGGCCTGGGAAGGAGAAGACGTCATATGACGTCTACCCAGAACAAAAGCCTCATTGTCCCACCGTCATATGACGGTGGGCAAGTAATTAAAGGCCTCATCAATGCCTGGAAGCACAGAGAAGTACATTAGGAAGGTATTTGGCAAAACACAGACCCTCCCTGGATCGGGACGTCACTCTAAACTGGATGAAAGAGCCAGGAGCAAACTGGTCAGAGAGGCTGCCAAGAGCCCTACAGCAACTCTGAAGCAGTTGCAGGAATTTATAACCAAGAGTGGTCATTGAGTATAACAAATTCACCACAAATGTGGCCTGTATGGGAAGGTTGCACGAAAAAAGCCACTCCTCAAGAAGGGCCACATTTAGTAAACACTGAGCCTTTCCAAAAAACACACCTTGAAGATCCAGAGGTCACATTGAAAAAAGTGTTCAGATATTTTATTTTATTATTAAAGCATGGAGATGTAATATCTTGTTATGGGGGGGGGGGGTGTTTCTAGCTGCCAATTTAACCCCAACTGTTCTAAAATAATCAGGGTTGTTATGGGGTTCAGGCTGTACTCCTAAACATGCAAGAAAAATTTGCATTTTGCTGCAGCGGGTTCCTGAATTGCACATGAGTGCAGGTCAAGCTTGCAGTGCCAATAATTATTTGCCCACCCCAGCGCTTGGAGAAGATGTGCATTTTGCCATGCTACAAACAAGCCAAAATGTCTACTGAAAAAACACCCGATGCTCTTCTACCAAAAAGGTTCTCCAGCTACTTTGGGTTGCTTCTCGCACCTAGGGCAACAAATTTAAGTGAATAGGCGCTTTTAAACACATGAAAAACCTAGCAGAAAAAAAAAATGAAAGCAGGAATGCACGTTCCCGCCATGCTCAGGTGTGAATGGAGCCTCAAACAAAACAGATCAGATTTAGAAGACAGAACATTTTTGTTGCATCCCTAATTTGGATTAGGATACATTGGCACTATGATTTGATCGGAATTTCAAAAAAACTTCACAAAAAGGATTGCATTGTTGAAGGTGTACTCAGGAACGAAAACTCAGATTTGATATATGATTAACCCCTTCACGCCGTCCGTACGCAAATATGCGGCTTTGGCTTGAAGAGGTTTTCCCGGGGCGATGCCTGCAGCTACACGCATCACCCCAGTAACGTTATTTAAGAGCAAAACCGTCGGCTTTCTTGGGATAACCACCGAAATGCTTTTAAGTGCAAAAATAGGATTTTTTGTACTCACCATAAAAACCTTTTCACTGTAGTCCATGGATGGACACAGTTTCTTAAATCTTGACAAGTGGGTTATGTTCCTGTTCACAGGAGAGGATCTCCTGTGAACAGGAACATAACCCACTTGTCAAGATTTAAGGAGCCGTGTCTGTCCATGGACGATAAGAAAAAGAGGGATTTGGGGTCTTAAAGACCCCTGATCCCTCCATAAAGAGTACCTGTCACTGACTATTACTGTCACAAGGGATGTTTACATTCCTTGTGACAGCAATAACAATTATCAGAATTTATATTTTTAAAGAGGCAGTGTAAAAAAAAAAAAAAAAAAGTTCCGACCCTTGCAGAAGCAAATGCAAGTCGCGCAAAGTGTAAACGGCGTACCAACCACACATGTGAGGTATCGTCGTGAATCAGAGTGAGAGCAATAATTCTAGCACAAGACCTCCTCTGTAGTTCTAAACTGGTAAACTGTAAAAAGTTTTAATGTGTCACCTATGGAGAGCAAGTGGTAAAGAAATTGAATAGACAGCCGCACTCCAAAAGAACCTTGAGTAAAAGAACCTTGATGGTTGTCTTTATTGTAAAACAAATAAAAAATAGCACTACAAAACACAGCAAAAAATGGGGATAGCAGCC
The DNA here is from genome assembly GCF_905171775.1 of Rana temporaria. Lineage (NCBI taxonomy): Eukaryota > Metazoa > Chordata > Amphibia > Anura > Ranidae > Rana > Rana temporaria. The sequence continues at coordinate 260,222,838 of NC_053490.1, read as the reverse complement.
TATGCGTTTCACACTATCAATTAGTGCTTAATCATGGCTTAGTAGTTTGTCGCTATTAAACGAGTGTGGGCAAATTCAAAGCATGACATGTTAGGTATCCATTTACTCGGTGTAACATCATCATTCACGTTACACAAAAATAAATTGGGCTAACTTTACTGTGTTTTTTTTAGATCATAAAATGGACCCATGCAACTGATCAATGTATTTTGGGTCATAAAATGTGTTTTTAATACATACCTGCAAACAAATTAGACCGTAGCACTAAACCACATATGTTAAAACAGAATGTGCTTGCAAGCCAAAGAAAAATATGTCCTGAACCAGTTCATATAAAATATCTAAAATCTCTGCAAATCATGCCCATTTCATGTAATTTATAAATCATATAAGACTGAATATAAAATAAGCCATAGTTGCACAGTTTGCAAGACAAGCTTCAAGCAGTCAGTTAATGCGTAGAAAGTTCTGCAATTTTATTTATTTATTTTTGGCAGGGGGATTTGACAGATCGGTCCTACTGTTCTTCCAAAAATTTGGCCACAAACACAGAAATATGAGATGTGCTTACAATGCTTGGTAAGCACTGTAGTCCCAGTTTGACACTGCAAAAAAAAATTACTTACAAGTGAGTGAATGAAACTTTGACTTTCAAAAAAGGAGATTCATCTTTAAACCTTCCAGTGTAAACTGTTGCATTGCCATTTTTAATAAAAAGGAACCCCCTCCCAAAAAAAAAAAAAAACCCTCAAACCAGACAGCTTGATTCAAGGAGACAAGATCGGGAAACCGAGAACAAAACTGAAAATTGCACCTGAATTCTTAACCATAGATCTTAGTTTTCCCACAGCCCGTAAAACGAGTTCCCTTTTGTTAGACAGTTATCCTATTTTGCTCAAAAGTTCACATCTGAACCTTCCCTGATGGGCCTCCTTACCCAGAAGGAATCCCTTAAACAAACACATTGCTGTAGTTTTGCTCAGCAGGAAAGCCAAACAGCAGATCTTCAAACATGTGTCTCTGTAATACAAGTATGCTAGTGGTTAAAAAAAAAAGAAGGAAGAAGGAGGTCATAATTGTGCGTATGCAAAAACCATTTCTTAAAAACTGTGCAGACGTGCCCAATATATACGTGCAAAGCTTCACTAAAACTCTCAAAAGGTGCTTGTAACTAAAAGTTAAAAAAAAAGGTGGAAATGGCCCATCACCACTAGAACTAGGTTACGCTCATATTTAGAGTGCAATAAGCAACAGTGCCAAGGGCAACTCCCTAAAATGCCACACACACCTCCAACAGCATGTGGAGGTCCTACACCCCTACAGAGACTGTCAGATTTAAATTTCATGTGGCTGTGCAAAGCCCTGCCTGCAGAGTCATATCATTCATTGATAGAGATTCTGAATGAATTGACCCCCCATCTGCCACCATGGCAGACAACGCCCAGTTCTCAATGGAAGACAAGGGCAGTGATCACAGCACTCACAGTCCATCTACACTTCCTCCAGCTCTGCAACTGAAAAATCTGAACTTTGGTACAGATTAGGAGCTGGAGTAAGGCCTAGTACACATGAGGAGAGTATCGGACGAATGATCGTCTGTTTTTTGCATGCTAGTTTGCATATCGAAAACTAAATAGGCGTTGTGCAAAATTCTTGTACAACAGAATAAAAAAGTGAAGTAATGTATTTATATTGTACTTTCAGACAAAATCAACGAAAATCGTACAATCTGGTATCGAACGAGAAAAAAAAAGGCGTTTGTCCATTTTGTACAAAAAGCTGGTGTAATAACCATCAGATTATTGTACTATCGCTTCACTGTTTCCAGTTTCTAACAGCATGTCAAGCAACAAGTCCTGCACTCTTAACCCCCCGGGGCACTGTACACTGATAATGCTCCTCCCGATGATCATACCGACAAGCTGCTCCTTAACGCGGTGTGTGTGTGCGGACAGCTTTCCTCCATAGCCAAGAACACTGCTCTTGCCTACACTGCCCTGTCCCCCTTACTGACATACTAAGGCAGGCTGCAAATGATGGGCACTGGCAGGCTGCATTTAAAGGAACCTGGTGAGGCTGCATTGATCTCCTGGTACCACGTCTGCAGTCTGACCATCTCCTGTACCACGCTCCAGTCTCTACCACGTCCCCAGTACCACATCCCCAGTCCCTGACCATCTCCTGTATAAAAGTTTTTTTTTAAAACAGTTACTTTCAGTGCTGTTTCGTCATCGGTTTTCGGCCTAGTGTATTTTAAATTTTCGGTATCGGTACCAAAAAAAAAAAAAAGCCCATTCGGTGCATCCCTATTAGTAATGCTTTGCGGGCCCATTTGCAAAATAACTGCATATTTTTTCTTGCAAATATACAGTATGTGCATTAGTTATTTTTTGGAAAAAGGTGTAGTTAGCCTTTAAAACCCTGCCACCACATCTTCGAGTTCCTAAATAACCAGAACGGTATTCAATATATAGACTTGTAGTAGTTTATATCCTTAACCACTTCAGCCCCGGATCATTTGGCCGCCAAATGACCATGCCACTTTTTGCGATTCGGTACTGCGCCGCTTTAACTGACAATTTCTAGGTTGTGCGACGTGGCTCCAAAACAAAAATTTATGTCCTTTTTTCCCCACAAATAGAGCTTTCTTTTGGTGGCATTTGATCACGTCTGCAGTTTTTATTTTTTGTGCTATAAAACAAAAATAAAGCGACAATTTAAAAAAAAAAAAAAAAAAAAAAAAAAGCAATCTTTTGTACTTTTTGCTATAATAAACATCCCCAATTTATTTATTTTTTTAAAAAGCGATTTTTGTCTCAGTTTAGCCTATAAGTTAAAAAATCCCAAATAAAAGAGTATATTGATTGGTTTGCACAAAAAGTTATAGCGTCCACAAAATAGGGGGTAGTTTTATGGCATTTTTATTTTACTTGTTATGGCAGCGATCTGAGATTTTTATCGTGACCGACATTATGGCGGACACATTTGACACTATTTTGAGACCAGTCACATTTATACTATAAAAATGCACTGATTACTGTATAAATGTGACTGGAAGTGAAGGGGTTAACCAGTCGGGCAGGGGTGTCAAACTCAATTTCATCATGGGCCGCATCAGCATCATGATTGTCCTCAAAAGGGTTGGTTGTACCTGTAAGATTAGATGTCCAGCGCATCCCCTCCCCTTGCATTAGATGTCAAGAGCCACCCCACCATCAGAAGTTGAGTTCCCCACTCTCGTTTGCATCACAGTGCACCCCCTGACCTTATGCTGCTGCTAGGAAAAAGCTGGATACATTGCTTGAAAGAAGAAAGTAAGGGTCTGGAGTAGGACCAGAGGAGGCCTGGAGCTCTCCTGCAGTTGCAGGAGAGGTGCGAGGGCCACATGAAATGGCCTGCAGGGCCGGATTCGGCCTAGCGCTTGACACCTGTGTGTTAGGGGGCATGGCTTACTGTGACACGTCACTGATCGCTGCTCCCGATGAGAGGGAGCAGATGATCAGTGTTGTGTCACTAGGCAGAAAGGGAAAAGCCTTGTTTACAAAGGCATCCCCCCGCTCTGCCGTTTCGTGATGGAGAGCGAGGCACGCCCTCTAGGGGACAGGTTCAAAGCAACATATATATATACACACACACACACACGTTGCTTTGCCTGCCCGTGCCATTCTGGCGACTTTAATGTGCGGGAGGCAGTCAGCAAGCGGTTAAAGTAGAAGTTCATTCTAACACTAAAATCTGTAAATCTATAGACACCCGCTTTCCAAGACTAACCTATCTAGCACTGTAAAAAGAAAAAAAAAGAAAATTAAGAAAATCACTATACATAGCTTTTTTGAAGCTGGTCCGGTCCCATGCTGATCTGTCAGCAGCGACTTTGCTTTGATGGCGGGTGCAGAGGAGGCACAGATCACTCAGCGCATCCATTCGGAGAGCCAGTGGCTGTGCGATAGTCTGATATTGCTTTCTTGCGAGTACCCATCAATGTTATTAATAAATCAGTTTTAATTGTACTTCACTATGTGATTTGCTTGCTTCTTTCTGACTAGATGCTAATGTCACTGAGGCAGGTTTATGTATGCAATCCAGTGGCTGTGTGAGGCATTTCATTCTGAAGTTCAACAGATTTGAGGCACATTTAACTGTGCGAGGGGGAACTTGAGCCAGCCTTCCAGACGTAATCCATCATTCTAAAATCTCTTATGATATAGGGGTCTAAATGTTTGGCAAGCTGCTTTATTTGTATAAAGGTGGCCGGGTGCATATTTAGTAAAGAGTTGCTGCAGGGGATCGTTTCAGGATGAAGAATTGGGGAGGGGGCCGATAAATATGCAATTGCTTCAGAGCATGGCGCTGTTGACCCCTGCAAGACTGAACATAGCCTCTCTGTCTTCTCGCAAGCCCTCATGGGTAGGTTCCCCTTCATCGCCAAACACAAAACCATCTGTAAGGCTCTCCCACAGCAATCCAGAGCCGCCAAAGTCATATCCCTTCGGAGAGCCTTCTGTTGTCTCCCCCAATTATTCTTGCTCTGCATGCCACTGCAGAGCCCGATATTGATTGTTCGGTTCCATCTCCTACTGGACCAGCCTGTTGAACTTGGACACCCATTGCTCCTGGGGCTGCTCGCCCATGAATGGCATCCGCAACTCCGTTGGTCACTGGCCTGTTCCCAGCAACCTGGAGGCCTCCAGTCCAGAGCTCCACCCGATTCTGCTGCCTGATCTCCAGGTATTGATCCGCAGACACAGACCTGGGGTAATACTGAAAGGGCAATCCACAGGACCCCCTCGAACTCTGATGCCAGATCCATATCTCCGCTGGGGCGACCTGAGACTGCTATCCTGATCTCGGATCCCAGTGATGGTTTGGACGTGTTTCACCAACGTAACAAACCCTGTACTCAATAGGAGTATGTCCGCCCATATTAGCTTCCAGCACAATCCACGATCCCTTAGCCCACCCAGTCACTAGTCATAACTCAGCGTAGGGTGAATAACAGCATAAGGCTTTATTGAAGAACACAAGCATATATCCCTGGAGACAATCCCCCTCCTTGTTGCCATAGAGACACAGGGTGGGATAAACTTTACATCCAATCACATCAGTACATTCAAACTTAACACATCTGTGAACACTGGTTGGCCATCTGTGCGAATCGAATCGGAGGGCCTATAGAATAGCCGTGACCTGTCATCCGCCTGCTCCACTCATTGTGGCCCACGACTGGTTACCAATTTTGCTTAAGTGGCCCTCGCTCTTCAAAAGGTTGGGCACCCCTGATGCAAGCCAAAGCATCTGCTTGTACAGTATTCAGAACTGCAATGTGTGAAAATACTGGCATTCCAGTTGCTAAAAAACAAAAACCACCACACTACTGTATTAACAAACATCATGCAAAATGCATGCTTGTTTGTGCAAAAATTTAATGTCAGTTAAATAGAGGGTATTGCACCTACTGAGAAGTGCCAAGGGTGTATGCAGAAGGAGAGGAATTTTATAAGTACACTGCTTTAGCTTGCCTTAATGTTCTTTTTCTGTACTTAACACAAGGTTTCTACATGTTTTGAAACCATTAAATACAGTAGAAGCTGCTGTACGCGGCCCCCACCTACGTTCCACCTCTGTTGGGCCTGTTGGAAAGCGCAACGTGCTTCGCGCATGGGCAGTAGGAGCTTCACTGTTTCCATTGCGTTAAATGGCGACAGCAGCACCCGACAGCCAATCTGAAAATCGACTGGAGTGACAACATCGGACTCCCTGGACAGGCAAGTGTCCATATTTCAAAAAAAAGTCAGCAGTTACAGTATTTTTAGCTGTTGACTTTTACTGTACGTCCCCCCCCCCCCCCCCCCCCCCAAGGCAGAACACCGCTTTAAGTTAAACAAGACACCTGCTGCCTCGTAGGCTTCTCTCTATTATTCACATTTACTAGGTTAATTGTGCACCAGGGAGATAACTTCTGGAGCTCTGACGCTGCTCAATGTGGTCTTAGTTCCATCAAGAGCAAAGTCGCTGGAACTGCTGGGTGGATGGGCGGCAGAGGGGAGTGGAGGGCATAGCTGCTGTGTGTGTGTGCGCTTCTCTCCCCTCAGAGCTGAAGTGTGTCCCTCGGGAGTGCATCAAACCTGTCAGGTATAAAGCCCCATACATACAGGCCGACATTGGCAGGTTAAATAAAAAACGGACAATATTTGGCCAGTGTGTATGGCAGCCGGCCTGACAGAGGCCTTCTGTCGGAGGAGCATGCTGGAAAACCAGCAGCCGACCAGCTCCCCATCAGCGCTCTCAGCCAATGGCTGAGATGGCTGAGATAGCTGATCGGAGTGTTCTGGCGGGGGGCATCCCCATCAGAACAAAACTGCTCAGCTAGGGGAAGTTGCTGGACTAACGTCAGATTATTAGTACAACGTACTCATAGCGTGTACCAGGCTTTAGTAATAGAGAGAAGTCCTTGAATTGAGCTTTCTAACATTTTTGTAGGCAATTTGTTTTGCATTTGCAAGGTATATAAGCACTGCCATTTGTATTCATTTCAATATTCCTTTGCCACAGAAATGCTCTGATCAATGGCTGTGTGGCAAACACTGTTTTTACTATCTTCATTGTTCTGAGTCTTACCAGAATCATCCTCCTTTTCTATACTGTCACTGAGGAGTCTTGCCACCCCTGCTCTGATAACATAGTATACAAATTCATGGAAATAGATCTGACAGAAGCTTGTCGTAATATGATTTATTACTACATTTCCAGTATTTTGTATTCTGCAGTATAAAATTACTGAAAAGCAACATTTTATATTCATACTGTCATTTACATATTACATTTTTAAACCATAAAACAAAAAAACAAAACAAAAAAAGGAAGAGGTTTTACTAAACATTTAGCAACTTTGTAAAACCAAGCTTCATGTAAGAGTTTATTTTCAAGCTTTGAGGACACCTAGAGGAAATGTTTAGTTATCGCCACAGTGGTGGGATTTTCCTTGTTTCAGTTACATCTCAAGACCTAGAAATCTTAAAACACATTTTTACTAAAAAAGGTCATGAATATTTAATGCCATTGAAATGAATGATAAAAGCCAATTCTAAAAAAAAACAAAAAAAAAAACAACATACATGAATAATGCAGTTTTGTATGTTTTTATTCATGTTTGGCCAGTTTGCTCTCCCAAACACCTGGGTGACGTCTGTATGTAAACTGTAATTTTACAGTGATACCACTAGTGCTAGAATCGCCAAAAGACATATTCCTGGCTGGTTTGTTTACAAACAGAAACTGGCCTGAAATCTGTAATTTAGAGGTGCCAAAGCTACAGTTACTAAAAACGCCTTTCACACTGGGGCAGTGTCAGCATTAGCAGTAGTTTCATCGGTGCTTTTCGACCACTAGCGGGCGCTTTTAACCCCCGCTAGCGGCCAAAAGGGTTAATAGTGCCTGTGTTGCAGCGCTGCCGAAGCGCTTTGCAGGTGCCTTGGCAGCGCTGCCCATTAATTTCAATAGGCAGGGTGTTTTGGGAGTGGTGCATACACCCTCCCGCACCACCCCAAAGATGCTGACCTTTTTCCTGTCCTACAAGCACACCACCCCAGTGTGAAAGCACTCAGGCTTCCACACTGGGGTGGCTTGAGAGGCGTTTTTCAGGCGCTATTTTTTAGTGCTAAAACGCCTGAAAAGCGCCCCAGTGTGAAAAGGGTCTTAATGACAAATTCCCAGATGCCGTTTGTAAATAAACCATTTCACTTTTAAGGGGCTGGTTCACACCATGAATTGCATATACACACACTGTGCCTTCCTGTGCAATTCACGTGCTTTCTGGGTGCAGTGCAATCGCAGGCTATTCATTTGAATTGGCTAAAATTGTGCAAGACTGCACCAAAACGTAGTGCCTACACTACTTCATAAAATGCACAGCAACTGGATTGCATGGTACCACTGTACCATGCTAATTCGTGCACACAAACGCACTGTGTTTGGGCTGTCATTAGGTCAACACCGACACCGCTGCAGATGACAAGTGCAGTGCGTTTAAAACGCTTTGTGGGAAACGGGTGACGCAACACGTGGTCTGGTGGGAACTTGCCCTTAAAACATTAAAATCATACTGCTCCATAATTTCACATACATTTTTTATATTTTTTCCTCTCTTAACTAAAGCTTGCAAATCAGCCTTGAAATAATTTGGGGGCTGAATTTGGCCCTGAAACAGAGCCAAAGAAGCACAGCATTTCTGTGCAGTGCACGCCACAGCTGCCTTGAAGATATGTGAACCGGCCCCATAGACAGCTGGTCAGTATATACACAATTGTTTCCCCATCATTTACTTAAAGACCCAATAAATGTGAGGTCCTTTACTCTCCCATTGGCCTTTGGTGTGTGGGTATACGCACCTGGTTTCAGTTTTTAGTGGAAGTTCAAGGCTTGCAAACTTCACGCTGTGTTTACTAAGCACCCAATGAACCAAACTTTGCCTGGTTTGCTCATCACTACGCAAGTGTGAAGGGGCTCTATATTAGCTTTGGGGGAAAAAATTGTGGGACTATGGAGTGCAGTGAGGTTTTAAACTCAGATTGGTTGCCTTAACCCTAATAAACTTGCATTTTAATGAAAAGGTACTTTGCCCAACATTTGTAGTCAAACTTGCATTTCCAAGCAAAATTAATGATAAAAACACTTACACTGTAGGTTGGATTTTAGTGAATTCAACCGTCTCCTCTTTCTTCTTGCGGAAAAAGAACCAGTAACTCAACACGCCAACAATGAGTGAGAAAAGAAAAAGATCTGCCACACTAAACATGGTTTCCTCAGCAGGGATGTTCCCCTCCTCTGCATGGCACACATCTTGGTTAGCACAGGATTCACCCATATTTATTTTGGACACTGAAAGAAAATGAAAAAGTGTTAGTAAACAAATCCAGCAATCTTGGCTCATGGGGTCAAAAAGATATGGACATTGAGATTCAGACTAGGTGGCTAAATTCAGAGCATTTGTATGTGTGCGCGCATGCATACAAGCATGGAAGATATTGTCCTTGCACTCTGACACAATGCAAGAAAAAAAAAAAAAAAACATGCAACACTACATTTGAACATAAAATGTTTAACACTTACAACCTTTGAAGAGGACGAGAGATCAAAAGAGGAGCCTGGTGAACTTTCACTATATGTGGAAAATACGCACAGACACTGCACTAGTCTAGAGTTTACAGCAGGTTTTTGTTTGGTGATCACTAGAAAGTCACACAAGAGTAGGTTTTCTTCAGGTAACAGGATCCTTGAATGACTCCACTGTACAGATAATACCGGCTATGTATGCTCCATACTCAGATTCTGATACAGGACAGACAAATACCTATCGACACCAAGACTTTTCTGCTGTCAAACTTTAGTACATTATTACCCTGTAATATACTGCGTCCCATTATGAAAAAAAAAAAAAAAAAAAAGAGAAGAAGGAGGAAGACGTGAGAGATGACATTCCATAACGCAATCTCCATCTACCATGGACAAACTCATCTTAATCTTTGGACCTTCAGCCCTGGTTCACACTGGGCTGCGGGAGTGAAGCCGTGCGAGTTCAGCTGAACTCGCACGATTTCACTCCCGCTGGCAGTCCCGATTTCGGCCGCGATTTAAGAGACATCTGTGCAGGTTTCTGCACAGATGTCAATGTAAATCGCGGCCCGAAATCGCAAAAAGTAGTACAGGAACTACTTTTTGAAATTGGTGCATCGCCGCACCGATTAGGATGGTGTCATTGCCAACAAATGCCGCCGATTTGAGATGTGATTTCACATGTGAAACCAAAACCTCTATTTGTGAGAAAAATTATTTGGGTACAGCGTCGCACAACTGCGCAATAGTTAAAGTAATGCAGTGCCGTATTGAAAAAAAAATGGCCAGGTCATGAAGGTGGTAAACCTTCCAGAACTGTAGAGGTTAATAAGTTATTGTTCAGCTAAACAGGAGTATAGCTGGGCATAAATTGTAGTGGCTATGGCATCCATCTTGAAATTGAAAAAAAAAAAAAAATAATAATTAGGGGTTTACTATCTATTGGAACTTTCCATACCACTACAGAATCTTTTTTGCCAATGTGAACGACCTTACGTTCTGATAAAGAGCAAGATGAAAAAATAGAAACATAAAAAATAAAAACTTTACAGATCTCCAAGGCAGTAACCAGGACAAATGAAATTTACATGGTAAATTGCAACTATGCTGTATATCATAAAACATGCACGGTATGTCTAAGTTCAAGGTTGCTTTGGTATTTAATCAAACAAAAAAGGTAATACACAGAGTTAATTGTCTATGACAAAGGTTGTCATGCAGTTCTAGTGAGAAAAGAAAGTTGTCAGCTGGAGTCCAACAAGGACAGATTTTTATAGCATTGTCATCTGCCTCTGTATAGTGCATAGTTAAGCAACAGCAATAAAATGCACAACATGGGAAGATAATGAGTTTCATTCATAGCTGTGGAATATACTTGCTGCTTAGCAAATTAATCTCTAAAGGAGACAGGATGATGAAAGAATAGGGACACATTCGTACTTTGCTCTCTTCAACCTATCTAATCTATCCTCAACATGTGGTTATTTTAAAGCTTTAAACCACAGGTGTCAGCTCCAGCCCTCCTCCAGACCCCTGTTTTCAAGCAATGCATCCAGCTTCTTCCCAGCAGCAGCATAAAGAAGGGGTGCACTGTGATGTAAAGGAGAGTGGGGGACTCAACTTCTGACGATGGGGTGGCTCTTGACATCTAATGTAAGGGGCGGGGAAGCTCTGGACATCTAATCTTACAGATACAACCGGCCCTTTTGATGACATCATAATGCTGATGCGGCCCACAATGAAATAGAGTTTGACACCCCTGCTTTAAACCCTCAAACACAGAGATTTGGACTCCAGAGATACTTCAGTTACTGACTTTTAGCCCTGGTTGACATCGGAGCGATTTGGCATACAAACTGAAATGTTAAATTTGAAGGCAATGGCACCTTCTGAATCGGTAGTTTCTGTATTACTTTTGGTGACTCCAGGGTGCAATTTCACGCAGATGTCTCTGAAATCACCCCCAAAGTCAGGACTGTCACGCAGGAATGAAACCATGCAAGTTCAGCTGATCTTGCACAATTTCGTTCCTGAGGTCAGTGTGAACCAGGGCCAAGTGACTTTCTGGACAGCTTTCAAATGCTTTCCTAACAAGTGAGGTCTAGCTGGAGAAGCAGCTAGAAGTCAGTAGGTCTTTGCAGTCAGGGACCCAACAATCACACTGCCTGCACACCAAGTGCTCCGTTTCAGCAAGCAGGCACTTGACAGATTTTCCTTGCAGTAAACTGTGGTGATGGGATTGGTGTAATGCAGGTTTAAACTTTTTTTTTTTTTTACTAAAAAAATTACGGTAATTTGAAATTAATCTTATTTATGGTTCCGCACATCAGCAAGGTGTATTCAATGCCATTTGGCGTGCTGTGCAAAAAAATGCAGCACTCTTGTTGTGATGTGATCGGGGGACTTTAAAACGTTAAGTTCACCTTTGTACACTAAAGCTAAAATTCCAGCTCCTCTATGCACCAATATAGCATTCATGTACTTTTTTTGCAAAAATATCAACGTTCAATTAAATCTATAGACACTTACTTTTCTTGTGCTCATCCATGAATCCAGACGTTTCCATTAGTAATGTCTTTCTTCTTCACAGACTTGAAGTCATGACACAGGAAGGAGTTGACCAGCTGACCTCATTAGCACACACCCTGCATCATCCACCCTCCCACTCCCAGGTGCACGTTTTTTAAATGAAATGCAATCAGTGATCACCCTTCTCACTAAATATACAATCAGACTGCATAGTGTATGGCCCATCTTTATACAAGTACATAGGAGGGAGTGGGCAGAAACACTCAGCTGTCAAGCTCCATTCACATCACTGCATAGCGGAACTCACATTTCCACATGCGTTTTTTTGTTTTTTTTAGCGAGGTGGAGGCATTTGAGCACCTGAATGGGCTCCCCTACACACAACAAATCGCCCCAAAGAAGCTTCATAACTATTTTTTAGAATGGAGCTTGGTGTGTTTTTCTGCGATTGACTAGATAGGGGTTTCCTCCTATTATATAAATTTGGTAAATCTAAAAGAAGATTGTATAGTGTGTGGCCATGTTTATACACCTAAAATTACTAGTTGCGCTTTCAGTGCCATTAACTGTTAACGGCATAAACACAGAAGCATACACATTTTGCCATGTGTAAAAACAAATGGCAAATGTTTTAAAAAAAACACAGTAAAAAATACACAACCCATGAAATTGGTGCAATAACACAAGAACAATGAGGCTCCATTTGTCCATCTGTGCGTTTCCCTGCAGTGCAGAAATGCGCCGCACCAAAATTTTCAGTAAAAAAATAAAAAATGCACCAAGCTTCACTCTAAAAAATAGTTCTGAAGCTTCTTTGGGACAATTGCTGTGTGTAGGGGAGCCCATTCAGGGTGATGGGCTGCCCAATGTGTGAGGAGTAAAAATGCTCAAACTCCTCCCCCCTCGCTAAAAAATTCCACGCATGTAGGAATGCAAGTTCCCACTATGCAGAGTTGTGAACGGGGCTTGACAGCTGAGTGTTTCTGCCCACTCCCTCCTATGTACTTGTATAAATATGGGCCATACACTATGCAGTCTAATTGTGTATTTAGTGAGAAGGGTGATCACTGACTGATTGCATGTCATTTAAAAAACGTGCACCTGGGAATGGGAGGGTGAATGATGCAGGGTGTGCGATAATGAGGTCAGCTGGTCAACTCCTTCCTGTGTCATGACCTAAAGTCTGAGGAAGAAGACATTACTAATTGGATTCATGGATGAGCACAAGAAAGGTAAGTGCCTATAGATTTAATGGAAAGCTTTGATATTTTTGCAAAAAAAAAAGTACATGAATTCTACATTGGTGCATAGGGAGCTAGAATTAAAAAAAAACATACCCTTTAAAAAGGTGAATGACATTCATCCAGAGCAGAAAAATGTCCATCAATGCACATAGGGGTTGATCTGCTAAAACTGGAGAGTGCAAATTCTAGTGCAGTTCTGCACAGTAGCCAATCAGTCAAGGCCTAACTGAACAGGCTAAAGTTAATTGGCTACCATGCACAGCTGCAGCAGATTTTACACTCTGCAGTTTTAGTATATCAACCCAGGAGTGCAAATGAGCCCTCAGGTCATCATTGTACAGCACAAAGTAAATTCAAGCAGCATATGCAATACTATTGGTTTGAATAGGCACACAATACAATGAATACACATTTATCATGCTCCTGAATATCCAGGCTGAGCGTCATACCTTGTTGCACAATCTAAATAAGGTTTTGCATACAGTATTTTCCCCCAATCTGTAACAATGTGCTTGCTAAGGAATCTCACATAAACACTTTTAAAAGAATTACTGTGTCATGCTACATCTTTCTTAAAAATAAGGAAGGAAATCACATTCTATCCCATGTGGTTTTCTGATGACTCTCAATGAGAAAGATGCCATTTTTATTATGCAAGCGTTACTCAGAAGAAAATAAAGATCAGCATGGTCTCAGGAAATCTGAAGCATGGATCTACAAGTTGGGTATGCTAGAGACAAAAGCTGTGCCAACCGGCTATTTTTTTTACACCTTCAAAAATGTAGTGACTTTTACATTCAGTGCATGTGACTGAATTGGCGATATATATCAAATTGCTGGAAATTTAAATGCCAGAGATCAAGCACAAATGATGCAAATTCTATATGCCATTTTTTGTGGAAATCTTGCACTCCCTAAACTTCCCACCAACCAAGGGGGACATTAGGGTAGATTGGTTTCTATCAAATAGTGCCCACGCATGCGCAGTACGAAAGGCCACTCCAGTTGATTTCCCGATCAGCTGGCATGATGTCACCATAGCACAAGCACACATTGTAGGAGGCATTTTTCGATGGGAGATACCATTTGACAGGCAGAATTGAAAGCTCTGAAAACAGTGGAGGGAGACCGTAGTTGTCAGATTGAGCCTCGCTTTTGCGGGGCAGGTTGTGGCTGTGTTGCAGGGCCGGTTTTGTCTGTTTTGCACCCCCCCTTAGACACAGGCAAAACCTGCCATTCAACACACCAAACCGACCCTGCAACAAAGGCAAAACCAGACCTTGAGCACACTGCAAGACCCCTCTCACACTGGCTCAGTTTGCAGGCGCTATAACACTAAAAATAGCGCCTGCAAACCGACCTGAAACACTGGAGCGGTGCGCTAGCAGGACGGTAAAAAATGTCCTGCTAGCCGCTCCAAAGATGCAGTGTGTATATCGCTCCTGCCCATTGAAATCAATAAGGCACCGTGGCTATACAGCCTCAGCAGAGGTGCTTTGCGGTGATTTTTAACCTCCTTCTCAGCCGCTAGTGGGGGAGGGAACTGCCCGCTAGCGGCCGAATAGCGCCGCAAAATTGAGGGTAAATTGCCAACGCCGCCTTAGTGTGAAAGGGGCCTAAACCTACCCCGCAACCTCGAAAGCACAATGTGACAACTATGGTCTCCCTCCGCTGTTTGCATAGCATTCAATTCTGCCCTTTAAATGGTACCTCCCATTGAAAAATGCCTCCTACGATGTGCACATTGGTGACGTCACGCCAACTGATCAGGAAATCAGCTGGAGCTGCCTTCCGTACTGTGCACGAGTGGGCACTTTTCGACGGAGGGCACTATTCGATAAAACACCGGCCCCATGAAGTGTTGGAAAACCACTGATAAAAATACTTAATTTGAGGATGGAGAGTGCAGAGTACAAACCACACACTTTTTTTATCTAACACATTAGTGTATAGATACTGCAAACTGGTAAGGGGCCACAAGCAACTCTTTAACTGTTCACATTTTAGGAGCACTACAGATTCCAATTTCCCAAAAATCATGAGCATAAGTTGGTAGGTTTCTTGTATGCCTATGCCTTATGATCAGCATGGACCATACACCACTCCTCCAAGCACTGTTCTATATCCATCCAAGGTTATGGGTCTATAAAAGTCCCTTTTACAAGGCCACTTAAAGCGGTAGTTCACCCACAATCCCATGATGTTACCATCGAGACAGGCATTGTAGCGCGAGCTACAGTATGCCTGTCCCGATTTTTTTAACCCCGTACTCACCTTGTAGTCGTCCATCGTAGATTCCGGCTCCCGCGGGGAATGGGCGTGCCTACGGAGAGGGAGAATGATTGACGGCCGGCCCTGGCACGTCACTCTCCCCGAAGACAGCCGGAGTAGGTCTCGGCTCTTCACGGCGCCTGCGCACAGGCTATGCGCACGCGTCGTGAAGACCGAGCCTATTTCGGCTATTTCCGGAGAAGCGTGACGTGCCAGAGCCGGCCGTCAATCATCCTCCGTCTCGATAGGCACGCCCATTCCCCGGAATCTTCGATGGACGACTACAAGGTGAGTACGGCGGTAAAAAATTCGTGACAGGCATACTGTAGCTCGCGCTACAATGCCTGATTTTAAGGTAAAATAAAAAAAAAGTTTTTTTTCCCGTCGATAGGGTGAACCCCCGCTTTAACAGAAGAAACAAACATTTTATAAAAGCTTACACTAAAAGTTTGTTAAATAAAAAATATATAATAATAATAATAATAATAATAATAATAATAATAATAATAATACAGTGGCTACAACAGGCAAAAAAGTTGTTTGTTTCAGAAGATCAGTAAAACGGCAACCTTTATACACTGCTCAAAACACCGGCAAAAATCTCATGCTGGATATCTATACTGATATGGACTGGGTAATGTGTTAGGAACGAAAGGATGGCACATCATTTGATGGAAATGAAAATAATCCACCTACAGAGGGCTGAATTCAAAGACACCCCGAAAATCTAAGTGAAAAAATGATGCAGCAAGCCAGTCCATTTTGCTGAAATTTCAACAACTCAATGGTCCTCAGTAGTTTGTATGGCCCCCAAGTGCTTGTATGCATGCCTGACAACATCAGGGCATGCTACTAATGAGACAACAGATGGTGTCCTGGGGTATTTCCCCCCAGATCTGGACCAGAGCATCACTGAGCTCCTGAACAGACTGAGGTGCAACCTGGCGGCACTGGATGGACCGAAACATAATGTCCCAGAGGTGTTCTTTTGGATTTAGGTCAGGTAAGTGTGGGGGCCATTAAATGGTATCAATTTCTTCATCCTCCAGGAACTGGCTGCATGCTCTCGCCACATGAGGCCGGGCATTGTCATGCACCAGGAGGAACCCAGGACCCACTGCACCAGCGTAGGGTCTGACAATGGGTCCAAGGATTTCATCCCAATACCTAATGGCAGTCAGGGTGCCATTGTGTAGCCTGTAGAGGTCTGTGTGTCCCTCCATGGATATGCTTCCCCAGACCATCACTGTGCCATCCTGGAGGAGTTGGACTGCCTGTGCAATCTTTATAGGGTCCAAGTCTCGCCTTGTGCTACCAGTAGTGACACTGACCCTATCCAAATTCAAAACTACTGAAAAACAGTCAGAAAAGATGAGTAGGGGAAAAAAAAAAAAAAAAAATGTCAGACACCTCCACCTGAAAAACCATTCCTGTTTTGGAGGTCGTCTCATTGTTGCCCATCTAGTGCACCTGTTGTTAATTTCAATTAACAGTAAAGCAGCTGAAACTGATTAACAACCCTCTCTGTATACACCCCTCCCCCTCTGCTACTTAACTGACCAGATCAATATGCCAGGAGTTCTGATTCAAAACGTCTTCCTTTAATTATTTTTGAGCAGTGTATTTTGATTTGGCCATAATGACTCAAAAAGATGGAACCCATTCAGATACCTCATTTACAGAAACTGCTGTTGTATGTTAAGCTCTTATATAGTGTACAAAATCAGTCCTAGCAAATGGTTTCCTTCCCATCAAAGCCAAAAATATGTCCATTACCACAATTAGGCAGGTCTATCTTGTGTTGCCTTTACCCAGAAAAAAAAGTTTGTACATGAGGTTATGCAGCCATGCATTAGGATGATGACTCCGCACCACTGCCCACTGTTTGCCAAGATGAACCAGCTGGCAAACCATAGCAGGTAAAATTGTAGTAGTAACTACAGACAGTATACTTGCTGGGGGCACCAAGGGTAAATTTGTAAGTAGGGAGGACAATGTTCCTAAGTAAAAATAGTACTGCGCTCAAACACAACAATACATAAAACAATGTCACAAAACATCTCATGTGTGGAATCCAAGTGAATAAATAGCTACTGTCCCTTTAAATGACATGGGACAATGGTATTCTTATGTTTTGTGACATAGTTTGTGTTAATTTTATTATTGTTGTGCTTCCCATTTTACTGGGAAGGTTTAGTTTATTGACCTTTTAGTGCTAGCTGCGGTTTTCTTTACTTTTTCTATCTCCAGGACAAGGTGCCTGTACAGAGAACTTCTAACTTTTCCTAGCAAGACAATACCAACATTTCACCTACAAAGCAAACCTGTGGCTATACCAAAGTTTGCTACTGCAACCTACTATGCAACGAAGGCACCTCGACGAGGCAAGCTTTCCATCCAAACCAAGAAGTATCCGCTTATTGGAGCACCTAGGCATTCTGGACAACAACCTGACAGTGCTGAAGTAGGTAATCATTTTACACTTGGCTTTAAAAGCGGAGGTCCAGCTGTGTAAATGTTTTTTTTTTTAAAGTCAGCAACTACAAACACTGTAGCTGCTGACTTTTAAATAAGCACTGTCCAAGGTGCCTACGATGGTGGTCGCCCAAGACCGATCCATCCTCCGGATCGTGTGCCGGCGCCGCCATCCTCACTGCGCACTGCTGTCTCCTGGGACACACAGGTCTCAGAAGACAGAGAACCCCATTTCCCAGGAGGCAACGCAAGGAGGAGAAGAGAGAAGATCACCGCGGAATAGGAAGATCTGCCTACCAACAGCCATTTCTGGTAAGTATAAAAAAAAAAAAAAAATTTTTGGAGCCGTTTTGGCTATTTTTTTTATCTTTTTTTTTTTTTTAGGGTGGACCTCCACTTTAAATTATACTGACCTGAAAGGATATAAACACACTTGGTAATCTAACTACCCCATTACAGTTGCAAAACCAATATTACCAAAATGGAGTTCGGTTACAAAAAAAAAAAACTAAACAGTGAGAACAGGGTGGGGTAAAACACACACCAATAGTTGTAGACTCTTCAAAGAAAACCTGATTTAGGCAGTTTGACATCTGATAAGATTATACATGCATATACATATTATACATCCATAACAAGCAGGTACAACCACACACCCACATGTCTTTCTGGATTAGCCTTTTGGGAAATGAAGACTTGTTTACAACTCTAGGCCTGTTGCACACGGGAGTAAGGCTGCATTCACACCTTGGCGTATTTACGCCCGACGCTCGTGCTGCTGGAGGGGCGATTTTACATTGTTGTCTATGAGATGGTTCACATCTCACGCCGAACGCCTGAAAACAAGTCCCGGACCCTTTTTTTCAGGCGGCTTTCGGCATAGACAACAATGTGTTGTAAAAAAAAAAAAAAAGGTTAAACGACCCGTTTTGTCGCGGCAAATCGCGGTACAATACGCCGCAATTTGTCGCGGCAAAATACGCCGCGTTATAGTGTGAATGCAGCCTTAAAAATTCTGAAATGAGATGCATTGTTGTCTATGAAACATTGCACACAGCTGAGTAAAGATCAGTAATACAGCATTGAGTACAAAGCAGTAAAACAAAAATAGAAAATAAAATTTGACATCTCAGTGCAGCAATTTGCGTGTTTAAAAGGTTATACTCTTGCACACCTTCACTCAGGTCGTTTCACAGTTTTTGGCCCCTTCAACACTGGCATTACAAGTTCCTGGGTAAACATCAGTAAATGATGCCTGGGTGCAAGGGGAATTAAAGGAAAAAAAAAAAAAAAGCGTACACACTCATCCGCCGCTACCAAAGCCACCCATACACAGATTGGAATTCCGTTCAGCAGAGATTCGATCCAAATATAGGCAGGCTGATCCTTCGATGGGTTTAGGTACAACCCAGCCTGTCAGTTTTTTTACATTCAGTTACAGCCAATGGCTAAAAGCAGCTAGCAGTGATCTTTGTATTCTGCTGGACGGGATGGCTCTCTGTCAGCAGAACACAATAGCGCTGCGAGAGGGATTCCCTCATTAACCATGCCTGTGTTGAGGGGGAATCAAGCAATTTATACAGCCTACAATGCATCTGGAAAGTATTTACAGCGCTTCACTTTTTCAACAGGTTATGTTACAGCCTTATTCCAAAGTGGATTAAAATTCATTACCGTACTTTTATCAAAATTCTACAAACCCCATAATGATAACAAGAAAGACGTTTTTTTTTTAAATCTTTGGCACCAATTACAGCCTCAAGTCTTTTTGAGTATGATACTACAAGCTTGGCACATCTATTTTTGGGCAGTTTCTCCCATTCTTCCTTGCAGGACCTCTCAAGCTCCATCAAGTTGGATGCAGAGCGTGAGTGCACACTGCACAAGCATTTTCAGATCTTTCTAGAGATGTTCAAAGCAGGTTCAAGTCTGGGCCACTCAAGGACTTCCACAGAGTTGTCCCATAGCCACTCCTTTGTTATCTTGGCTGTGTGTTTAGGGTCATTGTCTGTTGGAAGATGAACCTTCACCCCAGTCTGAGGTCCAGAGCACTCTGGAGCAGGTTTTCATCAAGGAGGTCTCTGTACACTGCTACATTTATCTTTCCCTCAATCCCAACTAGTCTACCAGTTCCTGTCTCTGAAAAACATTCCCACAGCATGATGCTGCCACCACCAAGCTTCACTGTAAGGATGGAATTGGCCAGGTGCCTGGTTTCCTCCAGACATGATGCATGCTAGTCAGGCCAAAGTTAGATTTTTATTTCATCAGACCAGAGAATTTTGTTTCTCCTGGTCTGCGAGTCCTTCAGGTGCCTTTTGGCAAACTCCAGATGGGCCGTTGGGTGCCTTCTACTAATGAGCGGCTTCAGCTGGCCACTCTACCAAACAGGCCCAATTGGTGGAGTGCCATCGGGCTCTTGGTCACCTCCCCGACTAAGGTCCTTGTCCCCGATCGCTCAGTTTGGTCAGGTGGAACACTCTAGGAAGAATCCTGGTGGTTCCAACTTCTTCCATTTAGACCCCTTTCACACTGGAGCGGTTTGCAGGCGCCATTGCGCTAAAAATAGCGCCTGCAAACCAACCCTAAACAGCTGCTGCTGTTTCTCCAGTGTGAAAGCCCAAGAGCTTTCACACTGGAGCAGTGCGCTAGCAGGATGAAAAAAAAAAGTCTGCATCTTTGCATCTGTGTATGGAGCGGTGTGTATACCGCTCCTTCACCACTCCCGCCCATTGAAATCAATGGGACAGCGCGGCTATACCTCTGGCAATGCGCCTCTGCGGGCGGTTTTAACCCTTTCTCGGTCACTAACAGGGGGTAAAACCACAGCCGAATAGCGCAGTGAAATTAGCGGTTAAAGCGCCGCAAAAATAGCAGCGCTTTACAACCACCGCACCACACGGCTCAGGGTGAAAGGGGCCTTACAGATAGAGGCCACTGTGCTCATTGGGACCTTCAATGCTGCAGAAACGTTTCTGTACCCTTCTCCAGATCTCTGCCTCAATACAATCCTGTCTGAGGTTTACTGACAATTACTTTCACACCTAAGCGTTGGGGGTGCGGGCAGTAAAGCGCCGCTATTTTTAGTGGCACATTTCGCTAGCGGCCAAGAAAGGGTTAAAACCGCCCGCAAAGCACCAATGGGCGACAATGACTATTGATTTCAATGGGCAGGGGCATTTTAGGAGCGGTGTATATACCGCTCCTAAATCGC
This sequence comes from Rana temporaria, assembly GCF_905171775.1. Taxonomy (NCBI): domain Eukaryota; kingdom Metazoa; phylum Chordata; class Amphibia; order Anura; family Ranidae; genus Rana; species Rana temporaria. The sequence goes on along the minus strand of NC_053490.1, from coordinate 260,201,994 downwards.
TGCAAAGATGCGGCTAGCAGGACTTTTTTTAGGCCCCTTTCACACTGGGGCAAGAAGCGCCGCTATACCGTCTTAATTGCCACGGTATTCGGCCGATAGCGGTGTGGCATTAACCCCCGCCAACGACTGAAAAAGGGTTAATACCGCACGCAATGCGCCTCTACAGAGGCCCATTGCCAGCGGTATTACTGCGGTGCCCATTGCCTTCAATGGGAAGGAGCGGTAAACACACCGCTCCTCTCTTTGCTCCAAAGATGCTGCTGGCAGGACTTTTGGAGCGGTCCTGCCAGCGCATCCCCACAGTGTAAAAGCCCTCAGGCTTTCACATTGAGACTGCAGGGAAGGAGTTTTTCAGGTGGTATTTAGGCGCTAAACCTCCTGAAAAACTCTTCAGTGTGAAAGGGGCCTTACCGTCCTGCCAGCGCACCGCTCCAGTGTGAAAGCCCTCAGAGGCTCTTTCAAGGCGCTATTTTTAGCGCCTTAGTGTGAAAGCAGCATTAATGGCTTGGTTTGTGCTCTGCTATGCACTGTTAACTGTGGGATCTTATATTGACAGGTGTGCCAAATCATCCAATCAACTGAATTTACCACAGGTGGACTCCAATCAAGTTGTAGAAACATCAGGCACCTCAGCTCAATTCCGTGCGTCATGGCAAATGCTGTGAACTTTTATGTACATGTGATTTCAAACTTCTTTCACGTTGGCATTATGGGGTATGGTTTGTAGAATTTTGAGGAAAATAATGAATTGAATCCATTTTAGAATAAGGGTTGTAACATAACAAAAATTTGGAAAAAGTGAAGCGCTGTGAATATTTTCCAGAGGCACTGTATATCTCCACGTTGTTCGCAGTCATACATCTGAGGGATGTCTCTAGACCAGTGGTCTCAAAGTACCGGCCCGCGGGCCATTTGCGGCCCGCGGACCAATTATAAATGTAATATAATATAATATTATATAAATATAATTTTTTTTTTTTTTAGCTGGCGCCATCTGGTGGTGAGCCGTTGGCATTACAAGTTATTACCACCAGATGTGTAAGCTGGCGCCATCTGGTGGTGGCCGTTGGTATTACAAGTTAAGCATTACAAGTTAAACAGCAATTCTAATGTCATTTTACACTATTTTCACTGCCATATTCTTCCCTCTAATTAGAACCCCCAAACATTATATATATTTTTTATCCTAACACCCTAGAGAATAAAATTGCGATCGTTGCAATACTTTCTGTTACGCCGTATTTGCGCAGCGGTCTTACAAGCGCACTTTTTTGGGAAAAAATTACACTTTTTTTAATTAAAAAATAATACAACAGTAAAGTTATCCCCATTTTTTTTAATATTATGAAAGATAATGTTACGCCGAGTAAATTCATACCCAACATGTCACGCTTCAAAATTGTGTCCGCTCGTGGAATGCCGACAAACTTTTTTACCCTTTAAAATCTTCATAGGCGACGTTTAAAAAAATCTACAGGTTGCATGTTTTAAGTTACAGAGGAGCTAGAATTATTGCTCTCACTCTACCAATTGCGGCGATACCTCACATGTGTGGTTTGAACACAGTTTACATATGCGGGCGCTGCTCACGTATGTGTTCGCTTCTGCGCGCAAGCTCGTCGGGACGGGGTGCGTTTTCTGGCTCCTAACTTTTTTAGCTGGATCCTAGATTCCAAGCAAATTTGTCAAACCCTGACTTACACCAGTGCTGGTGGTAATAATGCGCTCGCTGACACCAGTGCTGGGGGTTAATAATGTGTTCGCTGACACCAGTACTGTTGTTTTTGAAGTTTGAAAGTTTGCATGCGGCCCCCCATGGCATATGAAAACTTGTCTTGTGGCCCTCAGGTAATTTGAGTTTGAGACCCCTGCTCTAGACTGATACACACTGCCTCACTGCATTTCCGATGTACATTTCTTTAGACAAGTAGCTCTATGATTATGTTCATTCTTGTGTACAGATGGACTGATGAGTGCTGTAGGTCTTCTCTGGTTTGTTCTGAATTACTAAGGTGGTTAATTATCTGTAATTTTTCGTCGCAAAATTGAAAACAAAGCATTAAAAGTGTGTGTGTGTGTGTATATATATATATATACACACACACACACACACAACTCCAGCTTTCCAACATGATCACATATCATGAAATCCAGTCAGCATCCTCTTTTTGAAAACATATTTATGAAAAAAATTAGCAGTGAGGCAGAGATTAGGTCTGAGGTGTGAAGGTGCATAAATTGGGGCTGATCTGAGGCGTGAGTGCAGGATGTTAATTTCTCACTACTACTCAAATAGTTTAGAGCATTTACTTTATATAAAATCCTTTTCGTGATTGAGAGTGTGAAATTGACATTTTTCTGCTATAAAATCTGCACGGCCAATTTCTTTGAAAACATTTTTTGGCACACGGTGCTCAAAAGGTTGCCGACCCCTGGAATAGACAAGATCACAGAATTTACATTATAACCTGTAAGCTTACCTAAATGTTACAAATCTTATGTACATTGTGTTCCACAGACATACCTGAGGCTCTCCAAATATTTTCAGATGTTACAACGTAGTCCTCAATTGCAGTACAAAACTAAAGCACACCTAGTTTTTTTTTCTTTCGCAATTCTTTATTTAGACATTGTGCCTTTACAAAAGATTGTGTCAGTAGTACTACAATAAATGTGAGCAGAAGGTCCACAAAGAACCAGCAAAATCCTGCAAGAGCACAACTTTGCTGTGATTTTCCAGTAACACTAAACTCTAAAACAAGGTACACTATATTACCAAAAGTATAGGGACACCTGCCTTTACACACATGAATTTTAATGGCATCCCAGTCTTAGTCCGTAGGGTTCAATATTGAGTGGGCCCACCTTTTGCAGATATAACAGCTTCAACTTTTCTGGGTAGGCTGTCCACAAGGTTTAGGAGTGTGTCTATGGGAAGATTTGACCAGTCTTCCATAAGCGCATTTGTGAGGTCAGGCACTGATGTTGGATGAGAAGGCCTGGCTCACCATCTCTGCTCTAATATATCCCAAAGGTGTTCTATTGGGTTGAGGTCAGGATTCTGTGCAGGCCAGTCAAGTTCCTCCACCCCAAACTCATTCCTCCATGTCTTTATGGACCTTGCTTTGTGCACTGGTGTACAGTCATGTTGGAATAGGAAAGGGCCATCCCCAAACTGTTTCCACAAAGTTGGGAACATGAAATTGTCCAAAATGTCTTGGTATTCTGAATCCTTATCCCTTCACTGGAACGTAGCCAACCCCACACCAAAGGTGCCAAAGTAAAGATACATACCAGCAGAGCCTGAGACGTCAGGAGCCACCAGGAGATTGAAAGACACACTCATATGCTGGTACCTTAAAGCGGTAAGGGGACACCTATACCCTTAGGCCGCGTACACACGATCGGTTAAAACTGATGAAAATGGACTGAAGGACCGTTTTCATTGGTCCAAACCGATCGTGTGTGTGCCCCATCGGTCAGTTAACCTTCGGTTAAAAAAAATTAGAACTTGCTTTAAAATTGAACCGATGTACGCCTAACCGATAGGTCAAAACTGATCATTAGTATGCAAAAGCATCGGTTAAAAAGCCGCGCATGCTCAGAATCAAGTCGACGCATGCTTGGAAGCATTGAACTTCGTTTTTTTTCAGCACGTCGTCGTGTTTTACGTCACCGCGTTCTGATACGATCGGTTATTTAACCAATGGTGTGTAGGCACATTAGACCATCAGACAGCTTCATCGGTTAACCGATGACAACGGTCCTTCGGACCGCCCTCATCGGATGGACTGATTATGTGTACGCGGCCTAAGTTGCAAGAAGAACCAGCAACCACCTATCAGTAGCACTCCATACCAGAGATTGACTACTAGCACCAGCATGTTCACCCTGATCACTGTGCATAGCCATCCATCCAGCTTGCACCTTATGGACATTATCTGCACTGCGTTTTTCTTTTTTTTTATTAATTTTATTTCATTTTATGGAATTTTAGTGTGACTATATTTATTTATGGTTGCACTTGTCACATGATGATGCCATTTTAAAGATTTTATGAGTTTATTCTCACATCTATTTTGTGGTACACTTTTTCACAGTATTTGGACACTTTATTAGTCCATTGTTTATCCTGTCGCAGCTGATTATTTATATTTTTGCTATTTTGACCATTCATTTATTGCCTTTCAAGTGTACCTGTCACGTAAGCACATTTGTACTTTATCACCTATTTAAGCACAGCGCAGCACTACTTCTACATTTATACTTACCGAGGTCTTGATACTACCTTCAGTGCTTGCTGCAGTACCCCACCTTTTAGACTTGGCCAGCGCAGGAATATCTTTTTATTACTTTACAACCCCACACCATAATTCCCACCTCCACAAATGATTTGGACCAGTGCACAAAACAAGGTCCATAAAAGACATGGATGAGCAAGTTTGGGGTGGAGGAACTTGACTGACCTGCACAGAATCCTGACTTCAACCCGATAGAAAACCTTTGGGATGAATTAGAGCAGAGACTTCGAGACATCATCCACATCAGTGCCTGACCTCACATATGTACTTCTGGAATAATGGTTAAACATTCCCATATACACACTCCTATACCTTGTGGACAGCCTTCCCAGAGGAGTTGAAGCTGTTATAGCTGCAAAAGGGTGGGCCAACTCAATGTTGAACTCTACATGCTAGTACTTGGGTGACATTAAAGTTCATGTGGGTGTAAAGGCAGGCGTCACAATACTTTTGGTAATATAGTGTGTATATTATGTAAATGGAGGAGACTGGAAAGGAAATAAGCTGGAAATCAGGGGGACCAAGGGGAAAGAGAAAAATGCGAAGATGGAGCCAGATGCTGATCCGAGGGGTGGGAGGGGCGAGAAAGGGCAACGCACATAGATCCAGAGACAATTCCACAAGTTCAAGTGTGCCCAGGGGCAGCTGGCATTAATTCTAGATCCGGGCTCAAAATTTCAATTCCTGAGCCACTAGCCCGGCCTAATGCCCTGTACACACGATCACTTTTTGTGATGAAATAAAATGACATTTTTAAAAATGTCATTTAAAATGATCATGTGTGGGCAAAATGTCATTTTATGTCTTCTGAAAAAATGACAAACATGCTTGAATTTTTTATGTCATTTTTTAAAATGTCATTTTTTGTGTCATAAAAATCGTGTGTGGGCAAAAATGACGTTTTAAACCCGCACATGCCCAGAAGCAAGTTTTGAGACGGGAGGTAAAACTACCATTCATAATGGAGTAAGCACATTCATCACGCTGTAACAGACAAAAAAGCACCAATCGTCTTTTACTAACAAGTAACCCGCTAAAAGCAGCCTCAATGCGAATAGAACTTCCCCTTTAGAGTGCCGTCACTTTGTTCATCATTTTTCAAAAACGATTGTGTGTGGGCAACATCATTTTTAATGATGAAGTTAGAAAAATTTCATTTTTTTTCATCACAAATAGTGATCGTGTGTACAGGGCATTAGAGTTACTCGCCACCAGTTGCCCCATCCAACCCCTCCCCTGCCCCCGCCCCTAAACACGCCCTTGTAAATGATCTCATGAAATTACACTAGTAAGTGTTTTAAGCAGAATGAAGTTCCAAAAATAAATATTAACAACAACGTTAACCATATTAACATAAAGCAGGGGGGGGGGGGGTCGACAAAATCTGGGCGCCAGGTCGCAATTGCGACAAGAAATTGTGACCTGGCCGCGGCTATGCGGGCCTACAAGGCCGCGGCCTCAATTACCGGTCACCGTGGCGATCGCGCGGTGGGGGCCCACGGAGGCACAGGCTCACGTATGCGTTCGCTTCTGCGTGCAAGCTCGTCGGGACGGGGTGCGTTTTCTGGCTCCTAATTTTTTTAGCTGGCTCATAGATTCCAAGGAAATTTGTCAAACCCTGATAAAGCATATCGGTACCCATCAGTGCAGCCTCACTGTGCTCCATCATCACTCTCGACTAATCATTGCCTGGATGATGGATCATACACACAAACGGCATGTCCTGCTGTGTGTCAGAGAGCTGGGTCTTTGTTCTGTGGCACGGTGTAACAAGGACCCGTCCCCCCTAGACAGCTCGTGTGGAAGAGGAAGAGAAGCGAGCGCTTTAGCCTGAGCTCAAAGCCGGGCCAGGGCAGTCCGGCCCTGTCACTCTGCGTCCTCCAGCTGACAGCTTTGTGGATGATCGCCTCAGCCACAAAACCAGCCTTTTACAGCCACTCAGAAGGGCTGTCCCTGGAGCCCACAGCCACCCACTCAGCCTCTTCGCAGCCGCCCATTCAGTTTACGGCATGGCTTGGGGGCAGAGACTAGAGGTCAGCTGACTGGTGAGGAATGTGAAGTGGGAGGGGCTGGAGACCCCATCTCTTGATTTCGGCATATGTGTCACTGCTACGAAACACAACAAAGTCGGAGACACAGTGAGTAACACTACCTGTGATTATAGTTGCCATTAAAAGTCCCCACTACAGTTCTCAGATCAGCAGGTGACCTTGATCAAGAGCACCTAAGTTGGCACTAACCCCAACTCCCCACAAGCACTGCCACTCATCCCATTCCCCCCCACCAAAGGAGTAAGGGAAGGAATAATGTAAGGGAGAGGAAAAGAGAGGGAGCAACAAAGAAAAAAGGGAGAGAAAGAATAAGAGAAAGAACAAGAAATATGGTTAGAGAGAGGGATGGGGGGGCCCAAGAAATTAGGATAGACAGAGATAAAAGGGAAAGTAAGGAGAACAAAGAGAAAGAGTGGTACATGCTAAAATGTACCAGAAAGAGTTTTAATACTGTACGAGTGGAAGGGACTCAGGGAGCGCTAAATGTCCATGGGTTGGGGGCGCAAATTCCTTTTCTTGCCTTGACAACCCACGCTATGAAGAAAAATGTACTGTTAGGGGTCCCACAACTTGGAAAATTTTATCAAGGGGTGACGGCACTAGGAAGGTTGAGAACCACTGTGGTAGACAAAGACATATGTATCAGACTGTGCTTCTGCTTCTTTGCTGAACTGTACATCACAGCTTAGTCAAAAAGGTGAAAGCAGTGGAGTCTGAGTGTGTGCTGTGCTCTCCACCTCCCCCTACAGTGCAATACCCGATAGTGCCATGCATATGCATTTATATATGTATGTGTGTATGTTAGAGCTGCACGAATAGTCGTAGAAAAAAATGTAATCTCGATTCAACCCCTTTCACGATCCTAATCTGCGATTCTATGTAAACATTGCAGCCAAGCTGTCAAAAAATAAAAGCAAAAACGTTTATCAACATTCCTCAGCACAGAGATAGCGAAGAGAAACAATGTATCGTTTAGTTCTTTTAGTACAAAGGGAAGAACTTTGGTTTGTAAATGAGGTCAGTTTAACCACTTAAAGACTAAACTTTTTTTGACACTTGACGCTTAGAAGTTAAAATCATTATTTTCTGCTAGAAAATGACTTAGAACCCCCAAACATAAATATTTTTAAGCAGAGACCCTAGAGAATAACGCAGGGGTTGTTTCCATTGGCGATTCTGCCAAGTTAGCCCAATTTTTTTTTTGTATAAATGTGAAAGTTGATGCTACGCCGTGATCTTTATTCTAAGCAAAAATATTGTGATTCTCATTTTATCCAGAATCACACAGTTCTAATGTATGTACGTACGTTATTTTAATCCTGGCACCTAATCCTGTATGAACAGAACTGCTTTAAGGGCCCTATTATAATAGCAGCAAAGACTGCGGCTCTCGTAAAAGCAATCCGTGCTCAGTTTGCTTTTCAGAGGCATTTGACAAGCAGTGAAGAGGCTAGATGTTACATTCTCAACACCTGTTGTAACCCCCTAAATGCAGCATCACTGTGCCGCAACTGCATGCAATGCACACACCATCCCCACAATGCAACATGGTGGTGGCAGCATCATGATGTGGAGATGCTTTTCTTCGGCAGGGAAAGGGAAGCTGGTCAGAGTTGAATCTTGGAATACCACCTGTTAAAGTCTGAAAAAGACTTGAGGCGGAGGTACACCTTCCAACAACCCTAAACATACAGCCAGAGCTACAATGGAATGGTTTAGATCAAAGCATATTCATGTGTTACAATGGCCCAGTCAAAGTCCAGACCTAAATCCAATAGAGAATCTGTGGCAAGACTTGAAAATTGCTGTTCACAGACGCTCTCCATCCAATCCGACAGAGCTTGAGATATTTTGCAAAAAAGAATAGGCAAAAGACTTTCAATTATAATTGCAGGAAAAGGTTGCACTATAAAGTATTGACTCGGGTTTTCGACTTTTCCTTCCACTTCACAATTATGTGCCACTTTGTGTTGGTCTATCACATAAAATCCCATTTATGTTTTTGGTTGAAATATGACAAAATGTGGAACATTTCAAGGGGTATGAATACTTTTTCAAGGAACTGTACCCGTTTTCCACAAATAGCTGTTAGGAATTAGCAAAGCACAGAAAGGGTCATCTTTCAGAAATGCATAATGCATTTCTCTAGTAACCACATAAATTTCCAGTTTATGGTTCCTAGCATTGAAGACTATAGGCCTGGCGTATTAAAAGGGGTTGTAAAGGCAGAAGTTTTTTTTTTTATCTTAATACATTCTATGCATTAAAGGGGTTGTAAAGGTACAATTTTTTTTTTCCTAAATAGCTTCCTTTACCTTAGTGCAGTCCTCCTTCACTTACCTCATCCTTCCATTTTGCTTTTAAATGTTCTTATTTCTTCTGAGAAATCCTCACTTCCTGTTCTTCTGTCTGTAACTCCACACAGTAATGCAAGGCTTTCTCCCTGGTGTGGAGCGTTGTGCTCGTCCCCCTCCCTTGGACTACAGGAGAGTCAAGACGCCCACAGCTCCTTTCTTTATCTGCAATGTAGAGGGCGTCTTGACTCTCCTGTAGTCCAAGGGAGGGGCGAGCACGACACTTCACACCAGGGAGAAAGCCTTGCATTACTGTGTGGAGTTACAGACAGAAGAACAGGAAGTGAGCATTTCTCAGAAGGCCAGGATACTATAAAAGGGAATAACGAAGTGATTGTCAGGACACCTATGAAGACTATACAATTTCTGATAACATAGTATAGTAGCACTTGATTATGAAGTGGGCAAGATTTATGTTTCATTTATGTTAAATGACATGTCATGGATGCAAGATTTATTTTCTTGTGGAATCATCGCACTTTTTCAAAAATAAAGAATTTATTAAACAAAAAATAAATAAAATCTGTCGCTGCAGATCGCTCAGGTGTGAATGAAGCCCAAGACTTTCAAAGCAAAAATATTTCTATTTTTTTTCATTGATATCCACGATCTCATTGGAGTGATTGCACTTCCCTGTGACAGCAGGACAAGAAAACCTTGTTTACACTTGCGTTGAGAGGCAAACCCTCTCAAACCCCAACCAAAATGAACTTTGGATTGATGGCTAATAAATAACCTGTTTAACTGAGCTGACCTAACCACGTCCATTCGCACAAGTGTTGGAGAGCTGTCATTACATTACCAATGAATCTTGGGAAATGTAGTTTAGTCTGCAGAGCCAGGATCTGGGGGAAAGGACATTAGGCACCTCCTACAATAGTCCAGACCTGGCTGCAAACATTGGGGACAATTTACATTTAGAAAAGTATACTGTGAAATCACAAGCTTATTTTGGAGTTGGGATTTAATAAAATATTTTGGGAGTATTGACACCAATTAGGACAAGGACATTTGCCACTTTATAAAACACCCTGGAGGAGGAGTGCAATAAAGACTAAAAACTGCAAAGCTAGTACATTCCATAACAACCCCCCATGCTTACACTCTACCTTCAGGATGAGCTTGTTTGACAGCCTAAAGCGATAGTAACCACTTCCGTACCGGGCCAGGTCTGCCATTCCTCTCCTACAGAAATAATCACTGTGAGTAAGGGTCACTTTGATTTCACGGTACCACGGTCACTGCACCAACAACACGCTTTTTTAAGCGCTTGCCTCCTGGGCCGGGCCTTTCTGCTGGGACCGGAGACATTTTTTGTATTGCACAATGGCCACTTCTTCACTCTCCTCTCCACTATCCCTTTCCCCCCACACTTTATTTAATTTATTGCCTATGTTTGTCACGTTTTTGTATTTTTATGTTTGGTACACATTTTTGCACGGTGTGATGAGTAGGGTGTAGGTCCCTGGGCCTGTCCTGAAAGTCTTGGGAGGGGGTGGACATTGCCTTTTGGCTTAGTTCGTCCTCTCTCATGGGGTCTCCCTGAGTACTTGGGGGGGGGGGTCCGTTTCGGCAGACCCTCCAGAGAAAGGGGTCTGTCTGGCTTCAGCTGGACAGACCATAGTGTAAGTACCTTGTTCCCTGTCAGGAGCCCAACGCCCCGGGGGATTCAGGGCAGGGCCCCCTTGATTTAAGAGGACCAAGTGTACCCGCTGTATGTTTTTGTGTCACTCCTTTATGTTGTGCACATTTTTTTTGCACCGGGTGAAGTTTTTTGAGTGTGTTACACACACACACACACACCATGGGCTTTCAATAATTTGACATAAAGATTGTGTCATATGTGTACTATACCTATTCATATCTTCAGATTTTTTTTTACCATGGTAACATTACACTGACAATTATTGCACAAGATTTAGAAGATGCAAACAGGACAAACATTTTTCTTATTGATGTCTGTTTGTTAAGCTTTATTATATCGGATGTTCAATTCAGAATTGATTTCACTGATATCAATGGAAGGTTTACAGTACAATGTGGTATAAACTGATGAATTATAAAAAAAAAAAAAGAAAAAGAAAAAGAAAGGGGAGAAAAAAAAAAAAAAATCCACTCCTACAGAAAATTACTCAGAAGTTAACCCCCAAACATTATATATGTTTTTTTAGCAGAGACCTTAGCGAATAAAATGGCCATGGTTGCAACTTATGTCACACAGTATTTGCGCAGATATAGATTATATATATATATATATATATATATATATACACATATATATATACACACACACACACACACACAATTGTTTTGTATAATGTGAAAGATGATGTTACGCCAAGTAAATAGATACCTAATGGATAACATGTCAGGCTTTAAAATTGCACGCACTCGTGTAATGGCACTTAAAAATCTCCATAGGTGACGCTTTTAAAATGTTTACTGGTTACCAGTTTAGAGTTACAGAGGAGGTCTATTGTTCTCGCTCTGTTTGCAGCGATACCTCACGTGTGGTTTGAGCGCGGTTTACATATGGGAGTGCAAACTACATATGCATTCGCTTGTGTGTGGGCCTGAGGGGGAGCTTTAAAATGTATTTTTTTACACTCTCCCTTTTATCTTTTTTTTCTCCCCATCACCTTTATTCCTATTACATAATATAGACATCCTTGTAAGGCACGACCGGGCCTTCATTATGGAGATGTCTGGGGTCAATGAGACCCCAGACATCTCTTCTACCCTGGAAAGCATGAAAAAAAAAAAAACACACACACACACACACACAGAGATCGCTGCTTTCCAGAAAAAAAAAAAAAAAAACTTGTAGTGTTTACATCGGCCAGTGCCGTCATAACGTCGCTTCCCCCCTCCAAGGGTCATATAGAGATGGTCAGGGACCATCCAGTCCACAGCCAGCTCTATGGTAAGCTGCTGCCACCGCCAGATCATTAATCCGGCCTCCGAATCGCACAGGAGAGCCCGGAGCGGCTATGCTGCCGTCTGCTGTGCCTCTTTTCTCATTTCTCCAGAGTTGAGTGTCGCTAATACAGGGGGTGTGTTACTGGCCAGATCACCAGGTGAAAACAGAGGGAACAGCCCAAGAAAAGGAAACTAATGCAGCCACCACCTTTAATGATTGAAAAAAACAAATAATTTAATTGCAGTTTACCAAAAGTGATTTCTCAGCAAAATAAAGCATTGCAACATGAATGGGTGGGGGGGAGTTTGTTTTTATTATTAAAAATTTGAAAAATAATGTATTTGATTTGTGGTGCTCAGATACAGTGAAACTGCTCTGTCTATAGCCAGCTTAGGACAATTGTTTAACCATTTTCCAATGGCTACTGTGTAAAGCTGTACAATTAATCATTAAAAATAGCGATAGCAAATCAACCCCCCCTCCAGATCTTAACACAGCATGTCCACGATTTAGTGCAGAGTTCTCTGCTCACAACTGACAGCTGTCAAAAAAAACAGGCAGCCTGCCAAGATTCACAACATTCCTCAGTGCTGAGATAACTATAAATAATGTACCTTTGGTTCCTTAGATCAAAAAGTAATGAACTTTGTAAACGAGGTCAGTTTATCCAACTATAGACTAAACCTTATTCAGACACTTGTTGCTTACAAGTTAAAAATCTGTATTTTTTGCTAGAAAAGTACTTAGAACCCCCCCCCCCCCCCCCCCCCAAAAACACACAAACACACATATATATAAAAACTTAGCAGAGACCCTAGAGAATAAAATGGCGGTTGTTGCAATATTTTATGTCACACAGTAAATGCAGTCTTGCAAACACAATTTTTGTGGGTCAGCTGCACGTTGGCAAAAGCACAGGGGGCAGTGTGAAGCCGACCTACATTGAAAAACATGCTTTCTGTAAAACAACTTCACAAAACTTTGGAACAATTGTTTAACAAATGAGATAAACAGCAGAATAAAGTCTGAATAGGTGTTCTGAAGCAACTGGGAAAGACATATTTATGCCGATTTCCATTTACACTTTAAAATAAATAAAGAAAAATAAAAATACATAATTTTTGCAACACAATACCAAAGGAGAGCATTTCAGTACAGACTGTGAAGAAGTTAGTGACATACGTATAGGCCCAGAGATAAAATTCTGAACATTGCTCTAGGCCAGTGCTCAACTTCCAGAGCTGTGCAGCCCCTGACATCAGCCTCAGAGAGTGCGCAGGCACGACGCAGGAGATGCTCAGAGAGTGCGCAGGCACGACGCAAGAGAGGGTCAGAGAGTGCGCAGGCACGACGCAAGAGAGGGTCAGAGAGTGCGCAGGCACGACGCAAGAGAGGGTCAGAGAGTGCGCAGGCACGACGCAAGAGAGGGTCAGAGAGTGCGCAGGCACGACGCAGGAGAGGGTCAGAGAGTGCGCAGGCACGACGCAGGAGATGCTCAGAAAGTGCGCAGGCACGACGCAGAGGGTCAGAGAGTGCGCAGGCACGACGCAGGAGAGGGTCAGAGAGTGCGCAGGCACGACGCAGGAGAGGGTCAGAGAGTGCGCAGGCACGACGCAGGAGAGGGTCAGAGAGTGCGCAGGCACGACGCAGGAGAGGGTCAGAGAGTGCGCAGGCACGACGCAGGAGAGGGTCAGAGAGTGCGCAGGCACGACGCAGGAGAGGGTCAGAGAGTGCGCAGGCACGACGCAGGAGAGGGTCAGAGAGTGCGCAGGCACGACGCAGGAGAGGGTCAGAGAGTGCGCAGGCACGACGCAGGAGAGGGTCAGAGAGTGCGCAGGCACGACGCAGGAGAGGGTCAGAGAGTGCGCAGGCACGACGCAGGAGATGCTCAGAAAGTGCGCAGGCACGACGCAGATGGTCAGAGAGTGCGCAGGCACGACGCAAGAGAGGGTCAGAGAGTGCGCAGGCACGACGCAAGAGAGGGTCAGAGAGTGCGCAGGCACGACGCAGGAGAGGGTCAGAGAGTGCGCAGGCACGACGCAGGAGAGGGTCAGAGAGTGCGCAGGCACGACGCAGGAGAGGGTCAGAGAGTGCGCAGGCACGACGCAGGAGAGGGTCAGAGAGTGCGCAGGCACGACGCAGGAGAGGGTCAGAGAGTGCGCAGGCACGACGCAGGAGAGGGTCAGAGAGTGCGCAGGCACGACGCAGGAGAGGGTCAGAGAGTGCGCAGGCACGACGCAGGAGAGGGTCAGAGAGTGCGCAGGCACGACGCAGGAGAGGGTCAGAGAGTGCGCAGGCACGACGCAGGAGAGGGTCAGAGAGTGCGCAGGCACGACGCAGGAGAGGGTCAGAGAGTGCGCAGGCACGACGCAGGAGAGGGTCAGAGAGTGCGCAGGCACGACGCAGGAGAGGGTCAGAGAGTGCGCAGGCACGACGCAGGAGAGGGTCAGAGAGTGCGCAGGCACGACGCAGGAGATGCTCAGAAAGTGCGCAGGCACGACGCAGATGGTCAGAAAGTGCGCAGGCACGACGCAGATGGTCAGAGAGTGCGCAGGCACGACGCAAGAGAGGGTCAGAGAGTGCGCAGGCACGACGCAAGAGAGGGTCAGAGAGTGCGCAGGCACGACGCAGGAGAGGGTCAGAGAGTGCGCAGGCACGACGCAGGAGAGGGTCAGAGAGTGCGCAGGCACGACGCAGGAGAGGGTCAGAGAGTGCGCAGGCACGACGCAGGAGAGGGTCAGAGAGTGCGCAGGCACGACGCAGGAGAGGGTCAGAGAGTGGTTATATGCTTCAGAAAAGGGGCATAGACAGGAGACACAAGCCTGCTAGAGATCACTACTGTGATATTTCTCTAAGTAAGAACAGAAAAAAGTAAGATCATGGTAAAGAAACACACCAAGTCATTTAAGTATTAGTCTACAGAATGTTTCCTTCTCTGACCTGTGAAAAGACCTAGGTAAGGAAAACACAGTCTGATTCTTTCAGGGGCCCTGAATTCTATACCAAAGGGCCACCTATCCCCCCAGACCGAGCAGCCAGCCCTTATTCCATAAGGTAAGCCTTTGCTAGACCCTGAGTGGTGAGCATTGGTCATAGAAATACTATGACAGCCCATATTCTGTCACTGAAATCAATGACATTCATTGCGGGCTGTCAGTTCCGGCTCTAGGACCCACCGGTGACACCTCTCATGCGTCTCCTTGACAACGCGTGTCACTAAAGTGGTCGCACTAAGGAAGGCCCGCCAAGCAGTTAGGTTGTAGAATGCAGCGTCACACTCACCCGCACCTGTCTTCTCAGCGCCACACTGGAGGAACAATGCTCCGCGCTGTCCCCGGCTTCACACTACTGGAACGTCAGCTGACTCAGGGACGCCGCCAACACACACAGAACAGGGGTGTATGACAACCATCCAAAGGCGCGACCAACCTGCGGCCTGTGTCGGCACCCTGTGAATTTGGGCGAATATTTGCAGCTCATAGGAAACATATTTCATTCATTACATATGTGAAGTATCCTCTAAATTGCATCTATATTAATGGAACCAATAGTGCTGCACCCCTTTCTCGGCGACAGCTCGTGTTGGTACAGTCCAAACCCCGCCCTCTTCCGTGGCCAGTCGTATCGGAGAACAGAGAACCTGTTACTGCTGAGGGGCCTCTGGAATGGGGGCGGTGCCTGGGGACTGGCGTCACCCTGGGTGAAGTTGGGCAGAGGTTAGAGTTTTATTAAAGGGACAGTAGGTTGTGATGTTACGTAACGAGCGTAGGAGGATGCGTGCAGCAACGTGCAACACTGTGAAATACCACGATCTTCAGAATGAGTGTATTATGATGAAAATGTAAAGTAACCTGGAAGTACAGCAGGGAATAAGAGCTACAGTACTACTCTCTTACATAATAGAGGAAATGAAGACACTCTGATTTGAGTTCAATCACTGATATTGATGGTGGTGATTTTACGTACAATCGTATTGATTCATTTACCATCTGGGAGAAAAAGGCATTAGAAAGTTCAATCAAGGACCAAAGCGCTAAATAAAATACTTTGATACGATCGGACCATATAATCAAAATTGATCGAAAACAAGTTTTGAAAAATGTGTAAAATGGTCTGTGCATCTTAAAAAAAATCAATACATAAACAAAAAAGTGCAATAACATTCATATGTCTTTTACCACTTAAGCCCCGGACCAAAATGCAGCTAAAGGACCTCGCCCCTTTTTGCGATTCGGCACTGCGTCGCTTTAACTGACAATTGCGCGGTTGTGAGACGTGGCTCCCAAACAAAATTTACGTCCTTTTTTTTTTCCACAAATAGAGATTTCTTTTGGTGGTATTTGATCACCTCTGCGGTTTTTATTTTTTGCGCTATAAACAAAAATAGAGCGACAATTATGAAAAAAATGCAATATTTTTTACTTTTTGCTATAATAAATATCCCCCAAAAATATATAAAAAAAAATGTTTTCCTCAGTTTAGGCCGATACGTATTCTTCTACCTATTTTTGTTAAAAAAAATCGCAATAAGCGTTTATCGGTTGGTTTGCGCAAAATTTATAGTGTTTACAAAATAGGGGATAGTTTTATTGCATTTTTATGATTTTTTTTTTTTTTTTACTACTAATGGCGGTGATCAGCGATTTTTTTCACGACTGCGACATTATGGCGGACACTTCGGACAATTCTGACACATTTTTGGGACCATTGTCATTTTCACAGCCAAAATTGCATTTAAAATGCATTGTTTACTGTGAAAATGACAATTGCAGTTTGGGAGTTAACCACAAGGGGGCACTGAAGGAGTTAGGGTTCACCTAGTGTGTGTTTACAACTGTAGGGGGGTGTGGCTGTAGGTCTGACGTCATCGATCGAGTCTCCCTATAAAAGATTTAAAATGCATTGTTTATTGTGAAAATGACAATTGCAGTTTGGGAGTTAACCACAAGGGGGCGCTGAAGGGGTTATGTGTGACCTGAAGTGTGTTTACAACTGTAGGGGGGTGTGACTGTAGGTGTGACGTCATCGATTATGTCCCCCTATATAAGGGATCACACGATCAATGACGGAGCCACGGTGAAGAACGGGGAAGCTGTGTTTACATACAGCTCTCCCCGTTCTTCAGCTCCGGGGACCGATCGCGGGACTCCAGCGGCGATCGGGTCCCGCGGTCCCGGTCACGAAGCTTTGGACCGGGTTGCAGGCGCCCGTGACCCACGGCGTATATGTGCAGGAGGCGGTCCTTAAGTGGTTAACTAATGTGAAATAAAAAAAGTCAAAATCCAGTGCACGCCTTTTCATTTAAAGTGGCTGTGAACCCTTATATATACAGGACCTTACGAAAGGGAATAACTCCGTGATGGTGAAATGGTCTCCAATAGCAGAGGAATCTTTTCAAGTCTTGAAGAAGGCTCTTTATGCACAGTCAGTGTTGTACTCCCCCCATTTCTAAAAAGATTTTTTGGTTCAGACGGATGCGTTTGAATTAGGTATCGGGGCAGTACTATCACAGCTACTCAATGGGGAAGAACACCCTGTGGTGTACCTAAGCAGAAAGCTCACTGACCATGAGAAAAAGTATGCAGTCATTGAAAAGGAATGTTTAGCCATAAAGTGGGCCGCGGACGTGCTAAGGTACTATTTGTTCGGGCGAGGACGTGCTAAGGTACTATTTGTTAGGGTGATAGTTTGATCTAATAACTGACCATGCTCCCCTGAAATGGATGGCACAAAAGAAGGAGACTAATAGACGGGTGAACCATTGGTTTTTGTCTCTACAGGATTACTCCTTCACTGTAAAACACAGGCCAGGTGTTGAGATGGGCAATGCAGATGCCCTGTCCCGTGTTTACTCCTGTTGGGCCACAGGTGTTCCAACCCTGGGATTGAAACAAGGGGGGAGGATATGTAGCTAAGCGTCCCAGAGAGAGCCTGGGAAAGTCCTGTTCCGGGGTTTATACATCTCCCAGGCTCCACACATACAAGTTCAGGGATCTCTGATCCATGGTCCAGTTTGGATCTTGGTCCTCTCCCCCAGGCCAATTTAAACTCACGTGACCTGTGACAGACAGCCTGTGCTCTCAGCCTGGGAAACACAGACAGCACTGGTGTGTGAGAGCAACAAGGGGTTAATCCATACCTCCCAACTTTCTGAGATGGGAATGAGGGACACCTATCAGCAAAAGTATGCAGGCATAGGACACACCCCTTGCCACGCCCCCTTAAAGGAGAATTGTACAAAAAAATAAGATTGGTTAAACCCACAAGTGCTTTTTTTACCACTACTATTTCTTTATATTGGCTTTTGGAATTTACAAATGCAGCAATTTAGAAATCAGATGAAAGTTTAGTGCGGGAAACACTTTATGAAAGATAAAAAGTACATTTTATATACAACTATATAGATCAGACCAAAATGAGGGACAAATGAGGAGAATGAGGGACAGAGGGACATTGCTCCAAATCAGGGACAGTCCCTCAAAATCAGGGACAGTTGGGAGGTATGGTTAAAGCGGTGGTTCCCCCTAAAACTAATTTCTAACAATAGATTCGTAAGACCCGTTACACTGCGGGTAGGCTGGCTTTTTTTTTTTTTTTTCCGTACATACCGAGATCTCCCCGTCTCGTCCCTAGGCGGTGGGCGGAACTAGTTGATTGACGTTCCTCGGAGGGGCGCGTACGTGACGTCACGACTTTCCGAAAGAAGCCGAACGTCGCTGCGCATGCGCCGTATAGAGCCGGCTCTATACGGCGCATGCGCAGCGACGTTCGGCTTCTTTCGGAAAGTCGTGACGTCACGTACGCGCCCCTCCGAGGAACGTCAATCAACTAGGAACGCCCACCGACAAGGAACGAGACGGGGAGATATCGGTATGTACTAAAAAAAAAAAAAAAAAAAGCCAGCCTACCCGCAGTGTAACGGGTCTTACGAATCTATTGTTAGCAATGTGTTTTAGGGGGAACCACCCCTTTAATCTGAGTCTATGGAAGCTGTAGGCTTGCTTAGCCTGGTAGTTAGGACCTGTATATATTGTACAGTGCCGAGACACAGCTAGGTTATTGTTTTGCTACTTTTGTTTCTATTTGTTTTGTTTTTTTGGAACACTGTACAGCACCTGTATATTGACTTGTATATAACACAAATAAACACTGTACTGTTTGTCACTACTTCACTGGAGTTGGTATCTGTGGTACCTGTCCCCCAAGTTACTATATATATATATATATATATATATATATATACTCCATTGTCAAAAGTATCGTGACACCTGCCTTTACAAGCTCATAAACGTGAGTCCTCACCGCAACCCAATGAAACACCTTTGGGATGAATTAGAGCGGAGACTGCAAGCCAGGCCTTCTCATCCAACATCAGCGCCTGACCTCTCAAATGGAAGAAGAATGGTCAAACATTCCCATAGACACACTCCTAAACCTTGTGGACAGCCTTCCCAAAAGAGTTGAAACTGTTATAGCTGCAAAGGGTGGGCCAACTCAAAATTGGGCCCCACGGACTAAGACTGGGATGCCATTAAAGATCGGGTGTGTTAAGGCAGACGTCACAATAATTTTGACAATATAGTGTGTGTGTGTATCATTATGTGTATATATATATATTATGTGTATATATATATTATATATATATATATATATATATATATATATATCAATTAAAACACCCATGGTTTACTGTGACATGTCACATGTTCTATAGTTTCAAACTGGTTAGGGTGCTGCCCGTACTTCAAGTCATAGGAATGTGAGTGTAAATAAGTGGAAGGCAAAAATCTTCAACATGTGCCAAATTCCTAAATTTGAGATCTGGGTGTATTGATCCTTATGATGCAATACATACGTAACAATCGGATTTAGGAGTTGCAGAAAAACGATATCAAGCTTGTGTATTATATAGTCAGTAGAGTACTGATGAAAGGGTTCTGTAATAGTCCTATGCCCTACCTTTTAGTGAGAGCAATTGAGTTTGCAGAAAGGGAAACACCTTACCATAATATCTCACATGACAGTGACACCACCATGAAACATAATCTTTTGTAACCAGAGTTCATATTTGTCTTTGCTACATGTGCAGTAGTAAATGTTGCAATCATTTTGAACACTTTATTTTAATGCACACCTACAGTGCCTTGAAAGGGTATTCATACCCCTTGACATTTTGCAAATTTTTTCAAGTTACAACCAAAAATGTAAATCTATTTTATTGGGATTTTATGTGATAGACCAACACAAAGTGGCACATAATTGTGAAGTGGAAGGAAAATGATTAATTGTTTTCAAATTTGTTTGTGTGGCGTGCATTTGTATTCAGCCCCCCTGAGTCAATACTTTGTAGAACCGCCTTTCACTGTAATTACAGCTGCAAGTCTTTTTGGGGAAGTCTCTATCAGCTTTGCACATCTAGAGAGTGACATTCTTCTTTGAAAAATAACTCAATCTTTGTCAGATTGGATGGAGAGCATCTGTGAACAGCATAGGTGTGCGCAGCCTATTGTATTAGGGTGTGCACCCCAAAGCTAAAACACACGTGAACACCACCTGCTGTCACAGGGAGGAGGCTCTGGTGGTGGGAGACAGTTGATTGGGAGCATATTTTGTTACATCCTAAGAATAGGTGTAATGTGTTCCTACAGTTGAACCTAGCCTTTAATATAATGGGGGGGGGGGGGGGATTTACACTGCCCACTGGGACCCCAACCCCCCACCTGGTGCCACCCCTGGATAATGCACATGGGGTGATTAGGGTGTGCCCAGGCACATCCGGCACACCCTGTGCGCACGCCTATGGTGAACAGCAATTTCCAAGTCTTGCCACAGATTCTCAATTGGATTTAGGTCTGGACTTTGGGCCATTCTAACACATGAATATGCTTTGATCTAAAACATTCCATTGTAGCTCTGGCTGCATGTTTAGGGTCGTTGTCCTGCTGGAAGGTGACCCTCCACCCCAGTCTTAAGTCTTTTGCAGACTCTAACAGGTTTTATTCTAAGATTGCCCTGTATTTGGCTCCATCCATCTTGCTATCAACTCTGACCAGCTTCCCTGTCCCTGTTGCAGAAAAGCATCCCATCAACATGATGCTGCCACCACCATGTTTCATGGGTGATAGTGTATTCAGGTTGATGTGCAGTGTTAGTTTTCCACCACAAATAGTGTTTTGCTTTTAGGCCAAAAAGTTAAATTTTGGTCTCCTCTGACCAGAGCACCTTCTTCCACGTTTGTTGTGTCCCCCACATGGCTTCTCGCAAACTGCAAACGGGACTTTTTATGGCTTTCTTTCAACAGTGGCTTTCTTCTTGCCACTCTTCCATAAGGGCCAGATTTGAGTAGTGCACAAATTATAGTTGTCCTGTGGAGATTCTCCCCCCGAGCTGTGGATCTGCAGAGTTATGATGGGCTTTTTGGCTGCTTCTCGGATTAATGCTCTCCTTGCCCGGCCTGTCAGTTTAGGTAGACGGCCATGTCTTGGTAGGTTTTCAGTTGTGCCATACCCTTTCCATTTGTAGATGATGAATTGAACAGTGCTCCGTGAGATGTTCAAAGCTTGTGATATTTTTTATAACCTAACCCTCCTTTAAACTTCTCCACAACTTTATCCCTGACCTGTTGTTATGAATCTGCAGTAATGATTCATGCCCTGTCTGCTTACCTCTCTGCGTGTCTTCAGCTTAGAGACCATGCGCTTCTCACCTGTGTCTTTAAGTAATCTTCCCTCAGAAGGGCTCGACCCAAGCCCCTAACAGGAAACACTATTTAAACTTATGCACTGCAAGCCAAGCCTTGCCGATCAACATTGTGTTAGGCTCAGGGGCGGACTGACCATTGAGTCACTCAGGCACTGCCCGAGGGCCCCATGCCACTAGGGGGCCCCATCAGGGTTGCCAGGCTCAGTAAAACCAGGGACAGTATGTAAAAATCTATGTTTTTTTAGATCTGTCCCCGATATGTCCGAAACCGACATGCTTTTGATGTGAAAATCCCGAGATTTTAGCTGCCCCGCCTCCTGGCGTGGTGGCCATCTGTAAGCCCAGGGGCCCCATAATATTCTATTGCCCAGGGGCCCCATGAGTTGTCAGTCCACCCCTGGTTAGGCTTCCTATATAATTTTCCATCTGTCAGGCAAGGCTTTAGCCTGGGCTGCCCCACTGTGGAAAAATAATGTCTAGTTTCTTGAAACTCTTTCGGGAACATCTTTGAGGAACCAGGTTGTGTCTCTTCAGCGGCCAGAGCCCTTTTATGCTTCCACCAAGAGTGTGCTTCTGTGTATGCTCTTCATTTTCGTATACTAAGTGCTGAGCTGGAACAACGAGGCATTGGTCAATTTTTCCCTTGAACGACGAATTTGCGGGAAGAACCATCTCCGTTGATCTGGATGATGTGATCTCCCTGTGTAACCAGATCAATATTTGCTTTTAGGAAAGGACCTTAAAAGAGACACCAGCACTCCTTGGTTCTGAGGTCCCCCTCTCTCCAACCGGTGGAACATCCCCTGCCAGCTGAGAAACCTATGCAGTTGGGCCAGACAAGGCTATCTCCCGAGGAACTTGCTAGGCGCAGAACTCTGGGCATGTGTCTCTATTGTGGGGGCAAAGGTAATTTTCGTGATACTTCGTCCGGGAAACACTTGGGTCTAATGCATCTGTAAGGTGGAGTATTGGACCTAGAAATATCACCTTCCTTCTTTTGGTGTTCCTTCATGTTGGCGCTTACTCTCATTCGGTCTTGGCATATCTGGATTCTGGAGCCACTGGCAATTTTATGGACTGGAGAACTGCATGTTCCTTGAAACTTACCCTTTTTCCTCTCACCACTCCATTGGTGGCCTCGGCGAATGATTGCACTGTTCTCCCAGGCGACCCTATCCGCTTCCAGACTCTTCCTGTTAGGATGTCAGTAGGGATACTCCACCAGGAGTGGATATCCTTCCTTATCTTACCTAAGGCCTCAAATCCTATCGTATTGGGTCTTCCTTGGTTACGGCTCCATTCTCCACACATTGACTAGACTTCTGGGAAGATCCTGGCTTGGGGTTCCTCCTGTTTCTCATCTTGCCTACTCAAGGTTGTCCCAAAAAAGAGACTTCTTGTTGCCACCATCTCAATATCTTCTGCTCTTCGCACTGCATATAGAAATTTCCAGGATGTGTTCTGCAAAAAGTCAGATGAGGTGCTCTCTCCTCACAGATCCTTTGACTGTGCTATTGACCTTGTTCTATTGACTCTGCCCAGGGGTCATACCTGCCTCTTGTCCATCCCAGAGACCCAGGCCATGTCTGAGTATGTCGCTGAAAATCTAAAGAAAGGGTTCATACATAAGTCCTCATCACCTGCGGGAGCAGGGTTATTTTTTGTTGCCAAAAAAGATGGTACTCTAAGACCCTGCGTTGACTATCAAGGCTTAAACTCGGTGACTATTTTATACTAAGTTGGATCTTGGGTGCATACAATCTGATCCGGATACGGGAAGGTCGGCGAATGGAATGCTGCGTTTAACACTAGAGATGGGAATTACGCATACTTGATTATGCCCTTTTATCTGTGTAATGCCCCAGATGTGTTCCAAAACGTTGTCAACAAAGTCTTCAGGGATCTACTTTTTGTAGTCATATATCTGGATGACATTCTTATCTTTTCGGAAAATCTGCCTGATTGTACTTCATCGCCTTAGAGAAAAAAATCTGTATGCCAAGCTGGAAAAATGTTCTTTTGAATGTTCTGAGGTCCTGTTTCTGGGATGCTTTGTCTCTAGTTTGGGTCTTCGTATGGATCCTGGAAAGGTCTCGTCATTACCAACTGGCCTCTTTCTGCTAGGCTCAAGGTCACACAGCGATTTCTTGGGTTCACTAATTATTATGGGCAGTTCATTAGAAATTACTCCTCCATTGCTGTGCATATTATCGCCTTGACCAAGAAGGGTGCAAATGCCAAGGAGTGGCCCCCTGAAGATGTCTCTGCGTTTCATGATTTGAAACAGGCCTTAGGTCCAGAAATATCCCGGGGATCCATTTTTTTTATTGAAGTGGACACTTCTTCGACTGGAGTGGGAGTAGTGCTTCTTTAATTCTTTGAGGAAAAACATCAACCATGTGCATTTTTTCTCCAGAAATGTTTTCTCAGGCAGAGAAAAATTACACTATTGGTGTTCTAGAGCTTTTTGCAATTAAATTGGTGTTAGAGGAGTGGCATCATATCTTGGTGGGTTCCCCTCACTCCATAACAATTTTAACGGATTATAAAACTCCTCAGTACTTACAGAATACCAGACGACTGAATCCCAGACAGGCCAGGTGGATTGTTTTTTCTTTTCCTGTTTTAATTTCACAATTACGTACAAACCTAGTTCCTGCAACAGTCAGGCTGATGCACTCTCTAGGTCATTTGAAACTCTGGAAGAGGAGCCCACCTCTGAACCTAAACCGATCATTCTGACCTTTGGCATTCTTGCTCATTCTACCACCATGGAGTCAAAAATTTGTCCTGGCAAGACCTTCATCCCCACTGAGCTAAAAGCTAAGGGCCAGATCCACGAAGCCCGGGCGCAACTTAACTTTTCGGATTTAAGTTACACCGCCGCAATTTTTCCAAGTTAGTGCCCGATCCACAAAGCACTTACCTGGAAATTTGCGGCGGTGTATCCTAAATCCGGCCGACGCAGGGCGGGCCAATTCAAATGGGGCGAGTCCCATTTAAATTAGGCGCGCTCCCGCGCCGGACGTACTGCGCATGCTCCGTTTCCGAACTCCCGCCGTGCTTTGCGCGCCGTGACGGAATTTTTTCGAACGGCGACGCGCGTAGCGTAATTCCGTATTCCCGGACGGCTTACGCAAACGACGTTGATTTTTAAATTTCGACGCGGGAACGACGGCCATACTTTAGACAGCAATACACTTGCTGACTAAAGATAGGGCAGCAAAAAAAAGTGTAAATTTGCGACGGGAAACTATACTAGCGGCGACGTAGCGAACGCGAAAAACCGTCGTGGATCGCTGTAACTCCTAATTTGCATACCCGACGCTGGTTTACGACGTGAACTCCCCCCAGCGGCGGCCGCGGTACTGCATCCTAAGATCCGACAGTGTAAAACAATTACACATGTCGGATCTTAGGGATAACTATGCGTAACTGATTCTATGAATCAGCCGCATAGATAGAAACAGGGATACGACGGCGTATCAGCAGATACGCCTGCGTATCCCTTTTGTGGATCTGGCCCTAAGATCCTTAGTTGGAGACATGATTCCAAGGTGGGAGGTCATGCTGGGTTCCTCCGATCCTTCCTGTTCATCAGTTGCCACTAGTGTTGGTCTACTCTCCACCCAGATGTCAAGGACTTTGTTAAGGCTTGTCGTGTCTGTGCCCAGTCTAAATCCTCCACACAAGCTCCTGCTGGTCTTCTCATGTCCTTGCCCATTCCTAAGGAGCTCTCATCTCACATTGCCATGGACTTTATCCCTGATCTTCCATCATCTGAGAATAATATGGTCAGTTGGGTGGTAATCGATCAGTTCTGTAAGATGGCTCATTTTGTTCCTCTTCCATGTCTCCCATCTGCTTCCTGCTTTGGTTCCCATTTTTGTTTGAGAAATCTTCCACCTCCATGGGGTTCTTTTCCATAATGTTTTGAACAGGGGTGTTCAATTTATATCTCACTTTTGCAGAGCCTTTTGCAAATCCCTCAATATTGTCCTGGATTTTTCCTCTTCTCACCACCTTCAATCCAATGGACAGACTGATAGGGTTCATCAGGAGTTAGAGATCTTTCTCCACACCTTAGTTTCTGCTCATAATGATTAGTGGTCCTCTCATCTCCCGTGGGCAGAATTCTCTCACAGTAATCATGTTAACATCAGTTCTCAAAAAACACCCTTTCTCACAGTTTAAGGAAGACACCCTCTGCTCCCTCTTCCTATGACATGTTCTCTGGACATTCCAGCTTTGACCATGCTTCAAGAATCTTTAAATTCTATTTGGGGTGACGTTCATCATTCCCTCTCCGGCAGCTGCTGACAGGTTCAACGGTTTTGCCGACCGTCGCAGGCGTAAGCCGCCTGCTCTACAGCCCGGAGACAAAGTCTGTCTTTCAACCAGGAACATCAAGCTCCGGGTTCCTTCTCTGAAATTTTCCCCAAGATTCATTGGCCCATACACTATCATTTCTAAGCTAAGTCCGGTTTGTTTTAAACTTCAGATACCTAAAAGCCTCAAGATTTAAAACTCCTTTCATGTTTCCCTTCTGAAGACTTTATTCCTCAATAAGTTTTCTCGTCCCCGCCCAACCACGATTCCAGTCTCTAAGAATAGTCATGAGTACAAGGTTAGTCAAATTCTATATTCTTGGCTCTGTAAAGGCATTCTTCAGTACCTTGTACATTGGAAAGGGTTTGGTCCTGAGGAGAGGTCTTTGATACCTGCATCTGATGTCTTTGCTCGTCTTTTGAGGAGGTTTCATTTGGGCTTTCCCTCCAAGCCTGGGCCCAAGTGGGGGAAGAGGAGGCCTTGTAGGGGGGTACTGTCATCAATCTGCAGTAATGATTCATGCCCTGTCTACCTGCGTACCTCTCTGCTTGTTTTCAGCTTAGAGACTGTGCGCTTCTCACCTGTGTGCTTAAGTAATCTTCCCTCAGCAGGACTCCACCCCAGCCTCTAACAGGAAACACTATTTAACCTTGTGCACTGCAAGCCAAGCTGCCAAGACCCCTGATATTTCACCAAATCCCACCACCAAAAAATAAAAAATAATATGTTGTAAAAAAATAAATAAAATACAATTGTGAAAAATAATATAATAAAAATAAACTACTAACACTGTCCACTGCCCTACTGACATCGTCCACCACTCTTACTGACTGACACCATTCAATGTCCTACTGACACCGTCCACTGCCCTATTGACACTGTCCACTTTCCTTAATATTTAGTAAGGGCTTGCTAGTAAATGTCTTTAAAAAAATAAAAGCTCTGAACCGGCGATCTCTTTCATGTTATTAAGGTCGCTACCTCTCAAAGGTTGCCTACCCCTGACATAGGGAATAAAAAGTCCTGTATGTGATGCATTTTTGGTGACAGGTTTGCTTTAATGAGGCATCAAGGAGCTAAAATACAGCTGCTACCAGGATGTGTGAAAACGATAAGGTGGCGTCAGAGCTGCCAAATCACTTCAATCTGACAGCCAACAGTCAGCTTGTCAGATTTACATAGCTGCCAAGAGTGTGTGTAAAACCTCCTGCTGCCACTGATGTACAATACACAAAAATGGCAGTAAAAAGGTTGAATATATTACTTTTTTAAACAAAAAATATGAGTTTAGTGCCACTTTAAGTTACCCATGGGCCTAAGATGATCAAAGATTTAAAGATTCACAATATGTCTACTAACAGGCAGGGCCGGATTCCTGACAAGGCCACAGAGGCCAGGCCTCGGGGCGGCAGTGGGTGCAGGCAACAGGGGGGGGGGGGTGAAAAAACCCAGCCGGTGTCCTGCCGGAAAAGATCCCCCCGGCGGATAATGACCCCCCTGTACTGCGCAGGTGCAGTACGAACCACAACGGAGCCTCCAAAGTTAGTCGAAGATGAATAACTGAGTCACCTGTTACAGG
The DNA here is from genome assembly GCF_905171775.1 of Rana temporaria. NCBI lineage: Eukaryota > Metazoa > Chordata > Amphibia > Anura > Ranidae > Rana > Rana temporaria. The sequence continues at coordinate 260,174,758 of NC_053490.1, read as the reverse complement.
GCGCCTGCGCAATGACCACGATGCAGCGGCACGCTTCCGATGCTCGCGCAGAGCAAGGGCCGGTGTAATACTGTTATATCCTGCAAGAGGCGGGTGTATTACTGTTATCTCGTGCAAGGGGTGAGTCTGCAAGAGGCGGGTGTATTACTGTTATCTTGTGCAAGGGGCGGATCTGCAAGGGGCGGATCTGCAAGGGGCGGATGTATTATTGTTATCTTGTGCAAGGAGCTGGTATATTATTGTTATCTCGTGCAAGGGGCGGATCTGCAAGGGGCGGGTTTATTACTGTTATAAGGTGTATGGGGCAGATGGCTCTGCAAAGGGCGGGTGTATTACTGTTATATCGTGCAAGGGGTGGATGGCTACAGAAGAGGGCAAATTTTAAAATGATGGACAGAGATGATAAAAATGTTGATGGGCATTTTCAATACTTGTCAGAGTATATTGTTATTATGCTTATGTATTAACAACATGTATTATGGATATACACCATTTAAAAGTAATAAACCCGCCCCTTGCACAAGATAACAGTAATAAACCCGCCCCTTGCACGATATAACAGTAATAAACCCGCCCTTTACACGAGATAACAGTAATACACCCGCCCCTTGCAGATCCGCCCCTTGCATGAGATAACAGTAATACACCCACCCCTTGCACGAGATAACAGTAATACACAAGCGCCCCTTGCTCTGCACGTGCATCGGGAGCGTGCCGCTACAGCTGGCACAATGTTGTGGTCATTTTGGGGCGGCATTGAAGGACCCTGCTTTGAGGCAGCAAAGGGAGTAAATCCGGGCCTGGTAACAGGTGTATTTTAATTAAAATAGGGTAAGAAAGAGAGTTAAAATCCCTGTCAGGGTTTTTATGCCATCCCTGTACCATTGGGGAGATTTCCCTTTCACTTTTTGCATGCTTTACCCAACATAACTACGGTTAGTGGAAATCTTTCTAAAGGGTTGGAAATCTCCTCTGAGACAGCTGTCCCTGTTGGAAGACACCTTCTATTCCTGTTCTGGTGACAACTTCAGGTTTTGGATCTCCCATTCTGTCCTGAGGACATTGGTCACCTGGACAAATCAAGAGGGTAAATCTTCCCAGCGGTGACATCCCAGTGAGAGCAATACAAATCTGACAAATAAATGGACGAGAACTGGACAGCCGCACTCCAAAATCACTTAAAAAATGTTCTTTTTATTTTTCAACTGCACAAACAGTCACTGCAAACCAACAAGATACAGTATGGCCGACGCGTTTCGCACTTACAGTCAGTGCTTAGTCATGGCTGAGCCATGACTAAGCACTGACTGTAAGTGCGAAACGCGTCGGCCATACTGTATCTTGTTGGTTTGCAGTGACTGTTTGTGCAGTTGAAAAATAAAAAGACAACTTTTTTAAGTGATTTTGGAGTGCGCCTGTCCAGTTCTCGTCCATTTATTTGCTATCATTAGCATTGCCAGCACCTTGGTGGTTCAACAACCCTTGATTGCTCACGGGGCTCACCTGGAGCGGTGAGATATCTGTCTGTTTGTACAAATCTGACAAAGATTTTATTCTTTCATCTTTTAATCCAAGACTAAAAAAACAAAGTAGAGACTTTAGATACATGTTAATTGTTAAAGACCTTTTTCTACTTGTTAATGTATACACTTTAATGGCTAAAGGTTCACTTAAAGTGATATTAAAGCTGTGCATTTTTTTTACATTAAAATAACAAACATGTCATTCTTACCTGCCTTGTGCAGTAGCTTTGCACAGATAAGTTCTGATCCTCCTCTTCTCGGGTCCCCTATCAGACCCTCCCTCATGCCGAATGCCCCCAAAGCATGCAGCACAAGAGCCTCAGAAAGCCAATGCTCCCGTGCACAGCACTGGGAGAAGATCAGGCATGAAGGTAAAAATCTTGAGCCTTTCGAACCACTTTAAAGTGAGGTTAGAGATCATTCGTATAAGCAGCCTCTTGACTGTACAAAACCAGCCAGCCTTCAATTAAGTCTAAAGCCAAAACTTTTTAATTTGCTTAGCATGCCATCAAGTGTCCCATTCAAGAATTTTCTTTACCTACTGTTCCACAACGGGAAGTGGGAGAAAAGTTAGGTAAATCTCATCTAATGGCGCGTACACACGACTGTTTTTCATGACGAGAAAAATGCAAAATTGGTCATTAAAAACGATCGTGTGTAGGCTCCGAAGCATTTTTCCTGACGTGAAAAATGGGCATTAAAAATTTAGAACATGTTTTTTCTCGACGTTTTTTAACTTTGTAATTTTTCGCGTCGTGAAAAATGGTTGTGTGTAGGCATTAACGATGGGGAAAAAACGCGCATGCTCAGAAGCAAGTAATGAGAAGGGAAATTTGCATAATCAAGCCCAAAGGGTGGCACCATTCGAATGGAACTTCCCCTTTATAGTGCCGTCATACATGTTGTACGTCACCGCGCTTTGCTCAAGCATTTTTATTTCATGTGTATGCAAGGCAGGCTTGACAAGAATCATGTCGAGAAAAACGTCGTTAAAAACGGTCATTAAACATGACATTAAAAACGGTCGTGTGTACGCGGCATTAGACATTTGTCACCAAAACAAGTGTTCATTTTGGAAGATATCCCTACTCTGTGTCCTAGTAGCAGCCAAGATCTGAATCTTTCTAGCAAGGACACAGTGAGCACTAAAGGGCTCTAATCTTTCCACATTCTAGCCAAAACTTAAAAAAATATTTTGTCTTTAGTTACACTTTATTGGAAAGACGATTTTTCCTTCCTCCTCTTTGCAATGACTTATTAATTGAAGCCACCACTTTTTTCTCTGCGCATGAGACTTCAAGGGCTCTTTCACATTTTCTTCCATGCTACAATGCACTGGTGTACTGTACATTGTGTAGAGGCGTGTTATGTGTTGTCGCAATGCATCAGGCTGTTTTTGGGGGGTTTTGTTTGTACTTTATTGAAGTGTCAAAAAACGACATTTCATTTAACTGTTTGCTGCATTTTTACAATGCACTCTGTGCTGCATTTTTAGGACATGCACACCAACACGGATGTATGTGTCTTTGCATTGAACCTGTGTTGATCTGCATACATTAACAGACATGGGGTGAACAAGACCCTAAATTTAGTATTCAGATATCTTCCAACTGCCCCTCTTTTCAGTACACATTCTTTTTAGAGTTGGTTGTTGGTGGCTGTGGACTGTGAGGACAAAAGACAAGCATTAAGAAAAACATGGCACTTATAAGAGACCATTACACAATCTGTCTGGAGATTTCTGGATTGGGCAGCTGTCATCTCATGTTTATAGGCTATGTTTAAAGTGGAGTTCCACCCATAAATATAACATTACATCAGTAGTTTTAAAAAAAATGTCATTAGTCCTTTAAGAAAAACATATTTTTTTTTAGATGCCTTCAAAGTGTTGTTGCTAGGCAGAATAGTTAATCTTCCCACTTCCTGTACCTAGGTGCTTAAGCTTCACCGCACAGACTCCTGGGAATGTAGTGGGTGTAACTTTCCAGGAGTCTGTGCACTCCCCAGTCTCGAAGAATCATGTGACTTGGACAGTACAGGTGCTGAAGCCTGATCTGAAACCTATTACATTGCTTGTGCAGCACTGAGCATGTGCGAGGTCTGCAAGGCTGAAATCCAGGAAGTCATACAGTCTGGCTTCATGATGCCCACACTTAAGATGGCCCCAGTCAATTTCTATTTTATAAAGTGTCTAAATGCTGTAACAACCTAACAAAACGGACCTTAGTTTACAGACTAACTTTACTAGAATACATTAAGCTTGTGTATTACAGGGGTATTTATATTTAAAAAGTGAAATTGTGGCCGGAACTCTGCTTTAACTGGAGTTATATAGTCATATATTATATAGTCATTATTACTATTATTATAATACAGGATTTACAGTTTACACAGCGCTTTACAACATAAGGGCAGACAGTACAATTACAATACCATTTAATACAGTAGGAATCAGAGAGCCCTGCTCCTTTAGAGCTTACAATCTAAGAGGGAGGGTCAAGAGATACCAAAGGTTATAACTGTGGCGGATGAGCTGATGGAGAAAATAAATGTACAGTTGTTAGGTAGAGTTTTCAGGGATCGGCTGAAAGGGGACAGAGTAGGAGATAGTCGGACAGAATGGGGTAGGGAGTTCCAAAGGATAGGAGAGGCTCCGGAGAAGTCCTGGAGGCATACATGGGATGAGTTGACAAGGGAGTTAGAGAGCAGGAGGTTATGGGAAGAATGAAGAGAACGATTTGGTTGGTATTTTGAGACTAGGTTAGTGATGTAGCTGGGGGCAGATTTGTGGATGGCTTTGTAAGTTGTTGCTAGTATCTTGAATTCATTTTGTAGGGTGTGCAGAAGTAGTGGGGGTATTGGCATAGACGGTTAGCTGACACTGAGCGGTTTGTAAGGTGGATGATAGACATGTGCAATTTTTTTAGTTACGAATACGTTTTCCATCAATTTTTGTTATTTTAGTTGATTTGTTAACATACGAATGAACGAACGAACGGTTTAGCGCAGTTAATAACGAATAACGATATTTTCAAAATAACGAATATGGAAAACAACGAAGATACGAAAGAAGAAAGAAACGAAAACATAGAAACAACGAAAATACCCAACCCAAAAAAAAAAAAAATTACGAAAAACAAAATGAACGAAAATGCAAACTTACTAATATTCGAAGACCGAAAAGAAAACAACCGAAATGCCGAACAAAGAATAAAAAACGAAAATCAAACCTAACGAAAAATAAATTACGAATCTTCGGAAAACGAAAATTAAAACAACGAAAATACAAAATAATGTAAATTAGCTTTCATTAGTACTGAAATATTTCTGGACATTGACCAATAGCCACTGAGCACTGTCCCTTTCCTCTGAAGAGGTTTGTTCCTTCCCCCAATGAGCTTCTTTCTCATTACCTCCTGGCTCCTTGTGTCTTTTTCTGTGTTAGACTGCAGTGCATCTAATTTCTAGATTTGTATTTGTAATATCTGACATATTTTAGTTTTCTTCTACGTCAGACTTCATTCTAGACAGGGTGTGTGTGCTAACTAAGACAGTCAAGTCAATCACAGTAAAGTGAGAATTACAAAATTATGACGAGTAGTGTGTCGAATGAACGTAAAATGTATTCTAACAGAATTACGAATGCAGAAGGGGCGTGGTCTGGACATGGCTGAGTGAGGACGTGTGCCTGAGGAGCTCCCGGTCCGACCCGTCCTTACCCAGCTTTTCAGAAAATACCTACTGGTTTTAACCGGCATGTACTCTGCTGGTAAGAGGAGAGGAAAGACGCAGCAGCGAGTACCTCCCAAGTCCAGCAGAAGCGGGGATATACAGAAATTCCTTACCAGCGCCGGCGGCCTCTCTCCGGTCCTCAGGATGGCGGAAGCTAACAGTCAGGGACCACATGGCGTGCAATCCCCGTGGACCTCGTCGCCGGCTCTGCAGCCGCTGGCGGGGCCATCAGGGGGCCTGGACCTCTCGACTCCGGGGATCCTTCAGCCCGAGCAGCAGGAGGGGGTACCATCTACCCTCGCGCCGATGACATGGAGCCCCGATGGAGAGCTGAGGGCATTGCTGCGGGCCTTGCCTACGAAGGCTGACATAGAAGATATCGTGAGCAGAGTAGAGGCAACACACCGTAAAGAGATCGCGGCGGTACAGCAGGAGGTGCAGACCCTATCCACGCGGATGGGAGCCGGGGAAACATCGGTGGCCACGCTTGAGGGCCGGATGTCGGCAATGGAGACGGCAATGGCGGCTCAGGCGAACACTATCCAGGCACAGCAGCTCCAGCTCGAGGAGATCGAGGACCGCAGCAGACGGAACAACCTGCGCCTGAGGGGCCTGCCGGAGGCCACAGGTATGGAGGATCTCAGGGCCTCGGCTATGGAGATCTTTAGGTCCTTAACAGGTGACCACTTCCCTCCCACCTTGGCATTTGACCGGATTCATAGGGCACTGGGCCCCCGATCGACGGACCCAGAGAGACCGAGAGACGTGATCTGCCGGATTCACCAATACTCCCATAAGGAGCTGATTCTTCGGACGGCGTGGGAGAAAGGAGACGTGGAATTTGATGGTGCCACGCTGCGGATCATGCCAGACCTATCCCGGGCAACGCTGCAGCGCCGAGCACTTCTGAGGCCTGTTCTGGAGGCCGCTAGACGCACCGGACTTACATACCGATGGGGGTTCCCGATTTCGGTTACCTTCAAGAGAGCGCAGCACTCCTTCACTCTCAGGTCCCCGGCGGATTTGCCAGACTTGTTTGTTTTTATGGGCATAGACCCCGTCGCGGTGCCGGATTGGCTCCAGCCGCTGCCGCGCTACTCTGCACGCCCGGGGCCACCCGGCAGGAGGAGAGATAGGTCATCTAGCCTGCGGAGGAATCGGCGTAGAACCCATGCCATAGCTGCGGAAGCGGAGAGGGAAGATTAACCAGGAGCGTGGATGAGGTGAGCCCCTGCGGTTGAATGTCCTGCCTTGCCTGGCGTTATCCCACACTCTTAGTTTTGGGCCTCCCCTGACCCGTTCGTGCTCCCCCCCCCGTTGGCTGTTTTATTATATCCTCGTTGCGGCTTTTTCCCCTGTCCCATGTTTGGCCTGGCCCGCGGCACCCCCGGTCCGCATCGTCCCTTGGTTACGCACACCCTGGTTGATCCGCTCTGTTCGGTGGATTCCCATGCCGTCGGGGGGGGGGTGGGGGGGCTACGGGCCGCCCGCGGTGAGAGTTGGGCTCTGGTTTGCCCTGGCCTGAGTGATGTCTGCCCTCCCGCCCCCCAGTAGCTCCATGGCTGCTCCTTTCTCTTCTCTTCCCTTGAGGGGGAGGCTTTCCCTGTTGTGGGTGGTGGGGAGGAGGTGCGGTGTTCCCCCCGGAGACTGAGGTCCCAGTCAGGACTTAGACTCGGCATGCTGACTATGGGGATGCCCGTTTGGATGACGACCTGGAGATGGAAGCATAAAGGAGGCCTGACTGAGTAACATGATCTGCACTGTCTTGAACATGGGGATGCGGGACGAGACTGTGGCAATGATACTGGATTTGCGCGGGGATGGGGGTCTATGGGGGGGTGTGGATTGGAGAGGGGGGGGTTGATGTGTTGCCCCCGGGTGTTGCCTGGGGGAGGGTGAGGGGACTCGCCAAAGGTTCTCTAGGATTTCGTAGGGGTGGGAACATGGTCTGTTTAGAGGAATGTAAGGGGGCGGGACCGCCTCAGTAGTCGGGTGCAAATGTTAAGACTTATGAGGCCTCAGAGTTAGCAGTTCCTCCGGGTTAAAATGCTTCAATTGCTATTGTGTTTAATAGAGTTATGTATGTACATGTTTTAAAGTAGGTTGCTAATATGTTTCTTTCTAGCTGGGAGGGGTGAGGGCGGACTGGGGGGCTCCATCCTTGGTCGATTCCAACCCCTCTCCCAATTAGGACGAAGCCTACATCCTGGGAAAGCCAGGGTGCGCTTCTATACAAACGGATTGTTTGTACATTTAGCTAACGGACGCTTGGTTAGTCCGTTTGGTGACCGTCGTCGCTGACGGCACAAATTCTCTTGCTATTCTTTCCTTTCTTTCCACACTTCACTCTTTCTCTTTTCTATCCTACTTACCCCTTTGGGGGTACCTTTTCCCCCTTTTTACCCCCCCTCCCCCCTGGGCCTGAGGGACAATGGACCACATTAACATTTTCTCTCTGAATGCAAAGGGGCTTAATATTCCCGAAAAGCGTGAATGCTCCTGAATGATATCAGGAGGGCGCGCGCGGATGTAGCGTTTATTCAGGAAACGCATTTCAGGACAGGCAACCCCACTTGCCTTAAAAGCCGACTCTTCCCACACGTGTACCATGCCACGAATGCGGCCGCCAAGTCCAAGGGGGTCTCCATACTGGTTTCGGGGAGAGTCCCCTGGACATGTACTGATACATTGACAGACCCTGACGGAAGGTTTCTATTCATTAAAGGCGTGATCGGGGACGTAAAGGTGACGATGGCCACAATATACGCTCCAAATGACCATCAAGACACGTTTGTTCTTCGGGCAATGAGACGACTGGCAGATTTCCGAGACGGTCTGCTGTTCCTGGGGGGAGACCTGAACGTGCCCTGGTACCGGCGGTAGACACTTCCTCGGGTACCTCGTCATTGAGCGCGGGTGTTCTCAAACGTATTTCACGGAATCTCCACGATTCCCAGTTGATAGATGTCTGGCGGCTACTCCACCACGGAGAACGTGATTATACCTTTTTCTCCTCACCCCACAAGATCTATTCGAGGATAGATTATATGTTTGTCCCTCATAATCAGTTGGAGGGGGTCCGCGCCATCGACATAGGTAATATCACGTGGTCGGACCATGCACCCATTACTATGCGCTACTGCCTCTCACCGGCGGCGTTTCTGAAAACTAGATTCTGGAGACTCAATGAGAGTCTTCTACAAGACCCGACAGTTCTGTCAGATGTGACGAACGAACTGAAACATTACTTTCAAACCAATGATACTGAGGAATGCGACCCGGGGATCCTGTGGGAAGCCCATAAGGCGGTCATACGGGGAACCCTGATTAAACACGGCGCGAGAATTAAAAAAGAACGAGACCGGGTGTTGCTCGAGCTTCTACATAAGATACAGGCAGCAGAGGCAAAACATAAACGTACGCCGGATGCCGCACAGGAAGTAGAACTGATGACTCTCAGGAAACAGGTGATAGACCTGTTGCAATACAGAGCTAAAGCAGCATTGCAGGCCTGTAGGAAGCTATCGTATGAATCAGGCGACAAATGCGGGAAATTGCTGGCTAGATCGGTCAGGAAACAGCGCCTCAATGCATACATTCCCCAGATCATTACCTCCGCGGGGCAGCGGAAATCCACACCATCTCAAATTGTGTCAGAATTTCGAGACTTCTATTCTTCTCTTTATAACCTCACGGTGACCGCCCCAGCCGAATCCGAAATACGGGATTATATATCGGCGTCACGGATTCCCCAGCTGTCGGCTGAGGAGAGAACGGGGCTGGAAGACCCCATTACGGTGGAGGAATTGCAGCAAGCGTTAGGTGGGATGAAACCGGGCAAGGCGCCGGGCCCGGACGGGTTCACGCTTCAGTATTACCGAACACTCTTCCCACTATTGGGCCCTTACATGGTGAGGTTGTTCAACGGTCTGGGAAACGGCGGGCGGTTCCCCAGGGATACTCTCAGAGCGCACATTTCCCTTATACCAAAGGAGGGTAAGGATCCAGCGGCATGTGGCAGCTATAGGCCCATTTCCCTCCTTAATATAGATCTGAAGCTATTTACGAAGATCTTGGCCAATAGACTGTCTCGGTTCATCCCTAGCTTGATTCACTTGGATCAGGTGGGGTTTGTCCCAGGCCGTGAGGCGAGGGACAACACCACTAAAGTGCTCGACCTCATTCATGTGGTTAATACAAGGAAGACCCCCTGTGTGGTTCTTAGCACGGATGCAGAGAAGGCGTTTGACAGGGTGAACTGGTCATTCCTGTCCGCCGTTCTCGAGAGGATCGGCTTGGGACGCAAGATGCTACAGTGGATCCTTAGCATCTACTCTATTCCTTCAGCTCAGGTTAAAGCAAATGGTATCCTCTCAGACTCGTTCCAGATAGCAAACGGAACGAGGCAGGGCTGTCCCCTCTCGCCCCTTCTTTTCGCATTGGCCTTGGAACCCTTTTTGGGTACTGTGAGGTCCAGTCCGGATATAGCGGGGGTGTCTGTGGGAAACGCCCAATACAAAATCTCGGCCTACGCGGATGACCTTCTGTTCACACTAACTAGCCCTACAGTGTCTCTCCCGAACCTACTCAAGGAATTTGACAGGTATGGGAAACTCCAACCTGAAAATCAATTTTGATAAATCCGCAGCGATGGGGTTCAATATGCCCATAAGTAGGCTGGGCGCATTGCAATCACTCTTTAGATTCAAGTGGTCCGACACCTCCCTTTTGTACCTGGGAACCTTGATCCCGAAAGACTTAAAACGCACGTTTGAGCTTAATTTTCCGCCCCTACTGACCAGAACCAGATTGCTCTTGGAGGATTGGGCCGGAGGCCTTCACTCCTGGTTTGGCAAGTGTAATCTGTTGAAAATGTCCATACTCCCGAAGTTTCTGTATCTGTTTCAGGCTCTGCCGATTCGGATTCCGCCCCAGTACTTTAAACAGGTGAACTCTCTCTTCACCAAATTTATTTGGGCAAAATCTAGACCTAGGTTGAAGAGGCGTTATCTTACTCTGCCCAAACGTTACGGAGGATTAGCCTTTCCTGATGTGCGGCACTACTACTCGGCAGTCCATTTGGGACGCATAATAGACTGGAACCGCCATGGCAAAAACAAACAGTGGACACAACTTGAGCAAGCGCAGTCTGAGGCCACATTGGGAAAGGCAATCTGGTGTTGTGACAGGCTGCCCCCAGAACTGAAGTCACATCCGGTGATAGGCACTACTATCCAGATAGGCTTCTCGATGGTTTTTAAAAACGCTCTCTCTACCGGGGAATCCCCGTTGTACCCGATTTTAGGGAACCCTGCTTTCCCCCCAGGCCTAGGTGAGACGGCTTTTGAGACACTTCGGACGTCAGGAGGTGACCAAGCTCGGCACTTCCTGACAGACAATCAATGGCCCACAGTAGCTGCGCTGACCAACGATAGTGGCCGGTTTCGACTTCCCTTCTGGAACGCAATGAGACTACATCATTTCCTCCACTCGATACCCAACCCGGCGCTCCACAACCGGGACCTGACAATATTTGAGGAGTACTGTAGTGGAGAAGGGGTGATACCTAACGTTTTATCTAAAACCTATGATATACTAAACTCCCCGGCGGAACAACCCGTGTTGCATTTTCTGCTTCAATGGGAAGCGGACATGCAGTGCTCGTTTCCGAAATCCAGAAACAAGCAATTATTGGATTCTCTTTGAAATCCTCTATCTGTACAAGGATTCAGGAACTAAATTATAAAATCTTGACCAGGTGGTACTACACTCCCAGTCGTCTTCATAAGATTTTCCGGCTACCTCAGACAGATGCTGGCGATGCCTGACGGGAGAAGGGACACTCCTTCACCTCTTCTGGTCCTGCCCCCTACTGCAGCACTACTGGACGACAGTTCGCACGGTCATTCAAAAGGTCACTGACCGTCAAATTACAGATGACCCGGCTGTCGTCCTGCTCCATGCCACTAACTTCGGCTCGCAAGTACAAAAAATCGATAGTGAGACATCTTTTGAATGCAGCCAAGGCGTGCATCCCGCTTCTGTGGAAGAGCACTAGCCCTCCGTCTGTGGCGATGTGGCTGCGTAGGGTGGAGGAGATCAGAAGACTGGAGGACTTGGTCCAGGCGGCTCAAGATAAACAGGAACAACACACACGAACATGGCGACCTTGGTCCATGTTTATATATTCCGATGAAGGGGTTGCTATGCTGGCCAATTGAGGGATAAAGAGTAACTATTGGAGTAAGCGGCATACCGTCTGTGTGGTCCGACCCCCTCGGGCCTCCCCCCCCCCCCCAATCCCTTTCTCTCTTTTCCCGTTCTTTCTATACTCTTCTATCTTGTTCTGAAACGTGCACAAATGACAGGTGTAGGGCATTAAGGGATGTTAAGTGCTAGATTAATGGTGTGGGCCTGGATCCGGGTACAGGATGTGTCAGTGTGCGGCAGGACTTAGGCCCACCTGGTGGTACTTCTGGGCTCAGGGTTGAGTCATGTTTGGCGCTCACATCAGGCCTAGTGGTCTCTTACTGCAATATAGTGGGGATTGGAGCTATGCCACCCATATGCCTATATATGTCAATTTTCAAATTTTGTACTGTGCTGTACTTTCACTGTTTTTCTCTGTTTCTTCTTGATTGAAAAAAAATAAAAACTTATATTTGAAAAAAAAAAAAAAGAATTACGAATGCAATAAAATCTACAAAAGTAAGTTTTTACCACCAAAGGAAATTAGACACGAAAATACGAATGATCATAAAGCAACGAAGATATATTTCTTACGAAAATACGAACGCGGCATGATGGAAAATATAATGTAAATACAAATAGCAAAACAAAGAAAATTAAACCAACGTAAAAACGAAGGAACAAATAAAATCATTTTAAAAATTCGAACGCGGCAGAATACAAAATATAACGAAAATACTAATCTCGATTCAACGAAAAATAAACTAACAGAAAAAAACGGAAACGGAAAAAAAAGTGTTACGAAAATACTAAAGAGTACTACAAAGAGTCCAGATTTCTGGAAAGTCTTTGATTTTGTTTATGCCTTTTCTGTTTGCACTGTTTTATATATGCACATAATTTGATTTGCAATCACTGTATTATTGAGAGTACATTTCTGAGGTGATTTAGCACTTGGTGGACAGCAGCTGCAGGATGTTTGAATTTTATACAAATTGATATATAGCGTGAGTATTTATATGTTCTTTATTGCACTTTTCCCTGTCCGATAGTGACAGTTATCAGTGTTAACAATTAAAGCCTGGTTTACGTGCGTTGCAAATATTGCTAGCAGCTTATCTAAAAGTTCTATTTGACAGTCTGTACCTGGAATTGTCCACGAGCCTAATGTGTTCTTGGGCTAAGTAAGGTCAGGATTTTACCTTTGTACACAATGCCAGCTGAACCTATCTAAAATCATGTTACTTCACAGACATCAGTGAGATGTACCTGTTTTCAGGCGGGGTTGATAAATGTTCTAGTACTTGCCTTATAAGCTTATTTCACCACAAATGTATTGCCAACAACTCTGTTGACCTTAGTTTCTGATTGCTTACTTAAATGATTCACTGTTCTCATTCTCTGAGCCAGGAAACTCGGATAGCCTTAACTATTAAACTGCAATGCTAATGCTAGAAAACCTAGCCAAAATAGTTTGTCTTCTAATAATGATACGCACATTCTCTTTATTCTCTATATTAAATGGCTTACAGTAAGGCCTCGTACACACGATAGGATAGCCAGAGGACAACGGTCTGAAGGACCATTTTCATCAGTCCAAACCGATCGTGTGTGGGCCCCATAGGTTATTTAACCTTAGGTTAAAAAAATCAGAACTTGCTTTCAAATCTATCCTATGGCTATGGACTGTAACCGATAGGTCAAAATCGATCGTTAGTATGCAAAAGCATCGGTTAATAACCTGCGCATGCTCAGAATCAAGTCGACGCATGCTTGGAAGCATTGAACTTTTTTCAGCACGTCGTTGTGTTTTACGTCACCGCGTTCTGACACGATCGCTTTTTTAACTGATGGTATGTACGCACGACGGACCATCAGTCAGCTTCATAGGTTAACCTAAGACAACGGTCCTTCAGACCGTTGTCCTCTGGCTATCCTATCGTGTGTACACGGCCTAAAGCTATTTTAGATTTTTTATTCATTTGATTGGATGCAGTCGCTGTTTGGCTGACAATTTTCAACCAGGCAAAAGTTAATTGAAAGAGAGACCATTATCAAGCTCAGTGAAGCCTATATCTAACTGGTTGTGCCTTGTTGGACTTATAAGATAAGGAATTTGTGTACCTGTGCAATGTTTTCTTTTGTCAGAGGGACCAACAGAATAAAGAGGTAAAGGGTACAATAAACTGGCACAGTGGCATAGGTGTGCGCAGCCTGTTACTTTAGGGTTTGCACCCCAAAGCTCAAATACTAATGCCTTTCTCTGCTCTTTTACTAGCGGGGAGCGCGCCCGGCATTACAGTGGGAGAAAGTGATGTGTCAACAATGAAGAAGAGAAGAGGGAAGAAGACGACAAGGAAGATCGGCCCTCCGCTAGTAAAAGAGCTGCAAGTAGATAGCGGTGCCCAGCAGAAGGACACCAGAGAAGGGGGAAGAAGGCGGCGAGGAATACGGCCCCCCCCCGCTAATAAAAGAGCTGCAAGAAGATAGCGGTGAAGCCCGGCAGAAGGACACCGGAGAAGAGGGAATAAGGTAAGGAGGACCAGACCCCCCACTAGTAAAAGAGCTGCAAGAAGATAGCGGAGAAGCCCAGCAGAAGGACACCGGAGAAGAGGGAAGAAGGTGACGAGGAATACCGGGCCCCCTGCTAGTAAAAGAGCTGCAAGAAGATAGCGGAGAAGCCCAGCAGAAGGACACCGGAGAAGAGGGAAGAAGGTGACGAGGAATACCGGGGCCCCTGCTAGTAAAAGAGCTGCAAGAAGATAGCGGAGAAGCCCAGCAGAAGGACACCGGAGAAGAGGGAAGAAGGTGACAAGGAATACCGGGCCCCCTGCTAGTAAAAGAGCTGCAAGAAGATCGCGGAGAAGCCCGGAAGAAGACACAGGAGAGCAGAAGAAAAGACCCCCGGAGCTGCCTAATAAATTACTTTTAAAACCTGTGGGGTTTTTTTTTATTTTTTTTTCCTCCAGGTGAATGGGTAGGGTTATGATGTACCCCATACTCATTCACCTAGAGTGGGGGGCCCCCTTATTAAAGGGGGCTCCCGGATTCCAGTCAGCTCCCCGCCCGCAAATCCCGACAACCAATGGCCAGGTTTGTCGAGAAGAGTACATTAATATTTTTACACCAATCACTGACCTGACCAGGCTGTTCTTTAGGATATGGCACTGTGTTACTTTACCTGACAAGTAACGGTTGGTAATGCTTCCACCCAAATAAAAATATTGTCCTTTTTTCCCACAAATAGAGCTTTTCTTTTGGTGGTATTTAATACCTCTGCAGTTTTTATTTTTTGCATTATAAAACAAAAACAAGGCATTCAATTTTGAAAAAACAATACTTTTTACTTCTGCTATAAACATACCCAATAAATAATAAAATAAATTTAAAAAAATACTTCATTAATTTGGACCAATATGTATTCTGCTACATATTTTGGTAAAAAAAAATCCCAATTAGTGTATATGGATTGGTTAGTGGGGGGGGGGACCAGTCTGTCAGAGTGTCAGGACGCCCCCACTAACACAAGACTCCTCTCTCTCTATCTGCAAAGTAGAGTGTCCTGACTTGCCTGCTCGCCCCCTCCCCCCTCAAGAGGCTTTCTCCACAGCATTACTGTGTGTAGTTACAGACAGAAGAACAGGAAGTGAGGATTTCTCAGAAGAAATAAGGACATTTAAAAGCAAAATCAAAGGATGGGTAAGTGAAGGAGTACTGCACTAAGGTAAAAGAAGCTATTTAGGGGGGGGGGGGAATTGTACCCCTTTTACAACCCCTTTAAATAAAGATAAAAAAATAAAAAATAAAGTATTAGTGCATTTGTGCAGGAAGTAAACAAAGAAACCAAAGCGCTTAACAATAGGTTAATATAAAGACCTAAGGAGTGAAAAGGACACCCTTTGTTTTCAGAACAGCTTCAGTCCTTGGAATTCTATTTTACAAGTCTTGAATTGTATGAATTGAAATTTGTTCCATTCTTCTAGAACAGGGGTCTCAAACTGGCGGCCCTCCAGCTGTTGCGAAACTACAAGTCCCATGAGGCATTGCAGGGCTGATAGTTGCAAGCATGACTCCCACAGGCAGAGGCATGATGGGACTTGTAGTTTCACAACAGCTGGACGGCCGCCAGTTTGAGACCCCTGTTCTAGAAGAAATGTCTCAAGGTCTTTGGAGGATAAAAGGAAATCAAAATCAACACTTTTCACTATGTTAAAGATCCTCCTAATACAAACCTACAGTGCTTAGCATTTTTTGAGCTTCAGCGTCTAGGAGCAGAAAAAAAAACTTGGTAGAATTTCTTGGAGCGTTTTTTCCAGCAGAAATGCTAACGCTCCTAAACGCTGCTAAAACGCTTTACCAGCATATTTTATCCAGCGTTTTTTGCAGTGTTTTTTTAGCTTAAAGAAAAAATGCTAGTGTGCATGGAGCCTAAAAAAGTGTAACCCAACTAGCAGAAACAGAGAAAAATCACTTCCTGAACCCCTAAAAAGACTGTATACCATCTGAATAAAATAATTTTTGCTGATGTTTAGGTCTGGTTAAGTCACAGTTATTTTCAGCTCCAATGAAAATTACAGTTGCATGGCTAAATTCTAGAGCTATGCTTTGTTTGTTTTTTATCCAAACATAAACCTGTCTTAAAGTGGAGTTCCACCCAAAAATTCCTGCTTTTCGGAATCATCCCCCCTTCCGGTGTCATATTTGTCACCTTTCAGGGGGAGGGGGGAGAATATACCTGTCTAATACAGGTATTTGCCACCACTTCGGGGGGATATCTGCGCCATGTCTGGCGCCTCTTCCATCCCCCGTCCCCCGCTGTCTTCTGGGAGACACACAGGTCTCAGAACACAGCAGGGACCATTCAGATGGTGCAGCGCGACTCGTGCATGCGCAGTAGGGAACCAGGAAGTGAAGCTGCAAGGCTTCACTTCCTGTTTCCCTTACCGAAGATGGTGGTGGCAGCACTTGAGAGCCGAGGGACAGATCGGCTTCGGGTGCCGACATCGTTGGTACCCTGGACAGGTAAGTGTCCATATTTTAAAAGTCAGCAGCTGCAGTGTCATGGTCTTACCTCTCTGCAGGCTTCTTTCATCTGACATGTGCTGGCGGCCATATTGGTTCCTGGGCTTCTTATAACTTACCACACCCTGCGGCTCCTCCTTCCCACTGGGAGGAGCTGGATGCCTTGCATATATATATAGGAGGTCTGTTGCTTCATTTCCCTGCTTGGTCCTCTTGTATTCACATGCTCCTGAGATTGTGCTGCTGCTTTTGGTTACCGACCCGGCTTCAACGGACTATCCTTCTGGCTCCCGATCCCTGGCTTCGTTCGGACTACCCTTCTGGCTCCTGATCCCTGGCTTTGTTCGGACTATCCTTCTGGCTCCTGATCCCTGGCTCCGGTGGAAGACTCTGCACTGTTTGATCATCCGTTTGGACTTTAACCTTGCTGTTTGGTTTTTAATAAAGCCTTCCTATTTCATTTATCTGTTGTACGTCTGATTCATGCTTCCGTGACATGCAGTAATTGTATTTCTGTCCAATAGCCAAACAGGAAGTGAGTGGAAATCCCTGAAAATTAAGGGAATTCCTTGGGGACCCCCAGGTCACCAGTACTAGTGTCCCCATTGGAAGGTTTACCCTCTGTTACTTATCTGGGGACAACCCAAAAAATATGATTTTCTTTTACTTTCACTTTTAATGATAATGGTAAACAGGACAAATAAAGAAGGTGAATCTCCCTAATGGGGGCACAGACAGTAATGAAAACTGACTGGAGTTCTAATCCCTTGCTACTCTTGCTAAAACTTAAAAAAAAAAAGTTTTGCCTTTAATTATACTTTAATTTAAAAAGATTAAACAATGACTTACCAGGCCAAATAACTCTTCCATTGTCCATTACGTGTGCTGTTTATATCAAGCTATGTACAGTAAAACCTTGGATTGAGAGCATAATTAGTTCCAGAAACATGCTTGTAACCCAAAGCACTTGTATATCAAAGCGAATTTCCCCATAGGAAATAAAGGAAACTCAAATGATTTGTTCCACAATAATTTATTCATAAGTCCTTCAGTTTATAGTCCATATAAAATGATTACCGGTATATCAATGTGATAAGTTGTGTAACCATAAAATGTCCATCCACAAATGGAAGCCTCCATAAGGGGATTAGAAAAAATTAAGCAGGAGCTACAGAGTATAAAAGAGAAGAGAGGTGCCTCTTAGGCCCTGTACACACGGTCGGACCAAACCGATGAGACTGGCCCGTCGGTTCGTTTTCAGCGGTTCACCTCTGCAGTGGCCGTACGGCCTGATATGTGTACACACCATCAGTCTAAAATTCGATCGTGTCAGAACGCGGTGACGTCAAACACACGACGTGCTGAATAAAACAAAGTTCAATGCTTCCAAGCATGCGTCGACTTGATTCTAAGCATGCGTGGTTTTTGAACCAATGCTTTTCTGTACTAACCATCGGTTTTGAAGCATGTTTAGAAATTTTGGACCGAAGGAAACCAGACCGATAGCCTATACACACGGTCGGTTTGGTCCGATGAAAATGAACTTCGGTTCATTCTCATCGGACCAAACCGACCGTGTGTACGGGGCCTAAGTGTAGCAATATGTTGCTAAATGTTGTACCTTCATTAAATGTAACCATATTGCTACACCTAATGCCACGTACACACGGTCGTTTTTTATGACACAAAAAAACGACGTTTTGAAAAACGACATAAAAAATTGAAGCATGTTCGAATTTTTTTTGTCGTTTTTCAGAAGGCATAAAACAACGTTTTCCCCACACACGGTCATTTTAAATGACGTTTTTAAAAATGTCGTTTTTTTTCATCACAAAAAACGACCGTGTGTATGCGGCATAAGACGCCTCTCTTCTCTTTTATACTGTTTGTATATCAAGTCGAAATGTATTAAAAAATTTTGCTTGTCTTGGAAAACGCTCTCAAACTAAGTTACTCTCAAACCAAGGTTTTACTGGATCTTTCTGCATCCTCGGACAAAAACTGTTTCCTAAAGAATGCCCTGGAATGAATTCCAGCTTTGTGAATATAAGAACGTTTACTGCCCGTTCACATCCATGCAGTGAGGCAATGCATTTGTAAATTGATGCACATTTTTATACTTTCTTTTACATGCATTGTGTTGGGCAGCTTATGCATTTGAGTGGGCAGCCAAGTGGACAGAAATCACACAAAAGAAATACGTGTACCTTTTAAACAAAGAGTAAAAAACACACTATACCAAAATGCATAGTAAGCTCTAAGGCCCCATACACACGATAGAATCCATCCGCTGAAAAATCCCAACGAATGGGTTTCAGCGGATAGATCCTATGGTGTGTACACTCCAGCGGATCTGTTTCCGCGGATATTTATCCCCTGGGATGGATTTCCAGCGGATAAATATTTGATGACATGCTATCAAATCTATCCGCTGGAATCCATCCCAACGGATGGATCCGCTGGTCTGTACAGACTCACCGGATCCATCCGTCCAAAGGGATCCCCCGCATGCGTCGTAATGAATCGACGCATGCGTGGAATTCCTTATATGACAGCGTCGCGCACGTCGCCGCGTCATAATCGCGGCGACGGCGCGACACGTCATCGCCAGAGGATTTCGGCGCGGATTTCGATTCGATGGTGAGTACACTCCATCGCATTGAAATCCGCACAAATCCTCGAGAGGATTTATCCGCGGATACGGTCCGCTGGACCGTATCCGCGGATAAATCCTCTCGTGTGTATGGGGCCTAACAAGCAGGGCTCTATTATTTCTCCTGTATTGAATTGTATTGTAACTGTACTGTCTGCCCTGTTGTAAAGTGCTGCGCAAACTGTTGGCGCCTTTATAAATCCTGTATAATAATAATTATAAGTTATCATGCATTTTAGTGTGCTAAGATGCACTTACATTATCAAGGTGCATTGGGGTGTCATTAAAAGGGTTGTAAAGGCTTGTGTTTTTTCACCTTAATGCATCCTATGCATTAAGATGAAAAAACACCTGGCAATCACCGGGCCCCCCGAGCCCCCGTTTTACTTACCTGAGCCCTTTCATCTCTTCGGCGGAGACACGCCGTCCTTCTCTCCACAGAGTCCCAGCTTTGATTGGATAGATTAATAGCAGCACAGCCATCGGCTCCCGCTGCTGTCAATCAAATCTAATGACGTGGGCACCGGGGAGGGGGGCTGGTGCTGAGTCTGGCATTCGTGTCTATGGACGCAAATGCTGAACTCGGGAGTTCGCCTGCAAGGTAAACCCCAAGAGAGCACTTCTCCTAGGGGGTTATTAAATGTGGGGAGGAGCCGCGAGAGCCGCAGAGGGACCCCAGAAGAGAACGAGCTGCCCAGTGGAGGTAAGTATAATGGGCCAGATCCACAAAAGAGATACGCCGACTTAACTTCGATTTTTCTAATTTTACACGGCGTGTATCTTTGCGCCGATCCTCAAACGAGAAGCGCCTGAAATTCCGGCTTTTCCGTCCTACCTAAAAAAATTACACCGGCGCATTCTCGTGCGCAAATTACGCTAGGCACGCCGCTTTATTTGATAGGCAAAGATGCAAATGAGGGAGATAGGGCGATCCACAGAATTAAGTGTGTGCGCCGTAGATTACGCCCTGTGCGCACCTGTTTAGTTTTCTGGTGGGAATTTACACTTTATAAAAGCAGCCCTAATTTTACACATGCCGTATGAATGTCTGCTGAAGCAACACCATTGCTGAAGAGCTCAGCACACACACGTTCAGGACTAAATCTCTCTGCCAAAATGCCAGGACCATCAATGATACTAGCTGCATTAGTGTCTATAGAGGCACAAAGAAGGAGGAGGGCACAGAGGAGGAGGAGGAGGGCACAGGAGAGGGTATACCGCCCACGGCAAGATTTGTTTGGCATGCCTGCTTCTGAAGTTTTACCGCAACATACAGATTTACCGTGAGGCCCTCCTGGAATTAACAAACAATACTTCAGGATGATCTTACCAGCCCAACCCAACGCTCCCATGCACTGCAGCCACTCACCAAAGTAACTGGCCACTTTGCATTTTCTTGCCACTGGCTCATTCCAACGCACAAGTGGAGGCGTTGGCTGGGATGGCACAATCCTCCATCAGCAGGTGTGTGCACCAAGTGGTCCCTGCAATCCTGCGGCGCATGGGAAATCAGTTTCAAAAACCACCCAGGAGGATCAGCGTTTAAAGACCATGACCGACTTTATCACATTGCCAGATTTCCACGCACCATCGGGGCCATTGATTGTACCCATGTGGCACTACAACCACCCCATGATACTGAGCACATGTTCCGGAATCGTAAAGGCTGGCATTCCATCAATGTGCAAGTCATCGTAGATGCCCATGGCCTCATCTGGCACGTCTGTGCTAAATTTCCGGGATCCTGCCATGATAGTTATATTTACCGGCAGACCCAGATCTCAAGAGATTTGGACCAGAACATGTATGGAGACAGCTGGCTGATTGGTGAGTGACATGTGTGTCAGGTATGTCCCCCCCATGATGCTCACATCACAAGGGCACATGCATGACTAATATCCTCCTGTCTTTTCCCTTACAGGTGACTCAGGATATGCCTTGGACCTCATCTAATGACCCCATTCAGGAACCCCCAAACCCAGGAGAGCAACGCTACAACCAGGCGCACTACGAACCCGGGAGTGGTTGAACGGACCTTTGGGCTTATGAAGTCCCGCTTCAGATGCCTGGATAAGTCTGGGGGTTTCACTGCTGTATTCCCCTGACTTTGTGTGCCAAATAATTGGGGCATGTTGTATACTCCACAACTTTGCCCTCAGAAGGGGACTGCATATTGACTTATGTGATGACCTGACCCCTGACCCAGGCAATACTCCCCCAACCAACTCTAACCGGTCTGCTGAGGGCACAGCAGCCAGGAGACGCCTTGCAGAAGGCATTTTTTCCCAGTAAATGTACATGATTAATGTCACAATAAGAATGTATCTTTTCCCTGTAAATGCACATCAATAAAGTCACAATGCTAATGCATGAATGCACACCACTGTGGTCCTTGCACAGACACATCACATGCACATCGAATTGGATTAGATCCAAGTTCCCCCCCCCCCCTTTGGGACTTGGGAGCAGTAACGCACGCCACGGCTCCAATTATGTCACTGTGCATTCATACACCATTCAGGAACCTGGGATTGCACTTCTCCCTGTCCTGGGGATCCCTTCTCCACCCAAAACTGAGGGTGACACCCTTAATTCTTAGGAATGCCACCCCCCACATTCACACATCATTCACACACATAAATCAAATCATAAGTACAGAAGACCAAATTAAAAAAAAAAATGCATAAACAAAAAAACAAAAGTATCCCAGCAAATTAATTAGCGGCGGCGATTGCTACGCCTTGGCTGGGCAGGGGCACGGGCAGGGGCACGGCCACGGCCACGGGCACGGGCCACGGCCACGCCGTCGCGGAGGATGTCAATTGGGGGGGGTGAGCTGGGGAAGGAGGAGCTACTGGGGGGGTTGAGCTGGGGAAGGAGGAGCCTCCTGGGGGGGTTGAGCTGGGGAAGGAGGAGCCTCCTGGGGGGGGGTTGAGCTGGGGAAGGAGGAGGCCGCCCCTGCTGGCCTGCCCTCCATGGCCCCTGCAATGCGAGTGAGACAGGCAGTGAGGGCAGCCGCATTGGCCTGGCCAGACCTTGTATTGTCCTGCACAGCCTGGGTCAGGGCACTCAGCTCATGGGCCACGCGCGTTGTGGCGGTCTGTATGTCGTTCAAACATGTAATGACCGCCGTTGAGTTGGTGGCCACATCACCGAGTGCCTCCATCATTTCACCCTGGCTGTGCTCCATCTGCGTAAGTTTTTCCAGTATTTTTCCAAGAGTGCGGGTCTGCCGGGCATTGTCCTTCACCACACTGGCCGACAGACGCTCGCCCACAGCCACGGTCTCCTGGGTTGGCCCCCTGGCTGCCGCTGAGTCTTGCGGGCCTGGAGGAGGGGAGAGAGTGACCCTGGTGACTGGAGGCCTGTTGGGGGAGAAGTGGGAGGGGCTACCCCTGATGGTGGCCTGAATGGTGCCAGCCTCAGGGGTAGTCTCAGGGGAAGACTCAAAGGTCATCATATCAGTGGCCAGGAGGACTTCCCGGCCAATCTGCATATTTTCCTCCTCCTCCCCCTCATCATCCTCCTCCCACTCATCCTCCTCCCCCTCAACCTCCTCCCCCTCAACCTCCTCATGAGTGGAGTTTGGCCAATCCCCTCCCCCTGGGGAATCCTGCCCTTCTTGGGACTCATCATCAGCCTGTCTTGGGGGTGGTGCTGCAGCCTGGCCCGATGGGCCTGCAACCTCCTGGCCTCCAACCTCCTGGCCTCCAACCTCCTGGCCTCCAACCTCCTGGCGTGTAACCTCCTGGCGTGTAACCTCCTGGCCATCTGTGGAGGACACAAAACAATCACATGTTTGAGGAACCACACACTTGGCACATCTTCCCTTCCCCCACCCCACACATGCTAATCAACAGAGAATAAACAAAAAAACCTACCTGTCCTCCTAGGAACATCTGACGTATAGCCAGGCAGGCCCACCACCTGCTGTGGGGTGGAAACACTGGGCCACTGCCCATTCCTCCTCCGTCAGTCTGACTGGGCAGGGTCCCCCTCCTCCAGTGCCCCTGGTATGGGCGTCGATCCTTGCCATCTTATTCGGACGACGCTTCTCAGATCATTTATTTTTTTCTGTATGCCAGCGGGGGTCCTAGTCTCCCCCCCCCCCCCCCCGCCGCATTGATCTGGTCGGTGATTTTTTTTATAAGCTGCCTCCTCCTGGCCGGGGTGGTGTTCTGGCTCTCAGGGCCATGCAGAAATCGCCCATATTTCACAATGCCCCGAGCAAGAATTTGCTTCTCTCCCAGGGTGAAATTAAGCTTCCTGCGTTTGGGGGGCATCACATACACCACCCAGCAACAACAAACACACCCGACAAACAATCTACAATACACACACCAAAAACCTGACAAAATTATATACCACAAAAAACTAACCAAAATCTAAACACACAAGGACACAGCTAATAGTAATTCAAAAACAAACACGCACCAACAAACAACCAAAAAAAAAACACCAAAAAACAAACACCAAAAAACAATCAGCAAAAAACAATAACAAACAAAATAAATAAAGACACTTCTCAAAAAACAAACAACAACTAGACTCTCCAACTCCTCAAACACTTTTCTCACAAACACAACTTACCAACACACAAACAAACAGAGCAGAAGCAAATTGCTCATGGAAGGGGAACAATGGGATATACTTTTGCAAGGGAAGTGTGTGTGTGTGGTGCTTTTAGACACAGGGCGATCCTCAAACTAAGTACACTTGCCTTTTACCTATCTCACTGATTGCGCCGAGACCAGTTCTGCACATGCCCAGTGAGGTCCCGATTCGGGCGCGCATGCGCAGTACGGCGGGCGCCTCATTTGCATGGGTCACGGCTCATTACAATGAAGCACGCCCACTTCCTTCCCACTTGCAAAAACCCCGCCTTACGCCTCTGAATTTAAGTTACGCTGGCGCACATTTAGACGCAAATGCGCTGTGGATACGGCACTTACGACACAACTTAGGGCAACGTAACTTAAATGACATAAGTTAGGACAAACTAAATTTGCACCGCTGGCTGAGGATCTGGCCCAATATGTTTGTTATTTAAAAAAAATAAAAAAGTATCCTTTAGTATCACTTTAAGAATGAATGGCACTGCAGTGCATTGCAAGAAAAACACAAATTTTTGTGCTGTGTCATGCACATTACTGTGCACAGTAGTGAATGGGGACTTAGGCGTCTAAAGTATGTACAGTACAAATAATTTGGCAATCATTATCTCCTATTATCATCAGCGTTTACACTTAGAGGACACATGCAGCAGAAGATACATTTGATTGTGTCTCTTTACTGGACTTAGTTTTATCTTCCCAAAGAAAGAGATCTCACTTTTTACAATCAGGTCTTATTCATGTCATCAGTTTTTGATAGCATCGATTTTTGTGAGCAACTATTTTCAAAGATGAAGCACACGAAGAGCAAAACTAGAACCAAAATATCTGATGAGCACCTCGAGAATTGTTACTACCGTTACATCCATCTACAACCAGACATTGATGCGTTTTCCATCAGTGAAAAAAAATAGAACATGTTTTAAATTTTTCCTATGGATAAAAAAACGATAGAAAAATCTGATCTTCTGTGTGGAAGTCCATCGGATAAAAATCCACCCATGCTCAGAATCAAGTCGACGAATGCTCGGAAGCATTGAACATCATTTTTTTCGGCTCGTCGTAGTGTTGTAAGTCACCGCGTTTTGGCACGATCGGATTTTTGACTGATGGTGTGTAGGCAAGACTGATGAAAGTCAGCTTCATCGGATATCCGACGAAAAAATCTACCAGATCAGATTCCATCAGATATCCGATCGTGTGTACAGGGCTTTAGTGTATTTTATGTGTGGCCCAAGATAATTCCTCTTTTTCCAATGTGGCCCAGGAAGGTCAAATGGTTGGACCCCCCTCCCCTCCTCCCCCCTGCTTTATGGCATTTTACCCGCCTGTCTATCCCTGTTAGTGTACATTTCCCATGATGCCCTTTTCTGTTTTCCAAAGTAGTTTATACACAATTGGCAAATGTTGTCATGTTGTTGTCTTCATCTTGACAAAATAAATAATTTTGCAGGTTTTTGGACTGATGCACCAGCAATTCAATTAGTAACTGTTTGATCTCGTTGGGAATCCAATCAGTTTCCTTATTTTGTTTTGAAAACATACATCTTAAAATATCAATTGACACATACAACCAAACAGACTGCACTTCCACCTTTTTTTTTGCCTAATATTGCAAGTAGAGCAAACTAACAAAGCTAGACTGGTATGTTGCTCACTGGCAGACCCTTGCCTACTCCTTCAACACATTTCTCACCAGTAGGGGCTTAGTCATACAGGTGTTGTTAATAGGCATACTCTTTTTATAGCTGGCATTCATACTATTATGGCTCACTCTTCCAGATTCTTATGTAATTATGACTTGGTAACTTCAATCTAAATTCCATTTTCACGTGGCGTTTTTATTACTTCCCATCCCTTTCTATTACTTCCCATTCCTACCCTGTAACATGTCAGAAAAGATCTTGTTGACTCTGATAGGCAAGGCTAAGATTTTTTTATCCATAAAGCCCAACAGCCCACCTAAACAGGAAATTTTTATTTGATTTGAATGCATTGCAAATGAGAAATTGTTCCCAAGGGGTAAACATGAAACTAGTTAGCAACCTTCTGTGAAATCCAGGCCTACCTTTGTTCACATATTATAATTATGACCTCTCCCGACCAGTAAATTAATGAATACGAGAAAAACCTTGTGCCATGATCACATAATAAATGCTATGATATATTAAGGTACTTACATGAGTGTTATTCCTGCAGATGCCTGACGTCAATGACCCAGTAAGGTTTACTCCAAAATACTTTATCATCATGCTAACCTTATTCTAATTACATCATCCATGTTAACAGGATTACTATAAACCATTATTTGTTGTGGAGTATCTATGCTTAGTTAGTAATAAAGGATGTTTTTTGGGAGGGGAACAGGATTATGAAACTGGTCAGGCCAGTTTGTACCTAATGTTAACTATATTTATTCTAGTACACTCGATTATTTGGCACTCATATACTGTGTTCTGCAATTCTTTACAAAGAGCATTGAATCATTCACATCAGTCTCACAAGGAGCTTGTAATCTAATATTCTTACCACATTAAAAGAGACGTACAGCCAAAGCTGGAACAGCACATGGCTCAAGCTCTCAGCGAGCCGCTGACAGCCTAAGCCAGCCACTCCCAACCCCTCCACAACCCAGCACTCCAGTAAGCATGGGGGGGGGTGGGCAGAGCAGAGAAGAGAGTGGTGACTTAAACATGATGGGGTAGATTCAAATAGCCCGGCGTAAATTTCTGCGGGTGTAGCGTATCTCAGATACGCTACGCCGCCGTAACTTAGTGAGGCAGGTTCTGTATTCAGAAAGAACCTGCGCCCTAAGTTAAGGCGGCGTAGCGTATGTGGTCCGGCGTAAGCCCGCGGAATTCAAATTATCCATGTAGTGGGCGTGTTGTATGGTAATGAAGGCTTGCCCCACGTAATTGACGTTTTTGACTAACGGCGCATGCGCCGTCCGTGAACGTAGCCCAGTGCGCATGCTCCAAATTAACCCGCAAAAAGCCAATGCTTTCGTCGTGAACGTAAATTACGCACAGCCCTATTCGCGAACGACTTACGCAAACGACGTAATCGACGGAAAATTCGACACTGGCCCGACGTCCATACTTAACATAGGATGGCGTGGCTTATTCACGACGCTCAGGAAGTGACCTATGCGCTCCACCAGAGCCTCGGCTGGAACCAGGACAGTTTGTCTCCCACGAGATCACACCAGGCCAGTACGACGCTACTCCGGTCTTTGGAGATGGTGATTATGATGCGATATTGATTTTATTTACATGTACGTGCATCGATTGAGGGGAATCTGTGTTGTGGGGCTCTTTTTTTCATTATCATTAAAAACGGAATTACGCTATGGCATTTCTCTGTGTTTTTTTGGTTTGATTGGGAGACCCATAACAGATGCTTCTGATTACCCTGTATGAAGAGTAGTACCAGTCTGGAGTAACTTTTACATCGCCTTGCATTTATTGCTTTTTGGTGAGTGCGTACCCCAGAGGGGGCTTATTTTGTCCCACGTGGTGTCTTCTAAGGAATTCGGGTGGAAGGTGTTTGCTATCTGTTTCCTCCTTATGTTGGACACTATTTTAATGGACTTTTTCCCTATCTTACTGACACACTCTTCTAGTCTGCACTTAGTGTAGAAGTGGTTCCTTTTTGGGATTTACGCTAGAACCTACCACTATCAGCGCTGTTTGTGATTTTTTCTATTTTTGCAATTATTTGTTTTTATAGTATTTAAATCTCTTTTTATATATTAACATAGGATACGCCTCATGTAACAACTTTACGCCGGAAAAAGCCTAACGTAAACGACGTAAAAAATGCGCCGGGCGGACGTACGGTTTCTGAATCGGCGTATCTACCTAATTTGCATATTCCTCCGTAAATCGATGAAGCGCCACCTAGCGGCCAGCGTAAATATGCAACTAAGATACGACGGCGTAAGAGACTTACGCCAGTCGGATCTTAGCCAAATTCCGGCGTATCTTGTTTTCTGAATACAGAAAAAAGATACGCCGGAGCATCCTAGAAGTTACGCGGTGTATCAATAGATACGCCAGCGTAACTTCTTTCTGAATCTACCCCGATGGATTTAAACATGGATTAGGCCATGGCCTGGGATCACATGCTGAAATTTTTGTGCCTTCACAGTTCCACTGCTAATGTCATCAGACGCAGTGATGTGAGATATGAAGCACCTTCTTGTGATTAATTGCAATTATTACCTTGTGTTCACTGAATCTAGTAACATAGCTGTTGTTTGTTGAGCTTTCTAAGTAATTGTAGTACTTCCTGGATCTTTTCCTGGGAAACAGATTTTGACATTTTTTTATTTTTTTTTAAGCTGCTTTGTGCAAGTTCACCAGTAATTTTTAAACCACAACAATTAGAGTGGCTTCTATCTCTTTTAGCATCATATAGGGCCACCCCTGCATCTAGGGACTAGAATTATGCCTCCCTAAACTGTATCCATTATTAGAAACACACAACTGCATAGCCTAGGAAGGCAAGATGCTCTCCTGCTCTTCTCTCCTCTTCACCCTCTCTTAGTCAAGCTAATATACTGTCCCAAGCATGGGGCGGACTGACCATTCGGGCTCTCGGGCACTGCCCGAGGGCCCCATGCCACTAGGAGGCAGCCATCAGGGTTGCCAGCCTCAGTAAAACCAGGTACAGTATGTAAAAATCTGTGTTTTAAAAAAAACAAGATTAAAGCTGCCTCCCCCCCGTGTGTATGTGTATTCTGTGTGTATACTGTGTGTGTACAGTATATTGTGTGTCTGTGTGTATACCATGTATGTATACTGTATGTATACTGTGTGGTCCCATAATCTATTGCCTGGGGGCCCCATATTCTCCTATTGCCTGGGGGCCCCATAATCTCCTATTGCCCGGGGGCCCTTAATCTCCTATTGCCTGGGGGCCCCATAATCTCCTATTGGCGGGGGGCCCCATAATCTCCTATTGCCCAGGGCCCCATAATCTCCTATTGCCCGGGGGCCCCATGAATTGTCAGTCCGCCCCTGGTCCCAAGCCTGCACTGTCCACTGTTAACTCTTTTCTTTGAAAAGTGGAAGTTCAGGGAAGCAGCACTGAAACAGAAGGAACTAGTATTATTGAAAGTTGTAGACTGTAATGCTTTTAACAGACAGGTGTGCAATGTTTATTTTATTGTTCTCAATGTGTTAGTGCCTGTTCACAAATATTTCGGTGACCTGCCTTTTTCAACAGAGGAAAAATGGCAGAAAAAAAACAATTGTTATCAATGACTTCTGTTCGCACAGCACCACAACCCAGAGCTGAGGTGCAGTGAACTGCAATAAAATGCAGTCACGCTGCATATTATTGCAGCATACAGGAAAGCACCACATGTCACTGTACAGCAGAACAATGCACCACGGTACTGTAGAGTAACATGAATGAAGTGTCACATTTGTGCACTTCCAGTAAAGTTTGTACAAAAAATGCAAAAACAAGAATAAAACTGTGTGATGCATCACACTGCCTCCTACCACTGGCTCACTGTAGCTGAAACAGAGAACTGCCCAGACACTAAAACATTGTGGTTTAGTGTGTGAGCAGTGTGAATTGACCCTTAAAGTGATTGTAAGGCTTTGTTTTTTCTTTAAATAACAAACATGTCATACTTACCTCCGCTGTGCAGTTCATTTTGCACAGAGTGGCTCCGATCCTCAACTTCTGGGGTCCCCCGGCGGCGCTGGTAGCTCCTCTCCGCATCAGATAACACCCTAAGAGAAGTGCTCTCCCAGGGTGTTACCTTTGCGGGCGCACTCCCGAGTCCAGCATTTGCATCCATACAGGTGAAACTCGAAAAATGTGAATATCGTTCAAAAGTTAATTTATTTCACTAATGCAACTTAAAAGGTGAAGATGATATATGAGATAGACTCATTACATGCAAAGCAAGATAGTTCAAGCTGTGATTTGTCATAATTGTGATGATTATGGCTTACAGCTCATGAAAACCCCAAATCCACAGAAAATTCGAAAACTTGAATATTGTGAAAAGGTGCAATATTCTAGGCTCAAAGTGTCCCACTCTAATCAGCTATTTAAGCCATAACACATACAAAGGGTTCCTGAGCTTTTAAATGGTCTCTGAGTCTGGTTCAGTAGGAATCACAATCATGGGAAAGACTGACCTGACAGTGCAGAAAACCATCATTGACACCCTCTATAAGGAGGGAAAGCATCAAAAGGTAATTGCAAAAGAAGTTGGATGTTCCCAAAGTGCTGTATTAAAGCACATTAATATAAAGTTATGTGGAAGGGAAAAGTGTGGAGGAAAAAGGTGCACAAGCAGCAGGGATGACCGCTGCCTGGAGAGGATTGTCAGGGAAAGGCCGTTCAAAAGTGTTGGGGACCTTCACAAGGAGTGGACTGAGGCTGGAGTCAGTGCATCAAGAGCCACCACACAGATGGATCCTGGACATGGGCTTCAAATGTCATATTCCTCTTGTCAAGGCACTCCTGAACAACAACGTCAGAAGCGTCTTACCTGGGCTAAAGAAAGACAGACCTGGTCTGTTGCTCAGTGGTCCAAAGTCCTCTTTTCTGATGAGAGCAATCTTTGCATCTCATTTGGAAACCCAGAGTATGGAGGAAGAATGGAGAGGCACACACTGCAAGATTCTTGAAGTCCAGTGTGAAGTTTCCACAGTCCGTGTTGATTTGGGGAGCCATATCATCTGCTGGTGTTGGTCCACTGTGCTTTATTAAGTCCAGGGTCACCGCAACCGTCTACCAGGAGATTTTGGAGCACTTCATGCTTCCTTCCACAGATGAGCTCTATGGGGATGCTGACTTCATTTTCCAGCATGACTTGGCACCTGCCCACACTGCCAAAAACACCAAAACCTGGTTCAATGACTGTGGGAGTACTGTGCTTGATTGGCCAGCAAACTCATCTGACCTGAACCCCATATAGAATCTATGGGGCATTGCCAAGAGAAAGATGAGAGACATGAGACCGAACAATGCAGAAGAGCTAAAGGCCACTATTGAAGCATCCTGGTCTTCCATAATACCTAAGCAGTGCCACAGGCTGATCGCTTCCATGCCACGCCGCATTGAGGCAGTAATTGTTGCAAAAGGTGCCCAAACCAAGTACTGAGTACATATGCATGCTTATACTTTTCAGAGGTCTGATATTGTTCTATGTACAATCCTTGTTTTATTGATTGTATGTAATATTCAAATTTTCTGAGATTGTGGATTTGGGGTGTTCATGAGCTGTAAGCCATAATCATCAGTTATGACAAATCACAGCTTGAACTATCTTGATTTTCATGTAATGGGTCTATCTCATATATTAGTTTCACATTTTAAGTTGCATTAGTGAAATAAATTAACTTTTGCATGATATTCTAATTTTTCGAGTTTCACCTGTAGATGCAGAATGCTAGGAGGCCGGTCAGTGACAGATGCATTAAAGGGGTGGTTCCCCTAAAAATAAACTTTTGACATTGCATTTGCTACATTAATTACAATTAGAATTGGCTGGTTTTATTTAAAAAATACCTCCGTACGTAGCGTTTGCTATATTCGTTCCCACCGCCACTTCCGGGTACGATGCTGGCGGTGGGCGTTCCTAATTGATGGACAGGCATCCGACCGACGCATCCATCGCGTCACGAGATGCCGAAAGAAGCCGAACGTCGGTGCGGCTCTATACGGCGCATGCGCACCGACGTTCGACTTCTTTCGGCATCTCGTGACGCGATGGATGCGTCGGTCGGATGCCTGTCCATCAATTAGGAACGCCCACCGCCAGCATCGTACCCGGAAGTGGCGTTGGGAACGAATATAGCAAATGCTACGTACGGAGGTATTTTTTAAATAAAACCAGCCGATTCTAATTGTAATTAATGTAGCAAATGCAATGTCAAAAGTTTATTTTTAGGGGAACCACCCCTTTAAGGTGAAAAAACATGAGGGTTTACAACCCCTTTAAGCTAAAAAAAATGCTGATGGTTTAATAATACCTAAAGCGTTACAGTATATTAGCTAGATTCAGGTAGGCAGGCGTATCGTTGCGGCGGCGTAGTGTATCGTGTTTACACTACGCCACCGTAAGTTAGCGAGGCAAGTACATGATTCACAAAGTACTTGCCTGCTAAGTTACGGCGGCGTAGCGTTAATCGGGCGGGCGTAATGGCGCCTAATTCAAATTTGGCTGAGGGGGCGTGTTTTATGTTACTAGGGGGTGACCTAATGTATTTTACGAACGGCGCATGCGCCGTCCGTGTACATATCCCAGTGTGCATTGCGGCAAAGTACGCTACACGGTCCTATTGGTTTCGACGTGGACGTAAATTACGTAAATCCTTATTCACGGACGACTTACGCAAACAACGTAAAATTTTAAAATTTCGATGCGGGAACGACGGCCATACTTAACATTACTATTCCAGCTATTTGATGGAATTACTTTATGCCTGAAAGTGCGTTACGTAAACGGCGTATCTTTACTGCGTCGGGCAAGCGTACGTTCGTGAATCGGCATATCTACTCATTTACATATTCTAGGCCAACCGCAATGGAAGCGCCACCTAGCGGTCAGCCTAAAAATGACACTTTAGGACACTTACGCCGCTCGTATCTGAGCCTAATTTAAGCGTATCTGGGGCCATATTCTCAAAGAATTTACGCCGTCGTATCAGCAGATACGCCGACGTAAGTCCGATTCTAAGGCCGTCCTATGTTTAAGTGTATTCTCAAACTGAGATACACTTAAACATGCCTAAGATACGACGGCCTGCGCCGTTGTATCTTAGGCTGCAATATCTACGCTGACCGCTAGGTGGCGTTTCCTTTGCGGTCAGCATAGAATATGCAAATGACTAGTCACGCCGATTCTCTAACGTACGCTTGCCCGTCGTAGTGATTTTACGTTGTTTCCGTAAGCGATACGCGGCGTAAAGATAAACATGCCCCCTAGGTGGCGTACTCAATGTTAAGTATGGCCGTCGTTCCCGCGTCGAAATTTGAAAATTTAACGTCGTTTGCGTAAGTCGTCCGTGAATGACGTCCGTGAGACATCATTTAGCGCAATGCACGTCGGGTAATTTACCCGACGGAGCATGCGCATTACGATCGGCGCGGGAGCGCGCCTAATTTAAATGATCCACGCCCCCTACCAGGATCATTTGAATTAGGAGTGCTTGCGCGGGTGGACTTTACGCTACGCCGTCGCAAGTTTACAGGTAAGTGGTTTGGGAATCAGGCACTTGCCAGTTAAACTTGCGGCGGAGTAACGTAAAGGACATACGTTACGCCGCCGGAGATCTCAAAGAATATGGCCCCTGGTTTCCATAATACGCTTAAATTTGCGTCAACGTAGATTCCGAGTTAGGTCGGCGTATCTACTGATACGCCATCCTAACTCTCTGTGAATCACCCCCTTAGTCTGTGAGACTTGCTTGTGTCACAGTAATTCAAGTGATTCAAAATCTTAACTTTTTTTTATTAAAATAAAATAAATAAATAAAAAATGGTATACTTACCTGCTCTGTGCAAGGATATTACCTAATTTTTTTCGTCTCCGCCAGCACTGTCTCCTCTTCCTTCATGCGGGTGCCCCCTTAGCAAGCCATATGCTGTGGGGGCACCAGTGTGGGCATGATCCCAAGCCGGGTTGTGTGTGTTCATAGCTGGCTTGCTCCTCACAGGATTTGACTGACAGGAGAAGCAGCCTATGGCCTGCTCTCAGAGTCTACTGTCACACCAGCAAGAGGGAACAGCGCTTCTGCAGACGGGATAGTGCTAGATCATGAGATAAGTAAGGGAAATGTTTAGGGGGGCACAACAAATGGTGAGACATTATTAAAACACATTTCCTGCATTAAGTTAAAAATCATTTTAACTTTAGAACCACTTTAAGGATTATTTTATGGATACAATGACTACAGAACTTTAAATATGTGTTCCTCTTTTACAGTTTCAAAAGTTTGCAAGTATGTATTATACTGTACAACACATGTAAGTGATACACTTCCATTCTTGTAAATTATGTCTGAATCACAAAAAAAAATATTCTAATCGTTTTCTATGTAAACGTTTGAAAGTTAGCACTGTTTTGGACTCAAAAAGAATGCTGTAACAGTTGGAGAGGAATCTGTCCATTGGCAAATATATTGGTAAAAAGAAGGCAGCCACAACACCCCCTCCTGGCAAAACATGGTTACATCCTCATATTACTTCCCCATTGAAAGACCTCATCCTTTTTCATAATTACATAGTTACATAGTTAGCCAGGTTGAAAAAAAACACAAGTCCATCTAGTTCAACCTATATAAGGGAAGAGGAAAAAAATATATATATACTATGGGGCAGATCCTCGTAGAATTGCATGGGCGCAGCGTATGGGAGATACGCTACGCCGATGTAACTTACTTTTTGAAGCTTCGAATCCACAAAGAATTTGCGCCGTAAGTTACGGCGGCGTAGTCTATCTCTCGCGGCATAATGGCGCGCAATTTAAATGCGGCGAGTAGGGGGCGTGTTTCATTTAAATGGAGCGCGTCCCCGCGCCGAACGAACTGCGCATACGCCGTCCCTAAACTTCCCGCCGTGCATTGCGCTAAATGACGTCGCAAGGACGTCATTGTTTTGACGTGGACGTAAATTACATCCAGCCCGATTCACGGGCGACTTACGCAAACAAAATAAAAAATTTAAAATTATACCCGGGAACGACGGCCATACTTAACATTGCGTACGCCACCAGATAGCAGCTTTAACTATACGCCGAAAAAAGCCAGCTAGAGACGACGTAAAAGAATGCGACTGCCGCTTGTACGTTCGTGGATCGTCGGAAATAGCTAATTTGCATACTCGACATGGAAAACGACGGGAACGCCACCCAGCGGACGCTGAAGAATTGTATCTAAGATCCGAAGGCGTACGAAGACGTACGCCTGTCGGATCTAACCCAGATGCCGTCGTATCTTGTTTTGAGGATTCAAAACAAAGAAACGACGCGGGAAATTTGAAAGTACACTCTTTGTGGATCTGCCCCTATATATACACAATCCCATACCCACAATTGATCCAGGGGAAGGCAAAAGAAAAACAGCAAAGCACGATCCAATTTGCTCCAGCAGGGGAAAAAATTATTTCCTTAACCCCCGAGAGGCAATTGGTTAATTCTTGGATCAACTTTACCTATAAATGTTAGTACCCAGTTATATTATGTACATTTAGGAAAGAATCCAGTCCTTTTTTAAAGCAATCTACTGAGCTGGCCAGAACCACCTCTGAAGGGTCTATTCCACATTTTCACAGCTCTCACTGTGAAGAAACCTTTCCATCAGTGGCGTAGCGTGGGGGGGGCAGGGGGTGCCGTGGCCTCTGGCACAACATTTAGGGGGGAGCAAAATTCTGTGCCTCCTCATAATTTTTTTTTCCTGTGTCCCCGATCTCCGGCTGCCATGTTTAGTGTCCGGCGCCCTGTGATTAGGTGTATGGGGGTCATGTTCACCATGGGGCTGGCCAGTCAGCGATCCACACATGACCCCCATATGCCCAATCAGAGTGCGCCGGGAAACATTGAACATGGCGGCGGGAGACAAGCACTGTAAACCGCTATCTTCTCCTCCGTCTGTCCCTATGGTGCGGCTCTGTGTGTGGAGCGGAACGGAGCGGGGCTTGGTGGAGATGGGAGCAAGGAGG
This sequence comes from Rana temporaria, assembly GCF_905171775.1. Classification (NCBI taxonomy): domain Eukaryota; kingdom Metazoa; phylum Chordata; class Amphibia; order Anura; family Ranidae; genus Rana; species Rana temporaria. The sequence goes on along the minus strand of NC_053490.1, from coordinate 260,139,335 downwards.
TTCAGCGTCCATGGATGGCCTCGTGTGGATGGCGCTGGCAGGGAATCCGAAGCAATTCTGCACACCCAGCAAAGGTAAGGAGTCTAAGCTGTGTTCGCCCCAAGGATTGGCCCTCATTCAGATCCTTATTTTTTAGGTAAAAAAAAGGCAATTTTCTTGCTATTGCAACCCTTGTACGGTTGTCCATACCTGGTGTCATATTCCATGAGACAGACCTGGGAAGGGGCATGTTAGTGAAATGAGGAAATTGTCCTGCAGACTAAGGGACACTTATAAACTAACAACTGTTGTGTAAATGTAAGGCTTTTTTGTTTGTGTATTATTATTATTATTATTATAATATAAAAATTGGCATTGATAGCTAAAACTTTGGCATGTTTTAAATATTATATATATATATATATATATATATATATATATATATATATACAGTATATGTGTGTGTATGTGTATATATATATATATATATATATATATATATATATATATATATATGTGTGTGTATTTCCAGGTCAGCTCTGTTCGATGTGTGCGAGTAGTGCATGAAGTAGGAGTCAGGTGGGTCTGTGTATGTGTCAGGTAGGTTTAAGGTAGGTGGGTCAGTGTAGGTGTCAGGTAGGTCAGTGTAATGGTCAGGTGGGTCAGTGTAATGTGAGTAGTGCAGGAAGTAGGAGTCAGGTGGATCAGTGCATGTGTCAGGAAGGTGTGTCAGGGGGTCAGTGTAGGGGTCAGATAGGTCACGTGTTGCAGGGTAAAGTGGAGTCAGGGTCGTCAAAGATCCTTACACCAGCCCTGGTGGTCAGTGTGGTGTGTAGTGGTCAGTGTGGTGTAGTGGTGTAGTGTAGTGATCAGTGTATGGTGTAGTGTAATGGTCAATGTACAGTGTAGTGGCCAATGTAGGAATCGGGTAGGTCAGTGCAGTGGACAGGTAGGTAAGTGTAATGGTCAGTCTAGGAATCATGTAGGTCAGTGTAGAGGTTAGTGTAGTGGTCAGGTGGGTCAGTGTAGTGGTCAGTATAGGAATCAGGCTGGTCAGTACTATTGTAGGAAGGGAAGGGACTCGGGGAGTGCGAAAAGTCCGCAGGTTAGGGGGCGCACATTTCTTGCCTGGCCCCGGGCGCTGACAATCCACGCTACGCCACTGCTTTCCATATTTGGAAAATATATATCTTTACCTCCAGGCGTAAAGCGTTCCCCTTTGTCCTGTGTGATGACCTTAAAGTGAATAACTCAACACCAAGTTCACTATATGGACCACTATATGGATTACTATAACAACAATATACAATATATAATGTTATAATGATTGTTTAAAATCTGCTAATACATATACAGGGAGTGCAGAGTTATTAGGCAAGTTGTATTTTTGAGGATTAATTTTATTATTGAACAACAACCATGTTCTCAATGAACCCAAAAAACTCATTAATATCAAAGCTGAATATTTTTGGAAGTAGTTTTTAGTTTGTTTTTAGTTTTAGCTATTTTAGGGGGATATCTGTGTGTGCAGGTGACTATTACTGTGCATAATTATTAGGCAACTTAACAAAAAAAATATATATACCCATTTCAATTATTTATTTTTACCAGTGAAACCAATATAACATCTCAACATTCACAAATATACATTTATGACATTCAAAAACAAAACAAAAACAAATCAGTGACCAATATAGCCACCTTTCTTTGCAAGGACACTCAAAAGCCTGCCATCCATGGATTCTGTCAGTGTTTTGATCTGTTCACCAAGATTAATTCCTTGATTAATCGTTAATTTTTTTGATCGATCAAAATTCTTTTGATCGGTACTAGTGGTGCAACGGATCGTAAATGATCCGTGATCCGAACGTGTCACCATATGCGGATCGGCACACCACGTGTGGAAATGCCGCGGCTTCGACCTAGCTCCCGGAGCGGTGGCCATCTTGGTTCACCCGGTGGCGGCCTAGGTGAGCCTAGAGCGGCGCGCTGACGTCATCACCCGGCCGGCTTCTGTGGTAAGAGTAAGCAAGCACTAATCTTCCAATACAGTGGGGGAGATGTGGACCATATTACAGTGGGGAGATGTCTGTGGATATTACAGTGGGGAGATGTCTGTGGACATTACAGTGGGGGAGATATCTGTGGATATTACAGTGCGGGAGATGTCTGTGGATATTACAGTGAGGACTATATACGGTGGTGATCCGAAAAATGTATGTGCGTTATAATTAATCGAAATTAGTCGATTAATCGATTTAAAATTAGTCGATTAATCGATTAAAAAAAAACGATTAATCGAACACGAAAATTTTAATCAATAACAGCCCTAATATATATATATATATATATATATATATATATATATATATATATATATATATATATAAAATGTATCTTTTATTTTTTTCAGCAGCAAGGCTTGGGAATGCAGTTCCGGTGTCATGCCAAAAAAGGTACCCCGGCGGATAAGGACCACCCCAGGGGTGGACTGACAACTCATGGGGCCCCTGGGTAATAGAAGATTATGGGGCCCCCAGGCTTACAGATGGCCACCACGCCAGGACGCATTGCATGGGCAGGGCAGCTAAAATCTCAGGATTTTCACATCAAAAGCATGTCGGTTTTGGACATATCAGGGACAGATGTAAAAAAAAACACAGATTTTTACATACTGTCCCTGGTTTTATTGAGCCTGGCAACCCTGATGGGGCCCCCTAGTGGCATGGGGCCCTCGATCAGTGCCCGAGAGTTCAAATGGTCAGTCCGCCTCTGGACCCCCCTGTACTGCGCAGGCGCAGCGCGGAGCCACCGAAAATAGCCGAAGATGAAGAGCTGTGAGTCAGCTCTACACGGCGCCTGCGCAATGACTATGACATTGTGCCAGACGATGCCGCACACTCCCGATGCTAGTGCTACTCTGCAAGGGGCGGGGTGATTTTAGCAATAAAGTACACGTGTTAGCGGGGCGTGTTAAAACAAATAAAGGGCGGGTTTTGCACTGTTAATGGGTGGGTTTTGCAATGTTGATGGGTGGGTTTGCACAAACTATTTAACTCACAAAAGAGGCAGTATTTTAAAATGATGGACAGAGATGATAAGGGCGGGTAGTTCAATGTTGATGGCCAATTTCAATACTTGTCACAATTTATTGTTATTATGCTTATGACTTAACCCCTTCACCACAGAATGGCTACAGGGGATGCATTTAAACATTTATTATGTATGGAGTTTATTGTTATTATGCTTATAACTTAACCCCATTGCAAAATCCGCCCATCAACATTGCAAAATCCGCCCATCAACATTGCAAAATCCGCCCATCAACATTGCAAAACTCGCCCATCAACATTGCAAAACCCGCCCATTTGTTTTAACACGCCTCACTAACACATGTACTTTATTGCTAAAATCACCCCTGCCCCTTGCAGAGTAGCACTAGCATCGGGAGCGCGCAGCATGTGTCATTGCGCAGGCGCCGTGTAGAGCTGACTCTCAGCTCTACATCTTTGGTTATTTTTGGCGGCTCCGTTGAGGTTCGTACTGCACAAGCACTGCGCCTGCGCAGTACAGGGGGGGTCCTTATCCGCCGGGGGGACCTTCATCGGCAGAACAATGGCACCTCCAGCACTGAATGTATGTAATAGCAAGAGGTGCTGAAGTGTGCTAGATGATGTATTGATGCTGGGGGAGTTGAGTGTTGCTGGTGGAGTCTATTATTGTTGATGAGGGATCTATTGTTTGTATAGGTTGGCCACTTGCAGGGGTGCCATTCAGAGAATGTTCTGCTCAATGAATGCTAAGCATTCTCTGATTGGATGAGGTGGATGGTGACTTTTCCCCTCGTCCAAACACAGAACGTTTTACATTCATTCAAAAAATGCAAAACATTCAATTCGGAGCCTCTCCGATTGTTGTGGAGACCTCAGACTTTGAATGTACTGTATACTTGGAGATGACTCCTTGTCAAAGCCTCTGTCTGTGCAGATTGGCATGGAACATATTTGCTCTACATGGCAGACAGTTGCTCCTAACATTGACAATGAGGATTAGGAGGATTTGTGGAACTATCCCTTTTCCCATATATATTCCGGACCTGCCCGAACATTAAAACTTTTTGGTCCGAGGTTGCTGGATTTATCACACATCTAACCACTGTTGGGGTCTCTCTGAGTGTTGATGTCTGTTTGCTTTGACTGGTGGGCATATTGGCCTTCTATCAGGCCCTAAGGACTCTTATTGGTCTACTACTTTTTTTTGTATGTAAGGCTATTACACTAAAGTGGAAGTCCAAAGAGGGTCCCACTTTGCACTCCTGGAAAGTCCTGGTAAATAATGTAGTACCCCTTTACAAAGCAATGTATGTTTATCGTCGGTGTCCTCCAAAGTTTAACAAGGAGTGGGACTTATGGCTTGATTCTCCCTGTACGGCCAAATAACATTCTGATTGTACTATAACCACTGGCTGATTGTCCTCCACATGACTCTAGAGTGATGGCGGACTGCAAGGCCCTAGTAGTTACCTGGGGAGATAGCTGCCATATATCTATTAGAGTTCGAAAAGGTATTGAACCATGGGTTTTGCGGACAACTCAAAAGCTTTTCCAGTTTTCGTTAATCCAATTTTCGTTTTTTCTTTCTGTGTACTCCTTCATCTAGTGCTGAGTGAAGTTTAGTTAGAGATATTTTGTCTTGTTGTTTGCCTCGAGAGGGGGAAGGCTCAGAGGCTCTGTTTTTATACTATTTACTGTTTTTTCAAAAAGCAATAAAAAGAACAAAAAAAAAATGCAAAGCCTTCTCTGAATGGTGCTAATACTGATGGCCTCTTGTGTGTTCACAATGCATCAGGCCAGCTGTTCAACACAGAACCCAGAAGCAATTGGAGATCACTGTAGAAAAGGTCTCTAGTACAGTGATCTCCAACTTCCAGAAGGATTGGCCAGGTATGGTACTGTATATACTGTGCATAATTACATTGGTCCAAGCTGATCATAGTTGTTGGTAAATCTAAACTTGGCCACACATGTTAAAATCTGATTGTACAATGTTCTTTGGATCTAGCAATAGATTGTTTAAGTAGGAATTGTTGGTATTGGTAAACCTAAAGACGATTGTATAAAGATTATATTAGAATGTATGGTGTAAAACCTTAGTATTTCCACTTTAATAGGTAGATTCAGGTAGGGGCGCGCTAATTTGCGGCGGCATAGCCTAGCGTGTTTACACTACGCCGCCTTAAGTAAGAGAGGCAAGTACATGATTCTCAAAGCACTTGCCTCCTTACTTAGGGCAGCGTAGTGTAAACGCGGCAGGCGTAAGGGCGCCTAATTCAAATGGGTTGGAGGGGGGCGTGTTTAATGGTAATGAGGCTTGACCTCACGTTTTTGACATTTTTTTGTCACTGCGCATGCGCCGGGCGACTACATTTTCCAGTGTGCATTGCGGTTACGTACGCCGCACGGGCCTATTGATTTCGACGTGGACGTAAACTACGTAAATCCCGATTCGCGGATGACTTACGCAAACGACGTTAAAATTTCGAATCGGCGGCCATACTTTAACATTGTTATTCCACCTAATAGGTGGAATAACTTTAGGCCTGTAAAGGCCTTACGGAAACGGCATAAATCGACTGCAGCGGCCGGGCGTACGTTCGTGAATCGGCATAGAAACTCATTTACATATTCTACGCCGGCCGCAATGGAAGGGCCACCTAGCGGCCATCCGAAAAATTGCAATCTAAGATAGGACGGCGCAAGCCGTCCTATCTTAGATATGTTTAAGCGTATCTCTGTTTGAGCATACGCTTAAACATAGGTCGGCGTAGATTCTGAGTTGGGTCGACTTATCTACTGATAAGTCGGCCTAACTCTACCTGAATCTACCTATAAAAGTCTACCTTTTGCAACAAAAAAAAAATACACCCATACTGATTAATAAATAAAAATCTTTATTATTTTTTGCATTGGAGCCTGCGATCAGTGCAGTACACTGGCTCCTGTAGAAGATGCAGGCCTTCAGTTATGGGGCTGGAGGTACAAATGGACTACTAGTGCGATGATGTCACCACACTTGTGGTGCATTAAGAATGATGAGTCCATCTGCTTTGGTGGAAGACGCAGAGCCACATCAAATTCAACTGATGGCAAGAGTGGGTGGGGAAAAGAAATCCTGAATTCTGTGGGAAGAGGGAGCAGACTCTGAATATGTTTCCTAAATCCAGGTGTAACATGAAAATGGTCAGAAAGGTAGACTTCTCTTTAAAGACTTTACCTCTGTGACAAATCCACTTCGAGAGAATGTTTATGTGACTATGGTAGGGACATTTTATTGTAACAACCCTTAGGATTAATATGTGTAAACAACTTTGGCCCTTGTGTGTACATATACAGGATCCCCAGGTCCATTAGTAGACAATAAAGTATTGTACATATGTACTGTCTAAACAAATATTGTGCATTTGATGACCGGACCCAATGCAGTCCCAACAAATAAAGATCATAAATGGAGCAGGTGCTTCAATACAGTTTGCTCATGTGATTGCTATTATTATCGATGTGCGGTGTTGGTGAATCTTCATTTCCTGAGGGTAGATGAAGAGGCTAGAGCTCCAGATTTATCCAGGATTGTGATTGCTGGGGAGAGACATTGCTGTATGCAGAACAAGAGAGATTCACGGTCATTAAGAGAGCAAATTCACGTAAGTCATTTTGGCATTTTTAACATTAAAGCTGAACATCAGACAGATGCCAGATAATGCAGTTATGTTTTCCATAAACAATCATTAAATGTACAGTCTTTTTACATTCAGTTGGTTTACCTTAATTCATCTTTACATTAGCCACTTGCTATTTTGTATACAACATTACTCAGACTGGCTGGGCAATGGGAAGCCCGGGGAGGGATTGGCAGAGAGGGGTAGGAGACACTGAGTGATTGGTAAGGTAGATGAGTCTGGCAGGAGAGGTAGGCCTATGAGAAGGGAGTTGCAAAAGTCAATGCAAGAAATAACAAGGGAGTGAATAAGTAGCTTGGTGGTTTTGTTAGTTTAAAAAAAGTGTTAATTTTAGCATTGTTATGGAGGTGAAGTCTACAAGCTTTTGACATTGACTGGATTTGGGTCCGAAAGGACAGGTAAGAGTCTAGGATTACACCTAGAGGGGAGAGACTGATAGTTGTATTATTGATCAAGATGGAAAAGTCATGGAAGAGGGCACATGCCCAGTGGGAATATTATCAACTTGGTTTTGGAGAGATTTCGTTTAAGGAAGTGGTGCAACATCCATGCTGATATGTCAGTTAGTAAATTAGTAATGCGAAAGGGGACTAAAGGAGTGGGGTGAGGAGTAGAGAGATAGATTTGGGTGTCATCGGCATAGAGATGGTATTGGAAGCCAGGGGAGGTTATCAAGTGACCAAGGGAGGAGATGTAGATAGAGAAGATCCTTGGGGGACCCTTACAGACAGAAGAAATAGAGAGGAGGAGACAGAGTTATAGGTAACACTGAATCTGTGATGTGATCGGTAGGAGGAGAACCAGGAAAGAGTTGCATCTTGGAGGCCAAGAGAATGGAGTTTGATGAGAAGGAGTGGGTGATCAACAGTATTAAAGGCTGCAGAGAGATCCAGTAGTAAGAGTGTAAAGTAATATACTGTATATTTGAAATCAAATGTTCATTATTTTTGGCAATAGCATGGTGTGGGCCAGGGGTCAAGTCCTGGGGAAAAAAGTGTGGGAACTCCCACTCAAGATCCACTCCCCCACCAAAAATAAAAAATTATACACTCATATGCATAATTACTAAACAGCATGTTTTTTTTTTTCGATCCACTATACCTTAGTAATCCTTTATGTTACTGCCCGCTTCCTGTATATCAGTGGTTCTCAACCGTGCTAGTGCCGTGACCCCCTGATACATTTTCCAAAGTTGTGGGGACCCCTTACAGCAAAATTATTTTCGTATCATGGGTTGTCAGCACCCAAGGCAGGCCAAGTAATTTGGGCCCCTAACCCACGGACATTTAGCGCTCCTAACCCACGGACATTTAGCGCTTCCTGGGTCCCTTCCACTCGTACAGTATTAAAACCCCTTATGATACATTTTGGGCTGTACCACTCTTTCTCTTTGTTCTCCTTTCTTTCCCTTTTATCTCTCTATAACCTAATTTCTTGTTTTTTTCTCCCCATCCTATTATTTCTCTCCCCTTTTTCTTTGTTCCTCCCCCTCTTTTTCTCTCCTTTCCATGTATTGTCTATTTGTATTCCTTCTCTTTACTCCTTGGTGGAGGGAATGAGATGAGTGGCAGTACTGGTGGGGGGTGGGATCAGTGGCAGTGCTGGTGAGGGGTGGGATCAGTAGCAGTGCTGGTGGGGGGGTGGCATCAGTGGCAGTGCTGGAGAGGGGTGGGATCAGTGACAGTGCTGGTAAGGGGTGGGATCAGTGGCAGTGCTGGCAGGGAGATGGGATAAGTGGCAGTGCTGGCGGGGAGTTGGGATCAGTGGCAATGCTGAGGGGAGTTCTGATCAGCCAACTTAGGTGCTCTTGATCAAGGTCAACTGCTGATCTGAGAACTGAAGTGGGGACTTTTAATGGCAACTATAATCACAGGTAGTGTTACTCACTGTGTTTCTGGCTCAGTCGCAAAAAGGCTAGGAGAGTGGTGCAGGCTTCAGGAACAGCCCAGGATTCGGTGACCCCTGTCAAATCGCCATTCGACCCCCAAGGGGGTCCCGACCCCCAGGTTGAGAACCACTGCTGTATGTGGATTCATCGGGTAGTGTGTGGGTATTCCGTCACTTCCTCGATGCTGCAATGTCTCCAGGGAGCTTTTGTCATTGTTCCCAGGAGACATTGCGGAGGTCTGCCGCGAGTTATCGCGGGATTTAGAAAGAAGCAAGTTCTTTCTAAATCCCGCGATAACTCGCGGCAGACCCCCACAATGTCTCCTGGGAACAATGACAAAAGCTCCCAGGAGACATTATGGCATCGAGGAAGTGACAGAATACCCGCACACTACCGGATGAATCTATATAAAGGAAGTGGCCAGTAGCATAAAGGATTACTAGGGTTCGCCTGCCCCTGACAGTGACTCGAGCTGGGCATCACCGCTTAGTGAAGGATTGGCTCGGGCGACTCGGCTGCTCTCGGCTGCTCTAGTCCTGCAAATGGAACTGAGTTCCTGCTGTGAAAAAAGTGCAGGAACTCCGTTCCCACGCGTTCCCGCAGGACTTGAGCCCTGGTGTGGGCAGATTTCTGCCAATCACAGGCTGTGTCACACCCCTCCAGCCTGTGTCTTAGAATAACCGGGAGATGATGTCTCCATCAACCAAGATGTAATATCCCACCCCCATTGTGTTTAGCTAGTTAGTGGGTATGACGGAGGAGGGAGGAAGTGGGCTGTCATTTAGCACATGTGTGACTCTATAGTCACATGGGCTGCTCAGACGTGATATGGAGGAATTGCTCGGCATAAAAACTCACTGAAAACTGAGCATGTGCAGAGTTGCTACCACAGCTGCAAAATCCCTAACTGAATTGGGGACATGAACAGAAGGTGGAGATAGAGAGCAGCCGAATCAACCAGGTTTTTTACAGAATACAGAAAATGAATCTCATAGTAACTGAGTATGAATAGCATGTAATACACCATTTATTGGTAGTTTTTATTGACGTGGATTTAATGATACTTTAAAATAAAATTTAAAAATAGAATACAAATACCAAACCTTTCATACCTATTTCTATTAGGTTATTACAATTTTTGTGTCTCCTCTTTCCAATAACCTCTCTTTTCTGTTTATATGCTCCCGATATACAGGATATCTCTTTTGAATAACAACAGTTAAAGTATATATCTGCGAAGCTAATCTTAACCACTTTACATCCCGGCAATTGACAAAAGACGGCCACAAGGTGGCTCTTAATTGCCGGGAGGACGTCTATGGACGTCCTCCGCTCCTCCAGCCACTGGGGGGCGCGCGCCCCCGCCGCATCACTGAAGTACCGATGCACGTGCCTGGCGGCCACGATGTCCGCCAGCTGCCCGCGATCGGCAGATACACAGACAAGGACGTGGATCTGTGTGTGTAAACACACAGATCCACGTCCTGTCAGGGAGAGGAGACCGATGATATGTCCCTTGTACATAGGGACACAGATCGGTCACCTCCCCCAGTCAGTCCCCTTCCCCCACAGTTAGAAACACTATGCAGGGTACACATTTAACCCTTTCCTCGCCCCCTAGTGTTAACCCCTTCCCTTCCAGTCACATTTATACAGTAACCAGTGCATATTTATAGCACTGGTCGCTGTATAAATGTGAATGGTCCCAAAAATGTGTCAAAAGTGTCTAATGTGTCCGCCGTAATGCCACAGTCCCAATAAAAATCGAAGATCGCCGCCATTACTAGTAAAAAAATCATAATAAAAAAAATCATAATTCAGGCCCCTATTTTGTAGGCGCTATAACTTTTGCGCAAACCAGTCGCTTATTGCACGACCGCGCAATTGTCAGTTAAAGTGACGCAGTGCCGGAAGCTGAAATTTCGCCTGGGCAGGAAGGGGGTATATGTGCCCAGTAAGCAAGTGGTTAAAAACGCTCCCTCCCCCTTCCTTACACCTATATTAACTAACCTGTGTAAGAAAGATCTCTACGCTTACCTATTTTCAAGACATTCTGGTCTGGTCATGTGACCTGGCTCCCCTGTGTCAGCTAGTGGCAGGTTCAGAAGAGAGAAGGGAGCATTGGCAATGTATAGGCCATAGTAAGCCTATGATTTACATTACTGTTTAGGCATTACCAGCTGTTGTGGAGCACCCTCTCCTCTCCCCTGCAGCTGTCGCTGGCTGTCCCAGGATGAAAATGCTGCTCCTGCATAGATACACTTTGGTGAGTCAGCATTGTCAGCCTTGGACAGAAAGTGTGTTGCTGGCAAAATCATCAGGTAAAAAAAAAAAAAGTCTGAATATTGCAGCCACTACATGTAAGAAATAGTAGGCTGAAATAAATTACATTTTTGTTTTCTTGGTACACTTAAAGAATAATTCCAGTTATAGTATATTTATACATAATTACATCTAATGCTAAGCAGCGGACCTCCTGTATTCACAATGCAGCAGGCCAGCCTCAGAATGGCACCCAGAAAAAAGGGGAGATCACTGGGGTAGAGGTGTCTACTTCAGGGATTATTAATGGCCAGGAGCATCGGCCAGGTATACAGTGTGTGTGTGTGTATATATATATTTATATTGGTCCAAGCTGGACCAATATAACTATCTAAAAATATGCCTGCCTGGAATACATCTCTAAGGGCCCATTCACACAATGTAAAGTGACTGGCATTTTTTTCCACATTACATAAACACCCAGGGCCACTGACAGGGAGGAGATCAACAGTGGGGGAATGAGTGCAGCGGGGTGGGGGAACAATTGCAGAATGATGTCCTGTATGTCTCTTTGCAGCAGCTGAAAGCTGGTTTCTCCCCTATTCCCTCCTGACAGTTTTCAGCTGCTGGAGGGAGAGACAGAGACATAGGACATCATTCTCTAATTGTCCCCCATTTCACCAATCCCCCTTCCTGTCCTGCCCCCATGTGCCTGGCCCCATCCCAATATTTTTAAAAATTGTAAAGATTTTTTTTTAAATGTAAAAAAATAAAAATATTTTTGAAATTGTAATTTTTTTTTAACTACTTGCCGACCAGCCACCGTCATTCTACGGCGGCAGGTCGGCTCTCCTGGGAGAGAGCACGTCATACTACGTCGGCTCTTAGAGTGCTCACCCCCGACTCCCGTGCGTGTGCCCGGCGGGCGCGATCGCCGCCGGGCACCCGCGATTACTCGTTACAGAGCGGGGACCGGGAGCTGTGTGTGTAAACACACAGCTCTCGGTCCTGTCAGCAGGGGAAATGCTGATCTTCTGTTCATACAATGTATGAACAGAGGATCAGTGTTTTCCCTAGTGAGGCCACCCCCCCCCCCACAGTAAGAACACACCCAGGGAACATACTTAACCCCTTCCCCGCCCCCTAGTGTTAACCCCTTCATTGCCAGTGGCATTTTTATAGTAATCCAATGCATTTTTATAGCACTGATCGCTATAAAAATGCCACTGGTCCCAAAAATGTGTCAAAGGTGTCCGAAGTGTCCGCCATAATGTTGCAGTACCGAAAAAAAATCGCTGATCGGCGCCATTACTAGTAAAAAAAATATATTAATAAAAATGACATAAAAATACCCCCTATTTTGTAAACGCTATAACTTTTGCGCAAACCAATCAATAAACACTTATTGCGATTTTTTTTTACGAAAAATACGTAGAAGAATATGTATCGGCCTAAACTGAGGAAAAAATTTTTTTTTATATATTTTTGGGGGATATTTATTACAGCAAAAAGTAAAAATATTCATTTTTTTCAAAATTGTCGCTCTATTTTTGTTTATAGCGCAAAAAATAAAAACCGCAGCGGTGATCAAATACCACCAAAAGAAAGCTCTATTTGTGGGGAAAAAAGGACGCCAATTTTGTTTGGGAGCCACGTCGCACGACCGCGCAATTGTCAGTTAAAGCGACGCAGTCCCGAATCGCAAAAAGTGCTCTGGTCTTTGACCAGCAATATGGTCCGGGGGGTAAGTGGTTAAAAAACATTGGAGAAAATTATTAAAAAGTTAAAGTCTCATTTACATGGGTTCTCTGGCCCATACAGTGTGAATGAGCAGTTTGTTTGTGCGGCTGGAGCTATCTGTTACTCTGTATGAACACAGCCGCAGGTCCTAATTGTCCTAATTTGATAAGTGTGTAGGTGCGGGTGAGTGGCCCTGAATGCACACTGTCTGTGTTTACGGGCCATACACCTGCACCCACACACTGTCAAATCCAGGATTTGTGGCTGTGTTTGTACAGCTGCTGCATCTCCATAGCGTAACATAGGCTGCCTGAGCAGAGCAATAGTAAAAAAAAACACTGATTTGTAAAGACCACAGCACCTATGTGAATGAACCCCAAAACCTCATTTACACACCCAACTTTATTTATTAACTCAATGCAGTTTTATCTTTTAGATTTAGCAGGAAATTTAGACTTATGTTGTGTTTCCATCCACCAGGCATGTACTGGCCATCTGGACTACTGGGAGTTTCCGGGTGGGCCGAATGCTCAGTGGGCCAGTTTCAGTGACAGCAGAGGTAGAGTGGGCGGGGACTCCCAAACTCTGTCCACCAATAAGCTAATCTCCCGCTATGCAGCTGTTTAGAAAAAAAAATTCTCTGAGTCTCCCCTGTGTTCAGTGGGGGCCTGGGGACAGAAAGCGGACTATTTCATCACTTTCTGCTATGGGCGGAATTATCCACAGCAGCACACTACACAGTTGACAGTTGAAGGCTGGCCTGTGCTATATCAGTACACTTGAGCCAGCCGGGAGCGCTGCTGCAGATTAATCCACCTAAAACCAAAAGTGATAAAATAGTCCACTTTCTGGGCGGTAGGGACAGCTGCATATAGAAAAGAAGAAGCAGGCTTTCAGAGGCTGCAGGAGGAAATTAAAAGATTGATTCTTCTATATGCAGCCGCCCTCCCTGTGCTTTTTCAACATCTGTGCTCCCGGGCCTCCTGTGCTCCCTCCCCTTGTGCGCTCCAACATCTGCCTGTGCTCTCCAGCCCTCCTCTGCTCTCTGCCCCCCTCTCCTGTGCTCTCTGGCATCCCCCAGTGCTCTCCGATATCCCCCTGTACTTTCCAGACCCCCTTGAGTGCTCTCTGGCTCCCTGCTCTCCCTGTTCTCTCTGCCCCACCCTGTGTTCTCTGCCTCTCTCCTGTGCTCTCCACCCCCCCCAGTGCTCTATAGCCCCCCCCAGTGCTCATCGCCCCTCCCCTGTGCTCTCCGCCCCCCATGCTCTTCGTCGTCACCCTGTGCTTATCGCCCCCCACCCCCTGTGCTCTCAGCCTTCCCCCTGTGCTCTCTGGCCCCCTGTGCTCTCCACCACATCCTGTGTTCTCTGGCTTCCTCCCTGTGCTCTCCGACCCTCCCATGTGTTTTCCGAGCCCCCCTCACCCCCCACAATTCTGCTGGGTTCCCTCCCTCATCTCCTCTCCTATCGGGTGCTGTGTTGGATCTGTCAGGATGGAGAGTGGGGAAGGGGCCAGTTAACATGTCATTGGCTGCTCAGTCTAAAATGCCCGGGCCTATTTTTTGTCCCAGTCCGGGCCTACTAGAGATGCTATTAGTTTAATTGACCCCATAGTAACACCCAACTCTTGAAAAGAAAATAGCTGGATAGCTGCACTCCAAATATTCACCTTTATTCAAAAGTATAAAATCAAGGCATCAAGGGTAGTATTTGGAGTGCGGCTATCCAGCTATTTATCCTGTTGCAAACAAAGGCAGCACCCTCATTAAAGATGGAGACAGCTGACCTCAGGAGGGGTAATTATCCTGGAGCGGTGACATACGGTAACTCTTGGCATAAGTGTTTGGAGACAGCTAACATAAATGTGTATTTTATTTTTTATTATATTTGCTAACAAGCTAGCATGTGAGCAGTGCATGATTTGTAGCACAACACCATGATGCAGACTTACAGAACAGAGGATTAAATAAACTAAAAAAAAAAAAAACCTTAGCACTTAATTAGTACATTATCCTTTGGCAGCTTTTGTGTGACTGGGACCAGTAAGCTGTTTGCATTCGTAATTTGTTTAATATAAAACACTGCCCAGTAAACAAACAGTTCTCCACCTGGTAGTGTACAAGATACCATGAAAAACAATGCCCAGTCTAGCCCGATAGAATAATCCTGTGAGCAGAATATAATGTACTGTACTTAAACTTAGCAATCATTGCTTCCAGGAAGGTCATATTTCAATGGTACGGCACAGTTTTTGTGTTTTTATTTTTTGTAGTGTAGCCAGGTGCTCGGCTAGAGACAGAGAGCAATTTAGGACAATGTGCTGCAGTACTCTATATGCTCCCAATGAACTTCAGCTGAATCGGTTAACATTACCTCACCTCCATCCATCGGAGAACTGACAAGCAAAAGGAGCTTGAGAGACTTGAGGGTTGGCAGCACTGAATCATGGGAGATGAAGTGTGGAAAATAAATTTTACTATGGCATGTGGGTGGGCCCTACTCACCCTTTCAACGTGTACGTGGTCACCAATGACAGAGACCAGGCGGGGCTGCGTTTATATGAAAGCCAAACATTATGGTGGTACCCGGCTTAGACTACACTGTGTGCAGTAAGTAAACAAATAGAGTCCCTCTGTAAAGTGCCATGTCCTGTACTTCTGCACACCTTGCTGTCAAATACTTCCATTTAACAGTGACACCGCTAAGCCTATGCCTACTCCTCCAAGCCAACGTACCTCTGTCACCGCAATCCCAGTGACAGAATGGGGTCCCACCAAGCCCTAGCACGGCACTCATGCATGCTCAAATATACTCCTTCTCTCTTCCATGTGGCTAGTTATATGGGGTCTCCCTACCGTGGGTTCAGTTCCAGTGGCACCAGTTACTTCAGGGAACCGACTGCTAAGGAGGAAGCCAGATCAACGCCCCCCTCGCTCTTGGAGGACCTGTCACCTTTGCCAGGTATCACGCTTTGTGACCGGATGCCATATACTTCCCACCAGCTCTTGGTTACCTGTGGCAACTACTCTTTTGTTGCAATGTTCCTGCTGAGTTAACCCTTTGTAGTGTTCTTACTTAGTACCCCATCTGTGCAGGCCCGGAGTCATTCCAGTCAGATCCAGAAAGGAGCTGACATCTGAACAGCAGGACCCCTGTTGCATGTAGCTCTGGAACTGGTGAGAGAACTCTGCTGCCATTAACCTGTTGCTGCTAGCAGAGACTGAGCACATAGGGACAGGCCATCTAATTATCAGCATTATTTGCTGCATGCACACTTTACTGAGACTGTACTCGTGAGCACCGTCATAAAGACTGGGCCCCAACGCTAGCTGGCTGAAGAACTAGGGCTAAACACTGCTCACTCAGAAAACGGCTTCACAACAGCTTTGCCTATTATCCATAGTAAGAGGTACCTCTTTAGGGCATTTTAAATGGAATTGCTGCCATTCATATAAAGTGTATTCTAATGTGGTTACAGCCTACTATTTACAGAGAAGTTATCGCAGTATTGATTATAATTGCTGTTACTGTTTTCTAATGCCCTTACTGATTGCTGATTTTGAGGTTTACCAGGTTTACTGTAATGTAGCTGCATAGCACTCAATTCTATTCTGCTATAGCCTAGTGAACATATTGTCTAGTCAAGGATGATTGATCTAATCCTTTACTTACTCATTTATGTGCATACTGCTATGTACTGCATATTGGGTTCATTTACCACCAACCAGTCTGATGGTTGCTCTTTGATACTGAACCTTAGTTGTGTGCAAGTCATCTATAGTTGTGCTCCCAGTAGCAGAGCAGTATTCATTTGCTTAACCTGGCATGTCAGGGGGGCTGAGGTTGTTCTAAAAATCGAGGAAGAAGAACCAAGAACCCAATCTACCAAGGGCCTCTTGCAGGGGTAGAGCTAAATTAGTTAAACCTCTTCAGGATGGAGGTAAAACAAAGTTTTGCAACTTTGACATGTGTTAGTAAAACTGTATCATTGCAACTATTTACTGTATCCAGGTGAATTATACCTTTTTGTTCAGATCAAATTGGGCTTTCATTTGATGCTAAATGGTATTGGACATTTAAGGATAAAATGTAAATGGGGTGGTGGCGCTGCCTAATGCACGTAGGGCCTACTCAGGTGTGAGTGCCTAAGTGCATCCAATAAGGCTGTGAGTGGCTAGGGTCCCAGTGGTGCAAATGGGCTAGGAACCTACTCAGAATGATGTTAATGAGATAAGGTGGTGCAGATGTATATTAGTAACAATGTACCAGATCTATATGCACTATGTATCAATACACCAATCATATAGCACAATCTACATATACTAAACAGTATACAAGAATTACTGCAATGTAGATAACCAATAAATCCTGCACATACAGAATAAATGAAGTACAGGAAAACAATACAGCAGTACACCCTGGGCCAGATTCAGGTAGATCCGCGCAATATTTGCGTGGGCAAAGGGCAACGATTTTTGCTCTGCGCCCACGCAAATATTTTGATATGCCCGCGATTCACGGAGCAGTAGCTCCGTAAATTGCGCGGGCGCTATGCTAAATAGCCCGGCGTAAGGGCGCCTAATGTAAATGATCCCGCCGGGGGCGGGAATCATTTAAATTAGGCGCGCTCCCGCGCCGAGCGAACAGCGCATGCTCCGTCGGGAAACTTTCCCGACGTGCATTGCGGCAAATGACGTCGCAAGGACGTCATTTGCTTCTAAGTGAACGTGAATGGCGTCCAGCGCCATTCACGAATCACTTACGTAAACGACGTGAAATTTTAATTTCACGAGCGGGAAGGGCGGCTATACTTTAGCATTGGCTGCCCCTGCTATAGCAGGAGCAACCTTGCGCTAAAGTCGCCGTACGGAAACTCCGTACCTTGCGTGCGCAGGGCCCGCGCAACTTTTGTGAATCGGTGGTAGTATGCAATTTGCATACTATACGCCGATCACAATGGCCGCGCCCCCTAGCGGACAACGCAAGAATGCAGCCTGAGATATGAAGGCATAAGGAGGCTTATGCCTGTCATATCCTAGGCTGCAGTCCGCGTAGCGATGTTCCTGAATCAGGGGCATTCGATACGCGGGAGCAAAACAGCTATTGCGCCGCGCAACCTATGGTTGCGCGGGCGCAATAGCTTCTTGAATCTGGCCCCCTGTGTATATATAAATGGGTGGAAGCCCAGCACATGAACTATATAGTGGCTGGAGATCCACTCAAAGTCACAAAAAGGTGGGTACTAGTAACTGGTATAAATATAGCTGCTACTCCAAAGATATGTAAATGCTATATACTAGATCATACAAGTTGACTGTACAAATACTGCATATATATCCTGCGCATATAGTGAACAACATACAGGTAAAAACCTATAGTGCTAGAGACCGTGACGGGCTTGTGCACAGCAATATGTGGGCCACTTAGTCCATGTCCATAAAATCATAGATAACAGTGGGCAATGGCAATACTGGATATACAGGATGTCCAAGGAGGGTGAGGCGTGCAGAGGGAGTGGTCCTAGGGCTGCAGGTACGAAGTGATCCCGCTGCTCCCCTCAGGGTTCCCCACTCACCAGATGGCGCTCCCCATTTGGGGTGCTAGGCATGTACCGCAAACTCAGATGTTACTCCTTTCCTCTGCTCACACGCTCAGCTGCCCCTCGAGTAGACTTCCAGAGCTTCCAGAGATTGCCCGTCCGACAAGATATGCACACCAAATAGTTGCTCCGTAGTTCCAAAAAGTATATATGTGTAAAAACAAAGAGAGGAGCTCCAATGGTGTAGTACCATAAAATGTATTAAAAATAAAATTAAATAAAAATAATAGCCACAAATGCTCATTGAGAGTGACTGTAACAATAATGGTAAAATAACACAATACGGTAAGCAAATCCAGACAAAAAACTAAGGATTTAAAGTGTCAGGAATGCAGGGTATAAGCGTGTATGCGGCGGTGGGAGGCGTGCGTTCCAACCACAACCACCTGAACAATGACCCGGAAGTGACGTATGTGCGCGCGTACGCCTGACGTACGTTTCGATTAGCCGATCGTTTTCAAAGGCATCAATTGGTATTGAACATTTGTTTTTTGTTTTTTTATTATAAAAAAAATTGCCCCAAAATAGTTAAAAAAAAATTAATTTAGTTGTATGTTTCTTGCTCTTACTATAACCTACCACCAAAGAACATCCCAAAACAAATTCTCCTGCTCCTGACAAATGCATTGATACCACATATGTGTATATTATTTGTGGTTTGGCCTGTAGTAGGGCCCAGAAGCAATAGTGCTCATTTTGCGTTAATTATCATACCTAAAACACACTGACACTGATACTAAATTAAAAAATGTGTTTCTTTTTTAATTCTACCTAAAATCGACTGACCCAGACATTTGACACTGACTGACTCTGAGCATGACTTTTGATCTTAACCCTGTCACTGACCTAGATCAAGCCCTGATCTAGTTATTTTATCTTTATTTTTTTAATTATTTGTTTACACAAACTTTTTATGTTTATAATTTCTGCTCTAGCAATGGAGAAAAAAATACAATGTATCTTTTTCTCCATTCTAGAGGAGAAAAAAAAACACAGAGGTGGGCTTTACAGTCACTGCTTACTGTGATAGCTTATCACAGGCTATCACAGCAACCAGGTGATTGGCAACCATGGCTCAGAGTTTCCGATCATTAGTACAAGACCCAGAGCTGTCAGTGACAGCTCAGTCTCTGTCTCTGTACGCTGTACAGTGCGATCACAGCACAAATGCAGTAGTGCATATATGTGTCCCCATAGGCGTGCGCACATAGGGTGTAAGGTGTGCCTGGGCACACCCTAATCACCCTATACTATGCAGATTCCCCCTGCTGCCTGGCTGCAGAGAAAGGGACTGGGGAATCTCTGTCCTCAGTCCCTTTCTCTGTCTCAAAAGTTAGACATCAGGGGTCTGTTTTAGACCACTGATATTTCACCAAAGCCCCCAAACAGGGCTCCAAAAAAACAAAAAACAAAAAACTAACAAATAAAATAAAATAAAAAATGTAAAAAAAAAATAATAATAATAATAATACAAATAAAGATAAACTACTGACACCGATCTCTGCCCTGCTGACAAAGCCCTACTGACTTGCCCACTGCCATATATGGTACCGGTATATTACACACGCATGTGTGTTTGAGCTTTGGTGTGCACACCCTAATGCAATAGGCTGCGCACACCTATGTGTGTCCCCATGGATAAAGACCCACTTCTGTGAGGCCACATATGTATGTACCCTCGGCGGGAAGGGGTTAAGGTTTTGTTCACATGGACACTGAAGCCTGTGCACCAGGAATGGGTTGTTTGTTGTTGTGCATGTTTGTTGTGTTCTTGAGCTGTTTGTTGTTGTGTTATGTGTTGCTGGTAGACCCTTCAAGTCTGAGGATGCACAGCTGCACACTGCCTACGTTCAGGGCAGATATAATTGCCATCTTTCTACTACAAAGCAAGTATATGATTAGTTTCTGTCCATCCATAACTGATATTTTAGTTCTGAATAGATCTGTGCATTTTAGACATCATGTGCACTGGGCGTTTAGATAATGTACATGAGATTCCAGCATGTTCGTGTGGGTGGAAGGCACAGGGACTCCATCCAGTCCCACTGGTGGCAGTCTGTAAAACTCTATGACCCCTTTCACACTGAGGAGTTTTTCAGGCGGTTTAGCGCTAAAAATAGCGCCTAAATACCGCCTGAAAAACTCCTGCCCTGCAGTCTCAATGTGAAAGCCCAAAGGCTGCTCCTCCACCGCTCCTTCACATTAAAAACAATGGGACATAGCGTTAATACCACTGGCAATGCATTGCCGGCGGTATTAACCATTTTTCGCCAGCTAGCGGGGGTTAAAACCGCACCGCTAGCAGCCAAATACTGCCGCAATTTTGCGGCAATTCCAACAGTATATCGCCGCTAAAAATAGCGGCGCAATACCGTCAGCGCACCTCCCGTCCCAGTGTGAAATGGGCCTATGAAAAGGCTGAAGGCTGCTGCAGCTGGACAATGCTCCGAGTGATACTAATGTTTAAGGCAGTATGTGCCCAGGGATGAATGCCCAGAATGCAAGAAGTCTGCATTTTAGGCATTCTTTCCTAAATGCGTACTGCCCTAAACGTTAGTACCACTCAGTGCAGCGTCAAGTTGCAGTAGCTTTCAGCCTTTTCATAGAGTTTGAACACAGAAAAGTAGGCAGGAACAGGCAAAACATTTACTCTGGCCATACACTGTTAGGCCTCATTCACATGGGTGCTGTCACTGCTGTGGCATGAATGAGCACCTTGATTATGCGTCAGGAGCTGCGTGCAGGCAGCACATGTTTCTTTCAATGGAGACTCAGTGATTATACATGTACCCCACTGTATAAAATTCTAAATGCTAACCACAATATACAAGGCCATTCACAAAATCGCCCCCATCTACATCACCAACCTCATTTGCAGATATCGCTCCCAGATCGCCCCCTCCGCTCCTCCCAGGACCTCCTGATCTCTAGCTCCCTGGTTACCTCCTCCCATGCTCGCCTTCAGGACTTCTCCAGAGCCTCTCCCATCCTCTTGAACTCCCTGCCCCGGTATGTCCAATCAGCTCCTAACCTCTCCACCTTTAGGAGATCCAAAAAAAATAATTTATTCAGGGAAGCCTAATCCACACCCACAACTGTCCCCGAGCCACCCCCATCAAATCATTCCCCACAGCTATTACCTTTTGTACCCCCCCCCCCCCCCCCCCCCCCCCCCCCACTTTAGAATGTAGGCTCTACGAGCAGGACCCTTTTGTATTGAACTGTACTGAAATTGTGCCATCCCCTTTCTTGTGAAAAAAAAAATTGTGCCATCCCCCCTCTGCGTAAACTGTTGTCGCTATATAAATAGTTTATAATAATAATAATATACACTGGCTATTTCTTTTATATGTTGTTGTTCCCTGGTGATTGCTCATGGCTGTGTAGTTTAGTTGCAGCTTGACTGTGAAGAAAGTTCTACTTTAAGGCCTAGATTCACGTATGGCCGATCTACGTTGTGCGGGCGTAGCGTACCGTATTTACATTTCGCCGCCGCAACTTAGAGAGGCAAGTGCTGTATTCACAAAGCACTTGCCTCCTAAGTTACGGCGGCGTAGCGTAAATGGGCCGGCGTAAGCGCGCGTAATTCAAAGTAGGCTGTAGGGGGCGTGTTGTATTTAAATGAGGCTTGACCCCATGTAGATGCATGGCCGAACAAACGGCGCATGCGAGCGCATGCTCAGTATCACGTCGTATTTACGCCCAAAGATACGTCGGCTCAATGCCTGTGACGTGAACATAATTTACGCACAGCCCTATTCGCGTACGACCTACGCAAACTATGTAAAAAGATACGCTTGTTCCGACGTCCATACTTTGCATGGGATGCACCACCTAGAGACCAGCTTTATCTTTACGCCGGCGTATCTGTAACGTAAACGGCGTAACTAATTGCAACGGGCGCACGTACATTCGTGAATCGGTGTATCTAGTCATTTGCATATTCTACGCCGAACTCAACGGAAGCGCCACCTAGCGGCCAGCGTAAATATGCACCCTAAGATACGACGGCGTAGGAGACTTACGCCGCTCGTATCTTAGCCTAATTTAAGCGTATCTGGTTTCCAGAATACGCTTAAATTTACGATGGCGTAGATTCAGAGTTACGACGGCGTATTTACTGATACGCCGGCGTAACTGTACCTGAATCCACCTATAAGCATACAACTCCCAACAGACTCTCAACACCTGATGGACAGTAATGCTAAACACTGCCTTCTTGTGGTTAAATATAAATCTGTAGTCACAGTAACTTAGTTGCTTCTTAGTTGCAAAACCTGAAAGTTGGGAAGGTAACTTTAATTTATACTCATTTAAATGATCATTAGTCATGCCATATGTGCAATTATGATAATTTTGCCATTTCTGAACAACCCAACGTAAAAAAGATGTCACAATTCCACGTTAATCTCCCTTTAAGCTGGCACCTTAAATTGCGTACCATTAAAAGTTATATGAATGAAGTTGTATGACCTGGATAATAAATACATTTAGGTCACAACAGAACATGGTGTAGTACTATTGATACTGATCCTCATTTAATATGACTTCGACATGACCAACAGCTACATGGTCAGTGTCCTGATCACTCATACATAGCATTAAGATCTCAGACGCATTCAGTCTCAGGCATGATTCTTTTCTCAGGCTGTAGAAAGTATGGGCGGCAGTCACTTTAGTGAGCTCAAGACTAGAGTTGAGCGGACACCTGGATGTTCGGGTTCGGACCCGAACCCGGACTTTGAAAAAAAAGTTCGGGTTCGGGACCGAACTTAGACCCGGACCCGAACCCCATTGAAGTCAATGGGGACCCGGACTTTTGACTACAAAAATGTCTCTAAAAAACTAAGGGAAAGGGCTGGAGGGCTGCAAATGGCAGCAAAATGTCGGGAAGAGCATGGCAAGTAATGTGGAAATAAATGTGGATAGGGAAATAACTCAAAATAACCAAAAAAAAATAAAAATAAAAAATATAATGATTTTGACCTTGGAGGATGAGGTCTACAGTTTTGTTCAAAATTATTCAACCCCCCAATGCTGTAAAGGGTTTTAGGGAATTCAGTGTACATTTGTAATTTTATTCAGAATTAAATCCTACAATAGGGTGACCAGACATCCCCGGTTTCAGGGGACAGTCCCCGGATTGAGGACACTGTCCCCGGACAAAGTCTGTCCCCGGTTTTGTCCCCAGATTTTGTCACCTTATCCTACAAGGACTTCATAAACAACCATATGCAACTAAAATGATATCAATTGGTTTTGTAATACAGTAGTAAATGCAAAATTCAAGGCAATGGGCACTGTTGAAACGCTACCTGGTCGTGGCAGAAAGAAGATGCTGACTTTTGACTGCTGTGCGCTTACCTGAAGCCTAGAGTGGAGAAAAGTCCCTGTGTGACTGCTGAGGAACTGAGAAAATATTTGTCAGATGTGGGTACTGAAGTTTCTGCTCAGACAATACGGCGCAGACTGCGTAATGAAGGCCTCTATGCCAGAACTCCCAGGCGCACCCCCATGCTGTCTCCAAAGAATAAGAAGAGTCGACTGCAGTATGCCGAAAGTAATGTGGGCAAACCACACACGTTTTGGGATTGTGTTGTGTGGACTTATGAATCAAAATTACAACTGTGTGGGCCCATGGATCAACGCTATGTTTGGAGGAGGAAGAACAAGGCCTATGATGAAAAGAACACCTTGCCTACTGTGAAGCATGGCGGGGGGTCAATCATGCTTTGGGGCTGTTTTGCTTCTGCAGGTACAGGGAAGCTTCAGCGTGTGCAAGGTACCATGAATTCTCTTCAGTACCAAGGAGATATTGGATGACAATGTGATGCAGTCCGACACAAACCTGAGGCTTGGGAGACGTTGGACCTTTCAACAGGACAATGATCCCAAGCATACCTCCAACTCCACTAGAGCATGGTTGCTGATTAAAGGCTGGAACATTTTGGAGTGGCCATCGCAGTCACCAGACTTAAATCCGATTGAGAACCTCTGGTGGGACTTAAAGAAAGCAGTTGCAGTGCGCAAGCCTAAGAATGTGACTGAAGGTGGAAGCGGCGGTGTAGGAGGAGGAGGAGGAGGAGGAGGAGGAGGTAGCCAACACAGCAGGTTTTGGTTTTTAATTGATTTATTTTTTAAATTAGGGTAAACCCCAAAATAGTTAGACAGATCTAGGGTTGCTACCTCATCCCTTTAAACCTGAACACAGAGTTACACAGGTTCTGGGGCTAATTTAATGTCGATAGACTCGATAAGGCACCAAGTGAGTTTCATTAACAGCACCTTAATCAGCCAGAGAACCTGTGTAATTAATATGTTTTTGCTTTGAAAACGATGAGATGGCAACCCTAGAAAGCTCAGAAAAAAAAAATGGCTGGGTAAGGCCGGCCCGGTGTCTATTCTGCACAAGGTACGGACAACTCCTCTGGGATCCATGCCTGGTTCATTTTAATGAACGTGAGCTTGTCCACGTTGGATCTGGACAGGCGGCTGCGCTTGTCTGTGATAACGCCCCCTGCCGTGCTAAATAAATGTTCAGACAATACACTGGCCGCAGGGCAGGCCGGCACCTCCAAGGCGTAAAGGGCAAGCTCAGGCCATGTGCCCAATTTGGAGACCCAGAAGTTTAAGGGGGCACAGCCGTCATTCAGTACGTGTAGGGGTGTGCTCACATACTGCTCCACCATGTTGCTGAAATACTGCCTCCTGCTAAAACGTTCCATATCAGCTGGTGGTGCTTTTTGTTGTGGCGTGCTGACAAAGGTTTTCCACATTTCGGCCATGCTAACCCTGCCTTCTGAGGTGCTGGCGGTGCCCCTGCTGCGTTGGCGACCTCTTCCTCCTACTACTCTGCCTTCGCCTTCTGCTTCCACTGTGGCCCCGCTGCCAGGTGGGAATTGCACCAGCAGCGCGTCTACCAGCGTGCGCTTGTACTCGCGCATCTTGCGTTCACACTCCAGTGAGGGGATTAAGGACGGTACATTGTCCTTGTAACAGGGATCCAGCAGCGTGGCCACCCAGTAATCAGCACCTGTCATAATGTGCAAAACACGCCGGTCGTTGCAGAGACACTGCAGCATGTAATTGCTCATGTGCGCTAGGCTGCCCACAGGCAATGAAAAGCTGTCCTCTGTGGGAGGTGTATCATCTGTGACCTCTGTATCCCCCCAGCCACGCACCAGTAATGGCCATGAGCTGGTCTGGATGCCATCCTGCTGTGAACATGGTTCCTCCTCCTCCTCCATGTCTTCCTCCTCCTCATCCTCCACCGCGTCTTCCTCCAGAACTGTGCCCTTGCTAGACAATTGTGTACCTGGCCTTTGTTGGTGCACGAACCCACCCTCGGAGCCACTTGTGAATGACTGCCCTGAAAGCCTTGCAAATGATCCCGATTCCTCCTCCTCCTCCTCCTCCTGTGCCACATCCTCTTCCATCATCGCCCGTAGCATTTTTTCAAGGAGGCATAGGAGTGGGATAGTCACACTGAGAGCGGCGTCATTGGCACTGGCCATGTTGGTGGAGTACTCAAAACAGCGCAACAAGGCACACAGGTCTCGCATGGAGGCCCAGTTATTGGTGGTAAAGTGGTTGTGTTCTGCAGAGCGACTCACGCGTGCGTGCTGCAGCTGGAACTCCACTATCGCCTGCTGCTGCTCGCACAGTCTGGCCAGCATGTGCAAGGTGGAGTTCCACCTTGTGGGCACATCACATATGAGGCGGTGAGCGGGAAGGCCGAAGTTACGCTGCAGCGCTGCCAGGCGAGCAGCAGCAGGGTGAGAACGCCGAAAGTGCGCACAGACGGCCCGCACTTTCTGCAGCAGCTGTGGCATATTGGGGTAACTTCTCAGGAAATTCTGCACCACCAAATTCAGCACATGCGCCAGGCAAGGAATGTGCGTCATACTGGCTAGGCCCAGAGCTGCTACGAGATTTCGCCCGTTATCGCACACCACCAGGCCCGGCTTGAGGCTCAATGACGCCAACCACTCATCGGTCTGTTGTTCCATGTCCCTCCACAACTCCTGCGCGGTGTGTGGTTTTTCCCCCAAACAGGAAAGTTTTAAAACTGCCTGCTGGCGTTTACCCATGGCTGTGCTGAAGTTGGTGGTGAGTTTCTTAAGCTGACTGGATGAGGAGGCGGCAGAGGATGAGGAAGCGGAGTAGAAGGAGTTAGGAACAGGAGGCAAACTGAAGCGCCCTGCAATCCTCGGTGGTGGAAGAACATGCGCCAAACTGCTATCCGCCTCAGGCCCAGCCGCCACTGCATTTACCCAGTGCGCGGTTAGGGAGATATAACGTCCCTGACCGTGCTTACTGGTCCACGTATCCGTAGTTAGGTGGACCTTAGCAGAGATGGCGTTGCGCAGTGCACACCTGGTTTTGTCCCCCACTTGGTTGTGCAGGGAAGGGATAGCTCGCCTGGAAAAGTAGTGGCGGCTGGGCACGACTTACTGTGGGACAGCCAATGCCATCAGGCTTTTAAAACTCTACGTCTCCACCAGACGGAATGACAGCATTTCAAAGGCCAGTAATTTTGAAATGCTGGCATTCAGGGCCAGGGCTCGGGGGTGGGTAGAGGGGTACTTCCTCTTACACTCCAGTGTTTGGGAGATGGAGAGCTGAATGCTTCCATGGGACATTGTGGAGATGTTTGGTGACCCAGGTGGTAGTGTTGCCTGCCGGTCCCCTAATTGAGGGGTGGCAGGTGGCACTGTCACTACGGAGGTGGATGAAGAGGCAGAGAGGCCCGAGACTGATGCAGAAGAGGAAGCAGGAAGAGCCAGAGACCTTTCTTGGTTTTTGCGGTGTCTACTCCACTGCAGCTCGTGCTTTGCACTTAGATCCCTGGTCATGCAGGTTGTGCTCAGGTTGAGAACGTTTATGCCTCGCTTCAGGCTCTGATTGCACAACGTGCAAACCACGCGTGTCTTGTCATCAGCACATTGTGTGAAGAACTGCCACGCTAGGGAACTCCTTGGACCTGCCTTTGGTGTGCTCGGTCCCTTGCTGGGTTGGGCAGTAGCAGGCGTACTGTCTAGGGGACGGACGCTCTGCTTTGGCACCCTGCTCCCTCTTCTGCTGTGCTGGTGGCTCTGTGCGACCACCGCCTCTTCCTCCGAACTACATGGGTCACCTGCACGACCTTGATTCCATGTCGGGTCGAGGACCTCATCGTCCTGCACATCATCTTCCACCCAGTCTTCACCACTGCCCTCCTTGTCGCTCTGCACAATTGCAAAAGCACCAGCAGTTGCCAACTGTGTTTCATCATCATCATCATGCAAGACGTGCTGTGATGGTCCCCCCATGAACTCATCCTGAAATAGAAGTGGTTGGGCATCAGTGCACTCAATCTCTTCCCCTTCTGGGCCTGGGCTAGTTGGATGGCCCTGGGAACACATGCTAACAGACTCATCAAAAAGAAGAAGAGACTGCTGCATGCTTTGGGGCTCAGACTGCTTGGCTGATTTGCAAGGGGGTGAGGTGAAAGACTGATGGTGGACATCGGCTGCCGGCGCCAACTCTGAGCTTTCAGCACAAGACTGGTTGGAAAACAATGTGAAGGAACTGGAGGCACTGTCAGCAACCCAATCTACTACCGCCTGCTCTGCTCCTGGCCTCAACATTCGTAGAGCTGGATTAGGCCCCACCAAATACCGCTGCAGGCTCTGTCGGCTACTCGCACCTGAGAAAGGTGTTTCACTTGTGCTTGTAGCTGGCACAGATCGACCACGTCCTCTCCCTCTAACAGGAGCTCCACCAGCAGCACCACGCCCGCGGCCACCTCCCTTATTTGACGGTTTCCTCATATTTTTCAAATTTAGGGTCTTGCCCTAATTTTGAGAAATTTTAAATACAAAAAAATGTAAGCTGGTGAAATAGGTAGAGATTCAACTATATATTTCTCCACCTATAGCAAGAAGCAGGAAGCCAGCACTAAACAATGTACTGCACAGACAGTATATCACAGGGGACAGGTGCAGTGCTGTTTTAAATATACAGAGTCACCTATAGAGTGCTGGTGCCCCTATAGAAAAAATAGTTCAGAAACCTGTGCCTGCCTGACTATGTACTTGACAGAAACTCAGTATATGACAGGTGAACAGTCACCTATACAGTAATGACTGCCCCCCCCCCCCCCCCCACAGAAATTATTTTATTTTTCTGAAAAATCTCACTGAGTATGGAACTGTTACTTGACAGAAACTCAGTATATGACAGGTGAACAGTCACCTATACAGTAATGACTGCCCCCCCCCCCCCCCACAGAAATTATTTTATTTTTCTGAAAAATCTCACGGAGTATGGAACTTTTACTTGACAGAAACTCAGTATATGACAGGTGAACAGTCACCTATACAGTAATGACTGCCCCCACCCCACAGAAATTATTTTTTTTCTGAAAAATCTCATGGAGTATGGAACTGTTACTTGACAGAAACTCAGTATATGACAGGTGAACAGTCACCTATACAGTAATGACTGCCCCCCCCCCCCCCCCCCACAGAAATTATTTTATTTTTCTGAAAAATCTCACGGAGTATGGAACTTTTACTTGACAGAAACTCAGTATATGACAGGTGAACAGTCACCTATACAGTAATGACTGCCCCCACCCCACAGAAATTATTTTTTTTCTGAAAAATCTCATGGAGTATGGAACTGTTACTTGACAGAAACTCAGTATATGACAGGTGAACAGTCACCTATACAGTAATGACTGCCCCCACCCCACAGAAATTTTTTTTTTTCTGAAAAATCTCACGGAGTATGGAACTGTTACTTGACAGAAACTCAGTATATGACAGGTGAACAGTTGCTGTGGCAGGTCTGGTGTTATTGTAATATGCAGCCAGTTAGCTATAGATTGCAAACAGCCACTATAGATGAAGCAAATGCCTGAAGTATATAGCAGCACAGCAGATGTCAGAGGAATACAGTGCTTCTTGATATTTAAGAAACAAACTAAGACCTACAACTGTCCCTATGAGAATCAGCAGCAAGCAACCATCCCCTCACATAACTGAAGCAGCCAGATACGATAAGATGATGCAGATCTCAAATGAATAAAGTGTTCCCTCTTGAAATTTCTGGAGCAGTAATTAATCACAGCACACACCTAACACTCTCCCTAAAGAACAATCAGGAACCTTGCCCTCACATAAGTAGAATACAGCCAGATCACCTAACTGTCCCTAAGCAGCAGATTCCACCAGCCTTTCCCTATCTAGAGTGCAGCAGAGTGACGATCTGTGCTGTGTGCCTGTATCTAATATAGAAGCACGTCACATGATGGGTCACATGCTGCACTGGCCAATCACAGCCATGCCATAAGTAGGCATGGCTGTGATCAGATTACAGTCACAGTTGTAAAAAGAAAGGCGATTGGCTGCCGTGCCGCGCGCCAAATATACCCGAACCCCGAACCCGAACTTTTTCCAACTATTCGGGTTCGGGAAAAACCCAAAGTCCGTACCGAACCCGAACTTTACAGTTCGGGTTCGCTCAACCCTACTCAAGACGTAACAAGTGTATTGAAGATATTTGGGTAAGGTGTGCATCAAGATATCAACTAGCCTCTAATCTTTCTAAGTCTCTCACTTCTAATAAAATCTCCATGCACCTTCTGAACACAGACTATGCTGGCTGGATACCCCCAGTTTTTTGTACTTCTCACTCAACCAGTCACTCTCCACATTTCTTGCGGGGGCTCTTTAGCCTCATATAGCCAGCATCTTCAGGAAATGCCTCCCAGGAGGAAAGAAGTATTTTCCCTTCCAACCCCAAAGCCCAAGGCCTGAGGATGGGGACAGATCTTTCACAGTTACATCATCACAGGGAAAGCCAATGAGAGAAGAAACAGAACAGGAAGTGTCACAAATATTTATGTAGCGCTACCCCCTCAGGAGCCGCTGATTGTTTTGGGATCTGCGTATTAAGTTACCTCTATGTGATGTCTAGGGGTGAAGGTAGTGAGTAGAGTAGTAATTGAATGTCCAGTCTGCAGATGAAGTTTTCTGAATGCTTTATTTCTTGGTCCAACACGACCAACATCAACTTGAGGTAGACAGAAAAGGTTGATGAAATAAAGGAACTCTGCGGTATCAGGCCTTGGATAAGGAAAAATAGTCCTACTTCTCTACAGCTGTAACGATACGTCACCACTCTAACCAGAGTGGGTGAAGTGCCCCCGGACAGACCTCTACCACAGGCCTGGCAGCTGGGATGTCACTTTAGGTTGCTGGGAAGAACAAGTCTCTGCCACCGACTTGGCTCTGATTAAATTATGATGCCAGATGAAACCTCTGCCACAGGCTCAATGCTGACAATGTGAACAGCAGAGCGAATCTTCCCAATAGATCACGTCAGGGTCACCGGTTGACAGTGCAAGTGTACCTGTCAATGTCCAATCACCAGATCCCCGATGGTTCGTTCAAGCCCTTTTGGATAACCTGCCTCCGGGTTTTCCTCAAGCCGATCCCCCACCGAACGGCATACAGCCTGGGATCTCCTCAGTAGAAGTAGGGACCCAGTAAGTCACTGGGGCCCCTTTGTGGCATCAGTTGCTCCAGGCCAGGAGGGCCCAGAGTCTGTAACTCCGCCTAGCTTGCGACCCCAGGCCAGGTAGGCCATAGTGATGGGGCCTGTGATGTGCGCACACCCTAAAGGAACCAGGAACCCGCTAAGAACCCAGAACAACGGCCTCCGCCACAGAAATACCCCCTCCCAGCATGCACAGCGAGGCTCAACTCCTCTCATTGGCTGCTAGGAAGAAGCGGCTCCGCCTGGATCCCTCTGGCGCCATCTGCCGCCCAGAGATGAGACCGTATCTCTGGATGCACAGACTGACCCACAGGACAATCCAGGATTTGGCGACAGCCAAATTGAACAAAATTAAGAATGAGAGCAACTTATCTCTCTCATTCTCCCACTAACTTTAGCGTAGTGCCCTTTCTGAAAGTAAGCCTCCGGAGACTCCGGAAACATCGGCTCAAACATGTCATCGTTGAGATCTCCATCATCAGAGAGCGAGTCAAAGTCCGATGAGTGTAGTTCCTCCACTGGCAAATAACCGCAGGGTTTGGCTGTAGGGTCCCTGGGGTAGTATGGCAAGGAACGTTGCTGAGGTAGGCCTCGACCGCGGCTGCGGGAGGCTGGAGCAGGCCCTGCTCCTATAGAGGCACACCACAAAGAGATCGCTGTAGAGGTCGCAGGCCCCGATATGGTCTCTGCCTTAGAACTGGTCACATCTGTTACACTGGTCGGGTCATCTTCTTGGTCTTTCTCGGTCATCGGGCTTACCTTCGGTGAGCAGGATGGTGGGGTAGCCGTTCGAAGGGTCAGGGTTGATGAGACCGAGATGACCTCAACGTTGGGAGCCTCCGACTCCACGATTTCCACCGACTGGGATGGCTTTGGCCATGTGGCTTCCTCCTCCGCGGTGACGACTCCTGTAATATAGTTCACCCTGTACTCCCTTGGAGTTTTAGCGGGTGATTTAGTAACAAACAGATAGGCCCGGCACTTCTGGCACCGGGCGAACGGCTGGATCTTTACGGACAGCTCCTCGCAACGAGGACAGGACAGTCCCAACATTTCATTTAACAACCATCTATAAACAGGTTAAAAAACAAATTGCAAACTGCAAATCCTGGCAAAATCGCAGTAAAAACGCGATACTTGTGTTTTGGATGCAGGTCCATTGAATCCTATTACAAAACGCTGCTTTTTGCGGGAAAAAAAGTCCCCATCCTTTCCAAAAACGCAGAGGCACAAAAAAGCATTGATGTGAACATGTTTCATAGGAAACCATGTTAAAACATTTCCCACATATAGGCTGACTGCTGCACGGTGCTTTTACAGCAGTGGTTCTCAACCTGGAGGTCGGGACCCAAATGGGGGTCAAATGATGATTTGCCAGGGGTCACCAAATCCTGGGCTGTTCCTGAAGCCCGCACCGCTCTCCCAACCTTTTCGTGGCTGCCCATCAGGGCTGTCCCTGGAGCCTGCAGCCACCCACTCAGCCACTTCACAGCATGGGGGGGGGGGGGGCACAGACTAGAGGTCGGCTGACTGGTGAGGAATGTGAAGTGGGAGGGGCTGGAGGAGACCCCATATCCTGATTTTGGCATAGGTGTCATTGCTGCGAGACACCACAGAGCTGGAGACACAATGAGTAACAGCACTGCCACTCATCCCATTCCCCCCCAACCAAGGAGTAAGAAAAGGAATAAAAATAGAGAATACACAGAAGGGAGATGAAAAAGGGAGAGAAAGAATAAGAGAGCCAGAAAGACGGCTAGAGAGAGGGATGGGGAAAAAAGAAAAAGAAATTAGGATAGAGAGAGATAAAAGAGAAAGAAAGGAGAAGAAAGAAAGAGTGGTACATCCTAAAATGTACCATAAGGGTTTTTAATACTGTACAAGAGGAAAGGACTAAATATCCGTGGGTTGGGGGCGCAAATTACTCATCTTGCCTTGGGTACTGACAACCCACGCTACGAAAATAATTTTACTGTTAGGGGTCCCCACACATTGGGAAATTTTATTAAGTGGTCCCGACCCTAGAAAGGTTGAGAACGACTGTTTTTACAGAATCCCAAAAATACAGTGCACGCATGTAGACAGGCAGTGGCTGCAAACATGCTGCAGGGAGATCAGCAGTGCTTATATGCAAAAAAGGTGAAACCGTATTTAACCACTTCCCGACGGCCGTACGGCTTTATACGGACGCAGAGTGGTTCTACTTCTCTGAGCCGCCGTGTTTTTACGGCCTCCGCTCCTCCTGGCCCCTAGGGGGCGCGCGAGCGCGCCGGCGGCGCGCGCGTGTGCCCGCCACATCACTGGGATGCCGATGCGCGTGCCTGGCGGCCGCGATGTCCGCCAGGCTCCCGCGATCGGAAGTTACAGAGACAAGGACGTGGATCTGTGTGTGTAAACACACAGATCCACGTCCTGTCAGGGAGAGAGGAGACCGATCTGTGTCTCTTGTACATAGGGACACAGATCGGTCACCTCCCCCAGTCAGTCCCCTCCCCCACAGTTAGTAACACTCACCAAGGTACACATTTAACCCCTCCCTCACCCCCTAGTGTTAACCCCTTCAATGCCAGTCACATTTATACAGTAATTAGTGCATATTTATAGCACTGATCGCAGTATAAATGTGAATGGTGCCAAAAATGTGTCAAAGGTGTCCGATGTGTCCGCCATAATGTCGCAGTACCGATAAAAATCGTAGATCGCCGCCATTACTAGTAAAAAAAATAAAATAATAATTCTGTCCCCTATTTTGTAGGCGCTAAAACGTTTGCGCAAACCAGTCGCTTATTGCGATTTTTTTTTTACCAAAAATATGTAGAATACGTATCGGCCTAGACTGAGAAAAAAAAAATTGAGCTATTTATTATAGCAACAAGTAAAAATTATTATTTTTTTTTTTCAAAATTGTCGCTCTATTTTTGTTTATAGTGCAAAAAATAAAAACCGCAGAGGTGATCAAATACCACCAAAAGGAAGCTCTGTTTGTGGGAAAAAAAGGACGTCAATTTTATTTGGGAGCCACGTCGCACGACCGCGCAATTGTCAGTTAAAGCGACGCAGTGCCGAATCGCAAAAAGTCCTCTGGTCAGGAAGGGGGTATATGTGCCCAGTAAGCAAGTGGTTAATAAAATTAAAGGCTTGTAAAAAAAAAGTCAGATACATAATCCTTTGTTAAACTGTATTTTAGTTAGGGTTCACATCTGCTTTAATAAACTGCTATAAGAAGCTAAGTAACAACAGCTGTCTAGGCCTCTCGCATACTGGCAGCTCCAAATAAAATAATTTGGTAGTTGTGTAACAGTTGGAAGGATCACAAAAAGGCTTGTATAACTGCCTCAGAGCAAGGCACAAGATGTACCGTTTCGAATTTCAGTTCATCATGAACAATACACTACAGATGTTTAGTGAGAATAATCTTGAAAGCATTGCCTTTCTTTGTATTGGTTCCTTAGCATCTAGGTCTGTTAGGCAACATGACTACTGACCTCTGCCCATCTGTAGGGATTACCCTCCACAGCATAGTTATAGTTTTGATACCAACGTGAATTTATTACCTTTACCCATGTATTACTTACTACACTATGCTTTCTTGTGATGTTGTGTGTGTCTCTTCTGTGCCAACCCTGCTCCATACCATGTACTAAGAAGGAACAAACTAAGGGGTAGATTCACGTAGATCCGCGTATATTTGCGGCGGCGTAACGTATCCGATTTACATTACGCCTCCGCAACTTAGACGGGCAAGTGCTGTATTCTTAAAGCGCTTGCTCCGTAAGTTGCGGTGGCGTAGCGTAAATCGGCCGGCGTAAGCCCGCCTAATTCAAACGTGGGACAGGGGGGCGTGTTTTATGTTAATGTTCTGTGACCCGACGTGATTGAAGTTTTTCCCGAACGGCGCTTGCGCCGTCCGTGGAATTTCCCAGTGTGCATTGCTCCTAATACGCCGCAAGGACGTCATTGGTTTCGACGTGAACGTAAATGACGTCCAGCCCCATTCACAGACGACTTACGCAAACAACGTAACTTTTTCAAATTTCGACGCGGGAACGACGGCCATACTTAACATTGGTACTCCGCACTTACGCCACCATATAGCAGGGGTAACTATATGATGGGAAAAGCCGGGCGTACGTTCGTGAATTCGCGTATCTAGCTGATTTACATATTTTGACACGTAAATCAGCATACACGCCCCTAGCGGCCAGCGTAAATATGCAGTTACGATCCGACGGCTTAAGAGACTTACGCCTGTCGGATCTAAGGGAAATCTATGCGTAACTGATTCTATGAATCAGGTGCATAGATACGACGGCGCAACTCAGAGATACGACGGCGTATCTGGAGATACGCCGTCGTATCTCCACTGAGAATCTGGCCCTAAGAGAGGGGAAGAGGAGTGGGATGACCTCATCTGCTGCTCCTTCATTGTCCTTCAGTCACTGGCTAGGGTCAAGAATGTATTTAATCAGGATTGCTTAAAGCGGGAGTTCAACCAAAAATCAACTTTCTGCAGTTAGATCCAGCATACTGCTGACATCTGCAGTATGCTGGTCTTTTTTTTGGTACTTATCGTTTTAGCAGTATTTCTTCTATGGCTCCGAGCGGGGATTACTTCCTGGTATAGGCTTTCCCGAAGACAAGCAAGTTGATTGACAGCCTTCGATAGCCCGTCACGGCTTCCGAAAATATACACGAGTGACACTCGGCAATTTACGGCGCCTGTGCAGTCAGCTCTACACAGCAGGCGCAGGCGCCGTAAACAGCCAAGTGTCACCACGGCTATTTTCGGAAGCCGTGACACGCTATTGAAGGCCGTCAATCAACTTGCTTGCCTTCGGGAACGCCCATTCCCCCCAGGATTCCCCGCTCTGAGTCATAGAAGAAATACTGCTAAAATGTACCAAAAAAAAGGACCAGCATACTGCAGATGTCAGCAGTATGCTGGATCTAACTGCAGAAAGTTATTTTTTGGGTGAACTCCCGCTTTAAATGCAATAGAGAAGAGTGACAGTCAGCCTCTACTATCCGCTGGGTTCCAGGGGCAGTGAGCTTGATTTATATCAAAAATTAGTGGAGAGAGATCTTACTCACCTGGCACACAGATGTCATGGTGTTCCGCACCCCTCCAATTTGACACACTCCGAGAGAGAAGCCTTGACAGCACTAAGTTCTAACCGGGACATTGTCATAAGAAATGCTGACAAAGGGGGTGCGGTAGTAGTTCTGGACTCTTGTATGTATAAGGCTGAGGCCATGAGACAATTGTTGGACGTTTCCACATATGAATGCCTTAACAATAATCCCACTGCTAAGTTCACACAAGATCTAATTTGTCTCTTGGATAGGGGCGTATCTGCCGGTATCTTTTCAGAGTCTGACAGCAAACTTTTTGTTCCCCCACATCCTATTTTACCTGTTTTTCATTATCTGCCCAAAGTACACAAGGGGTTTACACCCCTGACCGGCAGACCGATTGTGGCCGGCATCGGATCGCTCAATGAGCGACTCGGTGAGTGGGTGGATGGCCAGCTGCAGCCACTAGTATCCGTCCTCCCGGGGTACCTTAGGGACACCAAGCATCTTCTATGCAAGTTAACGGGGGTTCCCTGGGGGCACGGATACAGGTGGATGAGCTTTGACGTGTGCAGCCTTTATTCCAGCATCCCACACCATCTGGGATTGCAGGCGGTGTCCTATTTTTTACAGCAATCGGGTTGCCATTCGCTTGCCCTACAAGAGTTCATTATTTCAGCCTTACGTTATCTGCTTACACATAATTTTTTTATGTTTGACGGGGTCTGCTACCTCCAGAGATGCGGGGCTTCGATGGGGGCCAAGTTCTCACCATCCCTGGCTAATTTGTACATGGGATGGTGGGAAAAGTCCCGCATATTTGGAGATACCAGCCCCCGCCGCCTAGATACTATTCTATATTGTCGTTACATAGACGACCTGCTACTTATCGTATCTGATGAATTTGCAGATTTAAACGAATGGCTGAAATATCTCAATGACAACAAGCTGAACCTGCAATTCACGGGTAATCTACAAACTACCACCATAGAGTTCCTGGATGTAACGCTCACAGGAGCTAATGGCAGTATCTCCACGGGACTCTACAGGAAAAGTACAGCAGGCAACGCTTTGCTGCGAGCTGACTCATCCCACCCGATACATACCATCAATAGCATCCCATATGGACAGTTTTTACGTCTGAAGAGGCTATGCACTTCTCCCAATGATTTTCTAAAAGAGGCAGATCAAATGGCGCTTAGATTTAGGGACAGAGGCTATTCAGCAACTGTCATTAACAACGCCCTACGTAGGGTTAATACTATATCTAGAGATTCATTATTGGCCAAAAAACGAGTAAAGGACATCCAGACTGGATCTTCGGCTCACAGATTTGCCCCCCTTTTTTCCACAGCCTACAGTACAGAGTACCATAAGATTAAACACATCGTTAATAAGTATCTACCTGTCCTTTATAGTGACAGTACTTATGCGTCTATTCTGTCTGAGGGTATCAAATCAGTGAGCCGTAGAGCCCCCACTTTAGGGGGTGTCCTTTCACCCAGCCTATACGTCTCACAATCTGCCTCCCCTACATGGCTTGATTTTGTTGGTACTTTCAGATGTGGCACTCATGGGTGCAGATACTGTCCTTTAATAGGCATTGGCAACACGGTTCAGTCATGTTCCAACGGCAGAGATTTTAAAATTAAACAGTATGTCAACTGCAACACAAAATTTGTAGTTTATGTCATCTCGTGTAGTATTTGTCATGTTCAGTATGTTGGAAGAACTATAAGGAGATTAAGGGATAGACTTAGTGATCATTTATACGACATTGAGAAGAATCATAACACTAACGTGGCCAAACACTGGAATAATTTACACAACAAAAATATTTCCAGTTTATCCATACAGGGTATGGAGAGGGTAGTGTGTCCACCCAGAGGAGGAGATAAGTTTAAGCTTCTCTGTAAACGGGAAGTTTTTTGGATTTTCCATCTTGACTGCAGACAGCCGCGGGGACTCAACTTTGACTGGGATGTCTCTCATTATCATGACTGAACATCGCCTTCCTTCCCTGCCTTTGTCTCATTCCCTCCTCTCGTGGAGATACATGCCCTCTCCTAATTTATTCTTCCCACATTCCTCTAGTCATATTATATCATATATCATATATTATCTATTCTTCTCCTTTTTTCCTTCTTCCTCATTCCACATGCCTATATCATATTATTTTTACACATAGTGACTGTTTTTTATCTATTTACAATACTGCCTTAGTACACTAGGTCTAAAATACATGTGTTGTGCGGTGTCAATGACACTGCACAACACAGGTACATATTGGAACACAGATGGACCAGTCTCCATGCGGGTCCGGTATACATGCATCATTTTGCTGCACTTCACCTTTATTTAGACCAATCATCAATCGGGTTCCTTATTAAATGTCTTGAGATGCAGAGGGGTTCTGTTAGGAGGGGAGAGGGGACGGATTGGCACATATCTGTGTTTAGAGTATTCACAGTTATGGCCATTTCATTTTGAATGTCAATTTCATTTTAATTGATACACTTACTATGGACTTTTACTCAGTCCAGCTGGCCAGACACATAGTTATCATTGCAGTGTCTGTGTTGCTTTGTCTACCATATTTTTGTTCATTGACATTCAATCTTTATTTCCACATATTTCATTTCATAACATTTCACACAATATGGGAACATTTCTCATTTGTGTCTTGATACTAAAGATTTAAATCCCCCCCCCCCCCTCCCCCCCTTTCGGTTCCAACGGTGCATCTTTGAAGCCCAATTTTACGGTACATTATATCCATCACCATTTTTTCTTTTTTCCCTTTTTTTTCTTTTTCTTCTTTTTTCTTTTTTCTCACTTTCTTTTTTTGGGGACCATGTGTCCTCCTCTATAACATACATCATAACCACATCTTTCCTAAATCCATGATCTATTTTTCAGCTTAGTTCCACATATGCTGGATAATGCACATCAAGCATTATTGCCCTTAACGGTTTTACATTCCGGCCTTCTGGAGAGTCATGATCAGGGTCCCTATGACATATCGATTTTCTATAGTGTCTCACAGTGTTATATCACTGTTGACTTAATGTCCATACACACAAAATTTGTGTGTACTATGGACACAATACACCTGATCGTAATCTTGACCTAGTTATGATCATGTTAAACCATTAGCCATATATTACTGTTAACCTTTATGTACAGGGGATGTTCTTTTCCTTCCCGTTTTTTACGGTAAACTCTTTGAGCTTGTTCTATACTTATTTTCTGTTCATGAGAAAGATATTTACTCCATATACATCGGTATAGCCTTTTGGAGAGTCATGCCTCTGTGTTCTAGATATTGATTTCTGTATTGGAGAGCCTGTATTTGTCTCCCGACAATTAATCTTCACACTATAAGAGTACTATGTCTTCAACTCGTAACTAGACACATAGAGGCTTTAACATTAGCAATCTCCATATGTATACAATTTTTGGTCTGATATACATGACCTGGGGCAATCTTCTCGGGTTTACCGTATAAAATAGATGGATTACATCTTGACTTCCACTATGTGCTTATTAACACTAAGTCACAGTTGATATATTATATATAAGAATATCAATGAAATTTAAAATATTGGTATTAACACTAATACACAGAAGTTTATCTTTTCAATTGCAATTGCGATTATGATAATCTTCTATATTTAACACTTTATTTTTCATTCTCTGTTTAGAATAACACATATAGTAAAACACCAGATAATTGATTCTTAAAAAACTTTTAAAAAACCTAAAAAAAATTAATAATAAAAGACAAATATAGTCTAGAAAATATGATACACATAAAAAATTAAAAATAAAAAATAAAATAAAATATAAAAGATTTAGAAGCACTTCGATATTCACCCCCAGGACATAGTTCGATGGGTATATTCACTATTTCACACAGGAGTGTTTACACACATATTTTCATAATAGTTGTGTCTTTCAC
Organism: Rana temporaria; assembly: GCF_905171775.1. NCBI lineage: Eukaryota > Metazoa > Chordata > Amphibia > Anura > Ranidae > Rana > Rana temporaria. The sequence continues at coordinate 260,099,552 of NC_053490.1, read as the reverse complement.
AAAACACAATAAACGAAATTTTATTTTATTTTATTTTTATTTTATTTTATTTTATATTATTTTTATTAACTCTAAGTGGAGTCATACACTAGTTACAATGGTTATCTTGCCTATTTGGAGACCCCAAGATATATATAGGTGCGGTTTGTCTATTCACATGTCCTAGGCATATGTATGGTCTTATTTTGTTTTTGTTTCTTTTTTTCTTCACTTTAACATGTTAATTGCAAGATATGCTACATCACCTGTTCCATATAAATTGGTTTTAATATGCATGCAATTAACTATCTAATTGTTTAATTGATCCAGTCTCGCCATAGGCGAATGTTTTCTCACATGATGGTGGTATGGGTATATATGTATTTTCAGTGTGAACCTATGTTAGCCATGACTAAGCGCTGAATTGCAGCGTGAAACGCGTCGGCCAATCTGTATCTGTTGTTTGCAGTGCCTGTATGTACTTTTTACATTAAAAGACCAACTTTATTTTAAGTCATTTTGGAGTGCGGCTGTCCAGAGTTCTTTTCGTTTTTGCTATTCAGCAGGGTTGTTTAAATCTCAGGACTGGCTAGTCAAATTTACATATCCTTTGGAAGTTAAAGGGGTTGTAAAGGTTTGTTTTTTATTTTCTAAATAGGTTCCTTTAACTGCTTGCCGACCTGCCACTGTCATTCTACGGCGGCAGGTTGGCTCTCCTGCGCGAGAGCCCGTAGCTCTACGTCGGCTCTCTCGCAGGCTACAGGGGGCGCGCATGCCGCTTGACTGTTCTTATAGGCGGTGGGAGGGGACATCCCCCTCTCCCACCGCCATCCGGTGCTTCTCCGGGCTCTCCCGTGCCATCGGGGGCCCAGAGAGATGATTGCCGTGCGCCGGATGGGAGGTGTAGCGCTCACCCCCGAAGGAGCCGCTGAATTATCGGGTCTTCTGTCTCACCTCTGTGACACACCACAAACAATGAATCCACAGCACACCAGCACACCTTGTGAAGTTTTATAACAGATTTAATGACTGTGGGATAGAGCAAAAGCCCTTAATGTCTCCCCACTCTAATATAATACAACTAATAACAGAATGAGATAATACGTTTAGATTGAATGCGATGAACAGTAATATATCTATATACTTAGCAGTATCGACCCCACCCTAAACTACTGGCCAGTAGTACTGTCCTAGGCTAGCCAACGTTGGGGCCCTGGATGTATGACAGATGTAGGAAATACACTTGTTGCAATGGCCAAAGGCCGCTCACCACTTCCAATGTCTCTTTGGGGAAGGAGGATGGTTGTCTGCGGAAGCGAGTGTCCCTCTTTCCTCAGACCGACGTCTGTGAAATGGATGCAGTCTTTTAAAGCCTCCGGCAGGACATCTCAGATCGTCTAGGGGCCGTCTGGGGAATCTGGCAATAACCTCCGTCAGCTGTACTCACTCAGTTGGACAGGCTGGATTACTCCGGTGGCTGGATCGGCCCTGCGACCAGGCCTCAGTTCGATCGCTCAAAACACAGTCTCTCTCTGTTTCAGTAGACGAACATCAGTCTCTCCAAGAACTATTGCATAGAGCCTGTGTCTCAGTGGCAAACACACAGCTCTGACACAAGCTGTCTTAAATCACTCTGTGATGCAGATCTGTGTTCCCTGGTCACTGTTCCAGACTCCCTCTCCTCACTACTTTCTCCTGACTCCCCTCTCTCCTGGAACTTCCTGTCTCAAAGCCTCCTGGGAAATGCAGTTATCCAGCCCCTTGCTGTAGAAATGTATCTCTATGTCTGTTCTGTACTGCAGCCTCCAAATATGTGCTCTCTGGCTCCACCTGCTGCAATATATATATATATCTACATCCTCTTAAATGGCTGAAAATCACAACAGGGCTACATTCTCCCCCTACTTAAAGTCTTTGGGGTCCCCCCCAAAGGGTAAACTGTATTTGTAAGTTCTACAGACAATATATACAGTATGAAAGGCACATATAAAGTTTATACTAGACCATCTGAATACCTTTACTGCGCATAGATAGATGCAGTCTATGACAACGTCTAGCAAGTGGAGGGGGCAGAGGAACACTCCACCAAGGTGTGCTGATGGTCGGGATTGGACACAAGTCCTTTGATACCTCTGTGGTTAGGGTGGACACTTTGGGTGATCTGCGTACAGTAGTGATAGCTTCCTCTGTGCTGTTCCCTGGTGAGTCATAAGTGAGTCTCTGAGGAGGTCGCACCAGTCGTTTGGACCTTGATTCTAGAAACCCGGATGGGCCTTCATCTGCTGAGTCCTCTTCTACTTGCTGTGTTAACTGAGGGAATTCAGTTTCCTTTTCAACTGGCTCAACAGGGGTATCTTCTAGCACTGAGGTTTCCGGCAAGAGACTTTCCACTTGAGAGGGTACAGAATTATCCTCGTTTGCTTGAGGCACAAATTCAGGGGCATCTGGTCTCAGATTGCTCAAATCCGGCTCAGGAGTCATAATAGTTGGATGAACATCCATAGGTTCAGATGGCCACATCCAACTCGGACACACATCTTCCTCATCGCTGTCGTCCTCACTTTCTCTTGTAGAAGGTGGCTGTTGGGACCGAGTAACAGGTGCTTGACGGGAAGTGGATGGAATGGGTGAAGGAGACTCATCTCTATCTGGTACCCGCACAGCTTCATTCAGAGGTAGGAGATGATTCCGATGCCAATTCTTCAGTGGCCCGGTCTTTCCCTCTGGTCGAATCTGGTACACTGGCAGGCCAGGCAATTGTTTACAGACGATGTAGATCTGAGAACTCCATCTATCAGCTAGTTTGTGTCTGGCCGAAGCACCCAAATTTCTTAATAGAACTCGATCACCTGGCTGTAAATCCTGTACCCGAACCCTCAAGTCATAGTTCCGTTTGTTTCTTTGTTCTCTACTCCCGGATGTCAAACGGGCCTTCTCAAATGCAGAAGCCAGGTTTCTCCTCAGTCTATCCACATAACCCTGGTGAGAGGCAATAGACGTCTGGTCAAGGGAGAGGCCAAAAGCTAAATCTACTGGTAATCGGGCTTCTCTTCCAAACATGAGGCGGTACGGTGAGTATCCTGTAACATCACTTTCTGTGCTATTGTAAGCATGCACAATGGTAGAGATATGCCGACTCCAGTGCTGTTTCTCCCTGATCGACAGTGTTCCCAACATATTGAGCAGAGTCCGATTGAATCTCTCCGGTTGTGCATCACCCTGGGGGTGATAGGGGGAGGTTCTTGACTTCTGAATCCCCAATAGATCCAAGAGCTGCCTGATGAGTCGACTTTCAAAGTCTCTGCCTTGATCAGAATGGATCCTCTGAGGTAGACCATAATGAACAAAGAACTTTTCTACTAGGACTTTGGCTACAGTAGGAGCACGTTGATCTTTGGTTGGAAAAGCTTGAGCATAACGGGTAAAGTGGTCTGTCACCACTAGGATATTTCCCTGTCCACTAGTGTCAGGCTCTAAGCACAGGAAGTCAATACACACCAGGTCCATAGGCCCTTGACTCTGTAGATGGCTCATTGGAGCAGTCCTAGAAGGTAAAGTTTTCCTCTGGATACATCTTAGACAGGAATGGCAGTAGCTTTCAACTTCGGTTCTCATGCAGGGCCAATAGAATCTGTCTCGGACCAGTTTAAAAGTTCTCTCTGCTCCTAAGTGACCATGGTCATCATGCAAAGCTTTCAGCACATTTTCTCTATGCTTCTCTGGGAGGAACAACTGCTGCTTTTCTTCTAAGTCATCCGAGGGGCCCCTTCGGTAGACCACCCCGTCTAGCAGTTTCAACCGTTCCCACTCTTTGTGGACCAGACGAGCCTCTTTTGGTGAATCAGTTAGTAGGAGCCCTCTTTGACCCGCTTTCATTGCTCTCAGAGTTAACCCGATCAACGGATCTTCAGCCTGATCTACTCTCAGGTCCTTCTTCGTGAAAGTAGGCAGGCCCTCACTCCTCAGCTGTGTAGGGTTACAATACATTTTAGGGACACCGGCAGCCATGACTCCTATGGCCTCTGCTCCAATCATTCCTTTGGTTCGGCACTCCACCCCTTGGCATAGGGCTTGAACTCCATCTGGAGTCAAATGAGTCCACTCTGTTTCTGGGACCCCTGTGCTATAGGGTCTCCTGGATAAGGCATCCGCGTCTTGGTTATTGACCCCAGGGCGATATTTGAGGCTGAAGCGGAATCCTGACAGGGCAGCCAACCACCGGTGCCCAGTGGCATCCAGTTTGGCCGTAGTGAGAATGTAAGTGAGTGGGTTGTTGTCAGTTCTGACCACGAAATTGGCCCCGTACAGGTAGTCTTTTAGTTTGTCCACCACTGTCCACTTCAAGGCCAGGAACTCCAACTTGTGAGTGGGGTAATTATTTTCAGAAGGGGTGAGACCCCGACTCACATATGCCACCGGTCTCAGGAGGCCATCATATTCCTGGTATAGTACTCCTCCTAGCCCTTCTCTGCTAGCATCCACATGTAGTTCATAAGGCTTGGCAGGATCAGCGTAGGCAAGGACAGGAGCCTGTGTTAGACTTCCTTTCAATTGGAGGAAAGCTTTTTCACATTGGTCGGTCCATTCCTCCTGGATTGATTCACGAGGCTTCCTAGTTCCGTGGGCTGATGAACCCGGCTCAAAGGACATTGATTCATCTTCTGCTCCTTCCATTCTTAGAAGCGTGTTCAGAGGCTGAGCTATCTTGGCAAACCCCTCTACGAACCTCCTATAGTATGAGCAGAATCCTAGGAAGGACCGGAGTTCAGTAATATTACGAGGTCTCGGCCATGAAGCCACAGCTTCCAACTTCTTAGGATCAGTTGATATGCCTTCTGCTGAAACAACATGTCCCAGGTACGTGACTGAAGGCAGACAGAACTGACACTTCTCTAAGGAAAGTTTCAATCCTTCTTCATGCAGCCGCTTCAAGACCTTTTCCAACCGCTGCTCATGTTCTTCCAGTGTTCTTCCGAAGACTATTAGGTCATCTAGATACACTAGTACCTCGATCAGGTGCATGTCTCCCACCGTCTTTTCCATTAGTCGTTGGAAAGTTGCTGGGGCTCCTGTGAGGCCTTGGGGCATTCTATTAAACTCAAAGAATCCCAGTGGACAGATGAAAGCAGTCTTCTCTTTATCTTCAGGATGCATGGGTATCTGGTGATATCCACTTCGCAGGTCAAGTACACTAAACCACTTTGCTCCTGACAGACACTGTAAGGCATCTTCTATTCGAGGAGTAGTGTATTGGTCGGGAATGGTTCTTTGGTTGAGTGTGCGGTAGTCTATGCACAAACGGATGGAACCGTTTTTCTTGCGAACTACCACGATGGGTGAGGCATAAGGACTCCTGGATTCTTGGATTATCCTGGTCCTTTTCAATTCAGCCAGCTGTTCCCTTAGGTCATCTAGATCTCCCAATGGGACTCGCCGTGACCTTTCTCGAAAGGGCTTGTCATCTTGGAGGCGAACGCGGTGCTGAGTGCTCCTAGCACACCCCACATCAAACTCATCCTTGGAGAATAAATCTTGCCACTTGAGGAGCTGAGACTGAATTCGCTTCTTCCACTCAGGCGAGACAGGGGCATCTTTAGGATAGAATCGTTCAGCTGGGATCTCTCTGTCTACTCCATCTATCAATTCAGTGGGTGAGAGGGGTGTGGCAGTGGCCACTTGTCCAATCGGCATCCGTGCCTTCAAGGTCACTGGGGAGTCTGACACATTGCATACACTTACAGAGACTCTCCCACGGGCCCGCTGTAGAGCTCTGGTGGATATTATCTCAGGCACCAATTCCACTCCAGATCTCTTCATATTTCTGGGATCAGTTTCCAGGACCACATAGGGGCCTGGTTGTGACCAATTCAACTTGACTGAGGCCCGGAAACTAGTCATTTCTCCTGGCTGTAAGACCTTCTCTGCTCTTTCTAATCTCCAAAGCCGTCCCACTTCTGCAGGGGCCCTCTGTTCTTGAATAATCCGCTGGTAGATTGGCCGCAACATCGGGTGCATCTCCTCTGAAGTAGAACTCTCTTCCGTCACTAATGGAGTTATAAGGCGTCTCACCAAGTCAGTATTTGTTCCCACAATCATAGAACTTCGATTAGCTCCTGGTGGGCGGGGACATACAATGGCTAAGGCGTCACAGACCCCTGGTTGTCCAACAGTTGCCGAACTGAACTCCAGCTTCACTTGTAGACACCCATCATATGGAAGCTTCTGAGTCCCAATACCCCAGATTTCGAGATCCTCTAACTCCATCAGGGGTAGATGCTTCAAATGCTTCTGGTAGAAGTCCCGGTAAATCAGTGTTACTTGAGCACCTGAATCGAGGAGAGCCTTTGTGTAAACCCCTTCTACTTGAACTGGGATAATGGGTGAAGGGCCTATCAACTGGTCAGGGAACTTCTTCGGAGTAGTAGAAGGCATAGACCCAGTCGGCTGCACTCTAGCCCTCTTCCTCGCTTGTGGTGGTTGTTTTCTTCCCCCTTTCGGGTGTTTAGGTTGTGGGTGTGCCTTGCCTCCCTCTGACACAGGACCAGACGCCAGGGGAGGGGATCTTTTTGTCGTAGCAGGTGAGGCTCTGGGTAAAGACTTGGGCCTCTTATTGGTATCCTGGGAATCAGAGCAGTCTTCAGTAGTTGGGCACCCAGTTTGCTCCCTCACTGGGGCCCTCTGTAGTTTCCCGCCGGTCGATAACTTCCTCTTGAATTCGATGGGCTCGGACAGATATTTCGGTAATGACCCACTCCTCCGCAATTATAGCAGATGTTTGACGGTTTCTTGATAGGCACCACCTGAGTAGTAGATTCAGGAACTGGTTCTGAAGTGACTTTTTCAAGGGGCGACTTGACACCTGCAGACAATAGGGTTAGCATTTGCATCAGCTGGGAAACTTGAGCCTTTAATTGCTCCACTTCTGAATTCCCATTCGACACATTGAGCGTTCGAACCTCAGCAGGAAATGAAAATCCTGAGCCCTTCTTTTTCTCCTCTAGGATAGCCTCTTCCTCCCTTACCATCTTAATGAGATCAGAGTATTGCAAAGAGGTACCCCCTTGTAAGGTCTTCAACTGGATCCAGATGGGATCGGAACTCAGAGCGCCTCTCAGGATCTGTTTCATTCTAACTTGATCCATATCCCTGGCTTCTATTCCTTTCTTTAGTACAATCTGGTATAGCATTTTGTTTAGTCGTCGAATATACTCGGAAAGCTGCTCATTTTCCCGTTGAAACATGTGTTCAAATAGGAAGATTAGATCTGTAGCTTTCTCTGTGCGCCCAAACTCATCTTGTAGCATGCGAAGATAGTCATATGCTGTACAAGACTCCTGACTGAATTTCAAATTTCGGATGGCTTCTGCTGCAACGCCTTTCAGACTTTCAGTAATGCGTTGTTTCTTTTGAGCCTCTGGAACATCCCATTCTTCCAGTGCTTGCATAGCCTGTTCCATCCAGGTTTCATACTCTTCTTCTCCAGGAGGTACAGGCTGCACTCCAGAAAAAATTCTCAACTTCCTGTAGCCATAGTTCACAGATGGCGAGGACATTTTTCTAACGCTCTCTACCAGTTTTCCTATGTCCATGAAGAAGGAAGCTGGGGGGTAGTTAGTGGTTGGTACAGAAGTGGTAGTTACTTCCACTGTGTCTGACATGGCCTGGCTTGGTCCCTCCAGACAACTTGCTGAGGTGAGTAGAGGGAATAACCGTGCTTTAACTTCTCCGGCTAGCTGGATGCTATCACCCTGGAAGCAGGTTGGGACTCCTTTCTTCCATTCTAGTAGGGCATAGGTATGGGAGACTTTTTGATCTATTTTCGTGTCTATTACAAACACTTTCTGGTCAGGTGCTAGTGTAGTTACTGCTTGACGGATCTGTTCCTCTGTCCATTTGTCAGCAGGAATGTCCATTACTATACTCAGCCCTAATTGGCCATTTTGTTCTTTGCACCACTCTGCTGCGGTGTTTGGATCCATTGCTGGCTCGTTTGTGCGGTTATCACTTTGCGAGAGGTATCAGAAGAAATCCCGGACGAGCACCCCACGTGTAGCGCTCACCCCCGAAGGAGCCGCTGAATTATCGGGTCTTCTGTCTCACCTCTGTGACACACCACAAACAATGAATCCACAGCACACCAGCACACCTTGTGAAGTTTTATAACAGATTTAATGACTGTGGGATAGAGCAAAAGCCCTTAATGTCTCCCCACTCTAATATAATACAACTAATAACAGAATGAGATAATACGTTTAGATTGAATGCGATGAACAGTAATATATCTATATACTTAGCAGTATCGACCCCACCCTAAACTACTGGCCAGTAGTACTGTCCTAGGCTAGCCAACGTTGGGGCCCTGGATGTATGACAGATGTAGGAAATACACTTGTTGCAATGGCCAAAGGCCGCTCACCACTTCCAATGTCTCTTTGGGGAAGGAGGATGGTTGTCTGCGGAAGCGAGTGTCCCTCTTTCCTCAGACCGACGTCTGTGAAATGGATGCAGTCTTTTAAAGCCTCCGGCAGGACATCTCAGATCGTCTAGGGGCCGTCTGGGGAATCTGGCAATAACCTCCGTCAGCTGTACTCACTCAGTTGGACAGGCTGGATTACTCCGGTGGCTGGATCGGCCCTGCGACCAGGCCTCAGTTCGATCGCTCAAAACACAGTCTCTCTCTGTTTCAGTAGACGAACATCAGTCTCTCCAAGAACTATTGCATAGAGCCTGTGTCTCAGTGGCAAACACACAGCTCTGACACAAGCTGTCTTAAATCACTCTGTGATGCAGATCTGTGTTCCCTGGTCACTGTTCCAGACTCCCTCTCCTCACTACTTCCTCCTGACTCCCCTCTCTCCTGGAACTTCCTGTCTCAAAGCCTCCTGGGAAATGCAGTTATCCAGCCCCTTGCTGTAGAAATGTATCTCTATGTCTGTTCTGTACTGCAGCCTCCAAATATGTGCTCTCTGGCTCCACCTGCTGCAATATATATATATATATATCTACATCCTCTTAAATGGCTGAAAATCACAACAGGGCTACAGGAGGCATAGAGATGACTGGTGACCAGATGGTCACCAGTCATCTCTATGACCGTCGGAGGCCCGGGCGCGATGTGATGACGTCACGCCCGGGTACCCGTAAGTAAACAAACCACAATTGTGGCTAGTAAGACTGAGATCAGGAGAACTGGGAGGAGAGGCCAGATGTAGAACAGTATGGGAGACATTGAGAGCTTTCAAAACTTAAGAAAAATTGATGATAGAAATAGACAGGTGAAGATACAAATAAATAAGTTGAATGCTAATGGAGACCGACAGATACGCATGGGGGAAGGGGGGAGGGTAGGTGGGAAGGGGGGTTAGGGGTAGGGGAAATAGAATGAAGAGGGAGATTAATATTTAGTACTTCCGCCCTGAGGAAAGGGGTTTGCTCTATCAATGTTGGCTATTAAATAATAAACAATTTTCTATGTAAGAATAAATATTAAAAAAAAGAGAGAGAAGAAAAAAATAAAAGAAGGAAAAAAAAAAAAAATAAGCTAAGATAGTAAGACTGAGATCTGTGAATTTTTTTTCACAATCTCATTCTTTCCAGCCTAGAGGAGAGATGTGGGGTCTTATTGACCCCACATGTCTCATTAAAGAGGACCTGTCACACACTATTTCTATTACCAGGGATGTTTACATTCCTTGTAATAGGAATAAAAGCGATCAAAAAAAAATAAATGTAAAAAAAAGTGTAAAAAACAAATAAGTAAAATAAAAAAATAAAAAATAAATAAAAATTAAAACGCCCCTGTCCCCGGTAGCTCGCGCTCAGAAGCGAAGGCACACGTAAGTCCTGCCCGCGTATGTAAACGTCGTTGAAACCACACATGTGAGGTGTCGCCGCGTGCGTTAGAGCGTGTGCAACAATTCTAGCACTAGACCTCCTCTGTAACTCTAAACTGGTAACCTGTAAAAATTTTAAAGCGTCGCCTATGGAGATTTTTAAGTAACGAAGTTTGGCGCCATTCCATGAGTGTGCGCAATTTTAAAGCGTGACATGTTAGGTATCTATTTACTCGGCGTAACATCATCTTTCATATTTTACAAAAAAATTGGGCTAACTTTACTGTTTTGTTATTTAATTCATGAAACCATATTTTTTTACAAAAAAAAGGCGTTTGAAAAATTATTGCGCAAATACCGTGCAAGATAAAAAGTTGCAATGACCGCCATTTTATTTCCTAGGGTGTCTGCTAAAAAAACATATATAATGTTCGGGGGTTCTGAGTAATTTTCTAGCAAAAGAATGATGATTTGTACATGCAGGAGAGAAGTGCCAGAATAGGCCGGCATGGAGGTGTGTATTAAAGCCCTGTATTGAAGTGATTAATGTTTAACATTGGTTCTGAGCATGCGTGTTTGTACTTTGGATTTTAGTTGGTGGATAATACGATGTAACAAATTTATTGTCAGACAGTTGGTGAACATGAACAGCCAACATTTGTCATTAATTCATCCAACAATTGTCTGATGGAGCATACACAAAGTCAGATTATCCGACACAACACGTCCCATGACCATAAAATTGGATTGTGTGTACGGCCTTTACAGTATTTAGTGCAAAGTACAATGATATTATATAGTGCAGAAACTTGTGGCAGTAAGCATTGAATCCCAAATGGCAGCTATTGGTTACCATTTTCTTGTGTTACAATGAAAAAACAAATACATTCATTTGGTACCGTATTAAAAGAGTACTTTCCCTTTGTCTCATTGTATATTTTTCTAGAATAAGAAACAAAACTTTATGTTCAGCTAAAAACCCAGTTGGGTTTGCCAACTTGTTGACTAATGGCTTTAATGGCTCAAGCTGGTGAAAAGGATGGAGACCAGCAGTTACTACACAAAAAGGTAATTACAATATTGTAAAAATTCACAACTTCACAAATGCCAAAGAGCTTAAAGGGGTTGTAAAGACAAAAATATTTTCCTCTTAAATTAAAGTCTGACAGTAGCTGATAAAGTAAAAAGTAATGTTTTGCATTATAACTAGTTTGATACCTGTTGAAATCGAGCTGTTTTATTCACCTCCAGCACTCCTGAATCGTTATTCTCACTGACTTCCTGGTTTGCGGTGCGCATTCATTCTTGCTACATCACGGCCAAATGGGAACTACAGTTCCCATTAGGCTTAGCCTCCATGCCTGTGAGGGATAAGAGAGCATCTTCACGCAGGGCTGTAGTCATAGGGAGGGGGTGAGCACATTCTGCTTTCCACCATGCAAAACGGCTCAGATGCTGGTGGAAAGCAAGAAGAGGAGTGACAGGAAATGGCATTTTCAAACCTGGATTACTGTATTTTGGAGGTCAAAAGGAAAAACAAGGTAAGTGATATTTAAATGCTCTAGCTTACAGCAATCAATTGATCTAATAAAAAACAAACCTTTAGTGTTCCTTTAATTTTGGTCTAGTCTGACCACAGCACTTTTTACTAATCCTTTTCTGAGTCATTTAGATCAGTGGTCATCAACCCTGTCCTGCAGGGCCCACTAACAGGCCAGGTTTGCAAGATAACTGAAATACATCACAGCTGATATCATTTGCTCCTCAGAGATTGCAGTATTCTAGACTGCATCTCCCCAAGGTAATACATAAAACCTGGCCTGTTAGTGGGCCCTGCAGGACAGGGTTGATGACCACTGATTTAGATGTTCATCTGCAAACTTCAGTACATGTGCCTTATTGGGGAGGGGGACTTTGCAGGCACTGCAGGATTTCAATCTATGACTACGTATTGTGGTGTTTAGTTACTAAAGGCAAATCAACTTTGCACTACAAGTGCACTTGCTGTAGATCTGAGGGGGGCATGCAAGGAAAATAAAAAACAGTATTTTTGCTTGCACATGATTGAATGATATTGGATGAATCAGCAGAGCTTTACCTCATTTTGATCTTCCCCTCACATCTACAGTGACTGCACTTCCAAGTGCACTTCCAAGTGTACTTCCAAGTGTACTTGGAGTGCACTTGCAGTGTAAAGTGGATTTGCCTTTAGTAAATAAACCCCTGTTTTACCAATGGTCCTAATTGCCTTGATATCAGGGCTGTCTTTAACGCAAGACAAAAGGGGCACCTGCCCTGGGCCCAATCTTTCTTGGGGGGCCCAAAGCAGCTGTCGCTTGGGCCAACGCTACCCAGCGAATTGGGCCCCCGATTACGGCTTTTCAGAGCACACAGAGGACACAGGAGGCTGTATTCCCGAGCTAGCCAGCAGAGAGGGGGCAGGGCTGGGAGCTCCATTGACGCTCTAGCCCCGCCCCATGCAGCCTGTATGCTTGCAACAGAGTGGCTGTAGTGAGAGCAGTGATCAGAGTGGGAGCGTCAGTGGAGCCCCCTTCTATATTGGCTGGAGAATGCAGAGGTATGGGGGCGGGAGCTCCACTGACGCTCTAACCCCACCCCATGCAGCCTGTATGCTAAGGGGGGAAGCAGTTGTAGAGAAAGCAGAGAGTGGAACCCCCACCTTCAGTCTCTGGTCATCTCCTGGAGTATATTTGCAGTCTCTAATGTTCTCCTGTAATATGTTTGTAGTCTCTGGCCCTCTCCTGTCGTATGTGTATTAATGTGCCGCTTTACTTGCTCTACTACTTAGAGAGTGGTAATAATGTGCATTAACCTGTAGCAACCAATCAGTGAACAGTACTGATCTGCTGTAATCTCTAGCAACCAATCAGTGAGTGGTAATGATGTGCTGTAAACCCTAGCAACCAACCAGTGAGCGCTAATAATGTGCAGTAACCTCTAGCAACCAATTGGCAAGCAGAAATTAGGTGTTGTAACTTCTAGCAACCAGCCAGTGAGCTTTAAGAATAGGCTATAGCCTCTGGCAACCGATTACAATTGTTGCATGATATGCTGCAGTAAACCGATTTTGAGTCTACCTGCTATTTTTTGTATGTCTCAGAATAGAGGGGGGGCAAGGAAATGTTTGCCCAGGGTCCAATCAATATTAAAGACAGCCCTGCTTGAGCTCATTCACAAGCTTTTCCCGTGTAGTTCTGGGCTGTTTCCTATTTTTTTCCCATGATTCTCCTTACTCTGTGAGGCAAAATCTTGCATGGGGCTCCAGACCGAGGGCGATTAATGGTTATTTTGTATTTCCATTAGCAAAAAAAACGCTCCAACAGTTGTCTCCTTCTCACCAAGCTTCTTGCTGTTGGTTATTCTGTCTTCATCATTTAAAATACACCTACGATAAAAATGATAGACCCTACATTTCTTTGTAAGTGGGTAACTTACAAAATATTTTATTTAAGCCTATGTTTGTGCACGTTATTTGTTCACTGTGTGATTAGTAGGGTGCCGGTCCTCCAGCCAGCCCTGAACGTCTTGGGAGTAGGTGGACATGGCCTTCTGGCTTAGTTAACCTGATCTCATGGGGTCTCCCTTCGGGGGAGCCCCACCTAGTACTAAGAGGGTTCTGTTTCGGCAGTCCCTCCGAGGAAGTTGGTCCGTGTCGGCTTCGGTTGCTCGGACCACAGTACCTCAGTCCCCGTCTGGAGCCTAACCGTCCCTTCTTCACAGGAGGACCACTTGACGTTGCACCCGTCTGCACGTTTTTGTGAACACTCTTTATGTGTGTGCACATTTTTTCTGCACCGTGTGGAGTTTTTTGGGTGTGTTTACACGCCATAGGCTTTTCAAAAAAAAAAATTACAAAATGTGTGAGAATTAAATAATTATTTTCCCCACTGTAGTTTAAATATAAATAGTGTCTGAATCTAGTTCATATGATATGTTTACAATATTTCCCTACAACATTACATTTTCACTATTTAAATTTTTCAGCCTAAAGAGACATGCCATGGGTGCTGCAAGAGTTTTTGCGCCTGCTGTATCCGATGGATGAGTGGATTCATTATTCTTCTGGTGATAGCTGGAATCGTCTTATGTTTCAGGGTCTTTTTTGGTAAGGGAATGGTAACTTAAAGGATAAGTTCACTTTTACAAAAAAAACAGTACATGCAGGTAAAATAAATATGCATTTTTTTTTTTTTTGTTAGGGACCTGTAAAGCATTGCACCTATGATCAGCAAATTGTGGGTGTAATGCCACAATCCTGCAGACCATCTGTGTAGCTGTCTGCCTTTACCTCCAATATAGGGAGGCAGTTACACTCTGACAGTGAGCTCAATGAACTATCTAGAACGAACAATCAACAGTGACCTGGTAGTTCATTGAGAACTACAAGCCAACAGCAAAGGCTGTCAGGACTTGTGGTGTTCCCATTCACAGAACACTGAACGACGTGGCCAGGCAGTCGGAGCCCCGCAGGATGGTATTTTTTTTAGATTGTGACAGCGAGCAGGGACAGAAGATCCCCCTCTAGCTGTCAAAACAGAGACTCCTTTATTAGACACAGTAAACAGATATGTTGTACACAGAGCTTTTTTTCACAGAGAATAGGTGCAGGAACTCCTCCCTTCTTGACTCCACCCCCCGACCCACCTTTGTAAATTACACAAATGTGAAATTGTAATATATCCCAGGTTCCTAAAGCATAAGGTCCATTATTTACATGTCTTACTTTCATTGCAAATCCAAAAATAAGGTTTTTCTTTCTATTTATTTTAGAATACTGTATAATGCAATGCCAACATCTTTTTTCCCATGTGTTGACTGTGCATTCAGAACAGGTTTACAGTATAGCACAGACTAAAACCCCTCTGAATTTATGGCTGTAATGCACTAAGGCTGCTTCTTTTCTACTTTTTATAACTGCCAATGCACATGGTGTTTAAAAAAAATATATATATATATATATATATATAATGTTTGGGAGTTGTAAAGGAAAACGTTTTTTCACCTTAATGCATTCTATGCATTAAGGTGAAAAAACTTCAGAGTATACCGCCCCCCCCCCCCCTGGCCCCCGTTATACTTACCTGACCCCTCGAAAGTCCTGCACTCGGTCCCGAGATCCTCTTCGCCGCTCAGCCTGGCCGCTGATTGGCTAGAGCAGATGGATTGAGAGAAGCGCAGCCATTGGCTGGCGCTGCTGTCAATCACATCCAGTGACGCGGCATGCCGAGGGGCGGGGACGAGTAATACAGTGACCGGCTATGGCCGCTCGCTGCATCACGGGAGCACGCCCGCACGGACTACACACAATGCGAGCTCTCTCGCATGAACGTATGTAGTTCATGCGGGGAGGACCAGAGACAGGCGCCGAGGGACCCCATAAGGTGCGGGGACCCCAGAAGACGTGGATGGGGCCACTCTGTGCAAAATTAACTGCACAGTGGAGGTAAGTTTAACATGTTTGTTATTTTAACTGCTTGCCGACCAGCCGCCGCAGTTATACGGCAGCAGTTCGGCTCTGCTGGGCGAGATCCCATAGCTATACGTCATCTCGCCGTTCAGCCAATAGGGCCTCGCCCCTGACGCCGACGCGTGTGCCCGGTCGGGCGCAATCACAGCCGGGCACCCGCTCTCGGTCCTGTCAGGGAGAGAAATGCCTGAATGTCTGTTCATACAATGTATAAACAGCGATCAGTCATTTCCCCTAGTCAGTCCCACCCCCCTTCAGTTAGAACACGCCCCTTCCTCGCCCCTAGTGTTAACCCCTTCCCTGCCAGTGGCATTTTTATAGTAATCAATGCATTTTTATAGCACTGATCGCTATAAAAATGCCAATGGTCCCAAAAATGTGTCAAAAGTGTCCAAAGTGTCCGCCATAATGTCGCTATAACTTTTGCGCAAACCAATCAATAAACGCTTATTGTTTTTGTTTTTTACGAAAAATATGTAGAAGAATACGTATCGGCCTAAACTGAGGGAAATTATTTTTTTTTATATATATATATTTTTGGGGGATATTTATTATAGCAAAATGTAAAAAAATATAAATTTTTTCAAAATTGACGTTCTATTTTTGTTTATAGCGCAAAAACTAAAAACCGCAGAGGTGATCAAATACCACCAAAAGAAAGCTCTATTTGTGGGAAAAAAAGGACGCCAATTTTGTTTGGGAGCCACGTTGTCAGTTAAAGCGACGCAGTGCCGAATCGCAAAAAGTGACCCGGTCATTTACCAGCAATATGGTCCGGGGCTTAAGTGGTTAAACAAAAATGTGTTTGTCCTTTAGTGACCCTTTAACTTGTAAACACCAAATCTCAGAAAGAGGCTCTGTCCTTAAGTGGTAAAAACCCGAAATGTACCGCATACGTGATGGGGAAAAAAAGGCATGAACTGAAGCCGCATAGATGTAAACCGAGCCTAAGGGGCTTCAGGGTGGCTTTAGTATTAGAGAGGCAAATGAGGGTATCATGATAAAAAAACACATACAGGTAACAACAACAAAAAAAAAAGTTATTTACTTGGTGGTTCAATAATATATATTTTTTTGTTATTCTTTCTAACATGTGAGTATCCCAATTTTTTCTAACTGTCAAAAGTATTTATTTAGCTGTTTGCTCTGGCTGGCAATTCATGTTGTTGTTGACAATAAATACCCCCTAGATTACACAGATATGATCTCTAAGGCTGCATTCAATATAGCGTTTTAGGAATGTGTGCAAAAACACATCACGCAAATGCAAATTTTCTGCAGGTTGTTGGACTACACTCATAGGGCAGCGGCAGCCCCTTCTTTTCAATGGGCTGTCCTGCGGGTGCCAAACGTGGCTCCTTTTAGAGCTGCATGCATTTTTTATCTGCGCATTTTGTTGCCTACGTTGTGTGTGTTTTTTGCATGAAAAATGTGTGTCTTTTTTGCCATGGTTGGGGTGCCATTAACAACTAAAGGCACTGTAAGTGTGACTTGCAGCTGCTGTGGAATGCTATAGTGTGAATGAGCTTTAAGCCCCATACACACTATTAGATTTTCTGCATTTTTTTGTCTTCAGATTTACCAAAACCATGTAGTGTACGGACCTGCCTGATTGCATACAAATTGAAACGCCTAGGCCCCTTCCACACGGGGACAGATCCGTCAGAGGCGCCCGCCAGCTCAGCGGGAGATCTCTCTGTTGATCTCTGCTGAGCCGGTGGATGACAGGTCCCTCTCTGCTCACTGAGCGGGAAGGGGCTTGTCGAGCGCCACTTTTTGTCTATAGAGAGATTGGACGAAAATGGACAGCATGTCCATTTTCATCAGATCTCACCTGATCTGATCCGCCAGGACGAATGGCGACGTATCGCCACCCGTCTGATTTTAGCGGATCGGATTGGATCGGATGTCAGCAGACATGGTCACCGCTGACATCTGATGCGCCATAGACAAGCATGGAGCGCCCGTTCAGGTCTGCTGAATAAACTGACGGGTCCGCCTGTGTGAAAGGGGCCTTAAAGTTTGACCTCATATTATATGGTTTTGATAAATCTAAAGACAAAAATCTGTAGAAAATGTAATAGTGTGTATGGGGCCTTAGCCATAGACAAGAACAAATATGCATCTCTAACCTTTTTTTTTTCCAATAAGAGACACTGGTGCACTCCATAGCCTTCTTTAATCTGATATACCCCTGTCAGAAGGTCACACAATGTTGCCAAATTAATATTAGTCCATGTGACATTATATATATATATATATATATATCTGACCCCTTCTACAAAAAAAAAACCAGTGCACTTGCATTAGCTGTAGACACATATATGTGAAATATGTGCATGGATTATTTTCATTAGTAAATACTAATATTTATCATCGCAGAGTTTCCAGTAATCCAAAATGGCTTCAGGAATACCTTGAATTTTTCCAAGGAGGCAGTGGAAGCATTCATGGAGGTGACACCATATTTTGAAGAGCCATCTAACCAAACTGCTTCCAGTGAAACTTTCTCTTCAACCTCCAATGAAATCCCAGTTGAAAAATGCAAGATGTTTGTGGGTTCCTTTGAACTGTTAAATGAAACGTATTTATCGCAGTATGGGGACATATCAAGCCGCGAATTTCAGGCAACTGCTCAGCGTATAAAGACATTGGTAGGTTTGAACTTTTTACTAATGTGTAATTTGGTGGACTAACACGAACAGATATACCAATGGATATATATTTAAATTGCCAGTCGACACCAAAGTGATATTGTAGCTATAGGTGAGGACTGAGGCAGACCCAGGTTTCTTATGTGTTTTTGATTCTCCAACAGTGAGATTTCACTGCCATAATTAGTGACCCACTCTTATCCACCTGGGGGATTGGCTGTTCCTGCCCACGTTGCACTCTCCAGAATATAAAATAAATATACAATCCAACAGGGAGAGTGGGATCATTTAATGACCTTATCTCCAACTACAATCCAAATGTCTTTTGTTTGGTTATGTGTCATCCCAGGGACCTCTCTCTTCTTGTCATTGGTTGGCGGGCCTGAATAAAGCAGAGACTAACGCTCACATAGTGACATCAGTCCTGTTCACTGAAACATTATGAGCCTAGGCCAGGGTGATGAAGCATTCCCACAGGATGTGTTCATGACAGCCTAGGCTTACGTGGAGTTCTTTCCTTTTTTAAGCCATGAGCAATAAACAAAACATGAAATGTGCCAAAAAAGTGCACTAGGGTGTGTCAAATGGTCTAGAAGAGGATGTACCCAACCCTGACCTCCCAGTGCGCAAGATTACTGATGGAGGTAGGGCACACTCAGGTCCACCTAGCCAAAAGGCCTGGTGGACCCAACTGTGCATAATCAGCCGAAGCCAACCAATGAGTACTGGATGGAGGGCTCTCCCAAAGAGAGACTCCCCCCAAGGCAGCAGAGAAAATAACCTAATGGCCACATATCGTTGCCATAGACTTCAGAGTAGGCTCGAAGATCCATACACTACAACCCTTAAGTGAAAAGGTAACACGAAAAAAGTGCAGTGATAGGCCATGAGAAAAATAAATACAAAGTGCCAAAGTGCATTACTATGGCTTAAGGCCTGGTAAAAAAAAAAAGTTCCTCAGCCTCAGCCAAAAGGCCTAGCCCATGATGCATGGTACAGAAAAAAAAGCATAGTTGTCATGGCCTAGTGCTGTTTCACACAGTTGGGTCCCAAAGCCCTACTTACAGCAAGTCGGTTGAATGACACTATAGGAAGTGTTAGGGGTTAGCTCGGTAGCGGGGTGTGTGACCCCTTGGTTGGGTTCACCACACACTGAATTTATACAGAATGGCAGTCGAAGACGGTTGAAAACAAAGTTTCTGGTTTATTTTTCCATCTTGCTGGAAAACAATTGCAAGCATCCTAACAGCATAAACAAAATCAAACATAAAATAAATCCTAGCCACTCTGGGCATCTACCTTCCACACAGGAACCTATCTATGAAGTATAACACAGCCTACTGCTGGGTAGACAGTGCTGGTCATACAGCACAAAACAATAGTCTTTTGATTTAGTTTCACACAGAAAAAATCAATCCTCTCCTCACCTCCGCAGAAGACCTTCTGGCACTGCTCTCCTACTCACACAGCCTTAGGAGTGATGCAGCCAATTAGTGGTAACCCTCTGGACTTCTTATAGAGGCCTTAATTGCCTCACTCTGAACAGCTGGAGTCTTTCAACGCCCTTAGACCTTGTCTGGCTCTTCTCGCAGCCGACGCCTAATTAGTGTATTGTCTAAGCAAGGCAGAAATGTATGTCCCGTTTGTGACAACACCCACAGATTTACCTGACTTCCTGTTACAGAAGCTACAGATGGGTTGAGTTACTAAAACTGGAGAGTGCACAATCTGGTGAAGCTCTACATAGAACCCAATTAGCTTCCAGGATTTTTGTCAAAGCTTAATTGAACAAGCTGATGTTAAAAGCTGATTGGCTATCATGTACAGCTGCACCAGATTTTGCACTCTCCAGTTTTAGTAAATTAACCCCTTTGTGTCATCAGGCGCCATGTGGGGAGATGTTGAGTATTGCAGGGTAGAAGTTACCGTATTTATCGGCGTATACCGTGCACTTTTTTGCCCTGAAAATCAGGGCAAAATCGTGGGTGCGCGATATACGCCGATACCCGCTTCCCGCACCGTGTTTGAATGCCTGCGCCGACATATACCGAGCGCAGTACGCTCGGGTACATTTGGCCAGGCTCGGCTTCGCTCGTAGTCACGCTCTGTGACGTTTATGCGTGAGAAGCCGAGCCTGGCCAAATATACCCGAGTGTACTGCGCTCGGTATACGTCGGCGGAGGCTTCAAACTGAGCGCGGGAAGCGGGGATTCGACATGAAGACAGCGCAGGAGAAGCCTGGAGGACACCACCGAGGCTGCAGATGGACGCCAGACCGGACAAGGCCGTCGATGGATGCCGGGCAATACACCAAAACTGTAAGTAGTAAAATGTAATAAAATGTTTTTTTTACAGGATTTTAGGGTCAAAATTAGGGGCTATACCCCGATAAATACGGTAAGTATTGCAGGGGAGAAGTTGAATATTGCATGGGAGAAGTTGAGTATTGCAGTAGGAGCTTAATTTTTTTTATTTATTTTAGCACATGAGCATCACAAATTACAAAGGGAAGCCATGTCTATACAGATAGTATAATAAGCTACCATGTCTTGCAGCAACAGGGATACTGTGACAAGGTACAATGGCCTTTACTAGACTCGCAGCATGACCCCAAGTATTTATTTCTCTGAATTTGTTCCTGCCAGAGGGTTTTCTTTACACATGCAGCACTCACCTTTGTCATCAATTCAGAAAAAGACTGTATAGCTGGAGGTTTATCTAAAACTGCACCACATAGGATGGGATTTTTAAGGTGCAATTAGTATCCACAAACAAGAATAATATAAAAAATTTGTAAAAAGGTTAAAATCCATAAACATATAGACAAATTACATATTTGTACAGAATTTAAACTGTGTCTTGTTAGATTACATTTAATTCCAGCGCATTAATCTCTTCTACATGTTTCGCCAAAATGGCTTCTTCAGGAGGTATTTAAGTGCGTTTGAAATAACTAGATAAAAAAATAATAATCATAATTCATAAAACATATATGCAATAATCAGTCTCTATAACATATCAGGTTCACGTTACATACCAAGGCTCCCTCAGGTTACAACCAGATGGAATTATGGGCCAGAGATGGAGAGGAGGAACATCCCAAATGAAACAGGGGTCCTAACATGGGACCCCAATCCACCCCCCACACATACACACCCACCCATGCTTTGGGTCAATTGTGGAAGGGGCACAACAACACAGGTCAAGATTGAATCTCAAACATATTCAGTGTTGTAATTGGGTATATCTTATGGGCTAAGACTAGTATGGAATCGCCACTCTTGGAAAATATTCACTCAATTTTGTAATTGTGTAAAAAAAAAAAAAAGAATTAGACACGCCTCAAATCTATTTGTATTTAACATTCCAACCTTCTGGCTTTAAGAAACAGGTTAAAAAAAAAGAAGAAAGAAAACTTTAGTCAGTTGCAACTGTTATTGCAGAGGAAAAAAAGATGGAATCCTAAATTCTGAGGAAAATATAATGGAATCACCATGTACTTTGCAGTTCTAAAACAAACATCTGCATCAGATTACATTCTGAAAAATGATGTCATCATCTCCAAACATCCTTTCGATTAATGGAATAAGAAAAGCGTCCAAAATCTCAATATAGACTTGTGCATTTATTGAAGATTTAATGACTGTCATCTCCCCGTACCTTTACCTGACACCATATCATCAATGAACATCAGGCGGTCGTCTTCATACATTTAAATGGAATGGCACCAAACAAAAGTTCCAGCATCATCACCCTGCCCAATGCAGATTCGTAATTAATTGCTGAATATCACTTTCATCCAGTCATACACAGTCCATGATTGCTTTTCTTTAGCCCACTGTAACCTTGTTTTTCTCTGTTTAGGTGTTAATGATGGTTTTAGTTTGGCTTTTCTGTGTGTAAATCCCATTTCCTTTAGCCGATGTCTTATAATTCAGACATAAACATTGACTTCAGTTTCTGACCATTTTGTTCCTCATTTGTTTTGTTGTGCATTTTCTGTTTTTAAGGTTTTTAAGGTTTTTAAGGCTTGACGTTTTCTAACTTGACGCTTTAATGTCTTCCTTGGTCTACCAGTACGCTTCCCTTGAACAACCTTCCCATTTGATTTGTACTAACGAAAACCATTATTAACACCTAAATAGAAAAAAACAAGGTTACAGTGGGCTAAAAAAAGCAGTCATGGACTGTGGATGACTGGATGAAAGTGATATTCAGCAATAAATTACGAATCTGCATTGGGCAGGGTGATAATGCTGGAACTTTTGTTTGGTGCCATTCCAATTAAATTTATGAAGACCACTGCCTGAAGAAAACATACAAATTTACACAATCATTGATTAGGCTGAGTTCATACTGGAGAACGCAGTTGCTCACAGCAGGAGTCCGGTGTGTCTCCATTCACCGCTTCAGGTCCAATTTTAACCCGAATTTTTGGCTGAATTCGGATCTGAAACAGACCAAAAGACACACAGAACTCCTGTGCGAATCGCACCAGAGCTGCTCTGAAGATGTGTGAACCAGCTCCATAGAGAGCCGGTCAAAATCTCCTGCTATGCCTATTGGAATGCAGGGAAAACCGCATCCAATTCGCAATAGTGTGAACCCAGCCTGATATGGGGTTGCATGTCAGATAAAGGTACGGGGGAGATGACCGTCATTAAATCTTCAATAAATGCACAAGTTTAGTGATGACATCATTTTTCAGGATGTAATCTGATGCAGATGTTTGTTTCAGAACTGCAAAGTAATATGATTCCATAATATTTTTCTTGGAATTAAGTGATTCCATATTTGTTTTCTCTGCTTGATCTGCAAAAACTGTTGCAACTGACTACAGTTTTCTTTCTTTTTTTTTTAACTGTTTCTCAAGCCCTGTACACACGATCGGTCCATCTGATGAGAATGGTCTGAAGGACCGTTGTCATAGGTTACCCGATGAAGCTGACTGATGGTCCGTCGTGCCTACACACCATCGGTTAAAAAAACGATCGTGTCAGAACGCGGTGACGTAAAACACAACGACGTGCTGAAAAAAACTAAGTTCAATGCTTCCAAGCATGCGTCTAATTGATTCTGAGCATGTGTGGATTTTTAACCGATGGTTGTGCCTACTAACGATCGTTTTTTTCCCATTGGTTAGGAATCTATAGGTTAAATTTAAAGCAAGTTGGCTTTTTTTTAACCTATGGGGCCCACACACGATCGGTTTGGACCGATGAAAACGGTCCATCAGACCGTTGTCCTCTGGTTAACCTATCGTGTGTATGAGGCCTTAAAGCCAGAAGATGGGAATGTTAAATGAAAATAGTTTTGAGGCATGTCTGTGATTATTTTTTTGTTCACCATTAAACAATTGAATGAACATTTTCCAAGAGTGGTGATGCCATACTTTTTTGCCAATGGTTGTATATTACCAAAGAGAGTATCTATATACTCACTCAAATCAAATTAGTAATAGGAGTGCCTGGAAAGATGAATCATGCCAAATTGGATGTGGTCAAATCATCCACTGAAGCTAAAGTCCAGAACTGGATCTATGAATCATATGAAAAACAGAGGAAAGAAAGGAGTGGAAGATCTAAGGCAAAAATATGTATACAGTACAGCATCCATTTGTAGTGGGCAAAAAAAAAAAAATCTCTATTCGTATAGCATCCACCTATTAAAAAGTGGCCTCTTTGTACATATTATATAGCATGCCAAATAAAAAGTGTTACTGTACTCGGGTGATTAATGCCTTTATGCGTTATTAGCCACTGAGGGTCAGCAGGAGGAGACTCACAGCTGAATATTCGTGACCATCCTAGCTTCTAATTCTTACCTGGTAATTTCATAAAACATAGGATGTATTCCACTTACATAATCTTTACAATGCTTGTGGAAATAAAGCTTATCATGTGATACAGAACAGGTGCACTTCTGATATATAAGCCAGCAGTGATTACATAGCGCTGCATTGTAGTCATCATAATGGTAGGAGAACTAACCTGTTTGTAAGTACATAATGAAAAGAACAGAGCATTGTAAAATAAATCTGAGACAAGAACATTGGGTAAAAACATTCCCTTCTGAAATGGCAAAGCAGGCATATCTAATCACCACCGGCTTCACCTTTTCAGCCTTCCATCCCACCGTGCTCTTTTTGTATAGACCACTAATGTCGCATCAACTCCCTCCATCTGCATTTTCGGCTTACTCACTGTGTACGTACACCACAGACCTCTTTTTATACATACATCTATTTTTCTCTGACCCTATTTTATTTGGAATGAATATACAATATATTTGTGCAAATTATAAACTTGGTTGTCAAGGTTCGTGTTTTTTCACCTTAATGCATCCTATGCATTAAGGTGAAAAAACACCTGGCAATGATGGCCCCCCTGTTTTACTTACCTGAGCCCGTTCACCTGCTGTGCGTATACCTCTTCTAAAACTGAGTCTGGCCGTTGATTGGCTAGATTGATAGCAGCACAGCTATTGGCTCGTACTGCTGTCAATCACATCCAATGACCCGGTACGCCGGGGGGCGGGGCGGAGTGATACAGTCGGCAGCTATAGCGACTGTCTGTATCACGGGGAGCGCACCTGCAAGCTAAGCCCTTTGGGAGAGAGCTTCCCATGAAGGGGGTTAGCTATTGCAGGGAGGAGCCGAGACAGCTGCCGAGGGACCCCAGAAGACGAGGATTGGGGCCACTCTGTGCAAAACTAACTGCACAGTGGAGGTAAGTATAACATGTTTGTTATTTTAAAAAAAAAAACGAAGCCTTACAACCCCTTTAACGTGATCCTGTATTTGCCCCTTCAGGGCAAAGTAACAAGTTTGTCTTAAAGTGGTTGTAAACCTTTACATATCCAGTGAAGAGATTGGCCTCAGGTGATACACAGAGATTAAACAAATCCTATTACATAAGTTGCACCTGTTTATCTGTAGCCCCCTCTTCTCTACATCTGCTCAAAGTGATGAATTATAAAGCTTGTCTGAGAGTTTAGGAAAAAAGGGGGTGGAGAGCTAAAGTTACAATCTGCAGAGCCCAGTGAGGAGAGCTCTGAGAGCTGATTGGAGGAAAGGAAAGGGGCACCCCCTCTTCACACAACTCACAGGAACAGATCTGAGATCTTCCCTGTCACAATTTTTCTCTTGGTATCAGGAAAACTTGTCAGAAGTGATTCATGCTGATAGCAGAGGAATGAAGTAGCAGATAAAGGTGACAATTGGTGCTCTTAATGGAGACAAGTACAGCACATACTATGGAGGGATATGCTTTGTTCATATTTCATGTCTGAGGTTTAAAGCAGAGATGGTAAGAAGCAAATATTTGTCTTCCTCTTGCTCTGAAGCACAAGTATAGAGGCATGTGTAACCTTTTCCCTTGTTTTCCCACAACACATTTGCCCATTTGCCAGGCCTGAGTGCCCATTCACACCTGAGAATTTTGTTGCACAAATCCCAAAGTGCAAAACTGCTTACAATGAAGAATCTTATTCTCAATTGGCCCTTTCACACCAGAGCATTGTGTTGCTTGTTGCCTGTTGTGTGAAGCTTGAAAAAGTACATGAGCTTCTTTGAGGTAGAATTGCGCTTTGGCCCCACTTAACCCTTTCATTGCCACTGATGTATGCCATATGTTGTTCCTAGTGGGGGGTTTTACACACTCCTGGCTGCTACAGCAGACGGTTGGCTGTACAGCCATCCAATCTCTTCCACACACTCCGGCAACAGTTGACTTTTTTACGCACGCACCCCTGCCATGTTTTCCAGGCTCTGCATTCCCATCGGTGGATCTGAGACCAGCATGGTGGGTGCTGGTGGGTAGAGGGGAGGGGGATAAGCGAACAAACAAACAATTTCCGATCCTCCCTTTCTACCAAGAACCTTCAAATTAAAGCTTGTTTTGTGCATTTTGTATGTGCAACTTGCATTACAGAAGCAGATTCGTGAGATTTTCACCACATTAACATTGAAATAATGTCACTTGAAAAACACATGTAAACACACATTTATCAAGCATATATCAATAAAAGTGCACAGTGTTGCAGTTGGAGGTAATATTCTGTTTTGTTTACACACACTTAGAGCTGACCTGTCAGTAAAAGAAGAAACTGCTCAATGTTTTTGTAAGACATTTGTAAATTGTGGTAGTTGCACGCTATTATGGTAATGGTGTATGGAAAAATTAATAATAATATAATAAGTGAAAACTTGCTGATGGCACTAATTCAGGGGTGCCCAACCAGTGGCCCGCGACCTCCTGCTCTGGGATGGAATAAAATAGAATAGAATACTGTTATTAAAGGTAAGTTAAGTTAAGTTTATTACTAAAGTCACAGAGCCAGATTCTCAGACAATTACACTTGCGCCGCGTATCAGTGATACGCTACGCCGCCGTACCTTACCTGGCGGAATTTCGAATCCTCAGCAATTTCGCGCCGTAAGTTATGGCGGCGTAGTGTATTTCTGTCGGCGGAATTCAAATTGGCGGGTAGGGGGCGTGATTCATTTAAATGAGGCGCGTCCCCGCGCCAAATGAACTGCGCATGCTCCGTTTCAAAATTTCCCGCCGTGCTTTGTGCGAAATGACGTCGCACCGACGTAATTTTTTGAACTTAGACGTGAGTTACGTCCTTTCCTATTCACGGACGACTTACGCAAAAAAAAAATTCAAATTTCGACGCGGGAACGACGGCCATACTTAACATGGCAAGTCTATCTATACGCCGCAAAATAGCAGCTTTAACTATACGCCGGGAAAATCCGACTAGCGACGACGTAAGAGAATGCGATGGCCGCGCGTACCTTCGTGGATCGACGAAAAAAGCGAATTAGCATACCCGACGCGGAAAACGACGCAAACTCCACCCAGCGGGCGCCGAAGTATTGCACCTGATGTCCGAAGGCGTACGAAGCCGTACGCCTGTCGGATCGAAGCCAGAAGCCATCGTATCTTGGTTTGAGGATTCAAACTAAAGATACGACGCAGCAAATTTGAAAGTACGCCGGCGTATCAGTAGATACACCGGCGTACTCGCTCTGTGAATCTAGCCCACAGTGTATATATGGGCATATCTGTTCTGCAGTGGTTACTGTGCTGCTTTCAAACTGATCCACAGGTGCAGATAAGTGCATCTGTGGGTTACCTGCACTGAGCCTAAGGCCCCGTACAGACGACCGAACATACATACCAGCATACATTTGCCCGCCGGGCCTTTTTCGAGCGGGCAAATATTTCTAAACATGTTTAGAAACATGCACGCTGGAATCCTGTCCGTCGGACATGTTTGGTCGTCTGTACAGACCTACCGTACATGTCCGAGCGGCCGCCATCCCTCGCATGCGTCGTATGACTTTGACGCATGCGTGGAAGCATTGAACTGCCAGGGCCGCGCACGTCGCCGCGTCATCGTCGCGGCGACGGCGCGGCCTCGTCACCGCGTACCCTCGGATTTCTGTATGATGGTGTGTACAGCCATCATACAGAAATTCCCGGGCAGACATGTACGCTGAAAACGGTCCGGCGGACCGGTTTTATCGTACATGTTTGCCCGTCTGTACGGGGCCTTAGACTTCTATTACCTGCCAGTTTGGTGTGCTGAGAGTAGAGTGGGCTCTATAGAGTCGAGTGGGCTGTCATCCACCCGCTCCTCTCATTGTGGCCCGCGACCGGTTACCAAGTCGCTTAAGTGGCCCTTGCTCTTCTAAAGGTCGGGCACCCCTGCACTAATTTAACTTGTGATAATAAAATAAAATATCTGTGCAAAATACTGCAGCTGCCACTAATGTGCGCCCACAAAAAAACAATAATCTGTAGCCCAAATACAATATATTATGCAGCACTTTACAAACAAAACTTTGACAACATTATGAGCAATTGACATTTGTTTCCTTTTTCGATTGTAAGCTGTAATGAGCAGGACCCTCTGATTCCTCCTATGTTGAATTTGAAATGTAATTGTAATTGTCTGCCCTCATGTTGTAAAGTGCTGCACAAACTGTTGGCGCTATATAAATCCTGTATAATAATAATAATAATAATTTGTTTCAATGGATGGGCCTAAATCCATCAGTCTACTAGCAGCCTTGGTGGTACCCAACAATCTTTCATTTATATCTATGTGAAGTAAATGTTAATTACTTGCCGTTTCACTGAATTTCTATTTAATTTCTTTCAGCTGAATAATACGTTTAATAACAGTCCACTATACTCAAGCTACAGAAACGCATCTTTGTTTTCACTAAGGTAAAGTTTATCATCTCTTGCAATAGAAAGTATTACCAGCCTTTCTCAACCTATTTAAAATCCCTAGAGGAACCCTTAAATAAAAATGTGTGTGTCAGGGAACCCCTATAACGTTCTAATTAATCTGGGGTCAGTGGGAAAAATGCCCTGAAAATTGGTGGTCAGTGGGACGAATGCTACCCTTACAGATGGCTAAAAAGATCACTGCTGTCACGCCTCTGGCTTTGCCAAATAGAATTGGACCTCAAACCATGAAGGCATCATAAGATGGGAGGTCAATCAGCCACAACTCAAAGAACCCGTGCAACCTCTGGAAGAACCCAAGGTTCCACAAAACCCTGATTGAGAATGGCTGGGATATACCATTTGATGCCCTGGGTTTTTGATCCATGAATGTCACTACATGGGTTCTGCTATGAATATGTGGAATGCCAAAGCTGCATGAGTACAGTGACTGTTGTTTATTGTAGAGGTAATGGGAAATGTCATGATTTATGTTTCAGATCTGGTCCGACCATTGCCTATTTCCAGTTGCTGTTTTGCAACAAAAGCAATACATGGAGTGGAATCAAAGCTGATGCAGTGGCTAAGATCTTGCAAAGTTACAATATAAGCCAGCGGCATGGCAATATATCAATCAATGTGTACAGTGTTGCAGTTGGAGGTAATATTCTGTTTTTTTTATGCGGACTTAGAACCAATCTGTTAGTAAAAGAGGAATCTATTGCCTGGGGGTCCCAAAATCTCCTATTGCCCGGGGGCCCCATAATCTCCTATTGCCCGGGGGCCCCATGAGTTGTCAGTCCGCTCCTGGTTATGAAGCAATACACTGTTTATAAATTTGGGACAGTTGGCAAGTATACCGTGTTTCCCCCGAAAATAAGACCGGGTCTTATATTAATTCTGGCTACAAAAAACACACTAGGGCTTATTTTCAGGGGATGTCTTATTTATTTATGGTATGTACAAAAAAGTTTCTCCCCCTGTCAGCTCTGGAGTCAGCATTGTGAAATTCTGTAATCCCAAAAATAAACCTTTGTTTAACCACTTCCCGCCCGGCCTATGGCCGATTTACGTCCGGGAAGTGGTTACACAATCCTGACAGGACGTCCATGGACGTCCTGCAGGATTTCATGCCGCGCGCGCCCGTGGGGGCGCGCAGCATGGCGATCGGTGATGCGGGGTGTCAGTCTAAAACCCTGCATCTCCGATCTCGGTAAAGAGCCTCCGGCGGAGACTCTTTACCACGTGATCAGCCGTGTCGAATCACGGCTGATCACGATGTAAACAGGAAGAGCCGTTGATGGCTCTTCCTCACTCGCGTCTGACAGACGCGAGTAAAGGAGAGCCGATCGGCGGCTCTCCTGACAGGGGGGGATCGCGCTGATTGTTTATCAGCGCAGCCCCCCTCGGATCGCCACATGGACCACCAGGGTGGGCCAAACACAAAAAAAAAAGCATGAAAAAAAAAAAAAAAGTCTTAAAAAAAAAAAAAATGTTTTTTAAAAAAAAAAAAGATGCCAATCAGTGCCCACAAATGGGCACTGGCTGGCAACATGGGTAGATCAGTGCTGCCCCACAATGTCCATCAGTGCCACCCCACAGTGTCCATCAGTGCCACCCCACAGTGCTCATCCATGCACAGTGCCCACCTATCAGTGCCCATCTGTGCCACCCATAAGTATCCATCAGTGCCATCCATAAGTGCCGCCCATGAGTGCCCATCTGTGCCGCCCATGAGTGCCCATCTGTGCCGCCCATGAGTGCCCATCAGTGCCGCCCATGAGTGCCCATCAGTGCCGCCTATGTGTGCCCATCAGTGCCACCTATGTGTGCCCATCAGTGCCGCCTATGTGTGCCCATCAGTGCCGCATACCAGCGCCGCCAATCAGTGCCACCTCATCTGTGCCCATCAGTACTACCTCATCGATGTCCATCAGTGCCATCTCATCGGTGCCCATCAGTGCCGCCATATCAGTGCCCGTAATTGAAAGAGAAAACTTACTTATTTACAAAAAAATTAACAGAAAAAAATAAAAACTTATTTTTTTTTTCAAAATTTTCAGTATTTTTTTAGTTGTTGCGCAAAAAAAAAATCGCAGAGGTGATCAAATACCACCAAAAGAAAGCTCTATTTGTGGGGAAAAAAGGACGCCAATTTTGTTTGGGAGCCACGTCGCAGGACCGCGCAATTGTCATTCAAAGTGCGACAGTGCCGAAAGCTGAAAATTGGCTTGGGCGGGAAGGTGCGTAAGTGCCTGGTATGGAAGTGGTTAAAGACCTTAAAAAATTATGTAATCCATTCTGTAAAAATATGATATCATGTGCAGTGTGTCTCCTTGTGTGACATTATTGTGGAAAATGCCTTATTTACAGTGCCGCTTGCCGCTCACGTGACCCGCTAGAGCTCTTCTTCCCTACTCCAAATACTGCAGAGGGAGGGGCCAAGATCCCCAATGACGTCAGCCCCACTCTGAGTACTGCAGTGGGAAGGGGCCTTAATAAAGTTTTATTGAAAAAAAAACAGCTGACATCAGCCGGGAGGAGAGGAGAAGAGCTCCTGCAGGCTCACGTGAGCGCCCGGCAGTGCTGTAAATAAGGTATTTTCCATAATAAAGTTACACAAGGAGACACACATTATATAATCTTTTTACAGAACGGATTACATGTTTTTACAAGGACTTTAACTAGGGCTTATATTGCAGCCATCCCAGAAACTCACGCTAGGTCTTATTTTCGGGGTAGGGCTTATTTTCGGAGAAACAGGGTATATACACATATTAACCATGGTTTCAGTACTTTTGTCATTCAATGGCCCAGAAAGAAGAAAATAGGGCAGAGAAAAGTCAGCAGTTCATATCTACAACCTTGGTTCTTATTTTTCAAGGGAGGTTACAAGCACACATGCTATGTTTTACTCTAAAGATTTCCTTTAAATAAATTGGAAACTAATACGTTAAAATGAATGCAAAGACTGTTAAAACATTCCTTTCGCTAGAAAAAAAAAGTAAAAGTAATCTGTAGCAGGACGTGTAAGTACTGTTAAAGCGGTTGTAAACTCACCAAAAGAAAAATGATTTAACCAATATAACAATCTAAGTATTTATTTTGAATAAAATGGGCACTAAGAGTAAGCCCAAAAATCATTCTTACTGTAAAAACACTCTATATTAGAAACACTGCTGCTCTGTAACAGCCGTCGCCATATCAACTGTGGTCTTCCGTGTCTGTATTCTAATATACTTCCGCCCGCATTGAATTTTCCTCTTTGTAATTCCGTGCATGCGCACTGATAGCCGTATCCAAGCCTCTTTTTAGTTTCCGGTTACTACGGAAACAAACATCGGGCGAATCAGAGCCTCCTGTTGCTCGCTTACTTGGAAGCATCACATGATGTCGAGGCTGACGTCGGGGCTGACGTCGACAAGAGGAAATGACGCAGCCCCTTCCTATACACTGCATTAATCCGGCCGGGTCTCCGCTAGCCGGAAAATCTCGACATATAGCGCATGCGCGGGCTACGTCATTGGCCACAAATATACCTATAACTCGCAAGGCAAGCAGGTAAGGAGTCATTCTTCTAACGCAAATAATTATAAAACCTGCAATTGTCCATAGGAAGAAAAGTCATCATATTGGGTTTACAACCGCTTTAAAGTGATAATAAACCCCAAAACAAAAATGTAATATGAATAAAAAACACACACGTGTGCATATTTGTGCAGCTGCTGTCAATTGGGTTATATACGGTAATCCTCAAAAATAACCCAGAAGAGTGTTGGCTCTGTGTGTTAAAACAGCGCTTGCAAAATTAAATAGATCACTATAATATAACATTCAACTCTAAAGTGAAAAAACATTGATCCAAATAGTACGATGCTCAGTCCCAAATGGATTAGTGATAACATCCAATATAAAAAGTCCTTTCAGCATGTATTAAAGTGCCATGCTTTATTTTCAACAATAATCTAATATTCACTCACCAGATGGAATTTACCCTCTTGCAGGGGCGAACTGACCATTCAGGCTGTAACAGGCGCTCTCTCATGCCGTATTGCGTTCCACGCTGGAACGCATACAGCGACCGCGCGATGACGTCATCGCCCGGCGCCACGTGCCTGCTGCCTATAAAGCCTTTTGGCCCCATTCAAACGGGGTCCTGTTATGTTTTTTGGGTGTGTTTTTGCACGCCATAGGCTTTTCAATAGTAAAAAAAAAAAAAAGGAGTCAAAATCGCTTAGTGGTCACCCAGGGACCAGAGAGTATCCTCCAGCCACTCTCCGGTATCCTTTCTTTATGATGGTGTCACTACTAACTCCAGTGGCAAGATTTTATTGGTGGAGAAAGAAAGACAAGGGCAGGCTTCTCATAGCGTAAAACTGTTTTAAATTTTATATAAAAGCATCTATTTACATACATAAAAACTCCAAACATAGGCATCCACCCTATGCATTAAGAGCACGTGACTGCTAAGCATTTGCATGCATCCCACCTGCACTGAGAGTTACGCACTGTGCATTCCAACTTGATGCATTCCGTCATTACGTGACATCTTCAGAAGCTGTCACAATGTAGAGTATAAGATTTCATATCATCTGTGCCCAGTCTTGCCACAAAGAGTTAATCCAGCTCTGAGCAATCCTCTTTTCTTTTTTCAGTAAGATAAACGGACAAACAGGCATTATTTTTTAATTCCCACCCCCCGCCTTTTCTGAAGTCATGTGGTTACTTTTCTGGATTTTGACTGGATGTTAGTGATCATAGCAGAATTTAGTGTAAGGAAAATGTATGTTGACAAGGGGAGTGTAGAGGTGGGCGGGGAGTCTATTGACATTACTACTCCGCCCACAGAGCTCCAGACAACAGACCCACTCACAGAATATACAGTTTTTCAGTTCTTACAACAGACAGATGGGAGACATTTGACAGGTAAGGATACATGCAGGAGGCATCTATATCCTTATAGATCAGCACTATGGCAGTCGTTTAGAAAGGATGAGAGTGGGTTTACATCCACTTTAAAATTATCTTCCAGCTCCGAAATGTCAGAGCTGCAGGCTTTCCGATCTTCACCTGTCTTGCTTCCGGCTTTGCGGACTCCAGCTCTGTGACTGTCTGGAGCCGTGATGACGTCACATCATGAAGTTGATGGGCAGCAAAATAAACCTCACATATTTTGCATTTTTACCGCTTAACCCAACTGCATGCCTAAATGAAGCCTAATGCCGCGTACACACCATCACTTTATGTGATGAAAAAAAATGACGTTTTTAAAAACGTCACTTTAATTGACTGTGTGTGGGGGAAAACGTCGTTTTATGTCTTGTAAAAAACGACCAAAAAAAATTGAAGCATGCTTCAATTTTATGTGTCGTTTTTCAAAAGTGCACTTTTTACTTCACAGAAATTGACCGTGTGTAGCAAAAAACGTCGTTTTCTAAGACGTTTTTTCATCCGCGCATGCCCAGAAGCTACTTATGAAGCGAGCTTCAATGGTAAAACGTGGTGGAACGTAACCTCACTTTGCAAGATCATTGTGAGAAAAACGATGGTGTGTAGGCAACTTCGTCTTTGAAAATTGAAGTTTCAAAAACGTCATTTTTTACTTCACAGAAAATGTCGTTTTTTTCCATCACATAAAGTGATGGTGTGTATGCGGCATAAGGCTAGCTTCACACTTGTGCGGATGGTTGTGGGTGTAAATTGCACATGTTCCCTCACCTGCAAGCACCCACAGCCAAAACGCACTGCTCTTTTGCAGACACGTGGGGGATGCCACTCATTCTTAATGGCGCTCCCACACATCTGAAAACGCAAAACACATTTTCAAGTGGAGAAATCACATGGTACAAAAGCACCATGCAATTTCTGTGTGGCTGTGATTGTAAAAGGGTGTAGGGGCCTTTTCCCTGCTAATTCCTGCAGGTACAGGAGCCGATCGGGACATACATCACTTGAAGTAGCATGATTTCATAGTAGTGCGACTTGGAAGACATCTATGTGACTTCAGGCACAGATGTCTATGCAAGTCGCAACTGAATTTGCCAAATGTAGTGCAGGAAATGCTTTCCACAATCAGTGCAGCACCGCTTCCACTGTGGACAATAGAGTGCGACTTGTCAAGCAATTTGTAATGGTCAAATTGCATGATAAGTCACACTGGTGTGGCTGGGGGCTTAGTGACTTAATCCCAGAACCATTGCAAATGCAAAAATAATGCAAAGCATAAGGTATATAGCAAAGTACATACATACATACAAACGTGTGTGTGTATATATATACATATATATATATATATATATATATATATATATATATATATATATATATATATATACACACACACACACACTACAGTATATACTGTATGAGATATATATATAAATACACACGCACACACTGTATACTGTAATATATATATATATATATATATATATATATATACACACACACACACTGTATACGATATATATATATATATATATATATATATATATATATATATCTATATCTCATACAGTATACAGTGTGTGTGTGTGTGTGTGTATATAATATATATATTATTTTTTCTAAGTAAAAATAAATATCACATCAGCCACTATTTGATCTGACAGCTTTTCAGATCCTTAAACCCCTGTTTTATATACCATTATATACCATGTTGTACAAAATTTACATCATTTGTCTATTCTGATTTATACAGATTTATATAGAAGCACAGTTTTTTGTAAATATACA
This sequence comes from Rana temporaria, assembly GCF_905171775.1. Lineage (NCBI taxonomy): Eukaryota > Metazoa > Chordata > Amphibia > Anura > Ranidae > Rana > Rana temporaria. Next base: position 260,064,619 of record NC_053490.1, on the reverse strand, counting down.
CATATATATATATATATAAAACAAATACTGTATCTGAGTAAATCTACTATGTACTTCTATGCAGCTCATAAACAACACAGTCTAATCAGGAAACACAGTACAAAACTTCAATCACGCACAGTAATGAGACTATGTAGCAACACGTCCTACCCTCTACTTATCTGCTATGTAGCACATTCCGCTGGTTTAGACACAGCCTACTCAGATAACTTGGACAGTCTGATTGGTCGGTGGGAGTGGTGTATGTAAATCACACCCAGATTGCAGTGCTGATTGTTTGCGGCATTGCTGTGCTGATTTTAATCTTTTTTTCCTAATAATATAAAGATATGTTGTACAGAATAAAATGTGAAGTCTTCAAGATATATGTGCCTTATAAAGTACATTGAGAACAACATAAAAATAGTAGTTATTGTCACGACAGAATTTCTCTCCACAATGTGACCAAGCAGTTTCTAAGGTCTGGCCGCAGTTGGGGGCTGTGTATTAGTTAAGACTATACTTTCAGGGATCATTTCTATAGTTTTTGACTGTCGAAATGTGCTCTAAAGTGTACAAACTCACCAACCACGATGAGGAGCTGTGGTGTTTTCTCCTGAGCGCGATGTGAGTTAGTAATGCTGTTTTATTGCAGCTGTTACTTACTATAGATGAACGCACCTCTCTTCTTCCATGGAGAGTAGGAGGGAGAGAACACAAGCTGAGTGGTTTGAAATCATTGTAAAAATTAGATTCAATATTGCTGCACCTTTCTTACTGATTCAGTGAGTTTGGATGGTGTGTATTCATTGTATCATCCACCTTCTGATACATCTCTCCATATCAGAACAGTATTGTTTTACTGAAATTACTTTAACCTCCTGGGACCCGCGCTATAGTCAAATAACGGTCCCAAAATCCAAGTGGACGTCAATTGACGTCCGCTCCAGAGCGCGCAGCGGGGAACTTCTGTGTTGGCCGTGTCCCTTGGACACAGCCAATTACAGATCGCCACGAACGGCCAATCAGAGTGGCCGTTTGCGATGCGATCTGTGCGGCCAATGAGAGATGATCTCATATGTAAACATATGAGATCATCTCTTATTGCCGTTTTACACAGAGACAGCCTTGCTGTCTCTGGAGAGGAGACCGATCTGTGTCCCTTGTACATAGGGACACAGATCGGTCACCCCCCCCTCCACCTACAGTTAGAACACTATATAGGGTACACATTTAACCCCTTCCTCACCCCCTAGTGTTAACCCCTTCAATGCCAGTCACATTTCTACTGTAATTAGTGCATATTTATAGCACTGATCGCAGTATAAATGTGAATGGCGCCAAAAATGTGTCAAAAGTGTCCGATGTGTCTGCCATAATGTCGCAGTCCCAATAAAAATCGCAGATCGCCGCCATTTCTAGTAAAAAAAATAAATATTAAAAAATAATAATTCTGTCCCCTATTTTGTAGGCGCTATAACTTTTGCGCAAACCAGTCGCTTATTGCGATTTTTTTTTACCAAAAATATGTAGAAGAATACGAGAAAAATATGTGTTTTTTTTTTTTTTAAATTGGGATATTTATTATAGCAACAAGTAAAAAATATTGTATTTTTTTCAAAATTGTCGCTCTTTTTTGTTTATAGCGCAAAAAATAAAAGCCGCACAGGCGATCAAATACCACCAAAAGAAAGCTCTATTTGTGGGGAAAAAAGGACGTCAATTTTGTTTGGGAGCCACGTCGCACGACCGCGCAATTGTTAGTTAAAGCGTCACAGTGCCGGAAGCTGAAATTTCACCTGGGCAGGAGGGGGGTATATGTGCCCAGTAAGCAAGTGGTTAAACTCCCAGAAACAACTGAGTACTAGTATGTGATTTTTTTTTTTACTAACATACAATTTTCCAGGACAAGCTTTCTGGGTCCCCTTTCTCCTGGTCCATACAGTACTAATTCACAAAAGTTTTGTGCTCCTTTCACACTTGTGCCCTCTCAAAGTGGCAATTTTTATGCAGCTTGAAGCAATGCACACACACTGTATACTGTGTGATATATATATATATATATATATATATATTATTATTATTATTATTATTTTTTTCTAAGTAAAAATACATATCACATCAGCCACTATTTGATCTGACAGCTTTTCAGTTTAAATCATTTGCCTATTCTGATTTATACAGATTTATATAGAAGCACAGTTTTTTGTAAAAATATATATACTTTATGTGAGTAAATTCTACGGTGTACTTCTATGCAGCTCATAAACAACACAGTCTATTCAGGAAACACAGTACAAAACATCAATCACGCACAGTAATGAGACTATGTAGCAACACGTCCTACCCTCTACTTATCTGCTATGTAGCACATTCCGCTGGTTTAGACACAGCCTACTCAAATAACTTGGACAGTCTGATTGGTCGGTGGGAGTGGTGTATGTAAATCACACCCAGATTGCAGTGCTGATTGTTTGCTGCATTGCTGTGCTGTTTTTAGTCTCTTTCCTAATAATATAAAGATATTTTGTACAGAATAAAATGTGAAGCATTCAAGATATATGTGCCTTATAAAGTACATTGAGAACAACATAAAAATAGTAGTTATTGTCACAACAGAATTTCTCTCCACAATGTGACCAAGCAGTTGCTAAGGTCTGGCCGCAGTTGGTGCTGTGTATTAGGTAAGACTATACTTTCAGGGATCATTTCTATAGTTTTTGACTGTCGAAATGTGCTCTAAAGTGTACAAACTCACCAACCACGATGAGGAGCTGTGGTGTTTTCTCCTGAGCGCGATGTGAGTTAGTAATGCTGTTTTATTGCAGCTGTTACTGACTATAGATGAACGCACCTCTCTTCTTCCATGGAGAGTAGGAGGGAGAGAACACAAGCTGAGTGGTTTGAAATCATTGTAAAAATTAGATTCAATATTGCTGCTTTTTGGTTGAAAAAATAAAGGTTCACACGCCCTAAGCTTTATTGAACTGCCAATGGATGCACAGAGGTGGGGGTTATAGGGGTTGTAAAGGTTTGTTTTTTATTTTCTAAATAGGTTCCTTTAAAGCGGTGGTTCACCCTCATTAACAACATTCTAGCATTAAATTAAGCATAGTAGCGCGAGCTACAGTATGCCTTTATTTATTTTTTTAGCCCCGTTCTCACTGTTTAATCCTATAGTGAAGATTCCGACTCCCCGCGGGGAATGGGCGTTCCTATCCAGAGGGAAGATGATTGACGGCCGGCTATGGCACGTCACGCTCCCCGAAGATAGCCGAAGTAGGTCTCGGCTCTTCACGGCGCCTGAGCACAGACTATGCGCAGGCGCCGTGAAGAGCCAAGTCCTATTTCGGCTATTTCCGGAGAAGCGTGACGCGCCAGAGCCGGCCGTCAATCATCTTCCCTCTGGATAGGAACGCCCATTCCCCGCGGGGAGTCTGAATCTTCACTATAGGATTAAACAGTGAGTACGGGGCTAAACAAATAAATAAAGGCATACTGTAGCTCGCGCTACTATGCCTAATTTAATGCTAGAAAAAAAAAATTGTAGGGTGAACCCCCTCCTTAAGCTAGTGCATTGTTTGTTCACTTACCTTTTCCTTCGATTTCCCTTCTAAATGTTTTTTTTCTTTGTTTTCTTTGTCCAAATTTCTCACTTCCTGTTCCTCCTCAGTAAGGTGTTCTAATTGACTTTCCACCGCTCGGATGATGGTGGAAAGCTTACTGAGGAGAAACAGGAAGTGAGAAATTCAAACAAAGAAAAAAAACATTTAGAAGGGAAATCGAAGGAAAAGGTAAGTGAACCAACAATGCACTAGCTTAATGGAACCTATTTAGTAAATAAAAGACGATCCTTTACAACCCCTTTAATCTTCAGACGTCCTCTTCCTCCTTAAAGGGGTTGTAAAGGAAAACATTTTTTTCTTTAAATAGCTTCCTTTACCTTAGTGCAGTCCTCCTTCACTTACCTTATCTTTCCATTTTGCTTTTAAATGTCCTTATTTCTTCTGAGAAATGCTCACTTCCTGTTCTTCTGTCTGTAACTCAACACCGTAATGCGAGGCTTTCTCCCTGGTGTGGAGTTTTTTGGGTGTGTTTTGCACGCCATGGGCTTTTCAATAGAAAAATTGGTTGTTAGGATATCGCTTCTCGGCCTTTTGGCTAAGATCAAGTGTAGTTCTGCTGCATTGTGACTTAGTCAGGAGGTGCTCGAGGTACCCGACGGTCGGCCTGGGGGGGAACGTTCCTTTTCGGAGGACCCCCCCTTGCTGCAATTGGCCTTAAGCTAAGTCCCTGAGCAATGGGAAGCGATCGCCCTTCTAAAGGCGGTCGGAGCGTGTCTTAGGGGTCCCCCTGGACGGAGGAAGAGGCGTGGTGCCTTGTTGGTACCAAAATGGCGACCCGTGGGATGCGGGATTCTCTACGGTTCCTCGTGAAGCCGGAGTTCAAGGTGGAAGTCAGTCTGCGGATGATCGTGGTCGATGTTTTGATGGAGTTCCTGGACCTACGTGTAAGGGATATTGTTTGTTTGCAAGATTTTCCTCAGCAGAGGTTATATGATGTTACTCTCTCTTCTACCGAGATGTGCTGGAATGTATATGAAAAGGTGAGGAATGCAGAAAATGAATTGTTGAAGAAGATGGAGGTCATACCTTTATTTATGCAGGAAGAGAAGGCAATAGTTGTTCATATGTATAATCCCTTCGCTGATGTGAACCTTGTTAAGGCCTTTCTGAATAACTATTGTGAGGACTTGCGTGGTGGGGACAAGGTTCTGAATAAATTTGATATATGGACCGGTAAATACAGGTTCTATGGAAAATTTCACCCAGCCCCAGACTGTGTTGGCGGGGTGAGGAGGCCCCCTGCGGTGTTCAATATCGGTGGGGAAAGGGGTTTTCTCCTTTGTCCTGGGCAACCAGTTTATTGTAGGAAATGCTCTGTTTATGGCCACACCAGTGCAGATTGTGACCAGGGGTTTAAATGCAGATTTTGTGGGACTGAGGATCATGCCCCTAGAGATTGCAGACAGAAAAAGATGTGTGACATTTGTAAAAAAAAGGGTCATCTTGCGAGACAATGTGAAGAATACACTGCAGCAAAGATGAACACGGAGCTCAACAGGAAGGTGGCCAGGAATCTTGCTAATGAGGAGAGGGAGCAGCAGAGGTTGGCACATATAGCTCGGAGGGAAGCTAGCAGAACTAGGCCTGCGGATGTGGGCCATCCTGCTGCGTCCTCAGGGTGTGAAACCAATGACGCTGCACCTGCAGGTCAGGCTGAGGCAGTGAACAGTAAGGTCGGCGCTGCTGCTACTGTGGTTACAGGGGCCGGCGCCAGTACTGATTCTGGGAGCCTCAATGCCGCTGTAGGGGAAGGAACCAGTGTGGCTCAGGATCATCAGGAAGTGAAGGAGGATGGAGCCGCGGCGGGTCAACAGGACAGCGGTTCGGAGGAAGAACAGAGGAGTCCTGCAATGTCATGCCTTGAACATCTCTCTGATCTGATGAGCGGGCTGTCATCTAGTGCGGAGGAGGAGGGGGAGGAAGGTGATGAAGAAATGGACAGCGACGAGAGTTTGGAGTGTGGGCAGCGATTGGTGATCTCTATGGATGAGACTGCGCAATCCTTCATTAAAAGACCTCGGGAGGAAGGTGCAGGAGGGGGAGGGAAGGTGAATCCCTTCCCGACAATGGAGGCTCTGGATCAGAGTCTGCCAGTTCTCCTTTTACTAGGAAAAGGTTGACTTATGCTAACGTGGCAAGCAAAGGGTTGGAGGAAGGTAAGCGCTTTTAATAAGTTGTCGATATGGCTGTACAAACCTTTTTGATTTATTTTTTATGGCATTGACTGTGAGTTCCGTGAATGTCAGGAGTATATGTTCAGGGTGGAGGAGGGAGGCGGTTTTTGACTACTTGGAAGGCGTGTGCTCGGATATTATTTGTGTTCAGGAGTGCGGTATTGAAAGAGCCTTATGTGAAGAGTGGAAACATGGGGCGTCTGTGTGGTCTCCCATGTGTGAATCCAGGAATGAAGGAGTGGGGATTCTTATAAAGAGCCCATATATCCATGTTATATCCCATGAGGTGGTGGCACGGGGGGTTACAAATTGCGGTTTTGTAGGTGGCGGGAAAGGAATTTAAGTTAATTAAATGTTATGCATCAGCGGAAAAAAAGGAGCGTGTGATATTTTTTAACATGCTCAAGTTGTGGTTGCCTGGTAGAATCCCAACTATGCTGGTTGGGGATTTTAATTGCGTGAGGAGGAGTGAGGAAAGACAGGGTGCGAGTTTGGAGAGTGGTACTGATGTGACCTCTAAAGCTCTGAATGAGGTAGTGAATGATTTTCATCTCCAAGATACTGCTATGATTGTGCAGAAAAATGATCTTTCTTTTCAGATAAGGGATCAGTTAGGTCCAGGATCGATTTTATTTTTGTATCCCTGGCTTTCAAAATCGTTGGGTATCATGTAGACCCGGTACCCTTCTCAGATCACGCAATAGTCTCAGGCTCTTTTTGCCTGGATGATACCAAGATGTGTGGGAGGGGTGTGTGGAAGCTTAATGTTTCTTTTCTAAAGAAGGAGGGTTTTTTTATAAAATTTAAGGATTTTTTTGAGTACCTTACCTATAAAAAATTTAGGTTTGATGACATTTTGGAATGGTGGGATTGGGCAAAAATCAGGATTGGTGGTTTCTTTAGGAAACTGGGTGTGGAGGCGGCTAAGAGAAGGCATGAGGAGGAAAGGAGGTTGGTGGATAGGATGCATTCCTTATTTCAGTGCAAAAGGATGGGGGTGGATGTGAAGGAAGAACTGAAAGAGGTACGTGAGGCCCGGAATGAGATGATTAAGGAGCGTGGGAAAGGCATTGTCTTTAGAGCTAAAATCCAGGAACTGGAGGAAGATGAACAATGTTCCACGTACTTCTTTAAGAAGTCCTTTGGTCCAAAGAAGATGTTCCAGTCGGTGCTGGAAGGAGATGAGGAAGTGAACGGTGACAGAATGGTAGAGTCTATCAAATCCTTTTATGCGGATAGCTATGGTGGTGGTGCGACGGACGAAGAAATGTGGGAATAATGTGAGGTGGTGAGAGGGAATTTGAGTATGGAAGATGCAGAGATGTTGCTGGAACCAGTGAAGGAGGAAGAAGTGGAGAAGGTGGTCAAGAACATGAGAAGGAACAAGACCCCTGGAGGGGATGGCTTACCCATCGAGTTCTATGCAGACTTCTGGCCCGTGTTGAAGGACGAGCTATGTGAAGTGGTGAGAACCTGTATAGAAGAGAAAAGAATATCAAAATCAATGAAGGGGATAATTACCTTACTGTATAAAAAAACAGGAGATCAACGTGATATACGGAATTGGCATCCAATAACGCTTCTCAATAGTGACTACAAAATTTTTGCAAAGTTATTGGCTGATAGGATGAGGACAGTGGTAGATAGCATTGTTGGAGAATGGCAAGTCTGTGCTGTTCCTGGATGGAGGATCTCTGACAACTTGATCCTCCTAAGGGATCTGATATACTATGTCCAATGTAACAACATGCCTTTGGCGGTGGCAAGCATCGACCTGGAGGAGGCATATGACCGTGTAACCCACAAGTATCTTTTTACTGTACTAAGGCACATAGGGGTGCCTGATGATTTTGTTAAAATGGTGGAATGCCTGTACCAAGGCATTATTAGTCAGGTCCTGGTCAACGGGAAGTTGTCAGGGTAGGTGGAGGTGAGGTTGGGGGTAAGGCAGGGGTGTTCCCTGTCACCTGTCGCCTTCATCTGCGTAATTGAGCCTCTTTAAAGGCATGTTGCACAGGACAAGTGCTTCAGGGAAGTATTTGTGCCAGGTTGTGGGAACGAACCAGTTAAGGCCCTCTGTTACATGGATGATATCAACTTTCTATGTAACACGGCAAGAGATGTGATGAGAGCAGAGCTCCAGCTTGGCATTTTTGGGGCAATTTCTGGCCTGCGTGTCAACTGGGGCAAAAGTAGTGTATGTGTCCTGAGTGGCACATGCGATACATCTAAGAGCAAGCTGAAGACTGTACAGGAGGTGGACATATTAGGAGTACATTTTGAGAGAGATCTAATAAACCATGTTAACACCGCTAAATGTGCTGAGAAGATTGAGAGGAAATTGTGTTTGTGGAAAACTATCCCTGTCTGGGAAAAACTTGGTAGTCAAAGCTGTGATTCTCCCCTTATTGTTGTATTGCTCTGTAATTTTCCCACCGAACAAGAGATGGGTGCAGAAGATTACAAGATCTTTATTCGTTTTCTTTTGGGGCTCCAAAATGGAGAAGGTGTCTAGGGAGGTGGTGATGAAGAGTATACAGCTGGGTGGATACAACTTTCCTAACATTGGCCTTTTTCTAGAGGTCCAGTGGTGGTTGGTCCACCTCAGAACCTTTCTCGCAGGTGGGAAAGCAGCGGCCTTAATGCACTATTTGATTGGATGGCCCTTGCTGAGGTGGGGGTGGTGTGAGAGAGATCTCACGAGACCCATGTCTTTGTTATCGCCAGCGTACTATTTAAAAAGGAAATTAGACTAACAAATTACAGGAGTTGGGGGAGGGAGCTCGTAAGAAAGAGTGCTTGTGGATGTGGCTAAGAAGAGTTGAACTGCCAACCAATATTTTCGGTCTAAGCCTAAAAAAAGCTGAGCTTTGTTGGAAAAATTTATTTTTTAAAGGCGTAACTAATAAGCAGCGGGAGGTGGTGTGGTTAGCGTTACATAATTGTTTGCCCACAATGTCTTTTCTAAAATCCAGAGATCTGGTGAGGAGGGAGGTATACCCTAGAGATGGGTGTATGGAGGTTGCGAGCTTTGTGAGAAGGGTGGTGGAGGTGGATGTTGTGTCGCTCGAAAAAATGTGTTTTTGGATTGGTGGAAGGAAGTAAGAAAAAGCAACGCAAGATGTTTGTTGTGTCTACTGTGATAAGGGAAGCGATGTGGGAAACACGGTGTGCCTTGGAGAAAGATTGCATGGATTGGGTGATGGCAAAAATGTTTTATGTTCTGGCGGTGGAAAGGAGGAGTATGGGGGAGGAGGAGGCAAATGTGTTTTGGAACTGTGAGAAGTGGCGGGTGGGGGAAGGATAGGATGTATTTTTTACTGTGTATGAAATTTTATTCATGATTTTACCCTTTTTACGTTTTGTTATGCTAGTATGATGCAAATAACATGGCTCTGGTGTTGGTACGGTGCTGAGATATGCTTGAGTCTGTGATTCAGTCTGAGTAGCGTTTAAGAAAAAAAAAAACTGTTCTTATCAGTTGCCAGGAGGTGGTGCTATGCTAACCGTGCCTAGTACACGGCAAGGTGGAAAGGGATTGCGGTGGCCGATGCAGAACCTGCTGGCGTGGAGGTGAAAGCCTTCTGATCGGGACGGAGAAACATGCGGTCGAAGCGGAGGGCCGAAGGTTTTTTACGGCCTTCTGGCTGGTGTTGGTGTTGGCGATGCTCCTATCGGCGTCCAGTGGAGGAATTGGCGAGCCCAGTCTGAGGGGTCTGGGCGAGCCATGCAAATCTGCTGGATTGATGGGGGTCTGGAAGGGTTAGTACCGGTGGAGGCTGCTGGGTATCGGCGGCTCTCCCTGAAAAACCCAGAAGGGCTCTTATTCTGGTAGGAGAGGAGTGCTGCACTGATCCAGTCAGGGGTCAGATGGGAACTGAAAAGCCTATGGTGAATGTCCCCCAAGTGGCAGTTCAGGGGTACCATAATTGCACTTGTGTTCCTCTCAACACTTTTGCTTTTTGGCACCATGGTCACTTCACCATAACACACATTTTTAGCACCTGCCTCTAGGGCTGAGTCTTTTAGCTGGGACCAGAGGAATTTTTGATTCCTGGCCGGAGGGCCGGCCATCGTATTGCATGATGGTCACTTTCACTCTCCCTTATCTTTCTTCTCCCCCACTTTTTGTATTTTTTTGTTTGGTGTCACGTTTGTGACAGTGTGATTAGTAGGGTGCCGGTCCTCGGGCCAGCCCTGACTGTCTTGGGAGTGGGTGGACATGGCCTCCTGGCTTAGTTCGCCTGCTCTCATGGGGTCTCCCTTCGGGGGAGCCCCACCTAGTACTTGGGTGGGTTCTGTTTCGGCAGACCCTCCAAGGAATGGGGTCTGTGTCGGCTTCGGCTGCTCGGACCACTTGAATATCTCAGTCCCCGTCCGGAGCCTAACGCCCCGGGGGAGCAGGGTCAGGTCCTTTGTTATGAAGGACTGATTGACATAACACCCATTGCACGTTTTTGTGTTTCACTCTTTTTCTGCACCGGGTGGAGTTTTTTGGGTGTGTTTTGCACGCCATAGGCTTTTCAATAGAAAAAAACATTGCAAGTGGGCGGTCCACAAGTAATTAATTAGCTCCAACTTTAAAAGATAGAAACTGTTTTAGTTTGAATTTGCGCTGGCATTGCATCATGACGTAAAAGTAAAGTATTTTAGAACTACTTGAATTTGTCACTGTCAGAACCAAAAGTGTCATAGATGCTTCATGAATTTGGTGCAACATTTTAAGGGGAATAAATGCAAGAAAATGAACACAGTAACTTTATTAAATCCCCCCCCCCCCCCCACCAGTATATTTTTCCTGCAACTGCTATTAGATTTACAAATCAATGACCGGTGCTGCTGTATGTCTGTAATCGCTCATCCAAGCAGTTACACGCAAAGAGAGCCTCCAACTGATCCTGCATGCAGCCAGTGGCCCGGATTCAGAAAAGAGATACGACGGCGTATCTCCTGATACGCCGTCGTATGTCTGAGTGCGGACCGTCGTATCTATGCGCCTGATTCAGAGAATCAGTTACGCATAGATATCCCTAAGATCCGACTGGTGTAAGTGTCTTACACCGTCGTATCTTAGGCTGCATAATCACGCTGGCCGCTAGGTGGTGCTTCCGTATAGTTACGCGAGGATTATGCAAATTAGGTATTTCTTTTTTTACATTCGACTTTTTCCAGGGTATAGTTACCCCTGCTATATGAGGCGTAGCTAATGTTAAGTACTGCCGTCGTTCCCGCGCCGAGTTTTGAAATTTTTACGTCGTTTGCGTAAGTCGTTCACGAATACGGCTGTACGTCATTTAGATTCACGTTGAATCCAATACGTCCTTGCGATGTAATTTGGAGCAATGCACACTGGGATATTTTACGGACGGCGCATGCGCCGTTCAAAAAAAACGTGAAAACCGTGGGGTCAAGTAAAATTTAAATAAAACACGCCCCCCAACATCCCCATTTGAATTAGGCGGGCTTACCCCGCCACACATACGTTACGCCGCCGTAACTAAGGGCGCAAGTTCTTTCTGAATACAGAACTTGCGCCCAAAGTTACATCGGCGTAACGTATCTTTCTGAATCTACCCCTGTGTGTGTCCAGGCTTGGCGTTTCTGTAAGGTTCTGGCTGCAAGTAATCAGCCGGTCTGTTGCAACAATGTAAAGAGTGTTGCAGTATTTAGACACCTTTAAACGCAGCTGCAGATTTTCAGCCATCCCAATGTAGCCTTATAGCTGAACTCTGGCATCCAAAACTTTCACTGAAATATATTTCTTAATAAAATTATAATAAGTTATATAAATCCATTTCAATAAATTGTAATTAAAAAAATCAATAAATATATAAATCCAATTTGTAAGCACCAAATGCCCTTGCAAGCCCAGATATTACCTTATGAAGGCATCAGTGACCTCATCACTGTGTCGTATATCGCCTGTGCTGTGGGGCAACCCAGCAGGTTCCACCCACTACAGACTGACGACACAGGAGTGGGGGGGGGGGGGGTTACAAGACCAGTTACCTTGCACAAGGAGAGAGAGTAGCAGTGACGGGTCTTTATTGGGCTTCATGCACAGAGCTGTAATAAAATTACTAATCATAAACACATGATCACGTAAAATTCTTCTTTTATGTACTACCCCCGTAGGAGCCACTGGTGAATATGGGTATCTCCCACCCTGCACAGCCAGGCACACAAATTTTCCACATACACTTGAGTCAGTCAATTTAGTCCTTGCAGCTTTGTTTTTGTATTTTATTAGGGGAGTTGAACTTGGATGGGAATAGGGTTATTATGGGATGCCCACTTGATCAACTCAGAATCCTTCATTGACAAAATTATATACACACTTCTCCTCTTCTACCTCCAGCACAATCTTGCTTGTAGAACTACATCTCCCAGCACCAGCTAGTACTGTGTGGATGATCCAACATAGACTCCAGATCCAGAGCAAATGCCCTTTGCAGGCAGGGACTGCGGATCCTTTGATAGTGTAGCAGAAAATATGTCTTATGTCCTGTACACACGATCGGATATCTGATGGAATCTAATCCGATGGATTTTTTCGTCGGATATCCGATGAAGCTGACTTTCATCAGTCTTGTCTACACACCATCAGTCAAAAATCCCACCGTGTCCAACGCGGTGACGTAAAACACTACAACGTGCTAAGAAAAATTAAGTTCAATTCCGAGCATGCGTCGACTTGATTCTGAGCATGCATGAATTTTTCTCCGATGGAGTTCCACACAGACGATCGTTTTTTTTCTATCGTTTTTTTATCCATAGGAAAATTTTAAAACATGTTCTATTATTTTTTTCACCGATGGAAAACAAACCGATGGGGCTCACACACGATCGGTTTGTCCGATGAAAGCGGTCCGTTTTCATCAGACAAACCGATCTTGTGTACAGGGCTTTAGTGCTTAGCTGTCCTATCCCTCTGGCTACTGGTCCCAGTACCACCTCTTCAGGCACTGCTAACACTCAACAGTGCTCTTGTCTTCCTAACTGGAGATTTGCCCTGCCATGTTCTCCTGCTGTCCTCTCCTTGCTCCTGTGCCTCCTGGTCAGGATCCCCTGTGTGCCTCCTGGTCAGGATCCCCTGTGTGCCTCCTGGTCAGGATCCCCCTGTGTATCTTGAAGAGGGGTCCCTTTCGAACCTGAGCCCAGGCCTAAGTTCACCCCCCAGTCTAAGCGGCTACTCTCAAAATCCACCGACAGCCTAACACTCCAACTTCATCTTCCAACCGAACTCCACTGCCCCAGCTGGGCCGACCCTGAGTATTTGAGGGGGGCCAGCCCCCTGCCAACCCATCTGTTGGGGATTGGCCCTCAGACTACTCCAGGCAGCTCCTCCTCCCCTCCACTCCCATTCTTCTTGAACCTTCTGCTTGTTTATAGAAGTAGGGGGAGGTATCAGATAGCTTGCCTGTGAGTCATACCAGCCTCCTTGAGTCACTCACCCTGACCCAGAAAAATACAGACTTGGATGCCAGCCAAGCCTGAACAAGTTACCTACTCTGTACAAAAACTAATGCCGTGTACACACGCTCGGAATTTCTGACAACAAAAATTTGAGAGCTGGTTCTCAAATTTTCCGACAACAAAATCTGTTCTCGTAAATTCCGAGCGTGTGTAGACAATTTCAACGCACAATATTCCATGCATGCTCTGAATCAAGTATGAGACGGAACTGCTCGGTCTGGTAAAACTAGCATTCGTAATGGAGATAGCACATTCGTCACGCTGTAACGGACTGAAAAACACGAGGCTGAAAAGCGCGAATGGCTCTCACCAAACTTCTACTAACACGACTGGTATTGAACTTCCCTTTAATAGTGCCGTTGTACGTGTTGTACGTGACCTCGTTCTTGGCGATCTGAATTTCCGACAACATTTGTGCGACAGTGTGTATGCAAGACAAGTTTGAGCCGACATCCGTTGGAAAAAAATCCACAGTTTTGTTGTCGGAATTTCCGATCATCTGTTCGTGGCATAACTCTAGCACTCTACCAACACTAGGGGGTGCTACATTTTCTTATTTGTGCAAGCTAAGATTTAAAATTACACAAGCATATCCACATAAACGACTGAAATCATATGAAATCAACATTTTTGGATTCATATTTTTTGGATCTAAACGCAGCACAGTTTTACTGACCTTTTTTCTGCAAATCCAATGCGAGTTCAGCCATACAAACTGTATAGCTGAACTCGTAATGCACAGACAGCACATGTGATCAGCACAGCAATGTGGGTGCAAATCACATGCAATGTTTTTTTTACCTATGTGTGAATCCAGGCTTAGGGCTGAAAAAAAAAGAAAAGGACACAGCCCTTTTCATTTTTTTTCCCCGGACCTTAACAGACGCGGAGGTAGAAGGGTGTACACAGACACAAGTCCATTTACATCAGCCTGCCCAGAGACCCACAGGAAGCTTTTAACCAGGTTCGCCTGTACAGCTTAAACAATATGCATTATACATCCATGATAATTGTAGATTGATATCATTTTTTTTTTTTTTATAATCCGCAGTGGTGTGCAAAAACAAAAATCTGTAAGGCCCTGTACTGTACACACGATCGAACATGTCTGCTGAAACTGGTCCGCAGACCAGTTTCAGCGGACAGATCCGACCGTGTGTACAGCCTAGCAGACAGGTTTCCAGCAGACAAAAGTTTTAAAGCATGCTTTAAAACTTATCTGCTGGAAACCCGTCCGTCCGACATGTCCGCTGGTTAGTACGCTTAACCAGGGGACCGAAATCTCCCGCATGCGCCGAATGGATTCGACGCATGCGTGGAAGCATTTTACTTCCTGGTTTGCGGACGTGGCAGCGTCAACGTCACCGCCACGTCACCGCGCTGTCTGTCCGCTGGGATTTTGGTTTGATGGTGTGTACAACCATCAGACCAAAATCTCCTAGCAGACATGTCCGATGAAAACAGTCCGCGGACCGTATTTCTGTGTGCAATCCTGGAATTGCATGAAAAATGTACCAACATGTGCACTGTGACATCACAAACATTGGTAGCAGTTGTGCATTTTAATGCACGACAACATTTGTAAGACTCACTGCAAAAAAAGGTGCAGGAGCAACTTTGGCGCTTTTGTCATACGTAGGGTAGCCCATTCAAGTGAATAGGCTGTCCTATGCTGTCATGAAAAATAATGCACTAAAAAAATGGACATGTGTCTGCTGACAACCACCGCCATCCGACCCTGTCCGCCAAAAACAGACAGATGTTGGTCCTATTCCCTATATGTCTGGCAGATCGAATTTTTTTTATTAAAGCCCATGGCGTGTTATATAGCTTTAATTAGCATTAGTTCATTTAACATAACTTCCCTATCCGTCCACGTCTCCATGCTCTATTTTGTAGAGAAATTACCTTGAAAAACAACCCCCTGGGCATTGCTGGCTGTGGCCATCCTAAGTAAGGGCAGATGATTCATGTAGCATTTACTTCCTGTAATACATCTGCCCTTAGCTCAGACATGCAGGTGTTTCATCAGATTAGGTGATCTGTCAGACTGTGTAACGGAAATGACGTTCCGTCGCCGCCATCTTGCTACACCCCGCACTCCATACTAAAGATACACTGAGAAGGGGGAAAGCGGACATCTTGTTACATCCACCAGATTTTGGCATTATACACTTATTTTAAACAGTAAAGTGAGTTTATATAGTGAAATACAGTACTTGGAACTCCATATGAATGTTTAGATGTTGAATTTTAAAAGCAGCAAACTTCTGTTAGATTAGCAAACCTATGAGGAGAGCAGGCTTGCCGCTGCTTTTAAAATTCAACAACTAACCAAGTACTGTATTTCACTATATAAACTCACTTTACTGTTAATAATAAGTGTAAAATGCAAAACTCTGGTGGGTGTAACAAGATATCAGTTTTCCCCCTTCTCAGTGTATCCTTACTATGGAGGAGTGTGGAGTGTAGCAAGATGTCGGCGACGGGACGTCACTTCCATTACACAATGTGACGGGTTGCCTAATCTGACGAAAAACACAGGCATGAGGGAGTGCTTAGCTGAGAAAACCCCTTCTTAAGGCTTCTAAGATGTATGACATAATTTGCCTAGGCCAGAAACCAGGAAGTAACAAGAAATGTAAAATATATTTCCAAATGCTAGCAGCATAAGGATTAAAAATAGTTCATGTTGATTGCGAGAATGAAGTTCTGCTTTAACTGTTTGGAGGTTTACTAGCATCTCCCAAAATTTTTATTTTCTACAGCAAAATGTGAAAAAAAGTAATTGTGTTAGTTGCCCTTCTATTCGTTTTCCTGTAAATACTTTTTGTTTGCTATTTCTTATCCTTTAGTGGTGGCACCATGCCCACTGTTTTGGAATGTAGTACAGCCTTGGCCCTGGCAAGTCGTTATCAAAGTAGATGGGACTGCAGTATGCACAGGCAGTTTGCTAACTGCTTTTTGGGTCCTCAGCTCTGCTAACTGTCTTCTAAACAGGTAGGTGCTTGTGTGATGAAAACATGCATGACGGTTATAGATGGTGGACCTATGTCCAGCAAAAATGTCCTAGACTGGTACAGTAAAACCTTGGTTTAGAAACATGCTTGTAATCCAAAGCACTTGTATATCAAAGCAATTTTTTTTACAGGGTATAAAAGAGAAGAGAGGCACCTCTAAGTGTAGCAATAAGTTGCTAAATGTTGTACCTTCATTAAATGTAACCATATTGCTACACTTTGAGGCTCCTCTCTTCTTTTTTATACTCAGTTGTGACATGACGCTACTCTTATATCAAGACATCGCTTGTATATCAAGGCACAATTTATTAAAACATTTTGCTTGTCTTGCAAAACACTCTCAAACCAAGTTACTCTCAAACCGAGGTTTTACTGTATTCTTTCCATGCAGGGTTGATAAGCCTACAGATACAGCTCCTTTCATAGAGCACTTAATATTGTGAAAATTAATAGTACTGCTTCTATGAAAGGAGCACATGGGAGGAAAGGGTGGCCGGAGTCAGCAATAGATGAGTGACTGTCACAGCTGCAGCCGCTCATTATAACCCTCACAGCGCTGGAAGATCACCTAAGATTTCAGCCTAACATATCACATGGGACACATTTCATTCATGGAGGTACCTCCTGGTGCTGTGTTTTTTTTTTTTTTAATTTAACTAAACTTCAGCTTTAATGCTCAGGAAAATGAAAAATTGAAGTGACGTTACTGGGATGCCCAGTTGAGGGGACGCCGGGACACATGAGGAAACTCCTAGCATTTATTTTTACAGCAGTTAGGATTGCAAAAGCCAGGTCCTGGAGGTTACCTACAATCCCCCTTGACTTGGTGGAAATTAAGTTGTCATAAATCAAGGGTGGCAAACACAAGGCCCACGGGCCGAATCCGGCCCGCGGGACATTGTAATGTGGCCCGCACAGCAGCCACCTCATTTTGCCAGGTTTCAGCACGGCCAGTCTGAAACGAGCGGAGGTGGCGGTGGAGGCGGAGACAGGGCAGAGCAGGAGGCGGGCACCAGAGCGGCATTGTAAGCCGTCTTGGCTGCAGAAAGGGAGGCGGAGACAGGGCGGAGACCAGAGTGGCAGCCTGAGACGCAGCGTTGGAGGCGGGGGCGGAGACGGAGCGGCACATAAGGGGAATATGTAATCATTCCATATTCCCCTTACTCTGTGCCGCTCCGTCTCCGCCTCCAACGCTGCGTCTCATGCTGCCACTCTGGTCTCCGCCTCTACCCTGTCTCCGCCTCCCTTTCTGTAGCCAAGACGACTTACAATGCCGCTCTGGTGCCCGCCTCCTCCTCCGCCCTGTCTCCGCCGCCTCTGCTCGTTCTGCAGGCATGACGGCTTACAATGCCGATCTGGTGCCCGCCTCCTTCTCCGCCTCCACCACCGCCCCGTCTCCACCTCAACTCCGCCTCCCCAGTCCTTCCAGCCAGCGATGCTGGCTTTTTTTGCATGCCACTGAATGTTGTGGCAGAGATTGCTGGCAGTTTTGCACTGTGTGCTGCTATTTTACAGTTATCGTAAAAAAACAAAAAAAAACAAAGTACTGATAACACAGGAGATCTGCCCAGAGAGGGATGGTACCACTATAGCCCAATAAAAAAAGGGTACTATAGCCCAATACAAAGGGAGGGAGCAGACTATACAGGGAGGTACCAGAGCTGGTCCAGGTAGGATAGAGTACAGATGTGAGGAATTTTTAGGCGCAATCCTGACCCATGCACTGTGTACTTAGCGCAATCCTGACCCATGACCCATGCACTGTGTACGTATGGCAATCCTGACCCATGCACTGTATACGTAGCGCAATCCTGACCCATGCACTGTATACGTAGCGCAATCCTGACCCATGCACTGTATACGTAGCGCAATCCTGACCTATGCACTGTATACGTAGCGCAATCCTGACCCATGCACTGTATATGTAGCGCACCCGGCCCTTTGAGGGTAACCATACTGCTGATGCGGCCCCCGATGAATTTGAGTTTGCCACCCCTGTCATAGATCATGGTTAATGAACGCCTTTCAACGATATTACTTGACAAACAGGCCTTCTTTGACAAAGTTTGGGAACCTTGGATCAATTATCTGTCAATTATTAGTCAGTTATGTTTTGATTAGATAGGGTGCACGCTTTACTTTCATCTACCCCTCCTTTCCTCCTTGTTTCTTCTTTTCTGGCTCATTCTCTCCCTTTTGTTTTTGTTTTTTGCCTCCCAGATCTACCAGTGAGCCATACAATATGAGACATTATGCCACAAGTGAAGTGTTGTAGGGGATGAGGCACAACCCTCATTATTGTTCTGGTCTCTTGATACACCCTCCTATCCCCACTATTTTTACAACATATGGGAATATATACTCACTAGCCACCTTATTAGGTACACCTTGCCAGTACCGGGTTGAACCCAATTTTGCCTTCAGAACTGCTTTAATTCTTCATGGCACAATTCAATAAAGTGTTGGCAACATTCCTCAGAGATTATCCTGCTGGAAGTAGCCACCAGAAGATGAGCATACTCTGTAGCCATAAGGGGATGGACATGGTCAGCAACAACACTTAGGTGGGCCGTGGCATTTAAACAATGCACAATGGGTACTAAGGGGCCCAAAGTGTGCCAAGAAAATATCCCCGCACCATTACACCACCAGCCTGAACCATTGATGCAAGGCAGGATGGATCCATGCTTTCATGTTGTTTAAGCCAAGTTTTGACCCTACCAACTGAATGTCGCAGTTAAAAATCGAGACTCATCGGACCAGGCAACATATTTGCAATCTTCTATTGTCCAATTTTGGTGAGCCTGTAGCCTCAATTTCCTGTTCTTAGCTGACAGGAGTGGCACCTGGTGTGGTCTTCTGCTACAGTAGCCCTTTTGCTTCAAGGTTCAATGTGTTTTACATTCAGAGATGGTATTCTGCATACCTTGGTTGTAACGAGTGGTTATTTGAGTTACTGTTGCCTTTCTATCATTTCGAACCAGTCGGCCCATTTTCCTCTGACCTCTAATATAAGAAGACATTTTGCTCCACACAACTGCCGCTCACTGGATTTTTTCTCTTTTTCGGGCCATTCTCTTTAAACATTAGACATGGTTGTGTGTGAAAATCACAGTAGATCAGTTTTTGAAATACTCAGACCAGCCAGTCTGGCATCAACAACCATGCCATGTTCAAATTCACTTAAAGTAATGGTAAACCTGATTCATGAAATTTGAGCTGGGCACATATATCTGTAGTTATTTCCTTAGCTCTCTTTAAAGCACTAAGTCCCGTGGCTTTCTCCTGCTCTTTTCTTCTGTCATCAGCATGATAACTTCTGACAAGTTCTCCGTCAACTGAGATAAAACCAGCCTGAATTTTGTGTCAGGGAGGTTGCTATAAATAGAATGGCAGACAGCTAAACTATTTACAGAACAGCTTTGAGAGTCTCTGCCTATGTGGAGGGAGGGGGGGTGCACCTTTCCTCCAATCAGCTGTCTTGGCTGTGTGCCCAGACTTTGCACTCAGTGCTGAACAGGAAGAGAAAAATCTCTAAAACAATGTTTACTTTCTAAATAATATATAAAGATGAAGACAGCAGATATACATGTAAAACTTATGTAGGGAGATTTGTTTCATCCCTGTGTATCATCTGAGGCTTTTCACTTCATTGGGTGTATGTGAGGGATAACATCCATTTTAAATCCCCTTTCTTCCCCATTCTGATGTTCAGTTTGAACTTTAGATGTCTAAATGCATTGGGTTGCTGCCATGTGATTAGAAGCAATTTGTGTTACCAAGCATTTGGACAGGTGTACATAATAAAGTGGCCAGTGAGTGTATATGATGGCTTTATGGTTATGTTATCCTACTTTCCTTCTTTCCATATGTTGCTCAAAAGAACAATAGGAAAACTTGAATATGCCTACTTCTTTTTTTTTTTGGTTGATTATCTTGTTGTAGCTCATCGAGCTAAAGCCTAGTACACACTGCTAGTTTTT
Source organism: Rana temporaria (assembly GCF_905171775.1). Classification (NCBI taxonomy): domain Eukaryota; kingdom Metazoa; phylum Chordata; class Amphibia; order Anura; family Ranidae; genus Rana; species Rana temporaria. The sequence goes on along the minus strand of NC_053490.1, from coordinate 260,044,361 downwards.
TCATTCAACCCAGTTGGTGCCACAATCTGATTATAGTACAGCAATCTCCCCTGCTGTTCTATTATCTTCTGACAGGGGAACTCTCCCCCCAGTAAACAGATGGACACCCCTAGGAGGTGGTCAGCAAACTTTTTTTGGTCATGCCCCATTGACAGAAACTGCAGTACACATGGGCCAAATGTCGTCCAGTTTCTATTGAATTGGCCAATGCCGCCTGACATTTGGCCCATATGTACGGAGCTTAAGTTATATACAAAGTATGCCCGCTGGAATATACCTTTATGTTTCATCTTCACAATCTCTTGTATTTTGATGAATATCTGTCTTTAAACTGTTGCAGGGTGGCCTTTTTTAGCATGGACAGTCTGTTCCTCTGGGCTGGAGCTGCATGAACAATCTGTTCCTCTGGGCTGGAGCTGCATGAACAATCTGTTCCTTTGGGCTGGAGTTGCAGACTGTGTGTCCCTTGGTAGGCCACGATTCCACACACACATAGAATGCAGATGCTCTCCTGATGGGTTGCAGGCAAAAAGAGGCTCTGGCCTAGTTCCTCTGGCTTTTTATCCCCCCCCCCCCACACACAGTCCTTTGCTGATGTCTCATGATTGGCTCAGGCTCATCCAATAGGGAGTTTACAGATAACCTCCAATAGGGAGTTTCCAAACAAGCAGTGTAAAGAGAGAAACAAGAGGGGGGGGAGCCCACGCTGCTGCAGCAGACAGCTGTCCTCTAATAGATTAGATCAGTCTGGGAAAGTACCTGCTACATTGGAAACTTATATTTTTTCTCAAATCTTCAATAGAAATTATTGGAAAAGAAAAATTGACGTGAATGTGGGTTACTTAAGAAATTAAGAAATAATGCACAATAAGTGCTAAATGTGTCTTTTCAGAGATACCTCTTTGCTCAGTGTCTCCTTGGGATCTGGAAATTCTTCTGAAACTGTAGCCAAGATTATCCAACACCCTAACTTCACAGCGTCACCCATATACAACAATTTTGCTTTGATCCATCTCTCAAATCCAGTGTGGTTCAAGTCTTCTCTTACACCCCTGTGCCTGCCCCGGGTGATTCAAGAACCTGCCCCGGGCAGTGTATGCAACGGCTCAGCTGGGGATCCAATTTCAGGTAAAAATACAAGCTGAAAGTAAATACACAATAACACAAAAATATGTACCTATGCCAGTTTTCAATGGACTTGTGTAAAATTGCATTTTCTGCTTCATAGGTAGTCCAGTCTACTTGGTTTCTACAACGGCTTCAGAAGAGATTTGCCTTAAGCAATCACAGAATGGGACAATATACATGACACTCACCCTAACCATAAAACAAATTACTCAGGTAATTCTAGCTGCATGCTACCTTCTGAAGTGCCTGTGTACCTCTGCAGGCTTCCATGTGCAAGAACACACTGGGGCCTCTGTTAAAGTCATTATATTTAGTGCAATTGTATATCATGTTATTGCCTTGTCATAACTGCCTTGAAAGTCTTTGGATTGACAAAAGCTCCCAATGTCCACTCAGGCACATAGTGGATGTGAACCTATAGTGGTAACCAAAGGTTTCAGCATATCCTTACTGTTGGTCCTCAGAGCTGACCATAGACAATGTAGCTCAAGGCTCTTTAGGTGTCCAGGCTGCACAGTTAAGGGGTTTTGTAAAGGAAAAAATGTTTTTCCCTAAATAGCTTCCTTTACCTTAGTGCAGTCCTCCTTCACTTACCTCATCCTTCCATTTTGTTTTTAAATGTCCTTATTTCTTCTGAGAAATCCTCACTTCCTGTTCTTCTGTCTGTAACTACACACAGTAATGAGAGGCTTTCTTCCTGGTGTGGAGAAAGCCTCTTGAGGGGGCGAGCAGGAGTGTCAGAATGCCCACTAACACACAGCTCCTTTCTCTATCTGCAAAGTAGAGAGTGTCCTGACTTGCCCCCTCCCCCCTCAAGAGGCTTTCTCCACACCAGGGAAAAAGCCTTGCATTACTAGGTGTAGTTACAGGCAGAATAACAGGAAGTGAGGATTTCTCAGAAGAAATAAGGACATTTAAAAGCAAAATGGAAGGATGAGGTAAGTGAAGGAGGACTGCACTAAAGTAATAGAAGCTATAAAAAAATGTTTTCCTTTACAACCCCTTTAGGTATATCAATGTTCCTGAATACTTAGGGGTCTAGTTATAAAAAAATAAAAAAAGTTGCTTTGTGAATGTCTCAGCATTTGTTTAAACGCCACACATTATACTCTTTAATGTTTGTCAGTTTCTATAGTTCCCTTTGCTGGGCAAATCTAACATTTCCTAACATTCAATCCTACGAGAAGAAAGCTTAACCCCTTGCCGACCAGCGAACGACGATATACGTCGGCATAATGGCACGGCTGGGCAAATGGGCGTACAGGTATGTCCCCTTTAAGATGCGGCATTGTTTGCACGCGCCCGCCACCGGCGGCACACACACCTGCCGCACTCACTGAGTCCGATCATGGGTCCCACAGACTCGATGTCCGCAATCGTCTCACAGAGAGGAAGAATGGGGAAATGCTGATGTAAACAAGCATTTCCCCATTCTTCCTAGTAACAGGACACTGATCACAGCTCCCTGTAACCGGGGCGGTGATCAGTGTCACACATAGCCACGCCCCCCACAGTTAGAACACATCCCTAGGACATACTTAACCCCTTGATTGCCCCCTAGTGATTAACCCCTTCATTGCCAGTGTAATTTTTACAGTAATCAGTGCATTTTTATAGCACTGATCGCTTTATCAATGACAATGGTCCCAAAATGGCATCAAAAGTGTCCACTTTGTCCGCCATAATGTCGCAGTCATGATAAAATCGCTGATGGCCGCCATTACTAGTAAAAAAAAAAAAATATGAATAAAAATGCCATAAAACTATCCCTTTTTTTTTTACCAAAAATATGTAGAATACATATCGGCCAAAATGAAGGAAAAAATATATATTTATTTTTTTTCAAGATTGTCACTCTATTTTTGTTAATAGCACAAAAAATAGAAAACACAGAGGTGATCAAATACCACCAAAAGAAAGCTCTATTTGTGGGGAAAAAAGGACGTCAATTTTGTTTGAGAGCCACGTCGCACGACCGCGCAATTGTCAGTTAAAGTGACGCAGTGCCGAATCGTAAAAAGTGCTCTGGTCTATGGCCGGCCAAATGGTCCAGGGCTTAATTGGTTAAAGAGGAATTCCGAAGTGGGGATGGTGACCTGTCAAAAACAGGTCCTTGCAAATAAGCAGAGGTTCCACTTTTGGGTGGAACTCCGCTTTAATAACATATGAAAAATATTGTACCAATAGAGAAACCAGCCAACACTATAGGCTAAGAATATTTGACCAATTAAGCTTAGGCTCACAACATTGCGATACAATCAGTGCACATTTCCTGCACTGCATTCAAATCGCTCTACCCTTGTGATCTGCAGTGGGTGTTAAAGGGGTTGTAAAGACAAAAATATTTTCCTCTTAAATTAAAGTCTGACAGTATCTGATAAAGTAAAATTAATTATTTGCATTATAACTAGTTTGATACCTGTTGAAATCGAGCTGTTTTATTCACCTCCAGCACTCCTGAATCATTATTCTCACGGACTTCCTGGTTTGCGGTGCGCATTCATTCTTGCTACATCACGGCCTAATGGGAACTACAGTTCCCATTAGGCTTAGCCTCCATGCCTGTGAGGGATAGAAGAGCATCTTCACGCAGGGCTGTAGTCATAGGGAGGGGGTGAGCACATTCTGCTTTCCACCATGCAAAACGGCTCAGATGCTGGTGGAAAGCAAGAAGAGGAGAGACAGGAAATGGCATTTTCAAACCTGGATTACTGTATTTTGGAGGTCAAAAGGAAAAACAAGGTAAGGGATATTTAAATGCTCTAGCTTACAGCAATCAATTGATCTAATAAAAAAACAAACCTTTAGTGTTCCTTTAAGGCAATGCTAGCGACACCCTAAATGCAAGTTACAAATAGTGCGTTTGCCTGAATTGGATTGCATGTTACAAAGCGAGTATGAAGTCCGGTTGCAGTGCGGTTCCAAAATTGCTGCATGCACGACTTTGGTGCGATTTCAGCCCATTAAAAATGAATGGGCTCACATTGCACCATGCTGAATGTCAGGTGAGTTGAACAGGAATGCGGTGCAGTTCTTGTGCGATTCACTTGCGGTTCATAGTGTGAACCCTTGCCAAAGCAGCATTAAACCTCAAAAGTAAACATTTATTAGATTGCAGCTTACCAAATCTTGGATGTAATGGCTGTATTAGCTTTTTTTTTCAGGCATTCTTATTTCTATTATCATCTGGTGATCCAGCCAGCAAGTCTGTTGTTTTTCACAATCAATATATTACATTTTTGGTTTTGGGTTTAATAATATATAAGGGAGACCTCTGCACTGAGTACAAAGTGTACAATGGGTATAGAGATGCCCGCACTCACCCCAACATTTTAACGATTGGATCAGCTACTAGAATGGGAATTGCTAAACAGAACTGACACAATGTTGCAGAGACAGAACACTGTTGCCTCCTTGATCTGTTGTTCTTCTGTGAAGGATTTCAGTCCTGTAAACTTGTGAAACAATGGAGTTCTGTCTGCAACATTCTATCTATTCTGTGTAGCCGTTCGATATCTGCAGGAGCCGATTCATTACACTGTAGGGGAGCACAGCAATCTTCATGCACTTATTCTCCCTATTATTTCCTTTTCTGGTCAAATGTTTTTAGATTATGTTAGGCTATTTTTTATTGGACAAATGTTCCTAAAAGTGACAATAAACAATATCCTTAGTCTGTACGGTTTCATGGCCCTGTAGTCTATTTTTCATTAAATTGTTTCTTGCTGTAGTTTTCTTTCTCCTTGTATTGCTGCGTACACACGACCATTTTTCATGACGAGAAAAATTCTATTTTTTAAATTGGTCGTGAAAAATGATCATGTGTATGCTCCAGACCATTTTTCTTAACCACTTCCCGACCGCCGCATGTATATGTACGTCCACAGAATGGCACGTACAGGCAAATGGGCGTACATGTACGTCCTTGCCTTCTAGCAGGTGGGGGGTCCGATCGGGACCCCCCCGCTACATGCGGCGGTCGGATTCCCACGGGGAGCGCACCGGGACGACGGCGCGGCTATTCGTTTATAGCCGTTCCGTCGCGATCGCTCCCCGGAGCTGAAGAACGGGGAGAGCCGTATGTAAACACGGCTTCCCCGTGCTTCACTATGGCGCTGCATCGATCGAGTGATCCCTTATATAGGGAGACTCGATCAATGACGTCAGTCCTACAGCCACACCCCACTACAGTTGTAAACACACACTAGGTGTACCCTAACGCCTACAGCACTCCCTGTGGTTAACTCCCAAACTGCAACTGTCATTTTCACAATAAACAATGCAATTTAAATGCATTTTTTGCTGTGAAAATGACAATGGTCCCAAAAATGTGTCAAAATTGTCCGAAGTGTCCGCCATAATGTCGCAGTCACGAAAAAAATCGCTGATCGCCGCCATTAGTAGTAAAAAAAAAAAAATTATAAAAATGCAATAAAACTATCCCCTATTTTGTAAACGCTATAAATTTTGCGCAAAAATCGATAAACGCCTATTGCGATTTTTTTTACCAAAAATAGGTAGGAGAATACGTATCGCATAAACTGAGGGAAAAAAAATTGTATATATGTTTTTGGGGGATATTTATTATAGCAAAAAGTAAAAAATATTGAATTTTTTTCAAAATTGTCGCTCTATTTTTGTTTATAGCGCAAAAAATAAAAAAACCGAAGAGGTGATCAAATACCACCAAAAGAAAGCTCTATTTGTGGGGAAAAAAGGACGCCAATTTTGTTTGGGAGCCACGTCGCACGACCGCGCAATTGTCTGTTAAAGCGACGCAGTACCGAATCGCAAAACCTGGCCTGGGCATTTAGCTGCCTAAAGGTCCGGGGCTTAAGTGGTTAACGAGAAAAATGTCAGTTAAAAATTTAGAACCTGCTCTATTTTTTCTCGTAGTTTTTCACATGGAAAACGGTTGTATGTACGCTTTAACGAAGGGGAAAAAAACGCACATGCTCAGAAGCAAGTAATTAGACAGGTTCCTACTGCGCATGTGCGAGTCGTGTGCGCTTTCTGAATAGCCTCATCGTCTTCTGGGACACACACAGGTCCCAGAAGGCATCAGGGGGAGGAGGAGAGGCAGAGCCATAAGAGGACATGACATACCTCGCCACGGCGAGGCTGGGACGGGAGTTCACCTGTTTACCACTAAGGTAAGTGAAAAAAAAATTAAGCGGTGGAGGGGTGGTCTTTCCTTTAAGAGAAAGTTCAAAAGTTGGGTGGAACGCCGCTTTAAGGCTTTTTACTTCTAGGATTGAATGCTAGAGAATGTTACATTCACCCAGTGAAAGTCAATAAATAGAAAGTGACATAATAAAAATATTATGGCCATTATTTCATGAGTTTTGTGTAAATGCTGAGACATTCACAAAGCATATATTTTTTATTTATTTTTTAAATAGACCCCTAAGGCCCCTTTCACATGGACTTTCCGATCAAGTCCGCCTGTCAGTATTTCAGCGGATTTGATCGGACGCTCCATTTACCCCTACGGGGCAGTGAATGTCAGCGGTTACATGTCCGCTGACACCCGTTGCTATCCGATCCACCAAATCCAGACAAGATGGATGGTGGCCCTATTTTCCATCCGTCCGATGGATCGGATGAAAACGGACAGGCAGATCAGTTTTCATCCAATCTTCCCAGGAGAGCGGGGCTCCGATAGGTCCATCTCAGCACAGTGAGTGGAGACAGACCTGTCATCCACCGGCTCAGCAGGGTTCAGCGGATCGATCCCCGCCAAGCAAGTGGAGTCTGTCAAAATGGATCCGCCCCATGTGAAAGGACCCTTAGTGTATTCGTACTCCGTTACTATGTAACATTTCAACAACACAACACAAGGGCAAGCCTTTTCAGCTTTACAAAACTTACATAGAAGAAACATTTACACTCTAAAGCACAAATATGCCAAAAATATTGTGCATCTAGTCCTGAGATTAAGGTCTCATGCTCACGGACGTTTTTACTTCTGCTTTTGGGGCGTCAGATATTTATTTTTTCCTTCTTCCAAACACCCATCTATGTTAGCCTCTGTGTCCAAGCACACATACTTTTAGCAGTTTTTAGTGGCAGGGGCTTTTAGAGGCAGAAAAAAAAAAGCCAGTGCGTCTAGGAGCAGATACAATTTGGCAGAAAAAGCGATTGATGCTTGCAAACGCATCAAACGCTAGGTGCGTTTAGTGCTTGAGCATAATTCATTTCAATGGTCAGAATAAATTATTGTTGGCCAATGAAATTAATTAACTCCCAAGCACTTTATGCCTGTAAACAGACCTGAACGCTTGTAAAAGCATTAGACATTTTTACTAGTGTCAGTTGTGTTTTCTGCCATTCTTCCATAGATTCCTTATCAATCAGGCCATCACATTTGGGTATGCTACTGCCAGGAGGAAAGGCTTTTAGGAGAGTTTTCATAATGTCCTGTGTGCATGAGGCCTTAGGCCCCTTTCACACGGGTGGCTGTTCTGCCGCAGTTAAAAGCATATTTTGTTATTTTGAAATTCAGAGAATCCTGGCACAGCGTTCACTTTCAGTTTTACATTGCGATTAGCTGCGTTTACGTGCGGCTTTTAGCCGCGTTTAGCTGCGTTGGAACATTCTTGCCATTTCTGTTCCACTGTTCCATTGCTTTCTGTTGTTTTTCTTTCCTTGTTGCCGTTGCTATCTGCAGGTGACATAGTACACTGCAGATAGCTGCATTAAATTGTTCCTGGACGCAGTCAAATCTATTTTTTCTATCCGAACCAAACCCCATTCAATGAAACCGTTGCTAAACGCAGTGTGTGAATGTGGACATAGGAAATCATTGTCAGAGTTTAGCTGCGGTAGATAACGATCTATCCGCAGCTAAAAGCTGAATTCTATCTGCCCGTGTGAAAGGGGCCTTAGAGAGCACAGCCATCCTGGTGACCTGACTTCTCTTTCCAGCAGTAAAAGTGATACTAGTCTTGTTTTGTTTTTTTGATAAGGAATTTGGATATTGTAGAGGCAACATGGACTCTCGTGATACAGTACGAACTTACAAAGCCAGTTTACAAAAAAATATACATTTATTTTACAAAATCATACAATATAAAAACAGCTTTTAAATACATAGATTCTAGACATTGGATGCTGCTATATGTAGAACATCCACTTATCTGACATACAAATGGAGATTAGATGTAGGTGTTGATTCCGCACTAAAATGTACGGAGACTAATCTTCCCGTTGTTCACTCAACATGTTTCAGGAGTATAAGTCAGAAAATGATCAACAAAAAAGCATATAAATCATGTATATAATATTATCATCACAATATATATATAACTAATACCCAACCTTCATGGTATATCATCATATTGTATGGATAAATAGGTAAAGTATAGACTGATCCCTCTAGTAAGTAACCCCATAATAGTAATGGATTGAGCACAATGGAATGATCATATTAGGAGCAAAAATTAACTCACCCACATAGCCAGCTCAAAAATTTTGAGAATCTCAAGGCCAGAAATGGTCTCGCCAGGTGAGTGCGGGAATCAGGGAAGGTGAAGTGATACAGTCAAGCTGTTTTATAAATGTAGCGCCTTGCTCCCATTAAGGGGGGCGCTATGTGTTAAATTATAGTTGTCCGAGCAATATTTTGGCTCAGAAAGATTATGCTAAATTGACGGTTCTGTTTCAGTTCAGCTGGGTTGAATGATTTCCCCCTTGATGGTGGGTGTCGCCGTCACTGCATGTCAAGGTTGGAAAGGCAACAGGCTCAATGCATTGGGTACCTCTTTCCAGAAAGTGGCTCAGGGGGCATGGTCAACCCACTGTGCATTCTGGGGGAGGGTACTTAAGGGACAGACATCGTTTTGGCGGGGTCTTCCGATCCTGACCTGATGGCCCTCCTGGCCTCAGGTGATGTGTGAGCTGTTTATGTCTCGGGGGAGGCTGGCCCGAGGCTTCGTAACTGAGAGTAGGCCCAGAAGTTGCCGGGGGCCTACTAGTCCAGGGATGGTCCTTCACTATCTCGCCTACGTCAAGGGAGCTGAACCACTGGGATTCAATTGAAGGACTTGTCCTGTCAGTTTTACTTCACTGTGTGGCCGGGTTGGCTGAAAGATTCTTGGCACCGTGAGTCGTGTACTCAATTGAAATTTCTACAAAGTGTGTGAGTAGTCGCACGATCTTGTGGATGAAGATCGTGGGACGGCCCGACGAACTTATCGAGTCTGTGGCAGAGACTTTAGCAAGCTTCGCACCATCTGCTAGGCCAGTGAGAGTAGGCCTATCTGGTGGTTGCTGGAATCCAGCGTGGAACCAAGTTAATCCTCTGGATCTAAGTTTGTACCCGTGATCCGCAAAGCCTTGAAAGAGACTTTGTGTTGGTGCAGACATTTCTTATGGATAACTCTTCAAGGAGAACCCCTGAGACGAGTGCATGAAACAGTAAGGCAATGGCAGGCCCAAATGTAAACCAGCAGCTCCTTCGAGGTAGTGCTACATAAAGAAAAGATAGAGATATAAACATAGGGGTATGATTTCCAGAATTTAATACCCAAGAAATCTATATCACATTTATTATTATCCAAATAGTCATTAATGAAAGAAGGAAAAAATTGTAGTAGTAGTAATTCAGTTACATACAGGTACACACCTGTATGATCTTTACTTTATAAAGCACATAATTAGGAGGGGAGTATGTCTTAACCCGGGTGGGACAGAGACCAGAAAGAAATACCAGCATTCGAATGAAGCACAAGTGACCTCAAACCGATTCTATATGAAGAGAGGGGATATGAAACAAATAAGTATAGATATATCTTTGTTCCAAAAATAGAGAGGCCAATAACAATCATAGGAGGAGCCAGAGCGCCGACATAGACACTTCAGGAATGTTTTGCTATGGGAGCACCCGAACCATGTCTGTTCAGTCACTTGCCTGATGAAGGGGCCCTACGTGGCTCTGAAACTTTGCTGTATGTTTATCATGTGACCGCGATAATTAAGCTATAAACCCTTTTGAGGAATCCTTGGTTTGCTGATGATATTTCTTCACTTTAGACACGGAGCCTCAGCTTGGCCCTGCCCCATCTCTCTCCTCATTAGCTCACTGACCTTGATTGACAGCAACGGGAGCCAATGGCGCCAATCAGGAGGGAGAGTTCCGGATAGCCGAGGCAAGGTTAAAGACATAAAAATGCCCCTATACCCTTCTGTGCCCTCTAGTCCCCAAACACTTACCTGCCACTGGCTCCTGGACCACCTGCACTGCTTCCCTGCCATTTGGATGATTGAGGAGATTACTAATGCAGTGGAACAATAGGCTCCAGCTGCTGTAAATTACTTGAAAATTCCTCCTCTCAACTGACGGTCCTTGAAACTCCTCTCACTTGAAGGCCCTTGGAACCTCGCCCCTGATGGCCCTTGAAATCCCTCCTCTCACCTGATGGCCCTTGAAACTCCTTCTCTCAATTGAAAACCCTTGAAACTCCTCTCTCCCGACGGCCCTTGAAACTCCCTCTCTCACCCGACAGCCCTTGAAACTCCTTCTCTCACCCGGCGGCGATTGAAACTCCTTCTCTCACCCAACGGCCCTTGACACTCCTCTCACCTGACGACCCTTGAAACTCCTTCTTCCACCTGACTGCCCCTGAAACGCCTTCTCTCACACCAAAAGCCCTTGAAACTCCTTCTCTCACCTGACGGCTCTGGAAAATCCTACTGTCACCTGACGGCTCTGGAAAATCCTACTGTCACCTGACGGTTCTTTAAACTACCTACTTTCCCCAGACCTTGAAACTTCTCTCAACTGACGGCACATGAAACTCCTGCTTTTACCTGACGGCCCTTGAAACTCCTGCTTTTACCTGACGGCCCTTGAAACTCCTGCTTTTACCTGACGGCCCTTGAAACTCCTGCTCTTACCTGATGCCCTTAAAACTCCTCTCAGCACCTCTGTCGTTCAGAAGACAGGCTCTGTAAAATGTTTGACACAGCAGTGCCTACACACAGGGCATAGTGAATATGTGTCATGGAATTCAAGATGTATGAGGATGTTTACAAAGTTCATAATTGTTCAGTTTATTATGGGTAGGCTAGAAATAATTGCAATACAATATGGGAATGAATATGTGATTTTACATCTGACCATAGATATACTTTAAAGGGGTTGTAAAGGTACATTTTTTATTTTCTAAATAGGTTCCTTTAAGCTAGTGCATTGTTGGTTCACTAACCTTTTCCTTCGATTTCCCTTCTAAATGTTTTTTTCTTTGTCTGAATTTCTCACTTCCTGTTCTCCTCAGTAAGCTTGCCCCCATCCTCTGTCTGGGGGTTAGTCAGCCAGAACAGCTTACTGAGCAGGAACAGGAAGTGAGAAATTCAGACAAAGAAAAACAAAATTTAGAAGGGAAATAGAAGGAAAAGGTTAGTGAACCAACAATGCACTAGCTTAAAGGAACCTATTTAGAAAATGAAAAAACAAACTTTTACAACCCATTTAAGTTAGTCTAAGGAATAGTTAACACCAGAACACGTTGCAGGACACCCACATTTTGTGCACTTTTCCTGTACTGCATTCAAAACGCACTGCACTTGTGATCAGCAGTGGGTGTTTCATTGTCAACTTTACAATATCCCAGACATAGGTCACAAATGCAGTACGTTTGCCTTCCCCGGATCGCATATTATAGTAGCACCATGTGATCTGGTTGCTGTGTGCTATGTTTGGTGTAGTTCGGCACAATTTCAGCCCATTAAAATGAACCACACTGCACCCGGATTGTTATATTCTACACCCAGGGAATAATATGATGTTTTTATCCCTTTCTTCCTATACAGATGGACACAGGAAATGCTTTGGTGTGTATAAATACAGCAGACAACACGTCTTATATTCAGGGAATGTCACCTTACTTGTCTAATGGAAGTCTGATCATCAGCACCTGCATCAGCTATGCTAATATTGGACCAGCTGTAGACTGGATTAGATCATATATAAATGAAGAATTTTAGAATGAAAGAAGTGGCTTGGATAAGCTACAAAATGTTTTCAACATTACAGAACAAGTCCATCTGAGGCCTGGTTCATACCTGTGCAGTTTGCTTTTGATCTATTTTCGCAGTGCCTTTTGCGGTGCGTTATTGCATTTTTCAATGTGTTTTTTATGCTTTTTCTTCTTTTGGCCAACTTGTTGTTAGGCAGATTTAAAAAAGTTCTTAGTTAACAGGTTTTAGGATACCAAAAATCTCATAAAATAAACATGATTAATGATTGTATACTAAAGTACACCTGTATGATATGCGCATAACCAAAAATGTAGTAAATGCTCTCTATTCAGCACTTGCTGTCAAGATCTAGTGTGACCTACAAGTGATACAAAATGTACTTTCCTAGCCTGCAGCCCTCCTTTAGACTCCATTCACACAGGGGCAACATGACTTCCAGCACGACTTTGGGAGGCAACTTGGACACGACTTTAGTATTAATCACAGCACGACATAAGGCAACTTCAAGTTGCCTCCAGGACAGGAGGCTTTCCAGTGGCCAATCAAACAACAATCAGCTCTGTGGGAGGGAGGGGTTTGCCTGAGAAATGTATGTTCTTTTCCTGTATTGTTGCTTCTGTTAAGACAGTGATCCGACTTCTGAGGCGACATCCATTGAAATCAATGGGTACAAGTTAACAATAAAAGCAACAATCAGCGCACAAATAATACAGTTAAACTAAAAAGATTGCAAGCTGAACACAAAAAAAAAGTAATCACGACCTCAAATGTAGCAAATGAAAAAATATGTAAGTGCAGCGCAATGAAAATCCATATAAAAGTAACTGAAGATGACACCCAGTTATACAGCAAAAACTCTTCAAACGAAAGTGATGTAACCTCCACCAACAAGAGAAATGCTTCCTTACCAGATAGGATGGACCATTGCGTTAACAACTGGTCAAAACAGCATGGTCTCAGCATAGGAGAGAAGATGCGGATGGATCCAGCAGAGTGGTAAGTAATCCGATCAGATATGAAAAAACAACAGAAAACACGATCTCAGTGTAGACCGTTTGTATTTTATTCCAAGGATAAAAAGGTTCACTATACAGCAAAAGATCCTGGACTGGTCAATAGGCACAGGGAAATCCACTGTAGGACTACTGTCTGGTATAGCAAATGAGATTAAAACTATAAAAAAGCTTTTTGCTGTATAGTGAACTTTTTTACCCTTGAAATAAAATACAAACAGTCTACACTGAGATCGTGTTTTCTGTTGTTTTTTCATATCTGATCGGATTACTTACCACTCTGCTGGATCCATCCGCATCTTCTCTCCTATGCTGAGACCATGCTGTTTTGACCAGTTGTTAACGCAATGGTCCATCCCATCTGGTAAGGAAGCATTTCTCTTGTTGGTGGAGGTTACATCACTTTCGTTTGAAGAGTTTTTGCTGTATCACTGGGTGTCATCTTCAGTTACTTGTATATGGACTTTCATTGCGCTGCACGTACATATTTTTTTCAATGGGTACAAGTTTTTTTTGAAAAGCCTATGGCGTGTGAACACACCCAAAAACTCCACCCGGTGCAGAAAAAATGTGCACACACATAAAGAGTGTTCACAAATACGTGCAGACGGGTGCAACGTCAAGTGGTCCTCCTGTGAAGAAGGACCCAAACCCTGATCCCCCGGGGCGTTAGGCTCCAGACGGGGACTGAGGTACTGTGGTCCGAGCAACCGAAGCCGACACGGACCCAACTTCCTCGGAGGGACTGCCGAAACAGAACCCTCCAATGGGTACAAGTTGCCTAGACGTCGGATTGAAGTAGTACAGGAACCTTTTTTAAAGGCGGAGCGACTGCAGTAGTGTGCATTGAGACGGCTCCATTCACTTACATTGATTTTCTCATGCAGCGCGGCTTGAGGCGACTTGAAGTCGGATCCAAAGTCATCCCTGTGTGAATGGGCTCTTAAATGTATTTCCAGGATTAAAGCACTAACTAATCTGTATAGTACTATTCTATAGACCACAGCACATAACTGATAAGGAGTTCTGACTTTAATACTTCATGATTATTCCAGAAAGACACCTAGTATTTGCAGAAAGAGGCCAGTAAACGGCAGTCCACCATGCTTTTCTCAGTATAAGTTCCCTTTACTGTTTTTCCCATACTGTTTTCCTTCATTAATATCTGCTTCTCCTAAAGTGATTGTAAATTCTCGATTTTTTTTAAAAATTAAAATAACATGCTGTACTTGATTGTTCTGTACAATGGTTTTGCATAAAGCAGCCCCTATCCCCTTCACCCTTGCTGAGCACCCCCATAGCAAGCTGCTTGCTATGGAGGCACTCATGCTCCAGACACACAGAGCATGGCACAGCCCTGCTCCCCCTCACTGGCTGTGACTGACAGCGGCAGGAGCGGTGACTGAGCCAATGATGGGGAAGGGAGCCATGGGGGAACTGTTCTCGTGCACATCACTGGGTTCAGGTAAGTATAGGGAGAGGCTGCATGCAGAAGCTTTTTTACATTATGCAGAGAATGCATTAAGGTAAAAAGGTGTATGTCCTATTGTGGACTATCATGTCAATGGTACAACAAATAGCACTCCTGCGTATAGACGTCCTATCTAATAAGTCAACAAAAAACAAAAATGAGCAAGGATGAAGCATCTAACATAGGACCTATAAATATTGTTCCCAAGGAACCAGGGACAAACTCCAACTATTTCAAAAGTTTACATGGAAGCAAAAAATACTAGATGCTCATGATCAACATCTAAAAAGTGCCATTGACATGGAATTTTCACCATGTCAGTAACATCTCATGCAATCCTTACATACAAAGAAATCAAAACAAAAAAGTACAGAAATTAAGTTATGTGTAATAAAATGGAATGACACAGGGAAAAGGTATTGAACACGCTAACTGAAATGCAGGTGTGATTTTGACCCATTCATCCACACAGTCTTTTAAATCTTGAAGGTTCTGTGGGCCTCTTCTATAAACTCTGATCTTTAGTTCTTTCCATAGATTTCTATTGGATTCATGTCAGGTGATTGGCTAGGCCATTCTAGCAGCTTTATTTTCTTTCTTTGAAACCAATTGAGAGTTTCCTTGGCTTTGTGTTTGGGGATAATTGGGGTTGATTTACTGAAGGCAAAGAGTTGCACTCTGCAAGTGCAGTTTCTTCAGAGCTTAGTAAATGAGGTAAAGCTTCATTTTGCAAAGAATACCCAATCACGTGCAAGGAGAATAAAAAAAAACGGCATTTTTGCTTGCACGTGATTGGATGATGGATGTCAGCAGAGCTTCCCCTCATTTACTAAGATCTGGAGAAATGCAAAGTGCACAGTCTACTCGCTCTTAGTAAATCAACCCCATTGTCTTGCCGAAATGTCCACCCTCGTTTCATCTTCATCATCCTGGTAGATGGCAGATTTTTATCAAGAATGTCTTGGTACATTTTTCCCATTCACCCTTTCTTCAAGCATACAAAGTTTGTCAGTCCCATATGCTGAAAAACAGCCCCACGCCATGATGTTCCCACCTCCAAACTTCACTGTTTGTACGGTGTTTTTTGGGTGATGTGCAATGCCGTTTGACCTCCAAACATGGTGTGTATTATGCCATCCAAAGAGTTTAATTTTGGTCTCATCTGACCATGCGCTCCCAATATTCCACAGGCTCGTTGAAATGTTGTGCAGCAAACTTTAAAGTGGTTGTAAAGGTTCGTGTTTTTTCACCTTAATGCATCAAGGTGAAAAAACACCAGGCAATGATGGCCCCCCCGTTTACTTACCTGAGACCATTCACCTGCTGTGCGTGTCCCCCAGCATCCTCTTCTCCACGGAGTCTGGCCATTGATTGGATAGATTGATAGCAGTGCAGCCATTGACTCGTGCTGCTGTCAATCACATCCAATGACGCGGCCGCCGGTGGGGGCAGGACCAAGTCATACACTCTGTGTCTATGGACGCAGCGTGTATGACAGGGAGTGCGCCCGCAAGCTAACCCCCCTTGGGAGATAGCTTCCCAAAGGGGGTTAGCTATTGCGGGGAGGAGACAGCCGCCAAGGGACCCCAGAACATTAGGATTTGGGCTACTCTGTGCAAAACGAACTGCACCGGGGAGACAAGTATGCCATGTTTCCTCAGCAATTGAGTCTTACGTTGTGAGCGTGCACACAGGCCATGGCGGTTGAGTGCATTATTTATGGTTTTCATTGAAACAATTGTACCTGCTAATTCCAGGTCTTTCTGAAGCTTTTCACAAGTGGTCCTTATGCCTTAGACAATTCTTCTGAGAATTATTTTTTCACTCAGAAATCGTGCGAGGAGCACCTGGTCATGGCCAGTTTATGGTGAAATTATAATCTTTCCACTTCAGGATTATGGCCCCAATAGTGCTCACTAGAACATTCAGAAGTTTAGAAATTCTTCTATAACCAATGCCATCAGTATGTTATGCAACAATAAGGTTGCAAAGGTCTTGAGAGAGCACTTGGCTTTTACCCATCATGAGAAGTTACTTGTGCGACACCTTGGTAATGAGCCACCCTTTTATAGGTCATTACTTGAGACTGAACCAGCTGATATTATTTTGCACTGACAAGGGGCAGGATTGCTTTTTAATTACTGATAGATTTCAGCTGGTGTCTTGGCTTTCCATGCCTTTTTGCACCTCCTTTTCTTCATGGGTTCAACACTTTTTCCCTGTGTCATTCCATTTTATTACATATTTTTTGAACTTGTTTGTTTTGGTTTCTATGCATGTATTGCATGGGCTGTTACCAACATGTGGTTAAAATTGTGCCAATAGCACCTTTAGAAATGTATTTACCTAAAAAATGGTGATGTGTTTAATACTTATTTTACCCGCTGAATACATTATAATAGAGGAGAAAATGTATCCTGCATTTAATGACCGAAGTGGAAATTAAAAGTGTTCTAACACAAAACAAACACCAATAAAACATTTATTGTTTTCTATAAATTGTCACTTAAAAAAATAGTTCTGTTTAATAACAAAAGGCAAAAAAAGCCTATGATATGGCATCATGTTATGAGGCTCAGTAAGTACACTGTGCACTGTAAGCCGATTGCTATAATTATGGGCAATTTAAAAAAAATGGGCAATTTAAAAAAAAAAATTATCACTTCGAGCCTCTATGAAATTTCACAATCTATAAATGTAATAGGAAAGCAATTAGCTGCACAGATGATATCAGGTCATATTCAACTTTAACAAAATGAATATAGCCCACCACAGCCCTCACCAGGCACCTCAATTAAATATGGTTGCAACAAAAATAATTACACTACCATTTTTAGGCACATTTATAAAGTACAGATGATAAATATGATGGCTACGAGTTGTTTAGCCATCAAGCAAACAGCGCTAAAATTCTAGCACCATAGTGTCACCTAGTCTCTACTTGCAGTAATTCAGTCTGAGTAGTAGAAATTTCTGCATTCTCCTGGGTCGTTGATCCAAATTCAACTGAAGCTACATTATCTGGGCGACTGTGAGAGTGTCCTGAACAATCATGATTTTGATGATGGTAAGCTCCAGAAGCAGTTGTAGATGGGTAGCCGAAAACTCCAGTAGGTGGCCATGTTCCTGGCACCCTAGCATGGTGGTACGGAGAGTACATTTCTTGGAGACCCTCCGGTGGAGTGTAATATTGCTGAGTGGGATAAGACCCAGGTGGTGGGTTTAACCTAGAAAAAAAAAAAAAGTATGAAACATTTGCACTTCAACAAAACGGGTAGTTCTCGATTGTGCTTGTTTCTAATAAAAATCCATCAATTATTTAAAAAAAACAACAATGAACCAACATGCAATCTGACCAACTTTGGTAAGCAACTTTCTAATTACCAACACTGTTTAAAGTAAATCTGTGCTGGGAGAAAAGTTAGAAAGCTGGCATAAATAAAGTGGTTTTAAAGGCTCATGTTTTTTTACCTTCATGCCCTTTTTACATGAAGGTAAAAAAAAAACAAAAAAAAAAAAAAAAAAAACCACACACAGCATGAGAGCCTCGGCTCTCTTGGGACTCTCATTGCTCATTGGCTGCGGCCAATGGCTCCCGCTGCAATCAATCACAGCCAATGATCCAATCACGAGATCGTGGATGCAATGCTTTGCAGACTCCTAGTAAAAAAAAAAAAAAAAAAAACATAAATGCACAATTTTTTACCTGCAAAAAGATGTGCATTGATTTTTATTTTTTTTACAAAGGTGTACTTATCCTTTAATACAGTACCACCCATGAGTATCAAAGAAGTTGCTGCTTATTAAGGCATACAGCAGATAAGTAGTACAACAAAGCTCACTTACTTTTTGCTCTGAGAAGAACTTCGCTCAGCCAAAGTTGCAGGAATGTATCTCCAAAGCGGAATGTTCTTCAGCACCCTAAATGGTAACTTCTGGTCTATTTGAGACAGCAATGATTCGGAGGGATCCAAGAAAAAGCAACCACCCAGACCATCTGTATTTAAGTTAAAGAAGTCTAGCAGTGTAACCATCTCTTGCTGCCTGTGTCTTTAAAAAATACACACACACACACACACACACACAAACAGATTAAAGTACATCTAAATCTAAGAACAAAAAAACAAATATTGCAGCTTAACTAGTTCTTAGATGTGGTGACTGCATACGCTTTTTTTCCCCCCATACCAAAATGGTATTTTCTGTACTTGCTGAAAATGAAGTTAGGGCTTTGGTAACACAAGTATTGCCTTCTGAAGAGCAATGTGCATTGGGTCATTTTTCAGAGAGCATTTAGGCATAACACCTGCTCACTATTTTTAACCTCCAACATCACCGGCGGTTTGTGCGATACGCTTAAGGAATGACATTAATAGCTGTAGAAAATAAGTCTCAAGCTGCCTTTTTTTTTTTTACTACCGCAAGTGTAAAGTAGGCCTCTTTATCCCGTCAGAAAACGTATGTTCTTGTGCACTGAAATCTCAAACAATGTTATCCTATGTGAACTACAAAACACGGCCACTCTATGTAATGTAAGAGAAGGGGTGGTTGTAGTCCAAATCAAGAGTGTACACTAGAACAGAAAATGTGTCCCTGTATGGATCAGCAGATGAAATAAAAAAAAAAACACAGCCACAGGACTGACTAACTAATATATTACATTTAGTTATTGAATTTATGTATGCTATAAAGTGTGCCTGTGTACTTTTGGGGACATTTCTGTTCACTTCTCTCAGAGATGAAGTTAGAGAAAATCTCAAAAGTGAAAATCTCAAAAATGAATTCCGCTTTATAGAGAAACTGTTGCTTCATCATGCACTGTCAAAGATGTTAATTTTAAAGGGAAAGTCCACCCCAACACTAAAATCTCTAAATCTATAGGCATCCACAATCTAAGACTAATCTATCTAGCCCTGTAAAGAAGAAATCAGTTAGCTAGATTCAGAGAGAGTTAGGCCGGCATATCAGTAGATACGCCGACCTAACTCGGAATCTGTGCCGTCCTAAGTTTAAGTGTATTCTCAAACTGAGATACACTTAAACCTATCTAAGATACGACAGCCTGCGCCGTCGTATCTTAGGGTGCAATATTTAGGCTGGCCGCTAGGTGGCGCTTCCGTTGAGTTCGGCGTAGAATATGTAAATGCATAGATACGCCGATTCACGAACGTACGTGCGCCCGTCGCAGTAAAGATACGCCGTTTCCGTAAGAGATACGCCGTGTAAAGATAAAGCTGCCCCCTAGGAGGCGTAGTCAATGTTAAGTATGGCCGTCCTTCTCGTGTCGAAATTTGAAAATTTTACGTTGTTTGCGCAAGTCGTCCGTGAATAGGGCTGGACATAATTTACGTTCACGTCGAAACCAATACGTCCTTGCGGCGTACTTTGGAGCAATGCACACGGACGGCGCATGCGCCGTTCGTAAAAAAACGTCAATCACGTCGGGTCACAGTTAATATACATAAAACACGCCCCCCACATCCTCATTTGAATTAGGCGCGCTTACGCCGGCCAATTTACGCTACGCTGCCGTAACTTAGATAGGCAAGTGCTGTATTCACAAAGCACTTGCCTCCTAACTTACGGCGGCGTAGTGTAAATGCCATACGCTACGCCTGCCTAACGTTGCGCGCCCCTGCCTGAATCTAGCTAAGTATACGTACCTTTTTTGAAGCTGCTCCGGTCTCCAGCGGCAGAAGCTCTGCAGAGGACACAGCTGACAGTGGCTGGGAAACGAATGGGAAGTGACATCACCCATAGAGTTTCTATGGGGGCTTCCGTTTTTGGGTGCCTCCTCTGCACCCGCCTTCAGAGAAGCCGCAGCTGACAGCCCAGCATGGGATCGAAACGGCTTAAAAAAAAATAAAAAATAAAGATATGTATACGGATTTCTTTTTTGTAGGGCTAGATAGATTAGTATAAGATGGTGGATGCCTATAGAGTTACAGATTTTAGTGTTAGTGTGGACATCTACTTTAAACATTTGTATCTGCAGTAGTATAACTATATGCCCCTTGGGATAAAATTACATACAGTAGCTTCTATGGAAAAACACTCCCTATAGAAACAATGTAAAGCCGGTTTATAATGTACTCACAGCCATTGTGGTGTCATTTAAAAAACAGAACTATGCCCAAAAATACTCTGAAAATTAAACATATATCACTAATGCTTAAAGTAAAAATCTATGAAATACCTGAAAACATTTACTTATTACAAAAAGACTTATTAAGGCCATGTGATCTCTGATAGAAGATCTTCGATTGTTTAGAACCAGCCAGTCTGCCGACATAAATCAGGCTTATGATATCAATACACCAAACTTCCCTGTCAGAGGCCACATTA
Source organism: Rana temporaria (assembly GCF_905171775.1). Classification (NCBI taxonomy): domain Eukaryota; kingdom Metazoa; phylum Chordata; class Amphibia; order Anura; family Ranidae; genus Rana; species Rana temporaria. Next base: position 260,023,424 of record NC_053490.1, on the reverse strand, counting down.
TTAATCCCAAGTAAAAAATCTGTATTTTTTTGCTAGAAAAGTATTTAGAACCCCCAAATATTATATATAGCAGAGACCCTAGAAAGAGAACTTGTCACGCTTTAAAATGGCAACAAACTACTATACAGGCATACCCCAATTTTTAGGTACACAATGGGGGTTATTTACTAATCGCTGGACAGTGCAAAATCAGACTCACTTCTGCATAGAAACCAATGAGCTTCCAGGTTTTATTACCAAAGCTTAACTGAACGACCTGAGGTTAGAAGCTCATTGGTTTCTATGCAGAAGTGAGCCTGATTTTGCACTTTCCAGCGATGGCAAATAAACCCCATTGTGTACTTAAAAGTGGCCTTTACTTAAAAATCTCCATAGGCGACGCTTTATTTTGTACAGGTTACCAGTTCTGAGTTACAAAGGAGGTCTGGTGCTAGAATTCTTGCTCTTGCTAAAATGTGCACAGCGATACCTCACATGTGTGGTACGAACACCGTTTACATATGTATGCCAATATGCAGTATGCGTTTGCCTCGCCACGCAAGCATGGGGTAAGGGGCACTTTCATTTTTTATTTTATTTTTATAAAATCACTTTTAGTGCCCTCACAAGAAACATCCCTTGTGATATCAATAAAGCATGACATATCCTCTTTATGAACACACTTGTGGACACACACACACACACGCTTTCCAAAAAAAAAATAATAATAATAATAATAATAATAATACTACAGTAGCTTTTCGACCTTCTGGATCACATGTGTCAAACACAAGGCCCACGGGCCAAATCTGGCCCTCCAGGCCATTTCATGTGGCCCTCACACCTCTCCTGCAGCTTCAGAAGAACTCCAGCCCCCCTCTGGTCCTCCTCCAGACACCTACTTTCTACTTTTAAGCAATGCAACTAGCTTCTTCCCAGCAGCAGCGTAAGGAAATGATGGTGGGGTGACTCTTGACATCTAATATATGGGGAAGGGATGCGCTGGACATCTAATCTTACAGATACAACCGGCCCTTTTGAGGATAATCATAATGCTGATGCGGCCCACAATGAAATGAAGTTTGACACCCCTGATCTAGATCACAGAGGTGATGAGAGACGATCTGGTTTCCTTTCATCTCTGTGGTCAGCCACATGAACAGCCAGATTGTTTGAAGCAAAAAACATTTAGCAGAAATAGAATTACTGGCTGAAAAAAAAAAAAAAAAAAAAAAAAAAAAAAAAAATACTGAATTATGGCCTTGTGGCCGACAGTTGCAGCCATAGCCCACATATTGTGGTCTTGAAGTGGTTAAAGTGGGGGTTCACCCGTACAGAACACTTTTTCCCCTTAGATGGATGCTCGTTTTGTCTAGGGGAATCGGCTAGTTGTTTTAAAATATGACCTGTACTTACCGTTGTAGAGATGCATCTTCTCCGGCGCTTCCGGGTATGGGCTGCGGGACTGGGCGTTCCTATTTTGATTGACAGTCTTCCGAGAGGCTTCCGACGGTCGCATCCATCGCGTCACGATTTTCCGAAAGAAGCCGAACATCGGTGCGCAGGCGCAGTATAGAGCCGCACCGACGTTCGGCTTCTTTCGGCTACTAGTGACGCGATGGATGCGACCATCGGAAGCCTCTCGGAAGACTGTCAATCAAGAAGGAACGCCCGCTCCCGAAGACCCATACCCGGAAGCGACGGAGAAGATGCATCTCGAAAACGGTAAGTACGGATCATATTTTAAAACAACTAGCCGATTCCCCTAGACAAAACGAGCATCCATCTAAGAGGAAAAATTGTTTTATGGGTGAACTCCCGCTTTAATAAGGTTTCTGTGCTTTAATCCACTTTTGGCATTGGTGCAAGACTCTGGGCTACAGCCAAGCCTAGATAAAATGCAGAAATCTGTACATACAAGCAGTGCCCCAGTATGCATTTTCTTCATTTTGGCCTAAATGAAAGTTTGAAATGAACCCAAACTGCTTATTAGGTTATCATTTTGGTGTTCAACATATTAAACAACCAGAGAAATAGGTGACAAGCAAAAAGTACCCTACTGAGTCCCTGTGAAAGAAATGTATATTATATATGAAAGGATACACATAGCACCAATCAGAATGCTGCACACATTGCTGAGGACCGGGGCATGAGGGAACAAAAGAGCAAGGATCAGGAACAACACTGGCATGATTTTTATTGGCACCAAAAATCCAAAGAATATAAGGCGTCGTAGACTAGTGCGCATGGTGAAGACGCAGGTCATGGAAAAAGCCACTGCTGTAAATCCTTGAACGCTTACATCTGCTTGAGGGGTGAAGCCCGTGGCAAGGACAGCCAGATACAGAACTCCAGAACACACAGCAAACAGGGGTGTAAGGAAGAAAAACTTCACTGTACCAACGTTCTCCTCAAAGCCTCCACCAAAATACCAAATGAGCAGGATACTGCAAACCATGGTAGGTAGATCCTCATTGAAATAAATGTATGTGATCAGCCTGTAACCTGAAAACACATTAAAAGGGAAGGTCAAATAGACAACATATAGCATAACAAAGACAAAATGCTTAGAAATTCCAATGTTGTTGAATTGGACATTGCAAAAATAAAAAGGTCCCACTCTTACCAGTCCAGAGATCCAGCGCTGTCCTCAACCCGATCTGTTTTTGCCAATTTTCAGGTCTATGATGCCACCATCTTGGAGTGTGGGAAGCCAGTTGTGACTTCAGAGCTGGCTCCCTACCGCACATGCACAAGTTGTGCTGAACATAGTGAATGGCAACTTAGCCTCCTGCGATGTGTCCCAGGGGCTGCAGGCAGGGGGGGGTGGGGTTGTTGAGGGGAGGCCAAACTTCTGCTCGGATTGCCTAGGCGATCCGGGTGGAAGTGGGAGCGGGTACCTGTCAAAGCTTTGTAACCGATCCCTGGATAAAAAATAATCCAAATATGGTAGAGAAGAGTAGGAGGAAAAGCAGAAACCTCCCTTTTTAGGTGAAAGTCTGCTTTAAATAATTTTGTCCCAAATTTCAGTCCTGGGATGTATTAAATGTTTCTAGTGCACATTCTGAATGCTGCAACAGATTAAAGCAGGGGTTTACCCTAAAAAAAAATTTCAAACATTACATTGAGCTCACCCGACATTGACAGTATGCTGATTTTTTTTTTCCTTTTTTTGCCGCACATACCGTTGTATCGTTATTCCCCCCCCCCCCGGCTTCCGGGTAGTGAATCCCGCGGGAGTGGGCGTTTCTATGCACAGGCTTAGTGATTGACGTATGACAAAAGATTCCCCACGGCGCATACAGCCGTGTCACATTTGCCGAAAGAAGCCGAACGTCGGTGCGCAGGCGCCGTATAGAGCCGACTCGCAGTCTGGCTTCTTTCGGCAACTCGTGACGCGGCCGTATGCGCCGTAGGGAAGCTTTTGTTATCACGTCAATCACTTAGCCTGTGCATAGGAATGCCCACTCCCTCGGGATTCACTACCCGAAAGCCGGCAAAAAAAAAAAAAAAAGAATATCAGCATACTGTCAATGTCGGAAGTGAGCTCAATGTAATGTTAGAATTTTTTTTTAGGGTGAACCCCCGCTTTAATAACTCACCTTGTGTTGAATAAAAGTCATGTGTGGATAATTATTTATAATGTTATTTTGAGCTCAACATAAATATTACGCACTATCCCGATTCCAATGTTTTTACATGTAAATTGTTGAAAAACTTAAAACAGAAAAACGTCAATTTGTTAGTGTCATGAACCTTACGGTATATTTATGTGGGTGGTTACTTGACGTTGTCCAATGCGTAATCTTCGCTCTTCTCAAGGGAAGAAAGAATATGTAAACCAAACATTTCATATTTCTGATATGTGCCTGCTGTACCATGTACTTCCATGAAAAAGTATCCTGTTATCTTTGTACTGCTTCCTTTGTGTTCCTGCCAGTCCCTCCGATTTCCTATCAAAAGCTGGCCAAACTAAGCAGGAGAACACACCATGGTCACCTCTTTAGCAGTGCTTGGAACTCGGCCTGCTCTCTTCGAATGATCCTACTGGTCCTGAACCCCCCCACTGCCTTTTACAGGGAAAATCAGTGTACTGCTGTTTCCCCCCCAGCTCTTAATGCATAATAAATATTATATATAAAAAAAATATATGTTTTGTTTTTATATCTAGTATACACAAATATTTAGGGTTTTATTTCCATTTTTAACCAATTGGGTTGTTTTATACGGTAAGAGCCGGTTCACACTGGGGCGGCACGACTTCGGGGGCGACTTGGCAAGGCGTCCTGAAGACGACTTCAGGGGCGACGTGCAAAATGCAAGTCGCCCCGAGTCGCTCCCAAAGTCGTACAAGAACCTTTTTCTAAGTCGGAGAGACTTGCGTCACTCCTATTAGAACGGTTCTATTGAATAGAACGGGACGCGACTTGTCAGGTGGCTGAGTAGCCTGACGAGTCGCCCCAGCGTGAACCGGCTCTTAGCGTTTACATATTCTTTAAACACCTCCCACCCGCCATATAGTCAGTCAAATGATCCCCTCTCGTTCTGGGATGACATAGGACATCGCCCTAGTGTCCCCGCTCTTGCTTGCCCATGGCGGCGCGATGTATCCCTGGGACATGGTGCGACATCGATCTCAGTAAAGAGCCGATGACGCGGCTCTTTACCCATGTGATCGTCTGTGATTGGACACAGCCAATCACGTCAAAACACACGTAAGTGCCAGTAATCTGCTCTCCTCGCCTCACACTGACAGATCAGCAGCATCTTCTCACAGGGGAGATCTGTACAGGTAGTCAGGGCACTGATCATCAGTGCAGCCCCAACAGTGCCCAGCAGTGATGCCAGTCAGTAACCATCTGTGATGTCAATCTGTGCCTATCAGTGATGCCTGTCAGTGCCTGCTCAGTGCTGCCTACCTTTGCCCATAAGTACCACCTATCAGTGCGGCATATTAGTGCCTCCTCCTCAGTGCCACCTCATCAATGCAGCCTATCAGTGCCGCCTCTCATTAGCGCACATCAGTGAAGGACAAAAACATAAAATAAAGCTCTATTTGTGTGTGAGAGAGAAAAAAAAAATCATATGAATACTGCGTTAAATGACCACGCAATTGTCATTCAAATTGTGACAGTATTGAAAGCTGAAAATTGGCCTGGGCAGGAAGGGAGTGAAAGTGCCCAGTATTGAAGCAGGAAACTATGGTTATGTTTAGTGCCAATGAGATGAACAGAGTTCAAGCAAAGTTAATGAAGAAGTCCAGCCTGAACTTGTTTGGCTGGGCTTCTCCTGTGTGTCACAGGAGTGCAATTTGTTTTGCACTCCTGTGACCCGTTTTAAAGCGGGGGTTCACCCAAAATTCGGACAACTCGGCTGAATGTAATCGGCTGTGTGTTTTTTTTTTTATCCCCGTACATACCGCATTTTCACCGCCGCTTGTACGGGGATAAAAAAAAAAAAAACACAGCCGATTGTCATTCTGACAACTCGGCTGAATGTAATGTTAAAAAAAATGTTTTGGGTGAACCTCCGCTTTAAGCAGAGAGTGGTCTGAAGTTCGCTCTCTGCTGACGTCACTGAAATCAGTGTCATCACGACAAAGTCTGGATCCGCCAGATGCCTGAACTGATGGCCGTCTCAGCCAGCCGCTCCCTTCCCCTCCACAGCTCAGTGCTCCAGTGAGCGTGGAGGAGCAGAGAGGAGAGATGCCGATTGACAGTCGGCAGCTCTCTGCTCAGGGCATGAACTACTTTGAAGTCGCTGCAACTTTAAGTCGCACATATATGAATGGTTATCATTGGGAACGACTGGTCATGCAACTTTGATGTCCAAAATTGCATGACAAGTCGCACAAGTGTGAATGGAGCCTTAGTGTGATCAGTTTTTAATAGGAAAGCAGGACTGTAAGGAACACCAGGGATTTCACACAAAGGAAGCAATATAAAGAACAGGACACTTTCTCACACAAGTACATGGTACACCAGACATATCAGTAATATGAAGTGTTGGGGTAACAAGCGCATTAATACTAGTAAGAAAGTGACTAAAGATCCATACTTCCACCTCCTGCATGCCTATTTATTTTCGGCAACCTGAAGGGGTATTTTAAATGTAAATACTGGGCCAATAACTGCACACCTAGCATTAGGCTCGCGAGTTATAGCACAGCCCTATTCATTTCCCATTTGGTGGCGGCACAGCCTGCCAAACATGATGGGACATAATTATTGCTGAGGCCACAAAGAAAAGCATTATGGAATGTGTACAACCCCATCAGCTTGTGTTGTCTTTGGCATCCGTTCTGACCAGAAATCCTGACACCTACAGTGGTACCTCCAATGACAAGTTCTATACTTTATGCAACACTTGTGAAATAGGGCCATGTGCACACAGGGGATTATGAATTGCAAAACTAAGAATTACTAGCAATCCAAATGCCTTCATGAGGCAACGATATCAATCTTATGTGCGATTCGGAGATGCGTTTCAAATCACTCCCGCTGTCAATCACACCAATTTTTTGCTTACCAGTTCCAAAGGGAAGAGGCAACTTTAGTTAATATTATTTCATTTCAAATATAGTTCAATGGCAGAGGCTAGATTTAGGCTTGCGTCTAAAACACCATGCCTCAGAAAAGTTATTTGGGTTCAGATTGCTTTTTAGAGACAGTTTTAACCCTGTAATTGCCTCACAAATGCACTGCAGCTGCACGGTTTGCGGGGCTTCACTTGAATGGCTTGTGTTCGGTGGGCATAACAGCTGCTGATTGGAACATAAGTGATAGTTTTTGCCGCGGGTGTGAAGTAGAGCATCACAACTGCAGTATGTAAACACCTCTGATAACCTCAAAAACAAAAAAGGGGGGAGAAATACACATCCAAAAGAGTTACCTCTACAAAATGTATTGCGCATGTATAATGCAGCAGAAAATGTAACATGCAAGTAGGGTTGCACCGATACCAATACTAGTATTGGTGCCGATACCGTACTGTACTCAAGCAAATGCTCCAATGCTTGACCCGATACTTGGACACTCAGGAACGATTGGTGCAGCAGTGGGGGTTACAATCACCAATCTCCCTGCGCGGCTTTCAATAAAGCATCGGACAGTCGCTTCTCCTCCTCTACTTCCCGCTGCTTTATTAACCACTTCAGCCCCAAGCCTGTTTTTCAGACTCGGTAAAGTTAAAAAAAAAAATTTTTGCTAGAAAAATTACTTTAGAACCCCCAAACATTATATATTTCTTCTAACACCCTAGAGAATAAAATGGCAGTCAATACTTTTTGCCACACCGTATTTGCGCAGCGGTCTTACAAGCGCACTTTTTTTTTTTTATCTATTTTCTTTATTTAAAAAAAAAAAAAAAAAAAAATTATAATAAAAGACAACAGTAAAGTTAGCCCAATTTTTTTTTAGATTGTGAAAGATAATGTTATGCCGAGTAAATTGATACCCAACATGTCACGCTTCAAAATTGCGCCTGCTCTTGGAATGGCATCAAATTTTTACCCTTCAAAATCTCCATAGGCGACGCTTAAAAAAAATTCTACAGGTTACATGTTTTGAGTTACAGAGGTCTAGGGTTAGAATTATTGCTCTCGCTCTAACGGCGATACCTCATGTGTGGTTTAAACACCGTTTTCATATGCGGGCATTGCTCACGTATGCGTTCGCTTCTGCGCGCAAGCTTGTCAACACAGGGCGCTTTAAAAAATATATATAAAAAATCCTTGCAATAGTAACAATTTCCTTGTAATAGAAAAAAAGCATGACAGGTCAAAAAGATCTTAGATCTCATATTTAGACTAAAATGCAATAATAAAAAAAATGCTATGGTATGGAGACGGGTGGGGGCCATCTTGCCCTCACTCGTATCCATACCCAGCCATGGATAGGACCCGATCGCCTCCGCCGATACCGACGGCTCTGGTAAGCGGAGGACGCGGGAGAGCGGCAGGAGTGGGGCCCTCTCCTGCCGCCGATAACGGTGATCTTGTGGTGAATCTTCTGTAGAAACCACCATTACCAGACCGCCGCCTGAAGAGATGGATACCTCGGTTATGGCAGCATAATCAAGTAGTCTCAGCTTTTCCAGCGTCCTTGTGTCCTCGACCGTCGCATCCCAAAGAGGCTGCGCTACATACCTTGGACATGGTATGTGCTCTGTGGGTGTACCTATCTTCTACGGCTCTGTTCCAGAGGTCAGACTTACTGTTTGTGGCAGTGTCTGGTCTGCAGAAGGGCCTGACGGTCTTGCCGCCCACCATTTCTCGGTGGATCAGGCAGACCGTCATCCAGGCCTACGCCCTTAAGGGGCGGGCGCCTCCTTTTCCTGTCACGGCACATTCTCCCAGGGGGCAATTGATGCTCCCTGGGCTTTCCGACATCAAACGTCTGTCTCACAGGTGTGAGAAGCAGTGACTTGGTTGTCCGTTCATACCTTTTCCAAATTTTACAAGGTTGATGTGAGTGCATCTTCAGATGCTTCCTTTGGCCGCAAGGTTTCGCAGACGGCTGTTTGAGATTGCACCTCCTCCGTTGAGGAGCTCTGCTTGTTTGGGTTGAAGTTAGTTTTTTGATGCTGTTCCCACCCCTTGTTTTTTATGACACTGCTTGGGGACGTCCCACTTGTCAAGATTTAAGGAGCTGTGTCCGTCCATTGATGAAAAGAGAAAATAGGATTTTTTGTACTCGCCGTAAAATCCTTTTCTCTGTCATCCATGGATGGACACAGCACCCACCCCTCCTTTTTAGGTTTGTACTGCTTGTTACGAACTGAGCTGCATGCTGCAGGGTGAGGGGTTATGACCGGAGGGACCGCCCCCTGGGCGGGGCTGTTCAACCCTGTTAAAGTTACATGTTTTAAGATAACCAACATGTCTGCCTAGTCCTTTCCTAATAGTCGGAACATAACCCACTGTGTCCGTCCATTGACGACAGAGAAAAGGATTTTACATTTAAATTTTAAAAGGAGTACAAAAAATCCTATTTTTTAAATCACATGACTAACAATTTGTGTGCATCCAGCGTGCTCCAGAGTACTATGGGCAGGTAAGAACTCATCAGGAACTTATACTCATTTGTGTGCCAATAAAGTGCATTTTATTTATTTTTTTAGCTTAAAGTGGAGTTCCACCCATTTAAAAGTCAGCAGCTTCAAAAAGTGTAGCTGAAGACTTTTAATAATCAGGCAGTTACCTGTCCCACAATCCAGTGATGCGGGTGTACGACGCCCCGCTCCTCTCAGCAGCGCCGGCATTCTAACTGTGGGCGCCCGGCTGTGGCTTCAAAGCTGGGTGCGTGCACGGCAAATGGCCGGGCAATCTTCTGTGACATGTCCCAGGAGGGAGAGGTGAACTTCCTTCTAGCGCCAGGGAAGGAAGATGGGAGCTGGGTGCCTCTAAAAAAGGGTACCCGCTCCCCACCCAAAAAAAAAACGGCATGCCAAAATGTAGCAGGTCAGGGGGTCATCATCACTTAAAGTGAAAGTTCCATTTTTGAGTGGAACTCCGCTTTAAAGTGGAGGTTCACCCAAAAACTCAATTTTTAACATTAGATTGAGGCTCATTTTGGGAAGCAGAATCGGGTGTTTTTTTTAAAAATCGAAGCAGTACATACCGTTTTAGAGAGCGACGTTCTCCGCCACTTCCGGGTATGGGCTGCGGGACTGGGCGTTCCTATTTGATTGACAGGCTTCCGACGGTTGCATACAGCGCGTCACGATTTTCCGAAAGTAGCCGAACGTCGGTGCGCAGGCGCCGTATAGAGCCACACCGACGCTTTAGGCTTCTTTCGGCTACTCGTGACGCGATAGATGCGACCGTCGGAAGGCTGTCAATCAAATAGGAACGCCCAGTCCCGAAGAACATACCCGGAAGCAGCGGAGAAGATCGCTCTCTAAAACGGTAAGTACTGCTTCGTTTTTTAAAAAAACACCCGATTCCCCTTGACAAAATGAGCCTCAATCTAATGTAAAAAAAAAAAATTCGGGTGAACTCTCGCTTTAAAGTGTTACTAAACCCACAACAGTAAAATCAGTCTGTATATGCAGTAAAGCATGCCTGTTATACTCACTGTTGAACCTAAGGGGTTAATTCCCTGCACTGTGTAAAAAGGCTGTTTGATCCAGTTCTTCTCCGATCCTCCCTTTCTTCTAGAGTCCCCAATATATCTCCTGATCGAACAGAGGCTAGGGGGCAAGCTGCACCTGCTCAGTTTAGTGTATATTGCTAGAGGGTTTTTTTTTTCTTGGGAGAGTGCATGTAATCCAGGGTTTGACAAATTTGCTTGGAATCTAGGAGCCAGCTAAAAAAGTTAGGAGCCAGAAAACGCGCCCGCTCACACGCAGAAGCGACCGCATACGTGAGTAGCGCCCACATATGTAAACGGTATTCAAACCACACATGTGAGGTATCGCCGCGATTGGTAGAGCGAGAGCAATAATTCTAGCCCTAGACCTCCTCTGTAACTCAAAACATGCAACCTGTAGATTTTTTTAAACGTCGCCTATGGAGATTTTAAAGGGTAAAAGTTTGTCGCCATTCCACGAGCGGGCGCAATTTTGAAGCGTGACATGTTGGGTATCAATTTACTCGGCGTAACATTATCTTTCACAATATAAAAAAAAAAAAAAAAAACTTTACTGTTGTCTTATTTTTTAATTAAAAAAATAAATTAAAAAAAAGTGTATTTTTCCCCCAAAAAAGTGTGCTTGTAAGACCGCTGCGCAAACACGGTGTGAGAAAGTATTGCAACGACCGCGGCTTTGCGGCCTTAGCTTCCTTCTGTGAAGGCCGCGGCCTCCATTACCGGCGGGCACAGGTCACAATTTCTTGTCGCAATTGCGACCGGATTTTGTTGAGCCCTGATGTAATCAGCACAGGGCCAATCAGTACTGTCCAGACAGGGGTCCTGCATCCTCATAGGACAATCATGGGAGAATGAAAGCTTTAAGCAGACACTGATAGAAGTAACTGCTGATGAGAAAAAGCATTTAGCCATTTAGATTTACTAAAACTATTGCATTTCCATGTTCTGTGGGAGACCAGATATAGTGAATGCAGGCTCCTGGGTCTAGCAACACTTTAAGCCCCTGTTCACACCAGTGCGATTATGTGATTTGAATGTTTCAAATCGCATGACAATTTGCACCCTATTGTTGCCAATGAAACTGTTCAAGTCGCTGCGACTCATGTTGCAGTGACTTTGAAAAAAAGGTTCCTGCACTACCTTTTGCCGATTAAATTGTGACTTGCATAGACTTCTGGTGTATGACGTTGCAAGCCACAATTAAATCGGCAGTGCTAATCGCACTACGTGCAACTTTGAAATCACGCTAAAGCCCCACCGGTGTGAACGGGGGCTAAGGGAAGGGTTAGACCCCTGATTGGGCCTCCAATGGGAAGACTCGTATTGTGTTTATACTGGTGACCACCATCCCCAAAAAAAGAAAGTGGGGGATCCAAAAATTGGACCCAGAACAAGAAGCAAGGTGACACCTGTTCCAATTAGGGCTGTACACTGAAAAGTAATTGCACATGAATGCCTCTGGCAGACAGTTTGTATCTAGGCGTGCACATTATAATTGTTCCTTGTACGATTACATGCAAACAAGCATGGTCGGTGTCAGTGTGGCTGTACATACCACTGATCTGGGCGGTGGGCGGATATAATTAGCCATGTGCACAAGTCCTTACAAGTCAAGTTCCTCTTACTTCCTGCTGGATCTCTGGGACAGGAAATTTCCCTAATTTTACACAAAACTTAGAGAGAAAAAAAAGTTTGTGCAAAACTTTAAAAAGTCCTGTCCTCTTAGCAAGATCAGACTTTTTCTGTTATAGAAAGTCTTGGAGATCACAAGTAGCAAGAGAAAGCAAGTGTTACAAGTCAACAGAGATGATGGAAGGTCAGAGCCCACACTTCTCCATCATTACCTGCCATTGTGTCCAGCACTCCGGCCTCCAGGTCCAGCTTACTGTCCACATTTTCTCCCCTGGCCTTCCTCAGCAGTGTCGGCCCAGAGATCGCTAAAGACAACAGAATGGTGAGGGTGGACCCCGGGCTCAGATTCATTTCTGGCACACAGGACACAAGAACTTTCCTCCACGATGAGCTCGGGGGTCGGTCATCTTCCATTGTCGCAGCTCGTCTATCCGCCCAATGCCTGAGCGGCACTTCCGCGTTCCACATGCGTTCCACGTGTCTCCCAACCTGTGCACAACATTTCCTGCACGTCCGCTCATCCGCATGGTGATGGATGGAGGAGCAGAAACACAAATCAATTGGGCATCCGTATGTGTTCCTGTCCTTTCACAGTGTAATCATACGCCTCTGATGGGGGCCTAAGACTATATGGAAGATCTAATTTGGGTGCTCAACCTGTGGCCCTCCTCCCGCTGTTATAGAACTACAAATCCCATGAGGCTTTGCAAGGCTGACTGTTACAGTTCCAAAGGCAGAGGTATGATGGGACTTGTAGTTCCGCAACAGCTGGCGGGCCACAGGTTGAGCATCCACGAATGGGGCATTATTTACAGCAATGACAATAGGAGCAAAGGCAAACATGAGGAATGAAGCACCTGTCGTCACATGTTCAGTGGTTTTGTTTCGTGTCTCCCCTTATAAAGTAGAGATTACCACCTTTTTAAAGCGGTTGTAAACCCAAAAATCTATATAAAAACCTGCGGGACAAAGCCATTATGAGCTAGTATGACTAGCACACTAGCTTAAAGCGGGGGTTCACCCAAAAAAAAAAAAATTTAACATTACATTCAGCTGTCAGATTGACAGGCTTCCGACCGTCGCATACAGTGCGTCACGAGTTGCCGAAAGAAGCCGAACGTCGGTGCGCAGGCGCCGTATAGAGCCGACTCGCAGTCCGGTGCATTGCCACGAAATGAGATTTGCCATGGGATGAGATGGTCCACCTCCATCACATCCTATTGGCTCACTCCTGTCACGTGACATATTTAAACGTCAAGTATCGACGCTCACATCAGTCTCAGCTAGGCTATCATAGGGAGAGGATCTCCTCTCCCTGTGATAGCTGAAGCTGCACGGACCTGGTACACGGAGCTCACATGGCCTCTGTGGCCTCTGTGGCCCGATTCCGAGAGCGGAATCGGGCCACAGAAGCTCATACATTTACTAGGCTAATAAATGTTCTCCTTTATTACAATGTCAGGCTAATAAATCTTCTCCTTCATTACAATGTCACTTCGGGATCTACAGCGATATCGGGATCCCTCTGCCTCCCGCCAGTGCTAACTACACCCCGCGCCCGCAGCTCTACTCCCCCGTTAAGGCTCAGGGAACGGGGAACAGAAAGTAGAGCATCGGGTGCAGGTAAAGTAGTAGTGCGCAGGCGCAGCACTACGCAAATAGCTCCGTGCAGCTTCAGCTATCACAGGGATGTGATAGCCTAGCTGAGACTGATGTTCACGTCGATACTTGACGTTTAAATATGTCACGTGACAGGAGTGAGCCAATAGGATGTGATGGAGGCGGACCATCTCATCCCATGGCAAATCTCATTTCGTGGCAATGCACCGGCTTCTTTCGGCAACTCGTGACGCGCTGTGTGCGACGGTCGGAAAACTGTCAATCAATTAGGAACGCCCAGTCCCGCAGAAGACATACCCGGTGAAAATACGGTATAAAAAAAAAACAGCCGATTGTCATTATGACAACTCGGCTGAATGTAATGTTAAAAAAAATTGTTTTGGGTGAACCCGACTACCTCATTATGTATTACTTACCATCCTCGTCTCCCCCTCCAGCCACAGACATCTTTCCAGAAGGTTACTTCCGGGTATCGCCGCTCCGGCGCTCTGATTGGCCGGAGTGGTGACGACGTCACTCCGCGCAGGCGCGCGGGAGCCGCCAAGGCCAGCATTATCCATTGACAAAACCGGCATTTTCAGTGCGCCTGCGCCGTTGTCTACGGCGCGCATTCGCCGTAGACAACGGTGCATGCTTTGTGGCAAATATCTCCTAAACCATGTAGGTCAGGGGTCTCAAACTCAAATTACCTGAGGGCCACAAGACAAGTTTTCATATGCCATGAGGGGCCGCATGCAAACTTTCAAACTTCAAAAACAACAGTACTGGTGTCAGCGAACACATTATTAACCCCCAGCACTGGTGTCAGCGAGCGCATTATTACCACCAGCACTGGTGTCAGCGAGCGCATTATTACCACCAGCACTGGTGTAAGTCAGGGTTTGACAAATGTAAACGGTGTTCAAACCACACATGTGAGGTATCGCCGCGATTGGTAGAGTGAGAGCAATAATTCTAGCTCCTCTGTAACTTAAAACATGCAACCTGTAGATTTTTTTAAACGTCGCCTATGAAGATTTTAGAGGGTAAAAAAGTTTGTCGGCATTCCACAAGCGGACACAATTTTGAAGCGTGACATGTTGGGTATGAATTTACTCGGCGTAACATTATCTTTCATAATATTAAAAAAAATGGGGATAACTTTACTGTTGTCTTATTTTTTAATTAAAAAAAGTGTAATTTTTTCCCAAAGAAGTGCGCTTGTAAGACCGCTGCGCAAATACGGCGAAACAGAAAGTATTGCAACGATTACTATTTTATTCTCTAGGGTGTTAGGATAAAAAATATATATAATGTTTGGGGGTTCTAATTAGAGGGAAGAATATGGCAGTGAAAATAGTGTAAAATGACATTAGAATTGCTGTTTAAAGCGGGGGTTCACCCTGTTAAAAAAAAAAAAAATGTTTTTTTTTATTAGACCATTACATTCGGCATCGTAGCGCGAGCTACGGTATGCCGGTCTTACATTTTTTATCCCCGTACTCACTGTGCTATGGCTCATTGAAGATTCCGGGGAATGGGCGTTCCTATGGTGAGAGAAGGTGATTGACGGCCGGCCCTGGCACGTCACGCTTCTCCGGAAATAGCCGAAATAGGCTTGGCTATTCACAGCGCCTGCGCATAGCCTGTGAGTACGGGGATTAAAAATTTAAGACCGGCATACCGTAGCTCGCGCTACGATGCCGAATGTAATGGTCTAATGATGTGAAGGAGGGTGAACCACCGCTTTAACTTGTAATGCTTAACTTGTAATACCAACGGCTCACCACCAGATGGGGCCAGCTCAAAAAAAAAAAAAAATTTTTTTTTTGCTCCCCTCACTTCCACCCTGCCTGGGGGCCATTTATAACTGGTCCGCGGGCCGCAAATGGCCCGCGGGCCGGTACTTTGAGACCACTGATGTAGGTTAAGGAGATATTGCAAACACCCACAGGTAAGCCTTAATCTAGGCTTTCCTGTAGGTAAAAGATGTCAGAGTGGGTTTACAACCACTTTAATGCACTTGCAAGCAAGGAAAAAAAATATATAGATATTATTGCTTCAAACTTTGATCACTATAACTTCAGGATCCATCCTGATCCTATCACAGACCTTTGCAGCTCAAACTAATGTACATGTACCCTTCCTACAGTGTGTACACCCTGCCAAATCACAGCGCACATTTTTCGCACCTCCCAGCTTTTGAAGATGAGAATGGCTGCCTGCGATGAAAAGTGGGTGTGGTTAAATTACAGTGGCTGGGAGGGGACAATCTGGCCTTGACCGCTACCACCTTTAGTTGCAGAGGTAGCGCCTGGGGATGTACACATGCTGCGGCCGCGATGCTTTGCTTCACATCGGAGGTATCAGTTATACCCCCTGTCCAACGCAGCCCATTCAAGTGAATGGCGCGGCTCTGCAACTGCCTACAACACCTCATTACAGCCTGTCAAATGTTCTCTGAAGAGCAATCTGAATGCTGATAACTCTTCAGAGACCAAAGTGTAAGCAAACCCTTAAATATATTTTTAGATAATTTTAAATGTATTGTTTAACTTTGTTTTCAGTTTTTTAGAATTATATATTGATTTTACATTTTTAATGTCCCTGTTGGGGGGCTTTGATGAAATATCAGGGTCTAAACAGATCCCTGATGTCTCACTTTTGAGACAAAGATTCTTCAGTTTCTTTTTCCTGCTGCCTCGGCTACACTGGACAGTGAATGAATGGAAATATCTCTGTGCTGGGAGGGTTCCCGTTCATTCACAAACTGAAGCATAGTAAATACAGTTTACTATGCTTCTGTTATGATTGAACACAGGAACAATCAGTATCAATCGTTCCCTGTGTTAATTCAGGGAAGGAAACTGGCTAATAAATATGACATATTTACTGGCCCCTCCCCTCTCCATTCTGATCCCAAATCTTCTTGTGCCCTGAAGCAGCTGCAGCAAACAGGGGAGTGAGGAGGAAAGTTTACAGTGCTGCAGGGAAGAGGGGCATACAGGGGGATCGGAGTGGCGGGGGAGGTGTAAATTAGAGTGGCAGAGAGGCACTGGATGTGGACATTGTAGATGCCACTGCAGCACAGCCAGCAGGAGGGAGAGAAGGAGAAACCAGCTGCACTGTAGGGGGATCTGGGAAGGGGGACTAGTGGAGCACAGTGCTGGCACTCGTTCTGGCACTGGGCTCTGAGATTTAGCTTGGATCTGCAAGATTACATGCTTTCAATGAAATCTCAGGCCGGTCCCGCCCATTCTGTGACAGTTGGTAGGTATGCATATTTAATCTGGTTACATGTGGTAATGTATACACTAGCAGTGCCACTGCAACAGATTATCTGAGTTTCCATTATTTCCTATGGGAAAACTTGCTTTGATATATGAGCGCTTTGGATTACAAGCATTCTTCTGGAACAAATTATGCTCAGAATCCAAGGTACCACTGTACTTGGAAAGAAAATCATCACAAAACATGAATCTGCAGCTTTTTAATTGTTATGCAGAAAAGAAAGGAAGCCACTCTCCAATAAAGAGGAACTTTACCCATAACAACTTCAAAATAATGTTCTTTAGCAAGAAACATGCATACCACATTAATAATTCTGCTACCAAAATGAGTGTGTGCTATAAATTGCCTCCAGCATTGTTCCTGTTTCTTCTTCCTGGAGGCCGCCATTTTGTTGTAGCCCAGAACCCCTCACCAGCAGGAAATCATAAAGTGGAACTAAACCCATCAATTTAACAGTTTTAAAAAACAGTTACATTTCTGGAATGCCGGGATTGCCAACGGTCACATTTTCTTGTGTCCTCAACCAAACTGTCAAACCATTCAATGGCTGGTGTCATAATTGATCACATGTGCAACACCCATGGCAGTTGCAGATCAAACAGAAGCAGCTTCCTTGGCTGTAAAGGATAGGAGGGTTTAATTTTGCTTTAAGGCTGTCAGCAGATCGGCTTCTATAAATGAGTGCCTATAAACAGAGAGCAACTGAGCATGTGCAGAGTGAGACATTGTATGACTGGATTTTAAACAGTATTTTAATGTTATTCATAGCTATACCTGCAAAAGGGGCCAGCCTGAAGTCATCTAGCTGGACTTCATTTTCTGACTAAAGTTCCACTTTAATAACCTTGACAAATCCATCTATCCCCCAAGCCACTTATGCCCTGTATACACAATAGGATCTGCCGTCCAAAAAATTTGGATGTGAGCTTTTGGTCGGATATTCCGACCGCGTGTATGCTCCATCCAACATTTTCTGTCAGAATTTCCGCCAGCAAAAGATTGACAGCAGGTTCTCTATTTTTCCGACGGAAACAGTTCTTGTCAGAAATTCCACTCGTCTGTATGCAATTCCGACGTGCAAAAAAACATGCATGCACAAAATCAAGCAGAAGAGACAAACTTCATTGAACTTCATTGATCTCGGCTCGTCATATGTCTTGTACGTCACCGCGTTCTTGACAGTCGGAATTTCAGACAAGATTTGTGTGACCGTGTGTATGCAAAACAAGTTTGAGCCAACATTCCGTCAGAAAAAAATCCACGGTTTTCTTGTCGGAATTTCCGATTGTTTGTACGGAATTTCATTCTATCCAGAGCTTATTCATAGAGTCTCTATGAATAAACGCTGGGTGAAGTGAAATGTGGGCTTGTTGGTTGGTGGATCGGCATGTGAATGGAAAACTACAATTAACCGATTAACGACCGGCTCACAAACGTATACGTTTATAAATATATACGTATATTTACGTCATTTTGAAATCCGCGTTGAGAGCTCCGTGACAATGCCCGCGGGACCTGCGGACTCAATGTTTGCCGGTGTCCCGCGATCAGGTCACGGAGCTCTCAACGCGGATTTCAAAATTACGTAAATATACAGCCCCTCCCCTCCGGGAAACTGATAGGCAGATCACCCATCCCAGGATTGGATGGGTGATCTGTCTATCAAAGTTTCCCGGACAAGAGGGGAGGGGCTGTATAAGACGCGCACTGCGGGGAACACAGCTATTGAATTGAAAGCTGTAATGTTCCCCGCGGTTTGAACCATTCGGCGGCAGCTCCTCCTCTCCTACCCAGCACAGGTAGGATGCGGGGGGAAACGTGTCCTTATTTTCACAGGTTCCAGGAAGGAATTCAGCAGGACCGTCAGCATCGCATGTTTCCAGGCTGGATCAGCTGGGTACGGCGATGGCAGATAACAGACAGGTCGGGAAGACAAGTCAAGCTGCAGCTGCTACAAGTGCTCCTACAGCACCTGCTGGTGAGTCATCAGAAGGCAGCTTAATTTCACAATTATTGCTGAAAATTGATAAACTGACTGAATCTTTAAAACCTGCAATAGTACCTACAATTTCACCTGCAAATGTTTGGCTGAAGAACAGTGATTTGTCTGCAAACATTTGTGAGGTTAGGGATAAAATTCAAGCTGACATACCTGGTAACTGTTATAAGGAGGTTTTACCATGCAAAATTTCTCCTTTGGGATTTCACCTAGCCATCAATGTTAAAGAAAAAATTTGGAACAATGACTTCATTGATTTGATGTCTTTGCTTCCTAATGCTAAAGATTTCTCAGTTAGGAGTGATAAGAAGTTAGATGAAGAGGATAGGCGGCGAGTGGCGCCTAGATCTTTTCATAATTGGCTACAAGCCTTTTGTATTTTTTCTGCAGTGTTAGGTGAAAAATTTCCGGAAAAATGTAGTGGACTCTTCCAACATTTAGAACATATATTGGAAGCATACAGAAATTTCGGAGGTTTCGGTTGGTATAATTATGACGAGTCTTTCCGTCAAAAGCTGGCAGTTTACAAAAATCTTAAATGGGGTATGAAGGACGTGGGGTTGTGGTTAAACCTCATAGTTCCGCAAAAGCCAGTTTTTAACAAAAGCCAACCTAATGTCACTCAAAATAATGCTTCTTCAATGTATAAAAAAGGAATATGCTATGCTTTTAACCAGTCACAATGCCGCTGGGCGGCATCGTGCAGGTACAAGCATGAATGTTCTTTTTGTTTCGGGCCACACCCGGTAGTAAAGTGTTTTAAAAGAAATTTCCAGCAAAAAGACAATCCCAAAAGCGCGAACTCCAGTGAAGCTGGAAAAAATGTTACCATGGCTTCTACTCTACCCCGACAAGGAGAGAGCGGAAACTTTAATTAATGTTTTTTCCATAGGTTTTAAACTACCTACTTTTTTAGGAACAGGTTGTGAGTCAGTGAACAATTTAAAATCGGTTATGCAGAATAGACAGGTTGTGAGGGAGAAATTGTTGAAGGAATTAACGGCTGGGCGTATCGCCGGTCCGTTTGTTTCCCCTCCATTTAAAGATTTCAGCATATCCCCTTTGGGTCTCATTCCTAAGAAAGAACCTAATTTGTTCAGGTTAATTCATCATCTCTCGTATCCTAAGGGTAAAATGTTGAATGATGAGATTGATCCAGCTGCAGCTTCGGTGTTCTATGCCACCTTTGATGACGCTGTGATTCTTATAAAAAGATGCGGGATTGGTGCGTTGCTAGCAAAATCCGATATTCAATCAGCTTTTAGGTTGTTACCCATTGCTCCGGAATCATTTAGCTCCCTGGGTTTTTGTTTTGAAAAAATGTTTTTCTATTATATGTGCCTCCCAATGGGTTGTTCACTGTCTTGCCATTATTTTGAGTTATTCGCATCTTTCCTGCAGTGGGTAATTATTTTTGAACCAGGTAGTAATGGAATTATCCACTACCTTGATGATTTCTTATTTATAGGCCCTCCTGACTCTCCCATTTGTGAGTTAGTATTGAACCTTTTCCTAGTGATGGCTGAATACTTTGGTATTCCAATTGCAAAAGAAAAGACTTTCTCGCCAGTGACAATGTTAGATTTTTTGGGTATAAGTATTGATACTAATCTATTTTAGTTCAAGCTGCCGGAAGATAAGATCGTTCGTATGCAGCTTACGATATGTTGTCTGGTACGAAGTAGGCATGTGCAATTTTTTAAGTTACGAATACGTTTTCCGTCATTTTTCGTTATTTTAGTTGATTCGTTAACATACGAATGAACGAATGGTTTAGCGCAATTAATAACGAATAACGATATTTTCAAAATAACGAATATGGAAAACAACGAAGATACGAAAGAAGAAAGAAACGAAAACATAGAAACAACGAAAATACCGAACCCAAAAAAAAAAAATAATTACGAAAAACAAAATGAACGAAAATGCAAACTTACTAATATTCGAAGACCGAAAAGAAAACGAAATGCCGAACAAAGACTAAAAAACGAAAATCAAAACTAACGAAAAATAAATTACGGATCTTCGGAAAACTGAAATGAAAACAACGAAAATACAAAATAATGTAAATTAGCTTTCGTTAGTACTGAAATATTTCTGACCAATAGCCACTGAGCGCTGTCCCTTTCCTCTGAAGAGGTTTGTTCCTTCCCCCAATGAGCTTCTTTCTCATTACCTCCTGGCTCATTGTGTCTTTTTCTGTGTTAGACTGCAGTGCATCTACTTTCTAGATTTGTATTTGTAATATCTGACATATTTTAGTTTTCTTCTACGTCAGACTTCATTCTAGACAGGGTGTGTGTGCTAACTAAGACAGTCAAGTCAATCACAGTAAAATCCGAATTACAAAATTACGACGAGTAGTGTGTCGAATAAACGTAAAATGTATTCTAACAGAATTACGAATGCAATAAAATCTACAAAAGTACGTTTTTACAATCAAAGGAAATTAGACATGAAAATACGAATGATCATAAAGCAACGAAAATATATTTCTTTACGAAAATACGAATGCGGCATGATGGAAAATATAATATAAATACGAATAACAAAACAACGAAAATTAAACTAACGTAAAAACGAAGGAACGAATAAAATCATTTTAAAAATACGAACGCGGCAGAATACAAAATATAACGAAAATACGAATCTCGATTCAACGAAAAATAAACTAACAGAAAAAAACAGAAAACGGAAAAAAGAGTGTTACGAAAATACTAAAGAGTACGAATACGATAACTAACGTCTTACGAAATTACGACTCGTTACGAATCACGATAAACGAACAGAAACGAAACAGAAATAAACGAAAATTTTTGCTGTGCACATGTCTAGTACGAAGGAGGAAGGTGATTTTAAAGGAGCTGCAATCGCTTCTCGGTCAATTAGCGTTTGCATCCAGGGTCATGCCTGTTGGCAGAATATTTTCTAGGAGATTGGCGTTGGCAACAGCTGGTTTGAAATCACCTTTTTCTCACATACGCCTTACCACAGAATTAAAAGATGACCTGTTAGTCTGGTCCCAGTTTTTGGAGGACTATAATGGTCGTACAATGTTTCAGGAAGAATTCATTTTTGCGGCGGACATGCATTTGTACACGGACGCGGCGGGATCTTTGGGTTTTGCGGCGATATGGAAAACACATTGGTGTTGCGGATCTTGGCCACCTTTTTGGGTACAGTGTAGAGCAACAAAAAATATTGTTTTGTTAGAACTCTTTCTTATAATAGTGGCTTTTGAATTGTGGGGAAGCAGCTTTGCTAACAAAAGAATATTAATACACTCAGACAATAAAGGAGTTTTATTTGCAATAAACTGCTTGTCCTCAAAATCTGAACAGGTGATAAAGCTGCTACGGTATTTTGTCCTGCTGTGTCTAAAATTCAATATTTGGGTGAAAGTGAAACATGTGCCTGGTAAGGAAAACACAGTGGCTGACTCGTTATCTCGTTTTCAGATGACTCGGTTCAGGCTGCTTTTTCTGGAAGCGGATTTGGTAGGTTTCAAATGCCCAAGCCACCTATGGGAGTTGATTTAACGCCAGTGTTAGAATCTATTAAACAGTCGGTACTTCCTAGAACATCGAGTATTCGATTGCATGGAAGAAGTGATTATTGTTTAATGATAATTTGGGTTGTTCAGGTTTGTTACCTACAGAGAACACAGTATTAGCTTTTCTGAGTTCACTAATGGAGAGAGATTTTTCTTTCACTCATATTAATAAAACGTTGGTGGGTGTTTCTTTCTTCTTCAAAATGAATAAATTACCAGTGTGTAATAGCTTTTTCTCTGTACGTCAGGCTTTGAAGGGCTACAAAAAAATGACTTATCGGCCAGATATTCGCAGACCAATCTCTATCGACATTTTGAAAAGAATTTGCGCAGCTACTTTTTCAGACGGCTTTTATTTTGATTTTCTTCGCGGCTCTGCGAATATCTGAGCTAGTCCCTGCTAATAAGCAGGGTATAACTGGTCTAAAGCTTGGGGATGTGACAATAGACAAGGATAAAGTGCAAATTTTCATTAGCAGATCAAAAACTGACGTTCAAGGTAAAGGTCATTGGCTCACTTTAAATGCCTGCGGCGACCCTATTGTTTGCCCTTTATTAAGTTTATCCAAATATCTGAGTGCTAGGCCTCAGTGTGCTGGAAATTTTTTAGTACATCTAAATCACTTGCCTTTAACAAAATTGAAATTTTCAGCGATATTGCATAAATGCATATCTTGTATTGGTCTTTCACATTTAAAATTCTCTTCTCACTCCTTCAGAATTGGTGCCGCAACAGAGGCAGCTAGAATGGGCCTTGACAATGCTGTAATTAAAAGTTTGGGTAGGTGGGAATCCAGTAGATTTAATTTGTATGTTCGCCCTAATTTATCTGTTTAATTTCTCAGGTCGCAAGAGAGTTATTTGGATATTTGGACACTCGTTTGTGCACTGGGCTCATAAAAGGGCCTGTCAGAGATGTTATACTGCTAACTTATCTTTTTCTCCTGAATGGTGTCAAATTTGGTGGAAAGGTATCAGTGGTTTACAGTGGAACAATCTTTCATTGCATTTGTTCAAGTTGGCAGAATGTTGGCCTTCTCCCGATGTTATAATTATACATGGGGGTGGCAATGATGTGGGCAAACAATCCACATTGGAACTGATGTTTATGGTTAAAAGTGATTTCCATTTAATACAAAGGTTGTTTCCTAAGGCGAGATACATTTTTTCTGAAATAGTACCTAGGTTGGTTTGGTTGTCCTCCGGTAAGTCAAAAAGTCTGGAAAAAATAAGACGAAGAGTTAATCATTCCATGGAAAAATGTATGCCCAGTCTGGGAGGTTTTTCTTTTAGACATATGGAGTTGGAGGGGGGTTTTCCAGGCTTATATAGACAAGACGGTGTCCACTTGTCTGATGTGGGCCTGGACATTTTTAATTCAGATATCCAAACCATGATTGAGAAGGCCGCGGTGTTGGGGTAGCCTTTTTTGTTTTTCAAACAAAATAGGCTATTTGGGGACTTTTGTTTAATATTTTATTTATGGTACTCGCTCGAGTGCTAAGACTGAGTGAGATTTGGAAATATTTGGAAAATAATTTAAGTTTTAAATATTTATTTATTGATGGAATTTAATAAAGATACATTTTTATTTTATATTACAATGTTTGTATTATATTTATACCAATAAAGGTGCCGCGGCCATTTTATCACCATCTTTGATGGTCTTGGTTTGGTATTATTATTTATTAGTTAAGAATTGGTATAGCCTACATTCCCATGAGCAAGGGGGCATTATTAGTGCCCACAGCATGGGATTGTGGCTATCCCAGTATTATTGAAAAGCATTTAAGGGGTTAACATGAGGTTTAAGGAATGAGAAGAAGTTTGGGCGGGAAAGTCACGTTTTTTGAGCAGGGAAACGTGTTTTTTTTTGTAGTTTTTTTTTTTTTGTAAAATCTTTATTTGTGGACGGCATGATAATACATTACAACTTAGTTGTCAAAGGCATCATACATCAAACAATAAGCCATCCATTTTTGTCATTTCTTTTCAACATAACAGAGAAAAAGACAGGGGATGCACATATTCCCACCGGGGCTTAGTAGCCGTACTAACATCACAAAGGGAGGCTGGAGAATCGGGTGGCGGACCGAGGACAGGGCCCACCTCCCCCATACAGTACACCTACGTTGAGATTTAAGATACAGAGGTGGCACACCATCCTCCAGGTATTAAAAGGGGTTTTCCGGAACCTTAAGGGCCCCAAGGAGGGGCCGGGAGCCGAAGGCCGACCCAACCAGTCCGACGGACAAAAGAAAAACGAAACCAATTGCACTGTGCAAGGTATAGGGGGAAGCCGGCCGGGCACGCACGAAGGAAGGGGGGCCTCCAAGGACCTCCAACTTACCTTCCTCCCCGCGGTAACCCCCACCGACCCCCTCAGCAATCGACAGATCCGCCCCGGGGCGGCAAAAAAAGGGCCTCACCACAGAAGAGGCCAGGCTGCCCCCCCGGGAGCCGGCTGCCGAGTCCGTCCGACCAGTCAGGGCCCCCAGCACCCACCCCCCCAGCGCACCAGCCACCAGGACCCCCAGTGCCACCACAACGCCCTTAGGCCCCTAGGGGGAGAGCAAAGAGAAAGGGGAAGTGGGGGAGGAAAGGGAAGGAACAAGAGGAAAAGATAGGGAGAGAAAAAAGGGATAGAGAAGGGTTAGAATCAGAAGGAACGTACCTGAGACCAGACATCCAGCTCCGCCCCCGCGCCACACGCCACCACCAACTCACAATGATAGCGACTAAAAGAGGACGACACTCAAGAAATTCAGAGCAGCTCAGCCAAGGGTAGAGCTGCAGGTTATTGGGCCCGAGGTCTTTGCTTAACCACTTCCATACCAGGTACTTACGCAGCTTCCCGCCCAAGCCAATTTTCAGCTTTCAGCACTGTCGCACTTTGAATGGCAATTGCGCGGTCATGCTACACTGTACCCAAACAAAATTGGCGTCCTTTTTTCCCCACAAATAGAGCTTTCTTTTGGTGGTATTTGATCACCTCTGCGATTTTTTTTTTTTGCGCAACAACTAAAAAAAGGCTGAAAATTTGGAAAAAAAATTACGTTTTTATTTTTTTCTGTTAATTTTTTTGTAAATAAGTTTTCTCTTTCAATTACGGGCACTGATATGGCGGCACTAATGGGCACCAATGAGATGGCACTGATGGACATCGATGAGGTAGTACTGACGGGCACAGATGAGGTGGCACTGATTGGCGGCGCTGGTATGCGACACTGATGGGCACACATAGGCGGCACTGATGGGCACACATAGGCGGCACTGATGGGCACACATAGGCGGCACTGATGGGCACACATAGGCGGCACTGATGGGCACACATAGGCGGCACTGATGGGCACTCATGGGCGGCACTGGGCACTCATAGGCGGCACAGATGGGCACTCATGGGCGGCACTGATGGATACTTATGGGTGGCACAGATGGGCACTGCTAGGTGGGCACTGGGCATGGATGGGCACTGTGGGGTGGCACTGATGGACACTGGGGTGGCGCTGATGGACACTGGGGTGGCGCTGATGGACACTGGGGTGGCAGCACTGATTGTTGCCAGTCAGTGCCCATTTGTGGGCACTGACTGGCATCTTTTTTCTTTATGTTTTTTTTTTATTTTTTTTTTAGACTTTTTTTTATTTTTTTGGCTTTTTTATTTTTTTTGCCCACCCTGGTGCTCCAGGGTGGGCATCCCTGGTGGTCCAGTGTGGCGATCCGAGGGGGGGCTGCGCTGATAAACAATCAGCGCTAACCCCCCCTGTCAGGAGAGCCGCCGATCGGCTATCCTCTACTCGCGTCTGTCAGACGCGAGTGAGGAAGAGCCATCGGCGGCTCTTCCTGTTTACATCGTGATCAGCCGTGGTTGGACACGGCTGATCACGTGGTAAAGAGTCTCCGCCGGAGGCTCTTTACCGAGATCGGAGATGCAGGGTGTCAGACTGACACCCCGCATCACCGATCGCCGCGATGCGCGCCCCCACGGGCGCGCGCGGCATGAAATCCTGCAGGACGTTCTAGAACGTCCTGTCAGGATTTCATAACCACTTCCCGGACGTAAATCGGCCATAGGCCGGGCGGGAAGTGGTTAAGGGAGGGGTCTGCTAACTCCAACAATGCCACATCTAAGCTAGATGACACAAGTCTCGAGTCCAAGAAGTACTCCGTCCAGGCCGACCAGGTGCTAGAGTAGCGCTCCCGCGTATTCCTACAAGTGGCAATCCAGTCCTCTGCCTCCCGTATCTCATCTACTCTACGAATACATTCCTCCCTGCTAGGAACCTGTGGGCGCTTCCAATATATTGGAAGTAGCCGTTTTGCTGCATTCAGGAGATGAGGCAGTAGACTGCGCTTATATTGGCTCGTCGGCATGGGAGGAATGTGCAACAGAAAGTGGGTCGGGGAGAAAGGGACGTCCAGGTCTAGTATATCCTTAATCTGGGATTGTACATCTAACCAGAAAGGTCTGATCACCGGGCAGTCCCACCAAATATGCAAGAGCGTGCCCCTGTGGCCGCAGCCCCTCCAGCACCTGTCAGACACCGAAGGGTAGATTCTAGCTAAGTCCGCAGGTACACGGTACCAACGCGACAGCAATTTATAATTTGTTTCTTGGGTCTTGGAGTCAATTGAGCTAGATCGGGTGAATTGGTACAGTTGCGTCAGCTGGCTGGGGGTAAAAGTTGTTTCTAAGTCTCGTTCCCATGTCTGGACAAAAGCGGGCTTCCGCGTGGGGGTCGCAAGGCTAAGTAAGCGGTAAAGTTCAGAGATCATATGTGGGATCGGTTCCTCTTCAATAAAGAGGCGTTCAAAGGCTTTAAGCGTGGAAGTGTCCCTGATCGAGTCCCCGTGGGTCTCAAAAAAGTGATGAAGCTGTCGATAGCGCCAAAAGTCCATGGGAAAGGACCCATACCGTCCTCTAAGCGTCTCTAAGGTCAAAAGCTTACCATCTCGTAGCAATTTACCACAGCTAGCATTACTATCGTCCACCCACGGCCCGAAAAAACCCACCTGTTCTCCCGGTGCGAACCACAGGAAACCACCCAGCGGGGCTAAAGAGGACACAGGGGGGGCCAACGCCAGCCGAGCATTGAGCCGATCCCAGATCCTCAAGGTCTGGACCGTCAGCGGGGAAACAGAGTCCGACAGTCCTCTATCCCCCCGGGATAGCCAAGGGGCATAGGAAAGGTTCCTACCCGCCATACATTTCTCCATGGAGACCCAGATCTTAGAGGTAGTGTGGAAGCGCCAATTAAGTATCCTCTGTAGGATAATCGCCCTGTGATATCTCTGAATATCGGGGAGACCCAGTCCCCCTGCCTCTCTCGGGCGCGTAAGCAACCGAAGTGCGATCCTCGGCCTCCGGTCGTTCCAAATAAATTTAGAGATCAGAGTGGACACTTGGGTAAAGAAAGCCCTAGGAAGGGACATGGGCAGCATCTGCATATAAAACAGGATGCGAGGCAAGATATTCATCTTCACTACAGCCAACCTCCCCAGCCAGGTAAAGGCCGTCTTAGTCCAATTGGCCAGGTCCTTTTTCACTGTGGCTAGCAAGGGGGGGAAGTTGGCTGCATAGAGGGTATCGTACCTATCCGTCAGCCGGACACCTAAATATTTCAGAGAGGATTTTGCCCAGGTAAATGGGAAAGCCGTCTGTAACCGGTCAGCTAGTGCGGGTGACATCTGTATAGGGAGTATTTCGGACTTCGAGTAATTAATTTTAAAATTTGAAAGTGTTCCAAAATGGTTAAGTTCCCGTAGCAAATTTGGCAACGAGATCAGGGGCTCCGTCAAGTGGAACAACACATCATCAGCGTATGCCGAAAGCTTGTGTTCAGTGTGGCCCACCATCAGTCCTTTAATGTCAATATTTGCCCGGACGGTGCGTAAGAAAGGCTCGAGTACCAGGGCAAACAAGATGGGCGACAGCGGACACCCCTGCCTCGTGCCATTTCTGATCGGGAATCTGTGGGAAAGGAATCCATTAACCTTTACCTGGCCACTTGGGTCTGAGTACAGCGCCATAATCCAGGTCAGCATATGTGCACGGAGGCCCATGGTTTCAAGCACGGCCTGGAGATAGCTCCAGTCCACCCGATCGAAGGCCTTCTCCGCGTCTGTAGAGAGGATAAGATACGGGGAGGAGTCAGTCGAGGTACGTGCCCAGTGAATGAGCTGAATTGCTCTGACAGAGTTGTCCCGGGCCTCCCGGCCCGCGACAAACCCCGTCTGGTCAGGGTGGACAATTAACGGGATCAGGTGTTTGAGTCTGGTGGCGAGAATTTTTGCTAGGATTTTTACATCCACATTCAGGAGGGATATGGGTCTGTAACTTTGGGGCTGGGTCGGGTCTTTCCCATCTTTGGGAATAACTGAGATATGAGCTAACAACGCCTCACTAGGAATGGCGCTGCCTTCTGCTATGGAGTTGAAATAGGCACACATCGACCCAGATAGCAGAGGCAGGAACTGACTATAGTAAGCTTTAGTGAATCCGTCAGGGCCGGGGCTCTTGCCATTGGGCAGCGACTTCACCGTGGCCTCTATCTCCGCGGGGGTGATCGGGGATTCTAATTGGGTGGCCTGTTCGTCTGTCAGCGAGGGAAGACCAGACGCCTTCAGGTAGTCATGTATGTCAGTGAGTCTCGAGTCATTACCCCCGGTGGGGCGCGTCGAGCCTAAGTCATACAGGTTAGCATAATAATCTCGGAACCCAGAGGCTATTTGGGAGGACCTGACCGCCAGTGACCCAGAGGGCAGGCAGAGCTTGTGTATCAACATTTGTGCACGCTTCTTCCTGAGTGCCCTGGCGAGCATACGGCCACATTTATTACCGTGCTCATAGTATTTATGCGACATATAGCGCAGCTGCCTACGCTGCTGGCGGTCTAGAAGTCGCAAAAATAGTTCCCTCAGATCAGTCAACTCCCGCAGAGCCTCCGGGCCACCGGTATGCTTATGCCGAAGTTCAGCCGTTTGAAGAGCCTGCAGCACCCTGTTGAAGTCTGCCTGACGGGCTTTCTTCAGTCTAGATCCCTGGGAGATCAGTTCACCCCTCACTACCGCCTTGTGGCCCTCCCACACAATGCCCTTACTCATGCCCTCCGTGGTGTTTTCCCGAAAATAATGGGTCAAAACTTCCTTCACTCCCGAGACAGCTACCTCGTCGTCCAGTAGGGATTCGTTTAGCCGCCACGACCAGGCCCGACGGGCATCTGGCCGTAGGGCCAACGTGGCTGACACAGGGGCATGGTCTGATATAGTAAGGTTCCCGATAGACGCAGCCTGCAATACCTCCAGAGCTAGGTGGTCTACACAGATGAGGTCTATACGGGTGTAGACGTCGTGGACCTTCGAGTAGTAACTGTAGTCTCTGTCAGCCGGGTGCAGAACACGCCAGCTATCAACCAGTCGGTGAGACTGAAGGGAACGACGGAAGTGTCTAAGGAAAGCGTGCGAATGGGAGGGCCGGTTGCGGGAGGTGTCCAACTGTGGATCGGGGCTAACGTTAAAGTCACCACCCAGGACCAAGGCCCCTTCTCTAAAGTCCGCCAGGGCGTCCAGTGTGCTGTCGAGGAATGAGAGTTGACCCGAATTAGGGGCATAGATCGTGGCGACGGTGAGTGTCTGGCCCAAAACCGATCCCTTTAAAAAAACATATCTTCCCAGGGTGTCTAACTTGCTGTCAGTAACTTGGAAGGGGCAAGATTTGTGTATGGCAATGGCCGTGCCCTTAGACTTGGCATCCGGGGAGTTACTCAGGAACCATTGGCTGTACAAGTGAGTCGGGAGCTTGGGCGGTGACTGGGGCGTAAAATGTGTTTCCTGCAGAAGGACCACCTGCGCCCCAGACCTCTTCAGCTCCCACCACAATTTACTACGTTTACACGGGGAGCAAAGACCTCGGACATTATATGAAATTACCTTAAGTGACGCCATCGGAAGATCTGGTCGTGGAGAGGTGTTTAATCACTGGGGCGGGCGCAGCGCGGAGGACGGAGCCAGAGGCCGTTCCTGTGAGAAAAGAGCAAGCAAAAGAGAAAGAATAGAAAGATAAAAAAGAGAGACAGCAGTTATCAGAGAAACAAATACACAGAACATACGCTTGCAGGGGGGTAAAAAACCCCTGCCAAAACAACAAGGGGATGAGTCCCGGGTTCAACCCTCCAAGGGAGGGGTCTCCGGGGGGCCATTCCCATTTCCAAATAGGAAAATATACCTAATAAGGTACGGCCTACGGGGGGAACGTGGACCTACACGAGAGGGCAGGGTGCAAGGGTCAGTCCCCGCACACCACCGCTTTGCTAACATAGAACATTCAATTAGGAGAGGCAATCCGCTCAGTAAAATGCGATTATAAAAAGAAAAAACCATATAAAGAAAAACAATGAGTCAGGGTTAAACTAACACCGTGAGAACACACGGACTCGGATGCCAGGGGAATCATCTGACGGGACAGGGCCCGATCAGGACCAGTCTCCAGGGTCGGGGATAGGGAGTCCAGGACCGACACTCGGCATCAACAGTGGCCCCATACCCTACTGCAGGCTTACCAAGGCGCACTGCGCCGCTATGACTGAGGCTTCCCACCCACAACCAGACATCCCCGCAAAGTCCAGACATAAAAATGGGGGGCTCACAGGTAGCAGTTAGTGAGGGCAAGGGGGGAGTGCAAATAGCCACTAAAGAGTAGCAGAAAGGGGCATATAGTGTCAGACCCATCAATGCCCCGGGGAGTCCGGACCCCCAAGTGGGTTAGCAGAGGGGCGTCTACGGTCGCGCCTGCGGCTCCTGCGGTTGACCGACATCCAGGGCTGAGGAGGCTGCAAATGGGGGTGCTCAGACACTTCCCTCCAGTCAGGAAAGTCCACCGGGTCCAATCCCAGCGTATCCAAAAAATGCGGGAGATCATCCTTGTTGGGCAGTGTGCGCATCTTTGGATGCTTGGAGATAGAAGGGGAACCCCCAGCGATAGGTCAGGCCTGCTTTTTGCATAGCTTCTAGCAGCGGGCGGAGGGCTCTATGCTGCATAAGTGTGCGCCGCGAAATATCCTGATAAAAGGAGAGTTTAGCCCCGTCAAAGTCAAAGTATTGCTTCCCTCGCATCTTCTGCATAATTCTGTCCTTCAGGGTATACTTGTGGAGCTTGCAAATTACGTCTCTGGGATTATCCACATCCTGAGAAGGGGGTCTAAGGGCCCTGTGGGCGCAGTCGATCTCAATGGGAGCTGTGGCAGGTAGGCCCAGTATCTCCCTGAATACATCTTCCAGCGTGGGGACAATGTCGTGGGGGCAGTCGCCTCTGGCAGGCCGCGTATGCGAATATTAGCCCTCCTGCTGCGATTTTCAAAATCATCAAGCTGGCAGAGTAATGCTTCAATTTTTTGGTCCTGGGCACTGCATCTGTCCTGTAACATGGAGATTACTGGCAAGGCCTCCTCCAGCCTCTGTTCCACTGACTCCATTCTGGCCCCCAAATGATTAGTATCTGCCTTTAGCTGTGCTATGTCTGCAGTAAAGGCCTTCTCCACCCTGGCAGTAAATTTTTCTAAATCAGCACGTGTGGGGAGAGACCAAATATGGCGCTTCAGATCCCCATCATTCAGGACGTCTGCCATGTCAGGGCCCTGTCCATGGGAGGTGGAGGATCCCGGGGAGGGAGGGGGAGCAGTGTCACTCACCAGCTCCGGAGAGGAGATCTGGGTGTCTGCCAACTCCTGCTGCTGCTGCTGCTGGAACGCAGCCTTCTGTGCCGCTTTGGATGTCTTTGCTGCTTTAGGCGTCGGCGCCATCTTGGAGGCTTCTGGGCCCGGTCCCCGGAAAGCGTCCAGCTGCTCCTGTCGGGTCCCCTCCGGTCTCGCCTGCTGTGAGAGTGCCCGCCGTCCCTGGGACATCGTGTGAGCTGATTGGGGAGCGGATCACCCCTCTGTGCTGCGATTAAGGCCGCGGTGTGCGAGGAGCTGAGGCAATGCACGTCCTCACTCCTCCATAGCCAAGCCACGCCGCCCCCGAAACATGTGTTTTTGAGCGGTAACATCACGTGTACTGCATGACTCATACACGTGCGGCAGGGGGTATATAAACCCCCCGCAAAGGCAGTTTCAGGTCACTTTTACCTTACAGATTGAAGAGCTCCCCATCCCTCCCACCCTGTCGCAGCACCTTTTATGTGATTTGTCACCCTTGGATCAAGGGGGGACTTTTGTTTAATATTTTATTTATGGTACTCGCTCGAGTCCTAAGACTGAGTGAGATTTGGAAATATTTGGAAAATAATTTAAGTTTTAAATATTTATTTATTGATGGAATTTAATAAAGATAAATTTTAATTTTATATTACAATGTTTGTATTATATTTATACCAATAAAGGTGCCGCGGCCATTTTATCACCATCTTTGATGGTCTTGGTTTGGTATTATTATTTATTAGTTAAGAATTGGTATAGCCTACATTCCCAAGAAAAGGGCTCATCGTGCAGTATTAAAAAGGGGGTGTATGTGATTACAACTTGTTTCCAAAATGCATCAGGCTTGTCTATATGTTCATTTGCAAAGTTCAAATGCTGAGTTTTGTGGTGAGGACGTAGAAGAGGTTTTCTTCTGATGACTCTTCCATGAAGACCATGTTTGTACAAGTATCTCTTTATAGTGGAATAGTGTACCACAACTCCAGTGTCTGCCAGATCTTTCTGGAGGGATCGTGCAGTCAAACGTGGGTTTTGAATTGCTTTTCTCACAATCCTGCAAGCTGTTCTGTCTGATATTTTTCTTGGTCTTCCAGATCTTGCTTTAACTTCCACTGTTCCTGATGACTGCCATTTCTTAATTACATTACGAACAGAGGATATTGACATCTGAAAACGCTTTGCTATCTTCTTATAGCCTTCTCCAGCTTTGTGAGCGTCAACTATTTTCAGTTTCAGTTTTCTAGACCACATGCCTAGAAGAACCCATGGTGCTGATTGTTGGGGCAAGGTCAGATGAGTCTGGGCATATAAAACATTTGAGATTGACATCACCTGGTCTTCCCAGACGATGATTGAGAACACGTGCGAGAACATGACACTGGCAGGTCTCAGCTTTGCAAAGGGGGCAGTGCATGCTATAAATTCTGCAGGGTGCCCAAACTTTTGCAGCCGCCATTTTTTTGTTTTCTGTAATTTTGAAAGTGTAAATGATGGAAAAAAAATCTAACTTTTTTTGACATATTATAAGAATGTCTAATCTGTAATTTGATGCCTTTTGGAGATTTGTCCATCTTCCCTTGGCTTCGTTATGCGCATTAACACAAATTTTTACCTGGGGTGCCCAAACTTTCGATCCCCACTGTAAGGTGCTGATAGTGTTTTGCACCCTCGGCTAACTGTTGGCCTTACTTTTGAGTGCAAAATAATGTACAAAAAAGTGTATTGGAAGTAATAATGGTGTATTCTGCCCTCATCCAGGTGTTCTCTTTAAAAAGTGCAAAACCAGCTGCCTTAACTTACGTGACACGTTGTAGTACACCTCAATAAATTACAGAAATAAATAAATTACATAAGTAAAAATCACATCTATAATAACCAATTTTTAAATAATCAAACATAAGTAAATTAACACTTTGGTGATGACAAATAGTGATTTGTGCTCATAAATAAATAAAGTCCAGTGCTTGGTGAGCCAAATGCAAATTTGAATCTCCTTGCAATGTGCGTGACTATCCGTGCTCGTTCTATATATGCACTCACCAGAGTTTTCTGGCATATGGCGCGGTCACAGTATTTGCCACTGTGTAGCAACCCTGGAAAATAGTCAGCTCTGTATGTGTTTGGCGTTCCTCCAAAATTAGTTATGCAGGAGAGAGAAGGATGCCCATAGCATAATACCGTTTTGAAACAATTATTATTATTTTATTTTTTTTTAAATATGTGGAAATATACTCACATTTTACATATAATGTATAGACAAAACAAAATGCGGACACTGTTGCCGAAAAGACTGTTTGCGGCCGTGACCAAAAGTGATGTACCAACGTACCAAGGCCCTGTACACACGATCAGTCCAAACTGATGAAAACTGACTGAAGTTCAGTTTCATCGGTCCAAACCGACCGCGTGTGGGCCCCATCAGTCCGTTATGCTTCGGTCCAGAAATTTAGAACTTGCTTTAAAATTGAACTGATGGATTGGTAACCGATAGGTCAAAACCGATGGTTAGTACGCAAAAGCATCCGTTCCAAACCCGCGCATGCTCAGAATCAAGTCGACGCATGCTTGGAAGCATTGAACTTTGTTTTTTTCAGCACGTCGTTGTGTTTTATGCCACCGCGTTGGACTCGATCGGTTTTTAAACTGATGGTGTGTAGGCACATCAGACCATCAGTCAGCTTCATCGGTTAACCGATGAAACTGAACTTCAGTCCGTTTTCATCAGTTTGGACTGATCGTGTGTACAGGGCCTTAGACTCCGCCCTACATGTTTCGTCACTCTGACATCATCTGGAGCGTAACGTCTAGCCTCACTTCACGTTCATTTATAGTATATTGTGACCCCTGTGCGCCTGCGCAAATTTTTGTGGCGCCCATTTTGGATGTGATATCGAGGACCGAAGTCCTCATAGTGCTACACATGTATAGATTTGATGGCAGAGGGAATGCTTTCACTTCCCACGAGTGTAATGACAGAAACCATCAATGATGTGGTTACTATGCCCATAATGTCCATCTGTAAATGGAATGTTATATTACATGTGAAGATCACAGAGCTCTACTGTATTTACCATTTTAATGGGAGAAAAGCCCATCCTATTATATGCAATGGGAAGCGGTCTAGTACAACAATATGATAGAGTCAGTGGTCTCTGTGTGCCGAAAACCAGTCAGGTTACTGACTGCACTGGGTCAAAATATACTGTACCGAATATATATATATTAATATAAAACTACATACCATACAACAATAATACCAATATGTAAAATACTTTAAAAACTAAAATACATATTAAAAATACATTTTTAAAATTAAAATACCAAGGGCCAGATTCACAGTTGTAATACGCCGGCGTATCTACTGATACTCCGGCGTATTTTCAAATTTGCCGCCTCGTAGCGTTGTTTTGAATCCTCAAAACAAGTTACGACGGCATTTGGCTAAGATCCGACAGGCTTACGGCTTCGTACGCCTTCGGATCTTAGGATGCAATACTTCGGCCGCCGCTGGGTGGAGTTTGCGTAGTTTTCCAGCGTCGGGTATGCAAATTAGCTTTTACGGCGATCCACGAAGGTACGCGCGTTCGTTACGTCGTCGCTAGTCGTTTTTTCCCGTCGCAAAGTTAGGCCTGTTTTTTCATGGCTTAATTTTAGACAGCCCATGTTAAAGTATGGCCGTCGTTCCCGCGTGGAATTTCAATTTTTTTTTTTTGTGTAAGACATCCGGGAATACGAAAATACGTTACGCACGTCGCCATTCCAAAACATTACGTCGGGCTACGTCATTTCGCGCAATGCACGTCAGGAAATTTTCACACGTAGCATGCGCAGAATGTTCGGGGCGGGAACGCGCCTAATTTAAATGGTACACGCCCCATTTGAATTAGGCGGGCTTGCGCCGGACGGCTTTACGTTACACCGCCGTAAGTTTACACACAAGTGCTTGGTGAATCAGGCACTTGCGCTGAAAACTTGCGGCGGTGTAACGTAAAGACGTTAATCATTTTTAAAGGAATCAATTAACTATTATGTCTCTATACCCTGTAAACAGTCATTTCAGCAAAAAAAAAAAAAAAAAATTCCTTCGCAACTCCTTTCATTTTGTATGTTTAAAAAATTTAAAAGAGAAAAAAAAGTTTTAATTTTGTTTTAAAAAAGATTAGAAGTTAGTAAGGAAGCAGTTTAGGTCCAGGTCAACATTCATTCCTGCTGGCTGGAGAGTGTCTAACTCAGAGGTAGGCAATGTGGGGCCCTCCAGCTGTTGTGGAACTACACTTCCCATGAGGCATTGCAAGGCTGGCAGTTGCAATTACTCCCAGGCATGATGGGACTTGTAGTTCTGCAACAGCTGGAGGGCCCCAGGTTGCCTACCCTTGGTCTAACTGAAAAATCTATTTTGTTTCATTTTGTGAAATCTATATTCTTTTATTATCAGAATTGTTTTCATCCGCACATAACGGTAACACCCGACAGAGGGTGTAACACTTCACAAGCACTTTATTATTATATACATGCACAGTTCCAGCTAATGAGCAAGATTGTGTTACTCATAGCACCTTTACTCATCGTGCAGTATTGTCACACTAATTTAATGGATGTTTAGAAAAATTTTGCACTTACAAGATACAGGATAAAAACAAGCATTAAAGATACCGACTGCGGAATAAACCGGCAGGTCTGAAATGTAGTGAAGTCACAACTCCTGTATCCACCCAACGCGTTTTCCCCGTAAAAGAAATAGACTGGGGTTAGAGGATCATCATGACGCCTTTGATCCTCCAACCCCAGATGACGCCTTTTACGGGGAAACACGTTGAATATCTGGTAAGAGGCGATTATTTCACTAAAGTAGTATTGAAGCATTTGACTGTGTGTTATTCAACATTGGAAGAAATGCACCTTGTATTTGTTTATGATTGGAACACTATATATATTATTTTCTATGTTTATTTAGCCTGATTGGCTATATTTTGTTATGTGTTATTTTTAGGTTGATACATTTGTAGCCTTTTTTCACTTAATAGAATTTTTTACACTTCATATTTGGTTCTTAAAGGGTCACTAAAGGATTTTTTTTTAGCTAAATAGCTTCCTTTACCTTACTACAGTCCTGGTTTCATGTCCTTATTGTTCATTTTTGCTCTGATGTTGCTGTAATTCTGCTCTGTTCTGGACACTTCCTGGTTGTCTGTTTCCTGATGACCACAGTACTGTGAGCTTCTAGTTTCGTTTTCCAAACCATCACTTCTCTATGGCTCTGTACAGCACAGAGGCAGCATAACATGAAAAAACGAAACTGAAACTACAGGTACATTATATGATTGATTTTTATCTATTTTTAATCGTTTTTAAAAGGAATCAGTTAACTATTATGTCTCTACATAAACAGTCATTTATGCAAAAAAAAATTTTTCCTTTACAACTCCTTTAAGTAGCAGACATCTTTTTAATCTTTTTCCACTATTTCTAATCCTGTGTTCAGGATTTTAAAAGTGTGACAGTCTGTTTTCTTTCAGAGCGCAAGGTTTACTAGTTATATATATATTTTGGTTTGGCTTAGAATACAGTCCATTTAACATGGTTTCCTATGGGCCACATTCGCATCTGTGTTTTCCACTGATGCGCTTTTTGGAAAGGGTCAGGGACTTTTTTTCCGTAGCAGGTTCCATAGACTTCAATGGAAATGCAGCTGAAACGCAGTGCTTGCATTTTTTATGTACCGGTATATCTGTTGTGTTTTTTCTGGTTTCTCCTGCATGACAACAGACACTTCCCAAAAACACAAATAGCATCATAAACCTCTATTACCTTCCTCTGCAGCTGTAACGTACCTGGTGGTGGAACCTGAAGCATTCAGGAAGGCCTCTCTTAGACCCCTTTCACTCTGGGGCCACCCGTGCGTTAGCGGTAAAGCTCTGCTGCTTTACTGCTGTTTAAGTGGCACTTTTCGGCCACTATCGGGCGCTTTTAACCCTAAAGAAGGGGTTAAAAAGGCCTGTGTTGCAGTGACTCCAAAGCACTTTTCAGGCACTTTGAAAGCGCTGCCCATTCATTGCAATGGGCAGGGGCATTTTGGGAGCGCTGTATACAGCACTCCCAAACTGCCCTAACGATGCTGCTTGTAGTACTTTTTCTAACGTCCCGCAAGCACACCGCCCCAGTGTGAAAGCACTTGACAGGCACTATTTCTTAGCACTAAAATGCCTGAAAAAGTGCCTCAGTGTGAAAGGGGTTTTACAGCCCTGGTTCTGGAGTCCCTGGTAGGGTGACAGGCAGAGGCGGCTCTCTAATTAGGCAAATTAGGCGGTCGCCTTAGGCCGCGTACACACCATCGGTCCAAAAAACGGACCGAAATTCAGTTTCATCGGTCCAAACCGTCTATGTGTACGCCCCATCGGTCTTTTGTCCTCCGGACAAAAGTTAGAGAACTTTCTTTAAAATCGAACCGATGGACCGCTGTCCGATAGGTCCAAACCGATGGTTAGTACACAAAAGCATCGGTTCAAAACCCACGCATGCTTGGAAGCAATGAACTTCGTTTTTTTCAGCACGTCGTGTGTTTTACGTCACTGCGTTCTGACCCGATCGGTTTTTGGAACGATGGTGTGTATGCACATCAGGCCATCAGTCTGCTTCAGCGGTGAACCGATGAAAATGGTCCGTCGGACCATTCTCATCGGATGAATCGACCGTGTGTACGCGGCCCTAGTCCTCGCCCCCACAGGGGCCTCGCGGCCACCTAATTTGCCCAATGAATTGGCTAGAGAAAATTCTATAAATGGTGAATTCATAGTTCATAAAATGTAAAACTCTTAATATATGCAATTTATACAGTTAATTTTTATCGCTTGAATTTTTTTTTTTCCCATTATGGATGTGAGTGGGGCCTCATGTCTCACATTTGCCTAAGGCCTTACAAAGCCTAGAGCCGCCTCTGGTGACAGGGAATGCCAGAGCTCAGGGTGGCGTGAGTGTCTCTTGCTGGCAGGTGCTGACGTGTGTCTAAAATGCAGGATTCAAAGGACTGGACAAGCTGGTGGAGGAGAAGGAGCCAGTGAATGATGCAGATAGGCTGGTGCAGATGCTGGATAAGCACAAGGCAGAGTCGGGCAGTCCAGGTCAGCAGCTAGCGGGCAGATCAGATTTAGAAGGCAGGTTGGAGAGTGGTCAGGAGTCAGAGTTGTTGACAGCAGAGTGAATGGGCAGAAGGAGCAGGCAGAAGTGTAATCCAGAGACAAGCCAGGGGTCGGTTCAGGCAGAGACAGGATCAAGTCGGCAACAGAAGAACAACAGGAACAAAGGGAACCTAATAGACCAAACAGCACTGACACTGCACTAGAGCAGTTTAAATAGCCCTTCTGGCGCCAATGTGTGCTCGTGCATGTGCACCCGCTATCCGTCCACAGGCATGATTCCTCTGGCTAATTTGTCTGTGTACACAAATGTTGTTTTCCTAACAGCAGTTTTTCTTAACCCTCATGTCTCGTTTCTTTTGCTGGGGCACTGTCCTGGAGCCATTGGCTAACACTGCTGTCAATCAAAGCAAGTGATGAGGGAACAGGGGAGAGGCCAAGTCCTGCTGTGTCAATGGAAACAGCGGCAGGGCTCACTCACAAGCACTCACGAGTGCCCCCATGGGAAGTGGCTTCCCATGGGGGCAATGGACAGGGAAGAGGAGGTTTGGGCTGCTGCTCAAGCAGGTAAGTATACACATATTGGGCCAGATCCACAAAAACCTGACGTAACTTAAAAAATCCAATTTAAGTTACACTGGCTTAAAGTTTCTACCTAAGTGCCTGATCCACAAAGCACTTATCTAGAAATTTCAGGCTGTGTAACTAAAATTCCGCCGGCGCAAGGCGTTCCTATTCAAATGGGGCGAGTCCCATTTAAATGAGGCGCGCTCCCGCGGCGGCCGTACTGCGCATGCGCGTCGGCCGTACTGCGCATGCGCGAAGTTACGTTACGCCGAGTTTTGAGGATCGCGACGGCTTAAAGTTGCGTCGGGGAAAAAAAAAATGACAGCGGCATGCATTCCTGAGGGAGAACTCCATGCCAATTTTCAAAGAAAAAACCGGCATGGGTTCCCCCCCCAGGAGCATACCAGGTCCTTAGGTCTGGCATGGGTTGTAAGGAGACCCCCCCCACGCCGAAAAATTGACGTAGGGGGTCCCCCTACAATCCATACCAGACCCGTATCCAAAGCACGGTACCCGGCCGGCCAGGAAGGGAGTGGGGACGAGCGAGCGCCCCCCCCTCCTGAGCCGTGCCAGGCCGCGTGCCCTCAACATGGGGGGGTTGGGTGCTCTGGGGCAGGGGGGCGCACTGCGGGCCCCCCCACCCCAGAGCACCCTGTCCCCATGTTGATGAGGACAGGACCTCTTCCCGACAACCCTTGCCATTGGTTGTCGGGGTCTGCGGGCGGAGGCTTATCGGAATCTGGGAGTCCCCTTTAATAAGGGGGCCCCCAGATACCGGCCCCCCACCCTAAGTGAATGGATATGGGGTACATCGTACCCCTATCCATTCACCTGGAGGCAAAAAGTAAAAGTTAATAAACACACAACACAAGGCTTTTTAAAATAGTTTATTATTCTGCTCCGGACGCCCCCCCTGTCTTCGTTATTAGCTCAATTACCAGGGGGGGCTTCTTCTTCCGCTCTCCGGGGGTCTTCTTCCACTCTCCGGGGGTCTTCCGCTCTCCGGGGGGGCTTCTCCGGACTCCGGGGGGGGCTTCTCCGGACTCCGGGGGGCTTCTTCCATCTTCTCCCCTCTTCCGCTCTTGACTCGGCGAACCCCGGTTCTTCTGCAGCTCTCCGGTGCCTTCTTCTTCAGCGCTGGCTGCCTGCTATGTTTGTGTGTTAGCTCGATTTCAAACAGGCAGCCGGCGCGGTCTTCTGTGACGTCAGGGTCTTCTGGTCTTCTGTTCTTCCGATGTTGCCTCGTCGCCTGTTGTCGCTGTAATGATGGAAGCGCGCCTTGCATCCCATTTATATAGGCATCACCGTCCCATCATGCTCCGGCAGGTACCCACGTGGTGGGTGCACGTGGGTAGGCACCCACCACGTGGGTACCTACCGGAGCATGATGGGACGGTGATGCCTATATAAATGGGATGCAAGGCGCGCTTCCATCATTACAGCGACAACAGGCGACGAGGCAACATCGGAAGAACAGAAGACCAGAAGACCCTGACGTCACAGAAGACCGCGCCGGCTGCCTGTTTGAAATCGAGCTAACACACAAACATAGCAGGCAGCCAGCGCTGAAGAAGAAGGCACCGGAGAGCTGCAGAAGAACCGGGGTTCGCCGAGTCAAGAGCGGAAGAGGGGAGAAGATGGAAGAAGCCCCCCCGGAGTCCGGAGAAGCCCCCCCGGAGAGCGGAAGACCCCCGGAGAGTGGAAGAAGACCCCCGGAGAGCGGAAGAAGAAGCCCCCCCTGGTAATTGAGCTAATAACGAAGACAGGGGGGGCGTCCGGAGCAGAATAATAAACTATTTTAAAAAGCCTTGTGTTGTGTGTTTATTAACTTTTACTTTTTGCCTCCAGGTGAATGGATAGGGGTACGATGTACCCCATATCCATTCACTTAGGGTGGGGGGCCGGTATCTGGGGGCCCCCTTATTAAAGGGGACTCCCAGATTCCGATAAGCCTCCGCCCGCAGACCCCGACAACCAATGGCAAGGGTTGTCGGGAAGAGGTCCTGTCCTCATCAACATGGGGACAGGGTGCTCTGAGGTGGGGGGGCCCGCAGTGCGCCCCCCTGCCCCAGAGCACCCAACCCCCCCATGTTGAGGGCACGCGGCCTGGCACGGCTCAGGAGGGGGGGGGGGGCGCTCGCTCGTCCCCACTCCCTTCCTGGCCGGCCGGGTAGCGTGCTTTGGATACGGGTCTGGTATGGATTGTAGGGGGACCCCCTACGTCAATTTTTCGGCGTAGGGGGGGTCCCCTTACAACCCATACCAGACCTAAGGGCCTGGTATGCTCCTGGGGGGGAACCCATGCCGGTTTTGTTTTTTACAAATTGACGTGGAGTTCTCCCTCGGGAAAGCATACCAAATGCCGTCGCTGCAATGGGCCTTTACAAGGTGTGACTAACTTTACACTTTGTAAAACGAGCCCTAATTTTACACTTGCAAAATAACACTTACGGCGCAAAAAAGAAGCTAGAAAGCTTTGTGGATCGCCTTAAGTGCTAATTTGCATACTAGCAACGGCATTTCGACTCGAAATGCCCCCAGCGGCGGATGCGGTACTGCATCCTAAAATTAGGCAGTGTAAATCAATTACACATGCCGGATCTTCTGTGTAACTTTGGAAAAAGCCTTTTGAGGATCGTTTCCAAAGTTACACACAGACTGAACAGCACTTAAGTCGGAGTATCTCTTTTGAGGATCTGGCCCATTGTTATTTAAAAAAAAATGTATTTACAACCGCTTGTAAAAGCGTGTAAAAAAATGAAAATCACATTAGGAAAATGCATTAACAGCAACCTGAATAGGTGCGACCCAGGCCTAAAGTGTACATTCAAAATTACACAGAGGTTCTTTTGTACTGTAGGTGCCATACACAGGTTGTGTACTATATAAACATTTAGCCCTCGTTCACATTGGAGTCACTTGTTATGCAACAGGTTAAATCACATGACAAGTCACACCTTATTGCTGGCAAATGCACAGCTCAAATTGGTGCGACGCTGACTTTGCAATGCCACATCGATTTAAAAAAGTAGTTCCTGTGCTACTTTTGGCAATTTTGGGTGCCCCTTGCATACACATCTGTGTACAAAGCCATTCTAGGGTTTCCATCTTTTCTTCAAGCCAAACCCAAAAACTTTAGCAATGATCGCACCTTGTAAAATGCTTGTCAGTGCTCAAATTAAGCGACTCGTCAGAATTGGTAACGGAATTGACGTCCCATCACCGCCATCATGCTACACCTTGCACTCCTCCATAGTAATGATACACAGAGAAGGGGGCAAGCGGACATCTTTTTACACCCACCAGAGATTCACAGTTATTTTTAACAGGAAACGGAGCATACATTGTAAAATACACTAGTTGGAAATCCAACGGACTGTTTAAATGTCGCAGCGGTGTTCTGTCACATTAACAAACCTGCAAGATCAGCAGGTTTGCTGCTGCTTTTAAAATTCAACATCTAATTAGTCCTTCCAACTTCTAAATCCTGTATTTCACCTTATACGCTCTATTCAGGGTTGCCAACTTTCAGTAAATTTACAAACAGTTTGTAAAATCGGTAATTTTTGCACCTGTCCATGAATGTCCATCATGGACGTGTAGTCTGTATGTCCGTAATGGACATTTATGGACAGATGCCAAAATTACGGATTTTACAACCTGTTTGTAAATTTACTGACGGTCGGCAACCCTGGCTCTATTTTCTGTTAAAAATAATTGTGAAATGCAAAACTCCGGTGGGTGTAACATGATGTCGGCTTGTCCTCGTCTCGGTGTATTGTTACTGTGGAGGTTCGGTGTAGCAAGATGGCGGCGATGGACGTCACTTCCGTTATCAATTCTGACGGGTGTCATTTCAAAACCTCACCACTGTATAGTTGTGTTTTATCACTCAGCCACAAGAGGCTCCGTGCACTCCTGTATTTGGCTGTAGCAACACCCAATGACTTAGTTCCTCCTTCTCTGGTACGAAACAAATAGGAGCACGTGACACAAACATTCCCGCGCTCTGATATCACTTGTAGCAGAGGGACCTGTACGTGACGGTCCTTACGTGAGCACGTCGGGGCGCTCTCGCGAGCTTTGGAACGCCTGCTTCCTGCGAGCTGTGCTGCTGTTCCTTTTTGGCTCTTGAGTATCCATTTGGCTGCCGCCATCATGTCGTCAGGTAGGGGTCTTTTAGCTCGGGCTGTATCCCTGCCTGTGTGTCGGAGTCTGGGCTGTGTGTCCAGGCTAAGCCGGTTGTCCATTAGGATGGGTGTGAGTGACGCCGCAGGGCGGACAGAGGCCGCTGAGGAGGAGCAGCAGCAAGACGTCTTCTGTATATATGGCTGCAGTGCACGTGTTCGGTTTATAGATGTGTGTCTGTGGAGGTTGCGTACTCCGTCAGTCACAGGGCAATGCTTCCCTTCACATGGAGGCTTTTATAATGTAGGAAAAGCACCTCTCCATTATATGTT
Organism: Rana temporaria; assembly: GCF_905171775.1. Taxonomy (NCBI): domain Eukaryota; kingdom Metazoa; phylum Chordata; class Amphibia; order Anura; family Ranidae; genus Rana; species Rana temporaria. The sequence continues at coordinate 259,979,428 of NC_053490.1, read as the reverse complement.
TACATATTAAACCTCAACTCTAGTCTATTGAATTGTATTTATTTTTCCTTTGGCATGTGTTTTGGGTCTTTATTGCTGTGCCCCTGTTGTGGGTATTTCTATCTGTCCTGGTAACCACACAGGAAGTTATTGGGAATCTGCCCATTGGGACATACAGCCCAGCAATACAAACCTAAAAGTTGAAATGCTTGTCATATGTGGGTACTTTCCCTGTGATCATGTAGGCTTTGCACTCTGTACATAACTTTTCATGCGAACTGATGGAGCTATAGCTATCCTTTGTAGTGTATAGAAAGCTCCAAGTTTTAAAGTGCTATCATGGATGTGCTTCTATGCGCCCCCCTTCCCCTTGAAGGATGCCTTATGCATGAATTCCAATATGGGGGTTGCGTACCTAGATGGTGGTAAGTACTGGTGTTCTGTTGATATGTGCATGCACGGAATGGCACTCCAGCTGATTTCCAGATCAGCTGGAGTGACGTTGCCGTGGTGCATGTGCACATCATAGGAGCCTTTTTTCAATGGGAAATATCATTTCTCTGGCACAACTTAAAGCTATACAAACAGTGGAGGGACACTGTATTTGTCATATTGTGCCTTGCTGTTGCGCCATGGGTTTACAGCGAGTCACAATCTGGCATCTATAGTGTCCCTCTGCTCTTAAACACAAAGCCTCCTGCGCTCTGGTGTTTCGCCAAACCGGGTACAGTAGTATAGTCTAACGGCAAAGTCAGAAGTCTTTCAGCCCTCCACAGAACAAAGGGTGTTCATATGGCTGAAAAGAAAGGAGGGCGCACCGACCTTGTGCATTACCACTTAAAATGTATTATTAAAACAGAATAAAAAGCAATGGTCCTACTCACAAGACAATCATAAGCGCTTTTCAGGCGACTGGACCTCATGGCACTTGCCAGTAGAACTTCAGACATCTGAACGGCTCTTTGCGTAACTTTTAAATTGAGCCAGTGAAATTGTATCTCTCGTCGAAAAAACCCTCCGATGTGTGGATGCACTATGGTAATGTCACTCCAGCTGATCGGCAAATCAGCTGGAGTGCCCTTCCATTCTGCACATGCGCGGGCACTTTTTTGACGGAGAGCACAAATTGATAGATTAGAAGGATCACCGAAATGGGGGGTGGGGGACGGATTGTTTGCAGCCCCCCTAAAAAAAAACAGCTGCCACTGCCTCACCTCCAAAGTCATGTATTGAATGATAAGATGGATCTAACGCGTTTCTCATCCGATAACTGAAAAATCTTCTGATATCAATGAATGGTCCCATGAGAAGTGAGATAAACCTCTGCTACAAGTATGAGTAATGTTCACTATTCAGTTTTGAAAGTGTGTGAAGCAGATGTTTGTTTGTTACACGAAAGCAGCCCATACATGAGTACATTTTAGTTTCCAGTTCAACCAGCGAGATGATTGGGGGGAAAAAAAGGAAATTTAACCTATCCACATATTTGAGGTGGATAGGGAAATTCTCCAGTTAAAAGCGGGAGTTCACCCGAAAAACAATTTTTAACATTAGATTGAGGCTCATTTTGTCAAGGGGAATCGGGTGTTTTTTTTTAAAATCGAAGCCGTACTTACCGTTTTAGAGAGCGATCTTCTCTGCCGCTTCCGAAATATGGTCTTCGGGATTGGGCTTTCTTATTTGATTGACAGGCTTCCGACCGTCGTATACATCGCGTCACGAGTAGCCGAAAGAAGCCGAGCGTCGGTGCCGCTCTATACGGCGCCTGCGCACCGACGTTCGGCTACTTTCGGAAAATCGTGACGCGATGTATGCGACCGTCGGAAGCCTGTCAATCGAATGGGAACGCCCAGTCCCGCAGCCCATACCCGGAAGCGGTGGAGAAGATCGCTCTCTAAAACGGTAAGTACTGCTTCGATTTAAAAAAAAAAACACCCGATTCCCCTTGACAAAACGATTATCAATCTAATGTTAAAAATTAAGTTTTTGGGTGAACCTCCACTTTAAGCCTTTGTATTCTGCCAGCTGGGAGACTTCCTATAGCCAGTGGCACTGATCGAGCGGAAATTTTCCAACAAGCTGGTTGTACAGAAGTAAATCAACTTCTGTAAAAACCAGACCTTGTTGAACTGGCCGAGTCGACCGTCGCAAACTGTAGCTGCTGAAACAGCCACTTGCCTGTCCCATGATCCGGCAATGGGCCCACCTGATGCGTGTTCACCTCCCCTCGGCTGTCCATTGAAGCCAGCATCTTAACTGTGGGCGCCCGGCTGTGACGGCTTGCGGCTTTCGCAGCCGGGTTCCCGCTGTACGTGCACGAGTCACGGCATTAATGTCCGTGCAATCTTCTGGGACCTGTCGCGTGTCCCAGAAGATTGTGTGGGGTGAGCGGGTATCTGCTCCACTTCAGAAACAGGAGTGGAGGAGGCAGCGGCCTTAAAGCGGAACTTGCCCTCATGGATGGAGCACTGCTTTAACTACTTGCTGACCAGCCGCCACAGTTGCACTGCGGCAGTTTGGCACAGCTGCGCGAATCGCTGTCCTTGTATGTCAGCCGCTTTAAGAAGCTCTAGGGGGTGCAAAGCCAATTTGCGTGGCTGCAATGTCTGCCGGCCATCCGCGATCGCTCTACAGGGAACTGTCTCTCTCTCTTCCAGTCAGTACACCCCCCTACAGTTGGAACACGGTTATCCCCTTGATCGCCCACTAGTGTTAACCCCTTCCCCGCCAATGACATTTTTACAGTAACCAGTAGCTTTTTTTTTTTGCTCTGATCGCCGTATAAACGTCACTCAATTTGTAGACGCTATAATGTTGGCGCATACCAATCATACGCTTATTGCAAATTTGTATTTTCAAACATATGGTGATAACTGATTTTTTTTTTTTTTTTTTTTTTTTAATTATAGTAAAAAATTGTTTCAAAAATGTTTTTGTTTGTAGCGCAAAAAAATCAAAATACCACCAAAAGAAAGCTTTCTTTGTGGGGGAAAAAATACATACATTTTCGCCACCATTGGCTCCCGCTTCTGTCAATAATTCAGCTAGCCAATCTGGGGAGTGAGGGGCTGGGTCGGGGCATTGTGTCTGAATGATCACATGCCTGACGAAGGGGTCCTGCGTGACTCTGAAACGTTGCACTCTTCTTGTGTTGCGGTCATGCAATAAATCAGTTTGGACGCTACTTTGTGTCGATCCATGGTGTGCTGGCAAATATCTATATTGTGTCTGAATGGACACGGGAGCTCTGACAGCTCGGGTGCCCCCATAGCAAGCTGAACAGGGGGGCAGGATTACAGAAGAGGGACCACAGAAAAGGAGGATCAGGGCTGCTCTTGTGCAAATCCACTGCAACAGAGCAGGTAAGTATAACATGTTTGTTTATTTTTTTTTTATAGGAAAAATACTAACTTTACAATCGCTTTCAATTCTTTAATGGATGCAGAAAAAAAACAGTAAAGATCTCCTTGAGCTCCCCACTTTTAGCAGTGAATGTTCATTGTGGTTATGTTTGCTGCTCTTTGTTTACAACACATCCCATAGGGGTTTATTTACTAAAGCTGGAGAGTGCAAAATCCAGGCTCACTTCTGCATTAAAACCAATCGGCTTTGCGTTTTTAATTGCCAAAGCTTAAAGCGGAGTTCCACCTATTCCAACTACAAAGAGTTGCTGACTTTTAACAAACGGACACTCCCCTGTCCCACGGTCCAGCGATGCGGGTGCACAAAGCCCCGCTTCTAACCATGGGTGCCCGGCTATACCTTCACAGCCAGGCTTTCACTGCACATGTGCGAGCCGCGCGGCACGCTGTGATTGGCCGGGAAATCTTCTGGGACCTGTGATCTTTTTCAGAAGATGGGGACAAGGGCCTCCTTCCCCAAAACTGGTCTGTGAGCACAGGGGGCTTATCGGAATCTGGAAGCCGCTTTTAGAAAGGGGGCCCCCTAGATCCTGCACTCTCATTTTGTGAATGGGTATGGGCTACCCATTGACCCCCAAAAAAGTGTAGTGTAAAAAAAGCAGGAGGCAGTTTTTGACAAGTCCTTTGATAAAAATGAAGAATGTCCTTCGTGGTAGCTCCGACATCAATCACAATGTCGTCGACCTAATGAGGAAAAAAAAAATGCGCCCCCCCCCAACTAACACTCCCGCCGTTCTGTCAGATCCGGTGTCTGACAGTTATTATGGTGAACTCCAATATATATTTTCACTGCTAGTATTGCCTCTGAGCGCACATCGTTTGGATGTGACCTCCATTAAATTCAATGGGGTAAAATCGGACCAAAGTAGTGCAAGGGGTGCTGTGGCTGCACAGAGATTTGTAGGAGTTCTGTCTTCTTCTCTGCTGCCAACTGCTGAGCGAGGGAAATAATGAGGGAGTTGCCATAGCTACAGTAGAGGTGTGAGGGCCACATAAATGGGTCTGGAGCGCTAGATTTGGCCCCTGGGCCTTGTGTTTGACACTTTTTTGTTTTAAAGGGAAATTGATTAAAGCAATGAAAAGGAATTTGGAGTTTTGGAGGAGGCTTAGAGCAGTAAAAGCTACTTTTTGAGTTGACGCATATACCAGAGTTGAGTTTAATTTTAAATGCACAATGCTATACATGTTTTGATTACAAAATGCAAGTCAGAAATAAACATATATCGATCAAAAAAACAATGGGATACAGGATATATATATATATATATATATATATATATATATATATATATATATATATATATATATATATATATATATATATATATATATATATATATATATATATATATATATATATATTTTTTTTTTTTTGGGCAGCAGCTGGTACCCTGGAACTTCTCTATTCTGAACCTGCAAATAAGCAAGAATGCCATATGTGTGTATGTATTCTCTGTAATTCTACGTTTGCATTTTCTAATGTACTGTTTAAAATTGTATTTTTAGATCCTGGAAGCTATGGAGGCTATGGCGGACAAGGGTATGTGTTTTTTTTTTTGATTATTCACCTACTCATTGGTAATGTATATAGTATGTTGGGACTCATAAGGAAAAATAAACTCCAGTGGCTGGAGAATGATTTGTAGGCATTGCTTAAACTTTTTTTTTTTTTTGGTATGTTTATCAGAGCACATTATTGCAAAAAAAGTTGTCCTATCGCAACAATTTTACTCTTGTATAAAATTCTTCACAATTGCAATTAAAATAGTACAGCCAAAGCTTGTTTGACTGTATCTCTCCTGTGGATCACAGGAGTGCATTTTTTTTGCACTCCTATGACCCGATTATAGCCTACTTAAGTTACCATGCTAGCTCAGGCAAGATTGTGACCATATGGTTGGGATCTTCCCACATGCTTGGAGCAGCAGCCAGCTCTACCTCTCGGCAAGACGCTAAGAGCTTGAGCCAGCTGCTCCTGCCCCCTCCACAGCCCAGCACTCCAGTCAATGTGGGGAGGGGTGAGTCTGACAGTGACTCACCAGCTCTCTGCTCAGGGAGCTCAGAACTATGTGATCAGTAAATCATAAAACACATTAATAAAACCTAATATCCAAAAGTGTTTAAATAGTGAATGTAAATGCAAAACACTAAATATATGCACAAGCCAAGTGATACAAGTATAAACACACTTGTAAAAAAAATAACAAAGTTATCAATAGCCAAGTGAAGCGATCAATCAAAGCGGTGAGGAGGTAAGTTTATGAATGGCTCCACAGATAAAGCTGTAAATGGGCTTACTTGATAAAATGGATGTAGTAAAGAATCTTTCTTTATATAGCTCCACAACTGTATACTTGATATAACTTGACCAGTCTCTCAAAACTCTCACCTCATATACTGAAGTAATTGCCATCAAGAAGAAAGAAGCCTCCAATAGTGCAGTATGTTTGAACAATAAGGCTCCATGCACACTGAAGCTGATAAAAGCTATGAAAAAACGCCAGTAGCTTTTCAGGGAGCCTTTAAACGTTTTTTTAGCGTTTTTGCAATGGCTTTAATCAGCGTTTTTCAGTGTGTTTTTTTTTTTTTTTTTGACTTTAGCATTTTTTTAAATCCATCGAAAAAAAATAAAAAAAGCTACGCTGATTAAAGCTATTGCAAAAATGCTCAAACGCCAGCGTTTAGCTTTTTTATTTATCCATTGGAAAAAAAAACACTAGCACCGGCGTTTTTTCAGCGTCTTTTCCCCGACCAAAAGATGAAACTGAACGCAAATTTTGGGCGTTCAGAAAAAACTAAATAAACTCCTAAGCTCATTAACACTAAAAAACGCCCAGGTGTGCATGAGCACATAGGCTAACATAGAGTTCAGTTTATGGGCTTTAAAAAAAAAAAAAAGGCCAAAACGCCAATAAACTGCAGTTTATCAGCTGCAGTGTGCATGGAGCCTAAGGCTGATTTATTAAAAAACAAACATATGGATAGGCTCTGTGGACTGCTGTTCTCAGCCTTAGAGCCAGTTGGGGACAGATGCAGCATGGACCAATGCTTCATCCACCTAGGTAAGTATGATGACACAAATTTTTTTAAATACTACTTTTAAAAACAAAAACTGCGGGGGCGTGGCCTGGAGCGGCATGGGATAGGACGCTAGGCTGTTGAGCTCCGCCAGCCGGTTATCCTGACGGCTATATCCTCGGACCCCAATCGCGCTGCTTTACGCTGAAAACCTCCAATAGACCCCGGACACTACAGAGGACATGGCCCCGCCGAAATCGAATAAGTCGGCCGGTCCCAAAATCGACCAATACCTCCGCCAAGAGAAGGACCCTCCGGGACAAGATGGCGGCGCCACGAGGACGGAGGAGCCGGCGGTCGGCGCGGACATAGCCAAGGTGCTTCTGGCCATCACCTCTTGCCGGGAGGCCGTGGCGGCCTGTCAGACCACCCTCACGGCAAAGATTGAGGAGGTGAAAGTGGATATCTCCCTGGTGCGGCAGGACATGCAGAAGCTGAGGAGAGAGTTTCTGAGGCAGAGGTGAGACTGGGCAACGTGGAAGACTCCCTCCCCCCCCCCTACAGCAATCCTCGGAAGCCATGCAGCTGCAGATTAACCAGTTACTGCAGAAACAAGACGACCTCGAGAACAGAAGTCGCAGTTGCAACATAAGGTTTATTGGTCTCCCCGAGGGAGTGGAGGGGAGAGACCCACAGGACTTTTTGGAGAAGCTGCTGCGGGATCACTATGGCAGGGAGGCCTTCTCCCCTATGTTCGCCGTCGAGCGCGCACACCGTATGTCGGGCAGGCCGCCGCCTGGGGCTCCCCCCCGCACGCTCATAGCGAAACTCCTCAACTACAGGGACAGGGATACCATCCTTCGGCTGAGCAGGGAGAGGGGTAACATCCCCTTCAACAACAAAATGGTGGCCGCCTTCCCGGATTTCTCTGCCGAGGTCCAGCGCAGAAGGAAGACCTTCATGGAAGCCAAGCGCCGCCTGCGGATCAAGCACGTGAAATACGCCATGCTATTCCCGGCCCGCCTGCGTGTGGAGGGAGAAGACCGGGCCTACTTCTTTGAAGATCCGGAAGAGGTCCTGGCTTGGTTGGAGCGGCAGGAACGGCACGGATAAGTACCCAGTTGTTGCCTTTCTTCTTGTTTCTGTTACCCGGTTCCAACAGTGCCCTGGCCCATCAGCCCTCCTTTTCTGCTGCTCCCGTGGGGGCTGGAGTTCCCCATCCTCACATGCCCCCGGGGGTTTTTCCTCATATCTCCACCCTGTTTGCCCCCTGTGGGGTCCGCGGGGCTGACTACACTGCCTGCAGCCTTTCATTCGTCTGCTGCCTCCCTTCCCCGGGGGGTGGTGGGGGCTCCGAACTGCATCTAGACATTGCTCTCTGACCCCCGGGGAGCCCCTGCACCGCGAGGCCCCCGGGAGGGACTACAGCATGCTCGGGGCGACGGTTCACTTTGCCCACACGGCTAAACCCCGCGATTGGGGGTCGCTCCGTTCGCTGTTCTACATGTGGGGGGGATGGACACCTGCTTTTCTCCTCGTCAGGCGCTGGACCCCCATCCCTTATTTTACTCTGACTTTTTTCTTTTTATTTTTACAAGGTTTTCTAGTTTTTCTTTCGATGGATGTCCGTATGTTTTATATCAAGTTCTCCTCCCCCCGGCGGAGCGAGGCGCACAGCTACAGGGCTCGCAACGGGCAGCGAGCGTAGTCCTACATTGTGCCGCGGCACACAGCGGAATTCCGCCCCATTTGCAGCAACCCACGTCTAGCATGGAAGGCCACCGCCACGCGATCCCACCCTGGGAAGCCAGATCTGTTGTTGCCCGGGATCGCACTGGTGGCCTCTGTATGTTTGTTCACATTAATCTGCTCTCTTAATGTGTTATGGGTCCTGCTCATGCCATGTTGGCAGTTAGGGATTCAAGCCCGCACCAGTTGGGGACAGTGCAGGGCAGGGAGGGGGGAGGGAAGGGAATACAAGTTTTGGGACTTTGTTATTTTTCTTTTGATTTCTGTTTTACTGAAGCAAAACGTATCTGGGAGGTACTTTACTGTGACAATGATGTTGTATTGGGCTGTATGTGTAGCTGATCATAATTATATGTCTCCTATCATTAGGGGTTCCCTGAATCCTGGGGTTTCGCATATTCCCTGGCTCATCCCATGGCTGCACTGAGGTTTTTAACCTGGAATGTCCGTGGGATGAGAGACCCGATTAAACGCTCTGCAATCTTTGCGGTACTTAAACAGAGGGCGAATGTGGTGGTCCTTGTGGAGACTCATGCCGAAGGCCTGGCCCAGAGGACGCTCAGGCGGCCTTGGGTGGGTTGGGGTTTCCACTCGGTCCACACCTCCCACTCCAGAGGGGTCTCGGTGCTCATCGCCAAAACGGCGCATTTTGAACTCCAGGATTCAGTGGTAGATCCACAGGGCAGGTATGTGTTCCTGAAAGGTAAACTGTATGGCGATGTGTTCCTCTTAATGGCTATTTATATCCCGCCCCCGTTCCAGTCCACTGTGATGGTGGCTGGATTCGATTATATGGCCTCACACCCGGACATACCAGCAATCTGGTTAGGTGACTCTAACAATGTACTAGACCCCTCCCTTGACAGAATGGCTGGGGAACAGGCCGCACCGATGGGGTCGCGCCCCACGAGATTTGCGAGGCTCCTCGCAGACTTTAATCTCATTGATACGTGGAGACATGGTCATCCCTCGGAAAAGGCATACTCTTGTTTCTCGACCTCGCACTACTCTATGTCCCGCATAGACTTAATCGTAGTTTCTAAATCGCTCCTCCCTAGACTAAGAGCCACTGGCTTCTCCCCCCGATCCCTCTCTGACCACTGCCCCTGTTGGGCGGAGTTGTCATTGCCCCAGGCTCGGCCGCGGCCCTCGTGGCGGCTGAATCCATTTTGGCTGACCCTGCTTCCGGGGGATGCGGACCTGGCTGCGGAGTGGGAGCAGTACTTTGCTGATAACTCCGGATCTGCATCTCCCCGGGCAGTCTGGGAGGCCTTCAAACTGCATGCCCGCTCGACACTCTCCTCCCGTATAAACTCCAAAAAGGCAGGGTCTGCAGAGGCGCTGGACAGGGCCACGAAACTCACTGAAGCAAAGGAGAGGGAATACACTGCCAGCCCGACGGCCGACCTGGCTGCAGAGCTTCGGCTCTGTATTAGGGCGGCTGAACAGTTGCACTACGAAAAATCGAGGCGTAAACTCTTCTTTCTCAAGCAGCGGACATTCGAACACGGGGAGAGAGCAGGGAGGTTGCTAGCCTATCTGGTACACTGTGAGGAGAGACCTCCGGTGGTGATCTCCCTGCGCTCTCCAACAGGGGACCTCGTGACTGACCCGGAACAGGTGACTGCTATGTTTCGAGACTTCTTCTCTTCCCTATATGACACGGTAGCCCCAGATGATGATGATTTCTTGGCGGAGGAGTTTTTTGACTAACCTAGTGATCCCCCGACTAACTACACAACAGACTCAGACACTCGAGGAGCCGCTGACGGTGGAGGAGATCTCCGCTGCTCTGGGCGGCCTCACGAAATCTAAAGCACCAGGGTCGGACGGCCTACCGGCCGAGTTTTATTCCACCTACGCTGATGCTCTAGTCCCTAGACTCCTTGCCCTATACAACTCCATCTTCGATGGCTCTGAGCTCCCACCCTCAATAAGGGAAGCGACCATTGTGCTGATCCCCAAGCCAGGGAAGGACCCTCGCATACCCGAGTCGTATCGCCCCCATCTCCCTGCTACAGGTGGACATTAAGATACTGGCCAAGGTGCTCTCAGCCCGCCTTAACACCGTGATCCTTTCCCTTGTGCACGTTGATCAGGCGGGCTTTATGCCGGGGCGGAACACCTCCTTCAACCTTAGGAGGCTGTTTATCAACCTTCAGGCTCCACATGACAACCCAGGCTCCAGAATAGTGGTCGCCTTGGACACTGCCAAGGCGTTCGACTCAGTGGAGTGGCGATACCTCTGGGCGTGCCTTGCAAAATTTGGTTTGGGTCCCAGGTTCATTCGTTGGGTAAGACTCCTTTATCAGGATCCAGTAGCCAGGGTACTAGCTAACGGATGGCCGTCAGACCGCTTCCCTTTGCGCCGGGGTACGAGGCAGGGATGTCCCCTGTCGCCGTTACTGTATGCACTGGCGGCGGAGCCGCTGCAAACGCTATACGCTCCCACCCTGACATAACGGGCCTGCGGAGGGGTGGAGTGGAGGAAAGGGTAAGCACATACGCTGATGACACGTTACTATACTTGGACGACTCCACTGACTCTCTCCGGGTGGCTCTGGCCCTGATAGAGCGATTTGGTGCTTTCTCGGGACTCAGAATTAACTGGGACAAGTCCCAAATACTTCCACTTGACAGCTACCCGGTGACTGGTGACAGGGCCCTGCTCCCTCTGCAGAGTGGCTGAAATTAAGTACCTGGGAATCCGAACCACCAGAGACCCGGCAGACTATATCGAGCCATTGTATGATATGATCAAACAGAGAACTCAGGCCTGGGCTCGGCTCCCACTGGGAGTTACGGGCCGTATAAATCTGGTAAAAATGGTACCGTTACCAAAAGTTCTATACATGGTTTGGCATTCGCCGGTTTACCTGGTGCTCCGGTGTTTCAAGCAGACGGAGGCCCTCCTTAAACCATTCATCTGGGGCTCAGCGAGGCACAAGCTTCCCTGGCACAAACTAAAAAACCCCACCGACCTGGCCGGACTGGCACTACCTGACTTCAACGCGTACTATCTAGCTGCCCAGATGTCGCAGCTGTTCCACGTGGACAAGGTTGACAGGGCGAGGTTCCTCGGCCTCCTGTGCCCTACCTGGACCCAGTCGACGGGCGACCCACTAGTGACAATAGCTGGGGGGGCGGGACGACCGGGGGACCGCTATACCTTGCTGTACCACTATAGAAGGGTGTGGAGCGTGGTCTCAGACAGGCTGGACATCTCAACCCCACACGCTTACACCTCCCTGTGGCATAACACGGCATTACCAGAATTAGAGCGTATCCAAGACACTGAGATATGGAGTTCTAGGGGGATATACTACCTGTCACACGTTACCAGAGGCGGAAAACTCAAACCCTTTTAATATACTACAAGCTGAGTACGACCTACCTGACCACATGCTATTTCGCTAGGCCCAACTGCGACACACCTTCCGAGCCCAGTTCCCCCAAGACGACCTAGCCGACAATCCCCTGATGGCCGCAATTAGGTACCCTGACCCTAAGAAACTAATCACTCAATTTCATACCATGATCACGCCCCCGAGTGCGACGGTGTCCGCCTATGCCCTAAAGTCCAGGTGGGTGGGGGATGTGGGTCCACTGGAAGATGAATGGAGCGATGCCTTGGATGCATGTAAACTGGTATCCCCTAAGTTGTCAGACCGCCTCACACAAACTTTCATTCTGAACAGAGCCTATCTTACACCCCTTAGGATCTCTAAATACAGACGGGATTTCCCTAATACTTGCCCAATGTGTGGCCGGGATGCGGGTACTTTCTTCCATTTGCTATGGCAGTGCGTTAGGATTCAGGCCTTCTGGGAACAGGTGGTGAAGTTCCTACATGACAAGATGGGATCCCCCATAACTATGCAGCCAAAGCCATGCCTGCTAGATATATTCCCGAACGCTGAACTGAATACATTTGTAAAGGTGTTCCTACTTGAGACACTGTTTATAGCTCGGAAGGTCATAGCACGGGGGTGGATGCGTCCAGACTCCCCAGAATTCTCTCATTGGCTGGCGGAGGTCAACGGTGTACTACCGTATAAAAAGTTAGTTTATTCTCACAGGGGCTGCCCGGCCAAATATGAAAAGATATGGGACAAATGGCTGAATTCACCCTTAACCTGTTCCTAAACATAGTCATTGCTGAATGTCATGCTCCCTCTATCTATATGGCCCGTGCATTCATTTATTCTTTCAAATTTTCTTTATTTTGCTGTTTTGTATTACATTACTGTCTGATTCTTATTGTACCGGAACGCTTATTGTCTACCATGTAAACTGTTGTTTTGCTCAATAAAAGCTTTTTGATGGGGAAAAAAACAAAACAAAAACTGCAACTACTCAATTACTACAATTTTTTTTTTTTTTTTTTTTTTTAAGTATGGCGCACATGGACAACGCGGTCAACAACTCAAAAGTTTTTCAAAGCAGATTGCTGTCTAGCCAGCAAAAGGGGGGGGGGACTTTGGCTGCCATTGTGCTGGGTTTCTGGTGTGTCACTGGATCTTTACAGAAGTTGTGTTGCATTTAATCTTGGCTTTTCTAAACCCAGGTTGGGTTATCTGGGAAGTCTAAACCACTTTTTAATAGCATTTGATTTATGCTGCGCTTAGAAGCTACTGGTTTAAAGCATATTTAGATGCATTTGCCCATTTATTTTTTTTATAAAAAACAAAAAGTAGCAGAACACTTGTCAGGTGTTTTTTTTTTTAAATTGGTATCGCCAAAAGTGAAAAAGTTCCACACTGGTGGCTACCATGAATTTCTCTCCCTAATGAAACAAAGATGCCCAAGAAAATCCTGGTGGATGTTTTAGCCTAGATCTGCACGATTCTGGCTAAAATGAGAATAAAGATTTTTTTTTTTTTTATATTCTCGCAGTGTAAAATCATTCATGTTAAAAAAGTTAGCCCAAATTTCTTTGTTAATTGAAGTGTATTTTTCTCAAAAAATTGCGTTTTGAAAGACCACTGTGCAAATAGTGTGACATAAAATATTGCAACAATCACCATTTTATTCCCTAGGGTCTCTGCTAAAAATAAAATAAATGATATAATGTTTGGGGGTTCAAAGTAATTTTCGAGCAAAAAAATCTGATTTTAACTTTGTAAGAAACAAACAAGTGTCAGAAAAAGGTTTAGACTTTAAGTGGTTAAACTTGCAGCATTTACACACAAGTTCTTTGATTTAAGAAGGAAATGTTACAATGTTTCTACTTCTCTACTAGCACAGACCATGTTAAAAACTTGACAGACTGCCTGGTTTGTCAGACTGCCAGAATGAGCAGAGAACCCTATACTTGTTACATGAAAGAATTGGGAAACTGCAATAGAGATGGTGTGGGGGGGTTGAATCAGCCATTTTATTTTTTTCAACAATTGTGCAGCTCTATTTTGTCCTCCTTTACCCTATCCAGAATGAGGAAGAATTGCCCTCAGTTCTGCTTTAATTTGCTAAAAACTTCTTGAAGCCTAACTCGGGGCAATTTGTAAAATTTTTTTTTTTTTTGACTGTACCTGCACTGCAAGTGTTCAAGTGATTTCCCCTTAAATGGTGCTTTTTCCAATTGCCCCGTCTATCTTCTACATCTACAGTACCTGGATTATCCTGCCTGTTCCTGACTTCACCTCTGAGAGCTGGCCATGTTTATCATTGCTGCTGAGCCATGAAAGCATGGTCAGTTTACGTGCTCCATCATCACGCTGCTTTCCTCTCTTCCTGCCTGCTCAGTTTGTGTTGGCCATCTCCTTCTTGCCCCTCCCCTCTCACTGCTATAGCCGTATTATTACTAATGAGAAAACATGTAATCCCCTCTTTTTTTATATGAAGCTGTATAGTGCAGTATCTAGTTGGCTGACTTCAGCAGGGAAACACAACCCCTCCCATTGTAGTGCTCTGATCGTGGAGGTAGCGCGCTGCCTGCAAGTCACGTGAGCGCCCAGGGGAGCTGTAAAATAAGGTATTTTGCGGACTCATTTTAAACTACAGATGCTGCATTAAATCTTCATGTAAGAGCGGGGATTTTTTTTTTTTCTTTCACGAGTGACTTTTCACAAGTGACTTTACAACCACTTTAAGTACTCATTTTGTTCAAGGGAGAAGAGAGCTTTAGGCTACTTTCACACTGGGGCAGGGTTTTGGTGGTAAAGCGCCACTAGCGGCTTTACACAAGGCTTTACAATGTCAGGACTCAAGGCCAGTAGAGCGTGGGGTTGCAGGAGCTGAAGGGACCAGACTTGTGTGGGGAGAATCAAGTATCTTTTTTTTTTTTTTATATCTCTCACCTATAACATAATGAGCAATCCTTGCAGTGCAGACCTAGACCCACTGCAAGGGGAAACAAAGCTCAGCTTTAAAGGTCAGTGATTAAAGTATGAATTGGATCAGCACAACAGACGGGTAACTAGCATTTTAAAAGTGTTTGAAACCATTGTATTTCTCTTGGCTAAGGTTACTTATAAACAGCAGTAATGTTTAAAAATGTGTTCTGAATTTTATTTTTTAGTTATTCTGGTTATGGAAATCAATCGGGACAAAACACTGGGCAGCCTGCACAGGTAGGTGATATTGTGTTCTGCATTTTTAGTACTAGTACATATGTTCTATTGGAGGATTTACCCTCTTTAGGGACAACTCTAACATTTGTGATCTGTGTCACCGTAACAGATTGTTTCTACCCAACTGGGATACAAACTTGAGTCTTGATGCACTGTTTCGAAAAAAAGCATTCGTATACATTAACACAATTCTAGCTAAGCTCCAGGGAACTAATCAGTCAGTCTATGCACTTTTTTTATGAAGTATATCTTAATAGCCTGCATAGCTGTAAAATGCGTAAAGGCCTATCATTGTTTGATTTAGTCTTGTAAATATATTTACATCATGGCAAACTGTGTGTGTGTGTTAGTATAACTCAACTAGTATTACGTGCTGTATCAAGAGCACAGGTAAAATTGAGAAAAATCTCAGCCAAGCAAGATTATCTTGATGGCACGAGGGCCTTGCATAGAAATGAAGGACTTGATGGATTCAAAATGGATGTGCGTTTTGACACATTCACAACTCTACCACCAACCTTTTTGTGTTCTATTTTTCAGCCTCTTTTTTTTTTTTTTTTCCCCTGCCTAGCAGAGGACGTGGCTCCCTTTTGGGCCCAGCGCCCTGAAGAAATTTTGTATTTTATTTGAGATTCTTCTATCAACTGCCGGCTGGGTGACAGGCTGGATATATAAATCCCTGTAGTCTCCCCAGTCCGGCCATCAAGCGCGAGCACACCTTAGCTAAGCGCTGGGTCAGCCACGACATACCACATGACTCCTGAGGTGGCCGGTGGGCTTTTTGCTCCAGGGTCCGCACATGACTGGGCTGTTTTTTTCCGACAGCTACTCCAAAGCGGTTGTATACCTGTCAGGAATGCGCCAGTGGGTCCTCGCATTGATGGGTAAGTACAGTCCCTCCTGCCTCAGTGGGTCGGAACGGCTGGGGTTAAGCGTTATCTCCTATCCTCACTTTTCCTGCTTTGTCACATTTCCCTCTGCAGCTCTACAGATGCTGCTACCGGGGTGGTCCTGTGGGGGGGACTGTGGGGTGTCGGTGGCCCGAGTTTTTTCTGGGGGGGGGGGGGGGTTGTGCTCTGCATCAGGCAAGTCCCCACTCGGCCTTCTCATCCATATCGGTGCGTTTTGCCGGCACCGTTTTTAGCATGCCTGCTGATTGCATTGATTTTTTCCCATTGGTGGCCATTTTGTCGTGGTCGCGCTGTGGCGCAGGTTATTGCGGGCGGCCATTCTCTTGTGGTTGCGCCTTTTTGTCTGAGCCGTCTGGTGGCCATTTTGTGTGGGTTTTTGTCCTCTAGTGCTGGCTTCCTGAACGGCGCGCAGCACAATTCTCCTCACAGATTTTTTTTTTACCTCGCAGCTTTTCCTCACACACCCTGTGTACAGAGGGCGGGCAGCGGCGCTGAGCAGTCTCTTGCTGGGTTGGCCGGTCCCCCCCCCCCCCCCAGTCAGTGCAGCAAGGAGGGTGGACTTTTATCAGGTCTTGAATAGGTCCCTGAGAGCTGTCTGTGGTGTGTTAGAGTCAGTATCTGACTCTTCTTCTCCCAAACATGCCAGAGGTAGCAGCTGGTGCCCCTGCGGTTCCCATGGACACTTTGTTGGCAGTCCTGGAATCATTTGTTGCCAGGGTGGAAGCGGCATGCAGGCGTAAGGAGGGTAATCTGTCTCTACAGTGGTGTTGCGCCGCCTGATTTGGCTGAAATGCTGGTCCGCTGACCAAGCATACAAAAAACCTTTGGCAGATTTACCCTTTAAAGGTGGGAGGCTTTTTGGTACTTCGCTGGATGACATTGTTAAAGATGTCACTGGAGGTAAGGGCACGCTCTCCTCCCTCAGTCCACCAAGGGGAAGGAGCAGAAGCAGTATTTTGTCAGTCAGGGCCCGCGGGTAGACCCTCCCAGGCTGACAAGGGCTCAGCTGGGGGACAGAAGCGTCCATGGGTGCGTAACCCGGCAACCAAACCCGCCACCACATGAAGTTTTGCCCCCTGCCCGACTCATGGGTGGGGGAATGGCTTCGCAGGTTCACGACTCAGTGGACCTCCCTGCTCTCCGACCAGTGGGTCTGCGAGGTGGTCACTTCGGGGGACAATATCGAGTTTCCTGTCCACCCGACAGATTCTTTCCCTCAAATCTCCCTCTCCTTCCGGCTTGTCGGTCTGCCCTATTGGGGGCAGTGCAGGACTCGCTAAGTTGCAAGGTAATTTTACCTGTTCCGCAGGACGAGAGGTTTCAGGTATTTTATTTGAATCTATTTGTGGTCCCGAAGGGCAGGGTCCATCCAATCTTGGACCTCAAAGCCCTAAATGCCTTTGTGAGAGTAAGGAAGTTCCGCATGGAATTCATTCGCTCGGTGGTGGCTGCGCTCCATCTGGGGAACTTTCTGGCGTCTTTGGACATCAAGGACGCGTACTTGCATGTCCCAATTTGTGCAGGTCACCAGAGGTTTCTGTGCTTTGCAATCGTAGAAGACCACTATCAGTATGTGGCTCTTCCTTTTGGCCTGGCGTCGGCACCAAGCGTTTTCACAAAGGTGCTTGCACCGATCCTAGCTTTGAGACAGCGAGGCATTGCCATAGTGGGCTACTTGGACGATCTTCTGAGAGCAGCTTCTGGCTCAGAATTAGAGGTGGCTGTGTCTATAGCCAGCCAGACCCTCCGAGAATTCGGGTGGGTGTTAAACATCCAGAAGTCGGTCCTGATACCGACTCAGCGTTTGGAATACCTGGGGTTGATTCTGGACTCCGTGGAGGCGAGATTCTTTCTTCCCTTGGAAAAGTTGCAGACTGTTCAGTCTGCGGTGAAGCTGTTGGCTTCCTGAAAATGGTTGTCTCTCCGTTTTTTGCATGCGAGTCCTGGGCCTGATGGTAGCCTCCTTCGAGGCGGTACCATATGCCCAATTCCACACTTGAGTATTGCAGAAGGAGATCCTGTCCAAATGGAACAAATCTCTATTGTCTCTGGATCGCAAGATTCAGGTAGGCCACCTAGTCAGTCTCTCTGAATTGGTGGCTGAGATCCCTGGCTCTTCGGCCCGGGAAGTCGTTTCTCCCCTTCCAGTGGACTGTGATTATGACGGACAGCAGCCTCACAAGTTGGGGGGGGGGGGCGTCTGGGGGGTCCAGTCGGCCCAGGGTCACTGGACTAGGGTCACTAGAAGAATTCTTTCTGCCGATCAATGTCCTGGAACTTCGGGCGATCAGGCTATGCCTCTCCTCGTGGTCGAGGAGGTTGCAAGGTCGCCCAATCAGGATCCAGTCGGACAACGCCAGGGTGGTGTCTTGTATCAACCGTCAGGGGGGAACATGGAGCTCGGCTGCAGCGTCGCAGGTCGCTCACATCCTGCGGTGGGCGGAAAGAAACGTGTCGGCTGTCTACATTCTGGGCATGGAAAACTGGCAGGCAGACTACCTGAGTCGCCAGATGCTGGACCAGGGGGAATGGTGGTTCCACCCGGAGGTGTTTCATCTCCTTTGCAGGAGGTGGGGCACACGATGTGGATCTCCTGGCCTCTCGCCTCAACCGCAAGGTGTCAAGGTTTGTGGCCAGGTCCAGAGATCCCTGGGCAGACGCGTTAGTGGCCCAGTGAGGTCAGTATAGGATAATTTATGCCTTTCCCCTGCTGAAGTTGCTTCCTCGTCTGCTCCGCAGAGTGAAGACCGAGGGGATCCCGATGATTCTAATCGCTCCAGATTGGCCCTGGCGTCCTTGGTACGCTGATCTTGTGCGCCTGGTGGCAGATGCACCCTGGCGGCTGCCAATGCGGGAGGACCTTCTGTCTCAAGGTCCCATACTTCATCCTGCTTTACAGTCACTGGCTTTAACGGCATGGCTATTGAAAGCCAGGTACTAAGGGACCGAGGTCTTTTCGGCTCACTCAGCTCAACTATGTTGAGGGTTTGGTAGTCTTCTTCCAGGAAGATCTACCATCGCACCTGGAAGGCCTACATCTCCATGTGCAAAGAGATGGGGTCGGTTTGCAGGTCCTGCTGTTTTTACAGCGTGGTGTAGATCAGAAACTTGTCTCAAGTACCTTTTTAGGGACAGATTTCAGCCTTGGCTGTTCTTTTAGTGTGTACCACCTAATCCTCCATGGGAGATGAATCTGGTGCTCTTGGTTCTTCAGAAATCTCCCTAAGAAAATATCAGAGAAATTCCTCTCGACACCATCTCATAAGGTGGCCATAACGTCTGTCAGATGTTTTTCTGAGTTGGCTGTCTTGTAGGTCACCATACTTGATTGTTTCTGCCTTTCACCTTAATGAGGCCATTTGTTCTTCCATCCTTGTGTCCTTGACTGGCGCATTCTAAGGAGGTTGCGCTTCATACTTTTGAACGTGGTACATGCCTTGCGGGTGTACCTGTCTGCTACGGCTCCGTTTTCGGGGCTCTGATTCACTATTTGTGTCGGTGTCTGGTTCACAAAAGGGCCTAGCGGTCTCGTCGGCCACCATTTCTCAGTGGATCAGGCAGACCGTCATCCAGGCCTATGCTTTTAAGGGGCGGGCGTCCCCCTTTCCGGTCACGGCACATTTTACCAGGGCAATTGGTGCTTCCTGGGCTTTTCGACATCAAGCGTCTGTCTCGCTGGTGTGCAAGGAGGCGACTTGGTCGTCCGTTCATACCTTCTCAAAATGTTTTATAAGGTTCATGTGAGTGCATCTTCAGATGCCTCCTTTGGCCGCAAGGTTTTGCAGGCAGCTGTTTAAAGTTGCACCTCTGTTGAGGAGCTCTGCTTGTTTTGGGGTGAAGGTATCAGTTTTTACTGATACTGTTCCCACCCCTTCTTATTTTTTATTTTTTTTTAACACTGCTTGGGGACGTTGCATATGTCAAGACTTGTGAAGGCTGTATCCGTCCATGGACGATGAGAGAAAATAGGATTTTTTTTTTGTACTCTCCATAAAATCCTTTTCCCTGTCATCCATGGACGAACACAGCACCCACCCCTCCTTTTTAGGTTTGTACTGCTTGTTACGAACTGAAGCTGCAGGGAGGAGGGTTATGTCCGGAGCTGACCACCAGAAGTGATGGTCAAAGTGTCCACTCTGCAACCGGGAGCCAAGTGCTTGGCTCAGTTGTGGCGTGTTGGCCCCATTAAATATTGCATTTTGCAAATAAGGCAATCAGGAGTTGGCAGGTTCCCCTCCTGAATGCGTGACAGTGGCTACTTGGCCGTCTTCAGAAAAGCAGTCCACTGTGGAATGTTTTTCAAATGCTACCCAATTGTGAATTTGGGCCTCCAACATGGTGGTAGGGTTGTACCGATACTAGTATCAGTACTGATACGGAGCATTTGCTGAGTACTTGTACTCGGGCAAATGCTCCGATGCTTCACCCGATACTTGTACAGTCAGGGTGATCAGTGCGGTGGTGGAGTTACACGCACCGATCACCGCTGTCTGTCCCCGTATACTCCTCCACCCCCTCGATCTGTCAGGAAGGAGAGCGGAGGTAGGAGCCGGTAAATCCGGCTCCTACCTTTTCCGAATGTACAGAGTCAGTGATCACTGACTGTCCATTCAAATAACTGATGGTACAATGTTTGTTTATGAATGAAGAGAAGCCGCTGTCTTCTCTCCATTTATTTTCAGCAACGCTGAGGCTGCAGAGACTGGGGAATGTGTCCTTGGTCACTTTCCCTGTCTCAAAGGGGAGATGTCAGAGGTCTGTTAAGGCTCCTAATATCTCACCAAGGCCCCCCAACAGGGCTGATAAAAAAAATTGCAATAAATGAAAAGTTATTGTAAATTAAACACACTGTACATCCAGCCCGCCCACCCCCTTAAAAAAAAAAAAAAAAGCATTGTAGGTAAATTGTAAAAACAAAAATTACAACTGACCCATATACCACTGTCACATGAGACTTTTTTTTTTTTTTTTTTTTTTTTTTATCGGTGAGTACTCGTTCTTAAAGCGGGGGTTCACCCTATCGACGAAGAAAAAAAATTTTTTTTTTCTTTTACCTTAAAATCAGGCATTGTAGCGCGAGCTACAGTATGCCTGTCCCAAATTTTTTACCCCCATACTCACCTTGTAGTCGTACATCGAAGATACCGGGGAATGGGCGTGCCTATGGAGACGGAGGATGATTGACGGCCGGCTCTGGCGCGTCACGCTTCTCCGGAAATAGCCGAAATAGGCTTGGTCTTCACGACGCGTGCGCATAGCCTGTGCGCAGGCGCCGTGAAGAGCCGAGACCTACTCCGGCTGTCTTCGGGGAGAGTGACGTGCCAGGGCCGGCCGTCAATCATCCTCCCTCTCCATAGGCACGCCCATTCCCCGCGGGAGCCGAAATCTACGATGTCCGATTACAAGGTGAGTCCGGGGTTAAAAAAATCGGGACAGGCATACTGTAGCTCGCGCTACAATGCCTGTCTCGATGGTAAAATGTGTCGGGGGGGGGGGGGTGAACTACCGCTTTAAAGTGGTATCGGGACAACCCTAGAGGCTAGCATTTAACCTCGTTTTTTTTTTTTTTTTTTTTTTCTTGCTATGTTATTTGTACTGTAAAATAATATCCAGCAGGGGCAGTGTCCTCGGCAGGTTAGATCTTGCTACACTTGTGTCACATAAAGTAGCTGAAGTTGCCAATTGGGTCTTTTATTTGTTTTACACTTCTATAGTCTTTAAAACCTTCCTTTTTTTCCCCCCACCTCAGGATTACTCTGGCTATGGACAGGCCGCAGAGCCATCTGCTTATGGACAAAACTATGGAGGGTACAGTTCTGGCGGTATGTTTTTGTGGCATTGTTGTACTTCAGAAATACAGTATGTGAAATCATGCCTGTTATAAAATCAATTTGGGGTAGTCTGGTTTAGTACAATGTTACTAATGGGCACAGGGCCTTGGTGCATCTGTGCCAGCACATATTTTTGTGATGTCTTCTAGAGCAGTGGTCATCAACCCTGTCCTCAGGGCCCACTAACGGGCCAGGTTTGCAAGATAACTGAAATGCATCACAGGTGACATCATTTGCTTCTTAGTGATTGCAGTATTCTAGTCTGAATCTCCCCAAGGTAATACATAAAATCTGGCCTGTTAGTGGGCCCTGAGGACAGGGTTGATGACTGTTCTAGAGCATCCAGGGTACCCTGACTCCCAGAAGCCGTATGAAATTTGTTTCACGGTCTTCAGCCCTCAAATCCTTTCTTTTTACGCATCACTTGAGTGTCAGCCTTATTAAAAAGCAAGAAAATGTGGCTGACAGGAGGGGACAGATCTCCTGGGACTCTAATATCTCTAAACATAATTACTCCCGGGGCATCAGTCTGTATAGTACTGTTGTGATTCTTTAGCATCTGATTTCTGACTCGTTTATTTTTTCCAATGTCAAACACCTAAAGGCCCGTACACACGATTACATTTTCCATCGGGCATTGTGTGATGGTAGGCTGAAAATCCAATCGTTTGTGTGCTCCATTGGACAATTGTCGGATAGAATGCTTTAAAATTTTCCAATAAATGTGGTGTCGGATTATTCGATTATGTGTACAGAAGTCCTTCGTACAAACACGCATGCTCAGAAGCAATGCCAACCATAACGCAAAATTAGCAGAAGTGGCACTAAAGAGCTGAAAACATGTAGTTTTGTGTTTGTTGGCTGACAAATTGTATGAAAGACAAGTTCATGACAAAAGTACTATGCTTTGTCCGTAGAAAATCTGATTGTGTGTGTGTATAAGGCTTTAGAGTAACTCCACTTTTGAGAGAATTCTTTGTGTGATCTATGTACATTGGATAGATTTTGAAGGAATTTTGCAGATTTCTACCTGTTTTGCTCTGAAGAAAGGCTGTGTGTTTTTTTTTTTTTTTTAATTTTTATTTTTTTTCTCTAATTGTACATCACAGGACACAGCAAGTTATAATAACTATTTGGGGTTATACACCACCTATAGGTGAATGGACACCGGTAGATCAAAGTCCTCCCTTGTATAACTACACAAGAAGTATTTCAGGTGTTTTTTTTTTTTTCTCTCCAGCATCTGTTGGCTACTCGTTGGTTCGTGACTTTTTTTTTTCAATGAATTAGGCATGTTGCTCCCCTAGTGTGCATGCCATGGTCTCTGTGGGACCTGAACCTGGTACTCTCGGTACCTCAAAAGCCATGCTCTCTCAGAAGGTTGTCTTTCTAGTCTGCTCGTCGAGTTCCTCAGCTGGTGGCCTTGTCTGGTTAGTCTCCCTATTTGGTTCTCCACAAGGATAAGGCGGTTCTACGTCCTCATCCCTCGTTTCTCCTGCAGGTGGTATTTGCCTTTCATCTAAATGACTTTGTCCTTCTTTCCTTGTGCCTTCGGCCACTATATCTCCTTGGATCAGTCAAACTCTTGTCCAGGCTTATGCCATTAGGGGTTAGGTGCCTCCCTTTCACGTTGCGGCACTCTATTAATGCTTCCTGTGCCTTGAACATCAAGTGTGTAAGACCTGGTTGTCTGTGCAAACTTGTTACCAAATTTTACAAGGGTGATGTTTTGGCATCTTCGGATGCGTATTTCTGCCGCAAAAGTTTGCAGGCGGCTGTCTGGGGTTTCTGGTTCCTCTTACAAGGGTTTCTGTTGGGTGGAGGGTTTTTCTTTTTATCCAGTGTTTCCACCCCTATGGGTTGGCCACAGCTTCTGAGGGTTCGCAAAGCTCCTAGTACTGGGCTTGCTGAAGATGCAGGGGGTTTCCATCTCGGTATACCTCAATCTTTGCCCAGGAAGTGATCAGTTTCAGGTTTAATTTCGATACAGTTCTGCAGGAGAAAATTGCATCTAGGTCAAAGCACGTTCCCTACAGACAGTCCTCAAATTGGTGGTTAATGGTTCGGAAGATGACACTGATGGTAGTCTCCCCAGTTTGAAGGTGGCTTACAGTTCAGTGGACTTTGTTTCCACAGGAGAGAGTCCTGCCCATCGATATCTTGGAACTTCTGGCCAGTCAGTACATCTTGCTCTGGGTTATTGGACAAACCAGTTGTAGGTTCAATCCGACAATGCCTCTGCAGTGGCATATATAAACCACTAGGGGTCGTGCGATCCAGGAAGGTGAACCACATTCTGTCTGGGACAGCGCAAGTGCTGTCTGTCGTCAGTACGTATTACAGGTATAGAAAACTTGCGTGGGTTTGTCCGGTCATCAGCGATACCAGAAGGTTGTGTCTGGGATGACTCCCACTTGTAACACCTTGGGGACAAGTTCTCCCTAATTGATGCTTTTTTTTTCCCCCCCTCTGTTTCAACTACTGCCACATCTTTTGCGAAGAATCCGGGAGGTGGTGTAACACTATTAATGGTGCTAGGCGAATTAGCCTAGGAAGGCTTGGCGCACTTGCATAGCGAATCTTGGACACTTCCTGTCCAGCGGGACCTAATGGTCTTGGGTCCTGTTATCTCCACACTGTTGGGTGCCTGGAAGCCGGCTTCGGGGAGCTTCAATTACAAGACTTGGAAATATATTATTCCTGGGGTGAAGCCAGGAAGTTGCACCCACAGGTATGGGTACATTTTTTTTTTTTCTCCTCCAATTGGTAGGGGAAATGAGATTGGCCTTAAGTACCAGATCAAGGGTCAGATTTTGTCCCTATCCATTTTATTTTTCCCTCCCTCAGAGGCTGTGGTTTCTCACTGCATGATTCATACTTCATACAGATGGCTTATGTTGCTATGTGAAAAAAATTATACTAATAATGCGCTAATATCAACATTTGTTGCTATAAGTACAGTAAACAACTTGCCACAAGATACCGAAAAAACACTCCAAAAAGAGGGGGTAGGGGTATCAATAAAGTGCAAAAAACAATAGGAAAAAAACCTGTGCACTGTGAATAAAGAAATAATATAAATATATATGGACAACAGAGCATGAGAAAGATGTCCTTGATAATGCAAAGAGAACCTCCCCTTTGCAGACACAAATTGGCAACGGCTGGGGCCAGGAGGGAGCAATCCTGTGATATACTGGGAGCGATCACAATGCTTAAATTCAGCTCCAGCTGGTACTCTGTGCCTCAGGATGATAACGGCTCATGTAAATAAGAAAAAAAATATGGTGCAAATATTGTAGGGCAAGAGGGACACATAAGGATGTCTGCAGATGCACTCACGTAACCCCCCCGATCAAAGACGGCTTCAAAAACAGCCTGGTTTGCCGCTCAGTGTAGCTATCTCCTCATACGGACGGGTGTCCGTCGATCGCGTCACTAGGCTCCTCCCCCACGCGTTGCGTCACTCGGCACGTGGCTTAGTCATGGGTATGCCAGGTGACTCGAGCAGCTGAGCTTTTATATCGGCTGACACTGCAAAGACAAAACGGAGGGGATTCCCATCGCATCATCGCTGGCAGACAACAAAGGCCGTAAAACACCCAATATATGGGCTGATTTAGGATATAATGGAACACATTTTAATAACAATGAATAAAAACCGATGAATATAAAAATATCAACGATAAAACAACCCCCCTCTGATTGATACTAAAGGAGAATTCTTAATGGGCACAAGGAACTGACGCTGCCTCCAGTGGCCAATGTTGTCACTGCATTTGCCTCCTTTAAACATGACCAAACAAATAGCATCAGTACTAGTGCCTCCAGTGGCCAAAAAATTGACACACACTGGTCCTCCTATTATACATGACCATGTTGGCAAAAAATTATAAATATAATTATAAATATATCAAATGAGAGGGACATCACCCTCATAATGAACACTTAATGTGACATATGCGTGCTGAAGTAAAAAATGTGCATTACATATGGACATAATACTCATCAATTTAAAACATTAAACTAATTAAAAAATAAAGATTATGAAATAATATACCCATGATTAGTAATCCGAAATGAAGCAATTTAAATCAAACTCGATATTTAAGCCATTGGGCGCTAAAGTGACCATCTCGTGTATCCATCTGGATTCGCTTTTGCCTAATTCTCGTACTTTATGGCTTCCCCTCCAATGTTGAGTATACTTGTCTTTGGCCCAAAATTTCAAATCCTTCGGATTTTTTTGGTGACACTGTGCAAAATGACGAGACATTATGCTTGGGGAAGCCTTTTTCTATGTTCTGCACATGTTCCCTAATGCGTTTCCATAGGGGCCTTTTGGTACATCCTATGTGTGTGAACAGGAGCATTGAAGGATATACACCACACCCTCAGTTCTGCATGTAATAAGGTCTTTAATTTCGTATTCTTTTTGGGTTACATTTGATACGAATTTGGAGCATTTTTGACCATTGAAATTGTTTTTTTTACACGCATAGCAGCGTTTACAGGAGAAAAGGTCAAACTACTGGATTTGCTAGGAGGATCCGGAACATTTTTCGCCACCAAATCCCGTAAGGTGGGGGCTCTTCTGTAGACAACCCTGGGTAGACTAGGCAATATAACCTGTAACTGCCTCTCTGCTTTTAGGATGGGCCAATGTTTAACAATCGCCTCTGTTTGTGCTGAACGCTGAAATTCAGAATGATAGGAAGTTCTGGGTCCAATTTATTGGTCTTCTCTTTGTCTTGTATAAGATGATTTCCTGGACTTTCTGGATCGGTGTTTGTATAAATTCTTCATTGTAGCCCTTTTTAATGAACTTGGTACCTATGACACTTGCTTGTTCTAGAAATATCTGGGGGTCTTGTGTTGCTATCACTCGAGTGGAATGTCAGAGCTGGTGACTTTCATGCAAGGAGCCATTCTTGGTCTTGCATCATAAGTTGATGTTGCGTCCTCATCCATCTTTATTGCCTAAAGGTTTCTAGTTTTCACTTGAAGGTCTTGCTGCTTCTTTTTCTTTTTCTTTTTCTTTTCTTCCTTCCCCCTTAATCCAGTCATCAGGAGACAGATTGCTACATTCTCTAGAGGTAGTTTAGGAACTTGGGATCTACTTACGTTGTCGGCACAGGTCAAATCTTTGTGGTGCCAGAAGTGCCCAGGAAGAGCAGGCAGAATCCAGGTCAAATGTTTAGCAGTGAATCTGCTAGTTTATTATTGAAGCCTATGGTTTAAAAGGGGCAAAATTACGTTTGGTCTGGGACAAGAGTCTCTACCGTGTGTGCATCTTGGGCCATCAGGTGTAAGTGGCCCAGGTTTGCAAGACCACGATTTGGTCTTTGGTTCATACAGCCACAGTTTTTTTATTTTTATTTTTTTACCAGGTGGATGTCAAAACTGGAGGATACACAGCGTATTACAAACGGCATCATAGGTCCTTACAATGGCTTTCTGTAATGGTGTCTCCCTCCCTTCAAGGGTATTTCTCCAGTCATCTTCCAGGACGGCACACCCGAGATGATGGGTTCCACCTGACAAACACAATCAACAGAGTTTAAAAGGCCCCACCCTTCCCTCTGTCCCTCAGTTATTGATTGTGTTTCCCACAGGATGGCAGCGAAACAGTTTTTTTTATTATTTATTTTTTTTTTAGCAAAAAGACTAAGGTCTGGGACCAAGGTCTTCCCTCCTTGGATTTTCTGACCAAAAAGTAGTCGGTTGGGGCTGCTTGGACAGACAGAAGCTTTTAGCTTTATTCCAAGGGGGGTCCCCCTTCTATCTTGTCTCAGGGAGCAAGGTATGCTGGGCTACTAGAAAGCTCCCTGAGAACACTGGCGGCATATGGTCACGGTGAGGGTGTCCATGTCTCCAGGGACCACTTATTCCACTCTCTCCTCCTACCTGATAGTGGTGGATGGTGAGGAGGAGCCGCTCGGATTTCCCATCTTGCTGGGAGGGAGTCGTGCTGCTGCTGGCATCTTCCTCAATGGGAGCAAAGTTCAGAGAAACTTCTCTGGCCGCAGTACGGGCTTCGGTGTCCCTGAGGCTCTACTGCGCATGTCCGGAAGCAAAACGAGAGGCGCGCCGAGATGTCTTGGGGGGGGGGTGTCCCCATCTTTGACCTACTCGGATGAAGAGTTAGAATCCCCGGGTCAATCATCTCAGGAAGAGGGGGAAGATTCTGACCAGAGTAGTCTGGGGAATACTAGACCAGGCCACCTCTTTTCTGCGGAGGATATAGAACAGGGATATGCAATTAGCGGACTTCCAGCTGTTGCAAAACTACAAGTCCCATCATGCCTCTGGGTGTCATGCTTGTGGCTGTCAGAGTCTTGCTATGTCTTATGGGACTTGTAGTTCTGCAACAGCTGGAGGTCCGCTAATTGCATATCCCTGATATAGAAGATCTCCTCAAAGCGATTTATACTTCTGAGGACATCCACGCAGATCTCGGTACAAGATAAATTGTACAAGGGACTTGGTAAAGCACAAACCAAATCCTTTCCTGTACATCAATCTCTTAAAGATATTTTAAGAGAATGGAAGGAACCAAAGCGTAGGGTGTTAAGGCTTAAAACCTGGAAGCGTAGTAGCCCCTTCAAAGCTGAGGAAGAAGATAGATTCTTCAAAGTTCCGCGTCTGGATGCTTCATTAGCTCAAGTATCCAAACACTCGGATCTATCCTTCGAAGATTCCGGCAACATTCGGGATCCCAATGCAGCTGCTATGGGCCCTGCATTGGCTTCCGCATGCGTCGCTAGAAATGCGGACGCTTGGGTCCGCAGACTAATGGACCACGTAGCACAGGACAGTAAATCCAAATAATTGCTAGACTCCCTGGAAGTGGTGGGGAAAGCAGTGGCCTATTTAGCAGATGCCGCAGTGGAAACAGTCAGAACTACTGCCAAGTCAGCAGCTCTTTTAAAGTCTGTAAGACGAGCCCTTTGGGTAAAGACATGGGACGGAGATTTCACATCCAAGTCTTGCCTTTGCGGGATTCCCTTTGAGGGATCCCTGCTCTTTGGTTCTGATTTGGAGCAGGTACTGTCTCGTTCCACAGAGAAGGGAAAAAAGTTCCCTGCTAAGTCCAAAAAAGATAAAGAGAAGACATTTTTTCGAGGCCCCCCTTCAAAAAAAAATGTTTCAAGGGTAAGAAGGAGCCAAAGAAAGTGGGGATTCAGTAAAGGCAAGGAAAAAGCGCGATACCCTTCTCTTTTTTTTTTTTCTTCTTCTTTTTTTATTTATTTTTTCACCGGAGCTACTACTTCCAACAAAGAATCCAAATGACGCCAGCATAAAAGTTGGCAGAATGCTCGTGGTTCCTCCATCAGTGGGAGAATATCACTCAGTCCTTACATTCTAAATTTGATAAAGGAAGGGTACAAGTTAGAAGTCTTGTCTCCTCCTCAACCAAACTTTATCTTGACCCATCTCCCTAAAGACCCATTCAAAGCAGGGGGATTTTTGGAGTGTCCGGGCGCTAGCGGAACAGCAGGTCATCATTCCTGTCCCAGTAGATCAAATCGGCCAGGGATTTTATTCCCACATTTTGTGGTACCAAAACCATCCGGAAGATTCCGGCTGATTATAAATCTACGAAAATTAAACCAATTCCTGGTTTACAAGAAGTTCAGGATGGAGAGCATCTACACGGTCAGAAGACACCTCCAGGAGGGAGTCTTTATGGTAATGTTGGACCTAAAGGATGCGTTCCTGAGGTTTGCAGTGCAGACGAGGCAGGGCGTCCGACACTGGTAGGTAAAGGCTCTCCCCTTCGGCCTAGCGGCCAGTCCAAGAATTTTTACCAAAGTTCTGGCTGAGGTGGTATCATTCCTACACCTCCAGGGGATAGCCTTGATCCCATACTTGGACGACATGTTGATTTTCAGTCCGGCCTTGGAACAGCTCCAGGCAGACAGAGACAAGGTGCTGTCCACACTAGAATATCTGGGGTGGTTAATCAGCAGAGAGAAATCCTCCCTAGAATCCCGCACAATCCAAGGTGTTTCTAGGGTACCGGGTGGACTCAGTGAACCAAAGGATCTTTCTACCACAAGAAAAGATTACCAAAGTGCAAAAGAACAGTCTCTGCTCTGTGAGGTCTCTCTAAGGACCATGATGAGAGTGCTGGGGCTCATGTCATTCTGCATCCCAGCGGTTCACTGGGCCCAATTCCATTCCCGGAAACCCAAGAGATTCCTTCTCTGGACATGAGTGTCCCTTTCAGAAGAGGCAAGGAACTCCCTAGACTGGTGGCTCAGCACAGACAACCTGTCAGAAGGGCGGTCCTGGACCCAACAGAATCCATTGATTCCAACTACAGAAGTTTTCCAGGTCAAAAGGATACCTTATTCTGATTGCACCCTGGTGGCCGAAGCGAGCATGGTTCCCCACACTGAGAAGGTGGTCGATGGCTCCTCCGTTGCATCTCCCATCCAGATGCAATCTCCCCCAGGGACCAGTGTTGCATCCCGATCCGGGTTTTCTTTCCCTGACGGCATGGTGTTTGAGGGGGATATCCTTAGGCTTGGGGGATGCTCGGAAAAGATGATTGACACTCTGTTTTTTAACTCTTGCAGAGTAGGAAGGCAGTCACAAGAAGAATATATGCTAAAGTTTGGAAAGTCTTCCCTCGCTACGCCCAGCCTAGAGAAGGTTCTCTCCAAATAATCCCTATGGTCCTGGATTTTCTCCAAGAAGGAGTTGACCAGAGCTTAGCCGTAAGCATGCTAAGGATCCAGGTGGCAGCCTTGTCAGTATTTCTTTATCGTACATCACGGGACACAGAGCGGCATTCATTACTATATGGGTTATATGGAGTACCTTCAGGTGTAGACACTGGCAATCTCAAACAGGAAATGCCCCTCCCTATATAACCCCCTCCCATAGGAGGAGTACCTCAGTTTTTACGCCAGTGTCTTAGGTGTTAGTCATGGTTTAGCTTGCCTCCGCATCCTTGGGATTAGGTGAGCTACCGGTTCTGTCCAAAAAAGCCTCAGCGCTAAAGTGGTCAGTAACCGGACCCCAAACCCTTGGGGTATAGCCCATAATGCTTTTCTTTTTAGAGAGCTGGACCCTGGGCCCAGAACTTAGAAACCTTTGGGTACCTAAAGTTTTCTGTTGCCAGGGTGCTATATGGGCCCAGGACAGTGGATCCTTCATAGGAACCCAGGGCCTGAAGGTCTAGACATCCCCACGGAGATGGGGGAAGATTGGGCCTCTTGCTTGGCAAAGTCCTGCGGCATGGAGCAGGTAAGTGAGGGGAAAACTTGCGGAACTTGGTTCTTAGCAGGTTTTTTTCTGGGGGGTCACAGGGGACATGCCTAAAGTTATGCACTGCATCTGGCAAACTAGTCACATATCATAAAGATAGGATGGCTCTCTATGTATTATTCCCCATAAGATGTGACCTCCCTTGTAGTGTTGGAAAAGCATTGAGTGGGGCCTGTGTTATATAAAAATATATGTGTGTGTCAGAGAGCTTTGCTTACCTGCAGGCCTCCAGGCGATGCTCCATTCAGTCTTCCTCCTCAGAGCCTGCAAGCAGGCAAAACGCTGACCTCCTCATGGTTCCAGGCTGCAGGCTGCAGTTTGCTGGAACAGAGAGGTCCCTTCCTCCCAAAATCCCCCCCCCCTCCCCCTGTCGGGAGGGGCATTTCCTGTTTGAGGTTGCTGGGGGGGAAGGGCGGGTCAGTGGCTTAAAGGAAGGGGCGGCCCTTCCTTGTTTGTTCCATCAATACTTTGGAACTGAGGAGAAAGACCAGAGCGGCAGCACGGGGCGCCGAGGACACACAGTGGCCAGAAAGGATATTGCAGTCTTCAGAGGACTGTTTTGTCAAGCCTAGAAATAGGCTGTTTCTTTTCCATCTCATAGTTTTTCTTTGCAATACTACTCAGGGGGACAGAATGTTTTTTCTTTCCTGGATTTGAAACAAAAACGAAAAAAAAAAAAAAAAAAAAAGTCATCTAGGGGAGAGGAAGCATTTTTTTATCCCCCAAACAGGTGTTTGGACAATTAACTTTTATAGTTCCAAATACCAATAGGTAGCAGGTGTACCTTGGTATTGTACCATGGTATGCCGCTGTTTTCCCTACAGGGAGCCTTGGGGCCATCGGGATCTGGGGCTGGAGCTGACGCGGGTCAGTCCAACCCTAAGATGGTCACGGAGGAGGTATTACTCACCTCTTTAAAAGAGATGCAGAAAAGCATGGGAAAAATGATATCCGCAGCTATGCGGGGCAGTAAGCGGAATAGATCTCCGTCGCCCGAGCGCGGACCCTCAGAAGAGGAGGTCCTTTCCTCAGGGGAATTGGACGACCTCTTGGACACGGACCAAGTAGGTTCAGGGATCGAAGACCCGGATACAGAGGAGTCTGGGGCAGTCTCCCTGAGGGAGAGCTGGTGGATTCAAGGATTGTCGGACTTGGTCCATAGGACATTCAACTTGCCAGTACCAGATCTCCAGGTATCGACGGTTTCAGCTTTGGGCTCACTGAGGGCGCCTCAAAGCAATGCTGTGTTTCCGATCCATCCTCTATTAGAGGGAATTTTGTTCCAAGATTGGAACAAGCCAGATAAGATCTTCTTACCACCTAAAAGGTTCTCTGTCCTATATCCTATGGAAGAAAATTTTTCCAAAAGATGGGCTACTCCTGCAGTGGACGCAGCCATCTCATGTGTTAACAGATCGTTAACATGCCCTGTAGAAAACATACAGGTGTTCAAGGATCCAGTTGATAAGCGCTTGGAAGCACTACTTAAGAACTCCTTCACTACTGCAGGGGCAGTAGTACAGCCAGCTGTGGCCGCGATTGGGGTCGCTCAAGCATTATCGGATCAATTTAAGCAGATGCTTAAACTTATTCCGGCCCAGCAGGCAGAAAAATTTTCGGATGTCCCTAAGGCCATATGTTTTACGGTAGACGCAATCAAGGATTCTATCCAGCAAGCGTCACGTTTATCGTTATCCCTTATCCATATGAGAAGACTCTTATGGTTAAAAAGCTGGGAGGCTGAGCCCCCATGCAAGAAGCTCCTGGTAGGGTTCCCCTTCCATGGAGGACGACTCTTCGGAGAAGACCTAGATAAATACATTCAGACCATTTCAAACGGCAAGAGTACTCTCTTGCCAACTAAGAAGAAGGTTCAGGGACCTGCGTTTAAACGACAGTATTCCCCTGGGCAGGGGCCCTCTAATGCCAAGCAGTATCGACGGCCTCCTGCAAAAGCAAACTTCGGCTTCAACAGCAGATCACAAGGACAGGCTGTTAGAGGCAAAAGGCAGTGGTTTCGCAAACCAGCAAAACCAGCCCCCAAGCCAACCTTATGAAGGGGCGCCCCCACCCACGAAGGTGGGGGGAAGGCTGCGACTCTTTTCAGAGATTTGGGAAGCCAGCATTCCCGACGAGTGGGTACGGTCTTCCGTGGCCACAGGCTACAAATTAGATTTCCTAAGGTTTCCTCCTCCTCATTTCCAGAAGTCGAGGATTCCAAACGATCCGGAAAAGGGAGCCGCATTAAGATCGGCATTAGATCATCTACTTTCCCAGGAAGTAATAGTAGAGGTACCAGTCCTGGAACAGGGGCTGGGTTTCTACTCCAACCTATTCATCATCCCAAAATCCAATGGAGATGTCAGGCCAATTTTGGACCTAAAGATGGTAAATGCATATCTAAAGATCCGCTCATTTCGGATGGAATCCGTGCGGTCAGCAGCTGCCACACTCCAGAAGGACGACTTCATGGCGTCCATAGACATAAAGGATGCCTACCTTCATGTTCCAATTTATCAGCCACATCAAAGATATCTACGCTTCATGGTGGCTTCGCGTCACTTCCAATTCGTGGCGCTTCCCTTCGGGTTGGCTACGGCCCCCCGGGTGTTCACGAAGGTCCTAGCTCCAATCCTAGCCAAACTAAGGATCCAAGGGGTCACGATCCTAGCATACCTGGACGACCTCCTAGTCATAGATCACTCGTCTCCCGGCTTGGAGCGAGCAGTGGCCCTCACGGTCCAATACCTCGAGAGGTTCGGCTGGGTCCTAAATCGAGAAAAGTCAGCTTTCCAGCCCACAAAGCAGTTGGAATATCTCGGCATGAGATTAGACACAGAACAACAAGGAGTGTTCCTACCTCTGAGGAAGGTAAAAGCCATCAAGGAATTAATCCTACTGGTTCTAAGCAAGAAAGAACCGACTATTCGCCTATGTATGAGGTTACTAGGCAAGATGGTGGCCACATTCGAGGCGGTACCATACGCCCAGAGCCACACTCGCATCCTACAGGCAGCCATCCTGTCAGCATGGAGCAGAAGGCCACAGGCCTTGGATATCCCGTTGCCGCTCTCATCAAGAGTCCGACAAAGTCTGTGTTGGTGGTTAGACCCTCAGAATCTACTGAAGGGGAGGTCTTTCAGCCCAGTGGCTTGGAAGATAGTGACCACAGACGCCAGCCTGACGGGCTGGGGAGCAATTTTGGATGGTTGCACTCGCCAAGGTACTTGGGCAAAGCCAGAGAAGCAGTTGCCCATCAACATCTTGGAGCTCAGAGCTGCTCGACTAGCCCTCAGGGCTTGGACGTCAAAATTGCAGGGGTTCCCGGTGAGAATTCAATCAGACAATGCCACGGCCGTGGCACACATAAATCACCAAGGGGGAACCAGGAGTCAAGCCGCTCAGAGAGAGGTGAGCTTGATTCTTCTATGGGCAGAGGCTCATGTGCCCTGCATATCGGCAATATTCATTCCAGGAGTGGACAACTTTCAGGCGGACTTCTTAAGCCGCCAGACTCTATGGCCGGGGGAATGGTCTCTGCATCCACTAGTCTTTCAAGCACTCTGCCAAAGATGGGGAGTGCCGGACGTGGATATCATGGCATCGAGACTCAACAAGAAACTAGACAGGTTCATGTCCCGCTCAAGGGATCCGATGGCCTGCGGAACCGATGCGTTGGTTTGCCCTTGGCATCAGTTCAAACTTCTTTATGCGTTTCCCCCGCTCCAGTTACTACCCCGCCTGCTGCGCAGGATCCGGGTGGAGCACATACCAGTCATCCTGGTAGCTCCAGCATGGCCCAGAAGGGCATGGTACTCACTAATCTTAAGGATGGTAGTGGGAGACCCTTGGACTCTTCCTCTACGGCCAGACCTGCTATCGCAAGGTCCGATCCTCCACCCTGCCTTACGGCATCTAAATTTGACGGCCTGGAAGCTGAATCCCTGATTCTCAGGGGTAGAGGTCTGTCTCAGAAAGTAATCTCTACCCTAATCAGAGCCAGGAAACCGGTCTCTAGGGTGATTTATTACAGGGTCTGGAAGGCCTATGTAGGCTGGTGTGAGTCCAAGCGATGGCTTTCTCGCAAATTTACCATCGATAGAGTATTAAGTTTTCTCCAGCTAGGAGTGGATAAAGGATTGGCATTAAGCACAATCAAAGGACAGATTTCTGCTCTGTCAGTGTGGTTTCAGCGGCCGCTGGCCACCCACTCGCTGGTTAAGACCTTCCTTCAAGGGGTCTTACGTATTAGACCTCCAGTTAAATCCCCGCTTTGTCCGTGGGATTTAAATCTTGTTCTGTCAAGTTTACAGAAACAACCGTTTGAGCCGTTGGCTGATATTCCTTTGGTTCTACTGACAAGGAAGTTAGTATTTTTGGTTGCCATAGTTTCCGCAAGAAGAGTTTCGGAGCTGGCAGCCTTATCCTGTAAGGAACCATATCTTGTTTTTCATAAGGACAGGGTCGTTCTCCGCCCTCATCCTTCCTTCCTTCCGAAGGTCATATCCAGTTTTCATTTGAACCAGGATTTGGTATTACCATCCTTCTTCCCTAAACCTACTTCCAGAAAGGAAGGGTTGCTGCATACCTTGGATATTGTCAGGGCCATGAAGGCCTATCTTAAAGCTACAAAGAAGATCCGGAAGACAGATGTGCTGTTCATTCTACCGGATGGGCCCAAGAAGGGGCAGGCAGCTGCAAAGTCCACCATTTCTAGGTGGATTAAGCAATTAATCACTCAGGCCTACGGCTTGAAAGGGTTGCCTCCTCCAGTATCATTAAAGGCTCATTCTACTAGAGCCATGGGCGCCTCCTGGGCAGCACACCACCAGATCTCTATGGCTCAAGTTTGCAAGGCGGCAACCTGGTCTTCTGTCCACACGTTTACAAAATTCTACAAGTTGGACGTAAGAAGGAATACTGATACTGCCTTCGGGCAGGCAGTGCTGCAGGCTGCAGTTTGAGACCCTCGGATTCCGGGGGCTCCTCTTGTTCGAGTTAAATTTAAAAATTTTATTTTTCTCAACTAAGTTGGATTTATTATGATTTGAGTATATCTCTAAATTAAATCCTTTTGTCTTGGAGATGTTCTCCCTCCCCTCATTGTAAGCATTGCTTTGGGACATCCCATATAGTAATGAATGCCGCTCTGTGTCCCGTGATGTACGATAAAGAAAAAGAGATTTTTAATACAGCTTACCTGTAAAATCTTTTTCTTGGAGTACATCACGGGACACAGAGCTCCCACCCCTCTTTTTTGAGGACCATTTTGGGAGGCATACTGCTTGCTACAAAACTGAGGTACTCCTCCTATGGGAGGGGGTTATATAGGGAGGGGCATTTCCTGTTTGAGATTGCCAGTGTCTACACCTGAAGGTACTCCATATAACCCATATAGTAATGAATGCCGCTCTGTGTCCCGTGATGTACTCCAAGAAAAAGATTTTACAGGTAAGCTGTATTAAAAATCTCTTTTTTTTGACCAAAGGCTGGCCCGGAACCCACTGATAAAAAGGTTTTTGACAGCCAGGGAAAGGGTAACCCCAATGAAGACAGGGTAACCCCGATGAAGACAATCAGGTTCCCACCTTGGGATGTATCCCTAGTATTGGATGCTCTAACAAAGGAGCCTTTTGAGCAGGTGGCTCCAGATTTCTGTTAAAATGCTTTTACTTAAGATGGCTTTTCTTCTGGCAATCACGACAGCCAGAAGGGTTAGTGACTTACAAGCTCTGACTATAAAAAGAGCCTTTTTTGTTGCTTCTAGAGGATAGGGTAATCCTCAGACAGGATCCTTTTATATTTGCCAAAAGTGACCTCTGAATTCCACAGGTCACAGGAGATTGTCCTCCCCTCCTTTTGTCATAACCCAAAGAATGACAGAGGCAAGGTGTCATATGTTAGGTGTCTTCTAGCCTATTTAGATAGAGTGAGTTCAGGAGATCAAATAATTTAATTAATTTCTCTGGTCAAAAGAAAGGGCTTCAAGCCTCTAAGCCTACGATAGCCAGGTGGATTAAACAGACTATCGCAGTAGCTTATGAACAGTCAGGAAAACCTGTTCCAGCTCACAATAAAGCTCACTCAACTAGATCTCTGGCGACCTCCTGGGCAGGGAGGGCAGGCGCTTCGATTGATCAGATCTGCCGAGCAGCAACTTGGCCGAGCCAAAATACTTTTCTGAGGCACTACAGAGTGGAGCTGTTGTCCCCTCAGGACTTGGCCTTCGGCAGGAAGGTCCTACAGGCGGTGATCCCACCCTAAGGTAGGCCTGAACTTCTTGCTCATCGTCTCAGGTGTGCCATCCTGGAAGATGACTAGAGAAAAGTAACGGATTTTCTAGGAAATCTTCCAGGACGGCAGGCCTACTTCCCACCCTTAATTGTTGGTGATGTTTGTGTTCACAGAAGGGACCCTCTGACACCGGTGTGGGTCTATACTTTGTCATAACTGAGGGGCAGAGGGAAGGGTGGGGCCTTTTAAACTTTGTTTGTTTTCTGTCAGGTGGAACCCATCATCTCAGGTGTGCCGTCCTGGAAGATTTCCTAGAAAATCCGTTACCGGTATGTGTAACTGGTACTTTTCTGAGACATCCAATATAGTTATAACCGGCTTTGTGTCCTGTGGTGTACAATAAAGAAAATTGGATATTTCTTTCAGTACGTCACAGGACAGAGGTCCCGCCCCTCTTTTGGGAATTTATTGCTTGCTAATGAACTGGGGTACTTCCTGTGTAGGTGGGGGTTATATAGGGGAGGACTTTTTGTTTGCTCTACCAGTAGTGTACAACCCAAATGGTTATTTATATCCAGCTCTGTATCCTGTGATGTACTTAAAGAAATATATTTTACATGTGGCGTTACCCTTTTTAAGCTCATCAATAAAAGTAACCAGAAGCTAGGTTTTCTTATCTGAAAATGTAGTTGTGCGACAAGTCATTTGCCTTCTGGTCTGCAATGTAGGAAAGCCCTATTTTGCAGTGCTTGTGGTGTTTTCCTGATGGGGGCACTCCCTTGGCTGACAAATGTGTCGGCTACTGGAGTCTTTACAGCATCCTGTGGTGGGGCAACAGGTCACATCTTTGGTCTTCACCACTAGAAGAGGTGTTGCAAAGGCTCTCCTACCACACACACAACTCCGCCTCCATGTTAAATTGCTTCTGTACTAAGAAATATGGAAAATAACATTGCTGACCTGTGCCTGAGAGCTTGTTGACCTGATCATCTACCTGTTCCATCACTCACTGACTGAAATAAGCATTTTCAGAAACTTTTCAATAATGGCAGCCCAAAGGCCTTTTGTAAAAGTATATATATTTTAACATTCTTACTCAGGTTATGGACAGCCTTCACAAGGACAGAGCCAAGCATCATCTGAAAGCCAGCAGTCCTATGGAAGCGGTGACAAACCGAGTTCAGAATCTTCCAGAGGCGGGTAAGAGGAGTATGTGCGAGTAATGTAATATCCATTTTTTTTTTCTTCTCCTTGAATCTATAAAAAAAAATTGTATACATATATTTTAACCACTTAAGACCCGGACCAAAATGCAGGTAAAGGACCGGGCCAGTTTTTTCGATTCGGCACTGCGTCGCTTTAACTGACAATTGCGCGGTTATGCGACGTGGCTCCCAAACAAAATTGGCGTACAACCCCCCCCCCCCCCCACAAATAGAACTTTCTTTTGGTGGTATTTGATCACCTATTTTTTGCGCTATAAACAAAAATAGAGTGACAATTTTGAAAAAAGTGCAATATTTTTTCTTTTTTTTTTTTTTTGCTATAATATCCCCCAAAAATATATAAACTCCCCCCCCCCCCCCCCCCCTCAGTTTAGGCCGATATGTATTCTACCTATTTTTGGTAAAAATCGCAATAAGAGTTTATCGATTGGTTTGCGCAAAATTTATAGTATTTACAAAATAGGGGATAGTTATATAGCATTTTTATAAAAAATTTTTTTTTTTTACTACTAATGGCAGCAATGCCATTAGTAGTAACCGCGACATTATGGCGGACACATTGGACAATTTTGACACATTTTTGGGACAATTGCATTTTTATAGCATTTTTTGCTGTGAAAATGACAATTGCCGTTTGGGAGTTAACCACTAGGGGGGTTAAAGTGGTTGTAAACTCTGTTTTATCCATATGGATACATTCTTTAGACAGTGTCGGTTCACTGAGATTTCTGATAGAAAAAATAATATATATATATATATATTATTATTATTATTATTATTATTATTATTATTATTATTATTATTATTATTATTATTATTATTATTATTATTATTATATTTTTTTTTTTTTTTTTTTCTCGGAATCTGAGGAGAGACTTTTGGGAGTGGAGTTAATCCCTTGGATATATTTTAAATATAATTGATTGAAAATATTTTTTACTATAAGATATGTTCTTTCCCTGGACCGAGGATATAGGTATACCATGGTTTCAGTCTATTTTTTCTTATTCTATTTTTTTTTTTTTTTTTCTTTTTTCCCATCTGATTCACCAAGAGTGAATATTTTGGAACTGGAAGGGTAAAATGGATGGAAGTAATGCTATTCATCCCTGGGAAAACTTCTTGGACCAGAGGTGGTACCGGGAGAGTTGGATTTTTTTTTTTTAATGAATTTACCATATTCTTAGAATTGAATGTTATGTTTTTTTGGTGTGATTCATACTGTTAGTTACAGTAAATATGAACGTAAGTTAGGGGATAACTGGGGATGAGAAAGTCAGATTACTCAATTTCAGTTAGATTAGTTTACAGAAATGTTTGATTTTATTATTTTTTTGTGTTTTCTTTATCTCAAACTACCGGTTGATTTTTTTGATCAGGACCGAGGTGTTATATGGAAGAGTATAATACTACGTGTGTAATGCATTGTAATGACTCTTTGCTATATTGTATCTATTGTACAATCTTTATTTTGAAAATAAACTTAAACTTGATTGAAAAAAAAAAAGTGGTTGTATACCCCACTTTTTGACTTTTACCTACAGGTTAGCCTATAATAAGGCTTACCTGTAGGTATAAAGAATATCACCTAAACCTGTACGGTTTAGGTGATATTCCCCTCGCAATGCGCCGCTGATTGCAGCGGCGCATGCGCAGGAGGGATCCTCGGCTAAAGGGCCGGCCCTTGCTGGAATGAAATCTCCCTCGCGCATGCGGCGATACCCGGAAGACACGCCGGAGCAAGATGACATCTCGCTCGGCGTGGACCAGGTAAATTCCCTACACCTCGTTTTAAGGCAAGTATTTCATAGTGAGCTAATATGCGGTGCATACTAGCTCGTTATGGCTTTTACTTTTCAGGTGTAAAAAAACAAAAACAAATGCGGGTTTACAACCGCTTTAAGTGTGACCTCATATGTGTTTCTAACTGTAGGGGGGCGGGGCTGGACGTGTGACATCATTGATCGTGTTACCCTATATCAGGGAACACGCTATCAATGACCACAGTGAAGAACGGGGAAGCTGTGTTTACACACAGCTCTCCTCGTTCTTCAGCTCCGGGGACCGATCGCAGGACTCCAGCGGCGATCGGGTCCTGCGGCTGGGCACTTAGAGGACATACAGGTACGTGCTTGTGCCATTCTGCCAACGTATATGTGCAGGAGGCGGTCCTTAAGTGGTTAAAGTGAACTCCAGGAGGTGTTTTGTGTTTGAATTGCTATGTTTATGTCCATGTCGTGTTTTTTTTTTGGTTTTTTTTTCATGCGCAGTGCATACAAAGCGTGAGGCACCGATTTGAAGAGAATGCGCATTGACTCCTGGGATTGATGGCACTTGTATCCAAGGAGTCAACGGGTGGCTCCATATGACATGGTGTTATTTACTGACCAAAAAGTCATATGCTTTGCAACAAAAGAAAAACTTGCCGAACTTCTAAAGTAGGGTGCAACTCTGCTTTAACAAAGCAAAAGTTGCGCAGTTATGTGAAAGCAGGTGGTTTGTGCAAAGCAGCACAGCGACATCTTTGCTTATTTTGTGTGAATATTACATACTTGTACAGTAAATAGGTGTTGTACAGAGCATCCAACTTTTTTATTTCTTTATTGTGAAATGATTTTCAGGTACAGCAGCAAAGGTTCATACGGTGACAACCAGCCAGGTAATGATGGGCAATCATATCGGCAACGCGACTCCTATGGGCAGAAACCGCCTCAAGATTCTTATGGACAGCAGTCACTTTCTTCACGGAATGAGGGCTATGGAGCTTCCTCACAAGGTGATATACAAATCTAACTGCTTTTGCCTACTATATATGGAAAATGTTTACTAAGGTTATGCATTGTACAGAATAAGTGTCTCAGAAATCCATTAAATTTTTGATGGTATACCAGTATTTCCCATTATCTTGCTGAGATAATGCACTGGTTTGCTCAGTTAAGTATTTGAAGGACAACAAAAGTAGTTTTCCAGATCATGTAGGCACACATGCAACCTGCTCTTTATATTAAATTAACCCATTGTTGGCAGTCACCTAGAGTATGGCACATTGCAATCATCACATCACAGCAAAGTAATTTGTCAGTTTTAAGGAAGCTAAAATATGTATTGGGTTGACTGTTTCCTCTTTATTTCACTAAGCGTAGTGATTCTTGCATTATAAAATTGTAAGCTTTTGTACGGTTTTAAGTGTTGCTAAGCTTTACGTTTGAAAAGAGAAGTGTATATGTAAAATGTCTCTTGTACGAACATTTTTATAGCTCTTCTCTACGTTATCCTTGCAAATCTTCCGTACCTTAGATAAATGCTGAATTCGCAATTTGTATGGGTGCACAATCTGCCTTGCTTTTAAGCACAGCCTCCTTTACCTCAGTGCATGGCGGTCCTCGCCCTAAGGGTCATATTGAGATACCAGGTGGCATGCCATTCAGCCAGATTAATTGACCCAGACTCTAAGCCCCTAAATAAGGTTCTGTGGTGACCTCTGCAAATTCCTGTTGTCTTGGCAACCATTTTGACAACTGGTCCCATCATCCAGACTTGCTCAGGTCTTTAAAAAATAACCTATCCCAGCCCACTCGCCTCTTTACTCAATACTAGGTAACTCAGAGTTCCCTGTAGGATTTTTGGATGTCCTGTTCCGTACTCTACTTGTCAACAAAATCTAAGCTTCCCAATTTGTTTTACACAGTGTCCCTCAGCAGCATTGACAATCGGTGGACCCCCACTTGGATGGTTGGAAGGTCATGCAATTTAAAACTCTTCACCGTCCCCTACGCCCTTCAAGTCTTGGATATATGCTGGTGCTATAAAACTGCTAAAGGTTTTATCCTCCATGCATTTTTTTTTTTTTTGGCCCTGGCCAAAACTTGAACTCCAGCTTTTCCTCCCCAAAACAGATTTGTTGATGTAAATGGATCATGACCCCACTGTTTCTATGATGTCACTCCTGGCTGAATTGAAGTTCTGACTCCGTTTTTCTTATTCAATAGTCTACGATCTGGCCTTCATGTGGGTGGTGAAATGTGTCATTCCTCTCTTGCAGTTACCCATTATTCTTTGGCATGCTGCAAGATGACAGAGGAAGGGCTATACAGCTAATAAGACGATACAAATTAAATTCGGTTTAATTCGATAATTTAAAATCCAAAAATAACCCACAGCATTTGTGTCAGTTTCTGCAACATTTATCCCCAGCAATGGCATTCTGGGAAGTCTAATTATGTCGCCTGCAGATGGAAATCTGCTTGGTTCCTCCTCGATCGCACTCGCAGGTTTTGGCTGCTGCAGGCAGCAGCGCTCTATGCTCCTTTCCCTTCCCGGCTGGCCTCATGTCACGCCGGTCGGGACTAGGAAGCGCCTGTCGGGTGGAGATTACTGTGCCTGAGAGGAAAGTGAAGGGCAGAGCTGGTCTTGGGCTTGTTCCCAGGTGCAGGTCTCCTCATTCAATCCTGCCTAGCTAATTTTCACAGTAGGTTGTGTTATGTACATATATGAAGGGGTTTCCTTATTGCATAATGCTGTGAGGCGGATCTTGGGAGGTTTTGGACTCTTCCTGTAGGTGTGACTTAGCGGGATTGAATGCGAATTGGCATGTATTCGATCCCATCCACCATAAGAGCTATGAAAAGTTGCATCATTTGCAGAGTTTGAGACTATGAAGGGAATGTTCTACTCTAGCTGCTGCCAGAAGCGGTGGGAGGAGACATTCGCCACTTACAGATTCCACCGGCTCACCTAAAACTATCCAACTGTGCTGCAAGCTGCTCGCAGAGGTGATTAAAGAGTAGAATGTTGTTGATCGCTCCTATGGCCTTGGAGGACCAGAGCAACATCACTTTCAGTCCAGGGTGGAAGTAAACAATTATTTTTTTTGCAAACTTTGACCACAGATCTCTCCATAAAGAAAAACCATTATTATAATGGCTTTATTAACCACATAAGGACTGCTCACTGTGTGTGTGTGTGTATATATATATATATATATATATATATATATATATATATATATATATATATATATATATATATATATATATATATATATATATATATATATATATATATATATATATATATATATATATATATATATTTTTTAAAAAAAAAAATGATATCTTGGTAACTGCAGCTGCTGCCACAACCGAGATATTCATCTCTTCAGTGAGCTGTCCTGTCAACTACAACGGTGGTCTCTGTGTCAGATTCGCCGCTAGATCGCCGTTATC
The DNA here is from genome assembly GCF_905171775.1 of Rana temporaria. Classification (NCBI taxonomy): domain Eukaryota; kingdom Metazoa; phylum Chordata; class Amphibia; order Anura; family Ranidae; genus Rana; species Rana temporaria. The sequence goes on along the minus strand of NC_053490.1, from coordinate 259,935,982 downwards.
GGTGGCGGGACAGGGGTCTTTCGCGCCCTCCGCTGCTTACTGGAGCCGTTGGTAGCGGCGGAGGCGATCGGGTCTTCTCCCCTGCTCGGTTGGAATACGAATGAGGGCAAGATGGCCCCCACCCGTCCCCATAGCAGGGCGGAAGTGACGTCAAAACGTCACTTCCGCCCATGCTTCTTAAAGCAATATTTTCTGGTTGTCATTTTTTCTAATGACAAATTATTTGTTATTTTTTTGTTGCATTTTAGTCTAAATATTAGATCTGAGGTCTTTTGAGGACCTGTAATTTTTCTATTACAAGGGATGTTTACATTCCTTGTAATAAAAATAAAAGTGATCCCTTTTTTTTTATTTTTTTTGTGTCAAAATGTATAAAAAAATAAAACAAACAATTTTAAAGCGCCCCGTCCCAACGAGCTCGCACGCAGAAGCGAACGCATACGTGAGTAGCGCCCGCATATGAAAACGGTGTTCAAACCACACAAGTGAGGTATTAGCGCGATCATTAGAGCGAGAGCAATAATTCTAGCCTCAGACCTCCTCTAGCTCAAAAGATGCAACCTATAGAATTTTTTTAAACGTTGCCTATGGAGATTTTTAAGGGTAAAAGTTTGACGCCATTCCACGAGCGGGCGCAATTTTGAAGCGTGACATGTTTGGTATCATTTTACTTAGTGTAACATTATCGTTCACAATCTATAAAAAAAATTGGGCTAACTTTACGGTTTTATTTTTTAATTAAAAAAAGTGAATGTTTTCCAAAAGTGTGCTTGTAAGACCGTTGCGCAAATATGGTGTGACAAAGTATTGCAATGACCGCCATTTTATTCCCTAGGGTGTTAGAAAAAAATATATAATGTTTGGGGGTTTTAAGTAATTTTCTAGCAAAAAAAGTTTTAATCTTGTAAATGCCAAATCTTAAGTACCAGTGTTTGTCCCAATTCCACGAGTGTGCGCAATTTTAAAGCGTGACATGTTTGTTATCTATTTACTCAGAGATAGATATATATATATATATATATATATATATATATATATATATATATATATATATATATATATATATATATATACATACATACACTTATGGTTTGTTTCTTACAATTTGTATGTTTGGGGGTCATAAGTACATTTCCAGTTTAAAGACAGATTTTAAACGTAAACAAAGTGCTAGAAAAAGGCTGGTCTTTAAGTGGTTAAAGACCAGAACAAAGTATTGGCCTAGTACACTTTTTTTTTTATTTATTTTATTCCATTAAAATTAACTCAATATGTCAAATAGTTAAACAAATTCCTTTTGATAGCTTGTGGTAAGAAATTTAAGGGCTAAATGTGTTTAAGGGCATTTTGAAGTCCGAGAATCGGTAGCTGCAAATTGGGCTCGTATGGCAGCCTGAGCAGGGGCTACAAAAATAGATCCCCTTTGAATGCAGACCCATCTCCGGGCTCATGGCAGACAAGCTTAAACTTAAACATTGTGGAACCTATAGGGCAGGGAAATTACATAGGGTTGTCCATCTTTATACTAAAAGATTAAACCGTTTTATATTTATGTAAACACGGATCTATAATTAAGAAGATTCCTACTTTATTTCCACAAAGTAACAACTCCATTTGTTCGCACTAACCTGAAGATTAAGTCCCCACTCACACCTGAGCATAGAGTTTTCAGGCAGAAAGTCGCGTGATTTTTGCAGCGTTTTTACCGTTATTTTGTACAGGTCAAAAGGTCACCAATGTAAAAAGCAGAAACGCCCAAATCTGCCAAAAAAAATCCCAGAACGTGTTTGGTGGAGCTTCAGGCGTGTTTGGTGGGGCTTCAGGCGTGAACCATCTCCATAGAGAATAGATTTTCACTCCAGCGTTTTGTAGCTTCAAGCTACAAAAACGCTCAGGTGTGAATGGGGTCTTAAGGAATACGAAAGCATGTGCTAATATATTTGCTTAAAATCAGTGCAAAATATTGACAATCAAAAAAAGTAACATTTCAATGTGGATAATGCAGGTGATGAGGGAATACTGCAGCTGCTGACTTTTTTAATATTGGCACACTTGCCTGTCCAGGGCGCCCGCAATGTCGGCGCTCGAAGCCGATCTGTCTCTCGGGTGCCGCCGCCATCTTCGGTAAGGGAATCAAAGCCTTCTGGTTCACTACTGCGCATGAAGGGTACCAACTATGACAAAGGATTACAAAGCGGAAGTTCCATTAACTTCAAAGAACCTTTGACCTGAGCTATGAACAAAATCTTAAATATAATGTACTTTCATCTGACATGGTATGTCAGACTTCTCGCTTCTTCCTAAGATTATATTGTTTTAAGAACATTTAAACCACAGCACTCAACTTTCTTCCAAATACCTTTTTTGAGAGTTTGCCATTATGCTTATAGTACCAATGGCCTATTTCACAGGATTATCATTCTTCATAATTTCAAATGTGCTACTTTCATATTTAACATTTTATATATTTTTTTCAATGAGAGATCCATACATATATGTATGTAATTTATTAATATATTACATTAACCAAAGTGAGATTAAATGAAATATTCATATAATTGCCCTATACAAAGTAGTAATACAATTACTTGCAATTATTCAGAAGGCAACTTTTGAAATAAGCGCCCCCCCCCCCCCGTAATAGAATCTTAAAATCTCTCTTCATTGTTCATTTGAGACATGAGGAGTCAGTCTCTTTATACACAGTCCAGCACAGGGGTAGGCAACCTGTGGCACTCCAGCTGATGCAGAACTACAAGTCCCATCATGCCTCTGGGAGTAATTGTAAACTCTAGCACCATGGTCAATCCTTATCTTGTTGTAGTCTAGGACTTTTCATGATTTAAAACCTGAGGTGGTTTCGCATATGTCCATGAAACATATATAAAATATGTATAGGCCTTAAATTCTTTTTACCCTCAATAGTTCTGACAAGGTAGTCCTCAAAACATGAGGCTGTAGTAAACTTATGAGATACTAAACGGGGTGCCGTGTTCCATAATATAGTGCCCAAGATTGTGGCCAGAGATATGTGCAGAAGTAAATTTTCACCCTCCTTGGGTGACCTGGACATTCCCCCCCAAAAAAATAAATGTCCATTACTCTGGGAAAATGACTTCATAAGGGCTAATTTACACTAGTACATTGATCAGCATTTTAGTGCCGCTGTAAAATTGCAGGTCAATGCAAGAACAGTAAAACAATTGTTTACACTACAACATTGCGTGACTCATGTTTTAAAGTGCAACGTGTGAATTTTGACAACTAGTGGTTAGCTTGTGTCCTTTTTGTCCCTTAAGCCCCGAACCATTTTGCTGGTCAAAGACCATGCCACTTTTTGCGATTCGGATTGGCAGTGAAGGGGTTGAGTGTGCCTAGGGATGTGTTCTAACTGTAGGGTGGATGGGCTTTGTGTGACACAAGTGATCACAGCTTCCGAATACAGAAAGCTGTGTACTGTACTGTCACTAACAAGACTGGGGAAATGCTTGTTTACATAAGCATCGCCCCCCCCCCCCCCTTTCCTCACCGTGACACGATCGCTGGTATGCCCCCGGTTGAAATCACGGAGCTTGCGGCAGGTGCGTGCCCACAATGCAGTGATCTTAAAAAAGCCTGTGCCATGCTGCAGACGTATATTTACGTGCAGCATGCGGTTAACCAAAAAAGGAAAATTGATCCTGCCCCTTAAAGCATGTTATGACACACTGCTTGTCCTGTGTCATTTTGGCCCCCTGTAATACCAAAAATAAACCTGGCGGCTGATCCTGACAGTTTTTGCCCTCCCCTATGCAAAACTGACCACGGTGTATTATGGCTGCTGAGCCTGACACCATGATCAGTTTATGTGCCTCCACCAGCCTGCCATCTGCTCTTCTCCTTGCTCCTGTGTCACGTCACCCCCCCTTCCTGCTGCAAATGCCTAATTTCACAGCTGAGATTGTGATCACATGACCAGACAGCTCTCCTCGCCTCCTCCCCCCCAGACTGACTGACAGCAGGGGATTCTCAGCCACTCCGCTGCATCTCTCAGGAGGAAAGGAGAACGCTGGCTGGTCATGTGATCACAATCTCTGTGAAATTAGTTATTTGCAGCAGTTGATGGATCATACAAAGAGGGGACACTGCAATAGGAGGCAGTGCTGGTGGTGTATACAAGTTAGTGTGTCTTAACCACCACTTTAAGGGATTAAAGTGTGGGTTAAGTGTGTGGAGAGCAGGGGCTTTCTAGTCAGCGTGCCAGAATTGATGGAATTTGTTCCCTATGTTCGGGCGCACACATTCCTGTACAACCCCTAGTAAAAGGTTAACTGTAAAAAGTGCCTGTGGCTAGCAATCACAATGATTAGGGCTATTGTGCTAGATACCACGTGTACCAAATATCTCCAACAATGTCTCAATGTAGAATGTATAAAATGCATAGCATTTTAACGCACATTAAAATGCGCATGAACACAATTCAATATGTACTAAATTTCACTTCCACTTTTTCCTGCATTTACTGCAAGTCGGTGTGAATTAAGATCCAAGACTCCCTCATCCCTATTCCTTGAATTCATATTCGGCCCTCTGGATCTGTCCCTTTTAAACCTACCCTCTCATCCAGATTCTTCACACCCCTACCATGTCTTTTCCCTACCCTGCCTGAAAAATTTGGCATGCTCTATCGGCTTTAATCTACAAGAGCATATATACATAATGAAAACATTCACTGATCTGAATCAGGGGATGAAAGTCCTTTCCAAACGTACATACTGTGTAATTGAACCTACTATTTTATACAATGCATGTGAGATCTGAAATGTGCTTGAATGTTGAAAAGGCATTTACAAAAAATGTGATTTCTTAAAGGCACTTAACCACCCTCCTAATCCTTTTAAATGGATGCATATTAATGTAACTCAATGGATTGAGCACTATAAAATGTTTCCTAGTAGTCTGGTAGCTTGGACAAGGGAGGGAATGTGCCTTCCATCCTGTGCTACAGGGTTGTGTTTCTTATGATGCACACAGTGCAGGGAGACAGCTGTAGTCTCTGTGTGTAAGGGTAACTCCATAGGATGCTGCATGAGAACGAATCTACTAGGGGTACAATGGATCAAAAAACTTGCGGTTCGGATCAGTTACGAATCGGATATTTTTTCGGATCACCACCATAGTCCCCACTGTAATGTCCACGTCATCTCTGGGGAGCTCACATAGACCGCCGCCGCGTGTACCAAGATGGCCGCCTCTCCGGAGATAGGCTGTAGCCACGGCCTTTTCTATGGCTGCAATCCACGAATCGCATGCCGATCCCAATGCGGCGACCCGTTCGCATCAATGATGCGTTGCACCCCTAGAATTTACCCTGAAATGTGAAACCTGGGGCAGCTGTCATGGCTCCAGCTTAAAGGTAGATCACTGTATGTATGTATGTGTGTATATATATATATATATATATATATATATATATATATATATATATATGTGTATGTATGTATGTATGTATATGTGTGTGTGTGTATATATGTGTGTGTGTGTGTGTGTGTGTGTATATATATATATATATATATATATATATATATATATATATAATTTTATTAAAAATTCTTCCGCTCATGGACGGACACAGCAGCATTGACCTTAGGGTTATATATCCTTCCTTTCAGGAGAGACTAGGCAGAAAAACAGCACTTCAAGTGTTAAAACACTTCTCTCAGTACAACACCTCCCAGGGGGCGGGTCCCCCGGGTACATCCCACTCTCTGGAACATCCAGCCTCAGTTTTTTTTCTGCCTAGCGTTGGGAGAAGACATGGCCCTTCTGGAGCCCATGTGCTCTGGAGAATTTTTTTTCCCTGCATTTTTTGATCCTGGGATCTACAATCAACTGCCGACTGGGTGACAGGCTGGATCTGCGATCCTTGTAGCCCCCCCCCCCCATGTTCGGCCATCGAGCGTGTGCCGGCCTTTAGCTAGGCCGTCCACGACATGCCCCGTTGCTCCAGGGGCGGCCGGTGAGCTATATGCTACAGGGCAGTAGCATATAGCTACTGCTACAGTAGCTATATGCTACCGGTCTCTATGGCTGTGTCAGTGTACCGGGCTGACAGCCATGCCGTATCTACCTGCGGACGTTGGGTCTGTCTGGAATGCCTCCAGCCGGTGGTCGCAGAATGGGTAAGTAGTATGCCCTTGCCTCGGCAGGGTGGTCCGGCTGGTGCATTCCTGGGGAGGTCGACTGAGGGTCCGCCCTGCTTTCCTCTCTCCCTTCCTCTCCCTCCTTCCCCGTTCTGGGTGGCGGCTGTGGGGGGGGGGGGGGGGGGGGCTCTGTTACTGCCGGGGGGGGGGGCTGTGCTACTGTGGGGTGCTATTGTGTTTTTTTTATTGTGCTGTGTATGCGGGACAGTGTCTGCTGTGTTACTGGGTTTTTTAACCCCCTTCGATACAGGACATTTTCACCCCCTTCCTGCCCAGACCAATTTTTAGTTTTCAGCGCTGTTGCACTTTGACAATTGCGTGGTCATGCAACACTGTATCCAAACTAAATCTTTGGTGTCCCCCCCCCCCCCCCCCCAAATAGAGATTTAGTTTGGTGGTATTTGATCATCTCTGCGGTTTTTATTTTTTGCGCTATAAACAAGAGGGACATTTTTGAACACAATTTGTTACTTTTTTTATTAAATATCACAATTTTTTTTTTAAAGTTTTCCTCAGTTTAGGCCGATACGTATTCTTCTACATATTTTTGGTTAAAAAAAAATGCAATAATCGTATATTGATCAGTTTGCGCAAAAGTTATAGCGTCTACAAAATAGTTGATAGATTTATGGCATTTGTATTTTATAATTTTTTTTTTTTTTACTAGTAATGGCGGCGATCTGCTTTTTTTTTTTTTTTTTTTTTTTTTTTTTTTTTTTATATATATTGTGACCGTGACATTGCGGCGGACACTTTTGGGACCATTCACATTTATACAGTGATTGGTGCTATAAATACAGGGAGTGCAGAATTATTAGGCAAATGAGTATTTTGACCACATCATCCTCTTTATGCATGTTGTCTTACTCCAAGCTGTATAGGCTCGAAAGACTACTACCAATTAAGCATATTAGGTGATGTGCATCTCTGTAATGAGAAGGGGTGTGGTCTAATGACATCAACACCCTATATCAGGTGTGCATAATTATTAGGCAACTTCCTTTCCTTTGGCAAAATGGGTCAAAAGAAGGACTTGACAGGCTCAGAAAAGTCAAAAATAGTGAGATATCTTGCAGAGGAATGCAGCACTCTTAAAATTGCAAAGCTTCTGAAGCGTGATCATCGAACAATCAAGCGTTTCATTCAAAATAGTCAACAGGGTCGCAAGAAGCGTGTGGAAAAACCAAGGCGCAAAATAACTGCCCATGAACTGAGAAAAGTCAAGCGTGCAGCTGCCAAGATGCCAATTGCCACCAGTTTGGCCATATTTCAGAGCTGCAACATCACTGGAGTGCCCAAAAGCACAAGGTGTGCAATACTCAGAGACATGGCCAAGGTAAGAAAGGCTGAAAGACGACCACCACTGAACAAGACACACAAGCTGTAACGTCAAGACTGGGCCTAGAAATATCTCAAGACTGATTTTTCTAAGGTTTTATGGACTGCTGAAATGAGAGTGAGTCTTGATGGGCCAGATGGATGGGCCCGTGGCTGGATTGGTAAAGGGCAGAGAGCTCCAGTCCGACTCAGACGCCAGCAAGGTGGAGGTGGAGTACTGGTTTGGGCTGGTATCATCAAAGATGAGCTTGTGGGGCCTTTTCGGGTTGAGGATGGAGTCAAGCTCAACTCCCAGTCCTACTGCCAGTTTCTGGAAGACACCTTCTTCAAGCAGTGGTACAGGAAGAAGTCTGCATCCTTCAAGAAAAACATGATTTTCATGCAGGACAATGCTCCATCACACGCGTCCAAGTACTCCACAGCGTGGCTGGCAAGAAAGGGTATAAAAGAAGAAAAACTAATGACATGGCCTCCTTGTTCACCTGATCTGAACCCCATTGAGAACCTGTGGTCCATCATCAAATGTGAGATTTACAAGGAGGGAAAACAGTACACCTCTCTGAACAGTGTCTGGGAGGCTGTGGTTGCTGCTGCACGCAATGTTGATGGTGAACAGATCAAAACACTGACAGAATCCATGGATGGCAGGCTTTTGAGTGTCCTTGCAAAGAAAGGTGGCTATATTGGTCACTGATTTGTTTTTGTTTTGTTTTTGAATGTCAGAAATGTATATTTGTGAATGTTGAGATGTTATATTGGTTTCACTGGTAAAAATAAATAATTGAAATGGGTATATATTTGTTTTTTGTTAAGTTGCCTAATAATTATGCACAGTAATAGTCACCTGCACACACAGATATCCCCCTAAAATAGCTAAAATTAAAAACAAACTAAAAACTACTTCCAAAAATATTCAGCTTTGATATTAATGAGTTTTTTGGGTTCATTGAGAACATGGTTGTTCAATAATAAAATTAATCCTCAAAAATACAACTTGCCTAATAATTCTGCACTCCCTGTATGCACTGTTTACTATGTAAATGTGACTGGCAGGAAAGGGGTTAACCACTAGGGGGCGCTGAAGGGGTTAAAATGTTCCCTATAGTGTTCTAACTGTATGGGGGAGGGGACTCGCAAGGGGAGGAGACCGATGTGTGTTCCTCTGTACTGGGAACACAGCATTGGTCTCCTCACCTCTGACGGGAGGTGGATCTGTGTGTTTACACACACAGATCCACACTCCTGCCGTGATCATCGGCAATCGCGGCCACCGGGCACGCTCGCCGGGTCATGAGCGGTGCCGCGGGCCCTAGAACGCCAGGAATACAGGAAGTCCTATGACGTCCACCCGGATCGAGGGAGGGTTCCTGCCGGCGTCATTTGACAATGCGTTGGTAAGGAAGGGGGTTAAACACGTGTATGGCCGCCATTTTACCGGTGACGCGGTTCTATAGATCGGCCATTTTCTTGTAGCCCACATGCTGTTTTTTCTGCATGTTGGTGGCCATCTTGGAAAAGTTTTGGCCTCTAGTGTCTGGAATAACGGCGCCAAAGCCTGCAGCATACTTCCTGAGGGACGGGACAGCGCTCTCAGCTCTGCACGGTAGTACAGCCTGTTTTTGGGTGGGGAGTCCCCTGGGGGTCCCCTGCTCTCTGTGACAGCCGGGAGGTTGGCCTGTGGGTCCTGTTCTGCAGTACTAAGGCGGAATATTTAGGTGGGTCAGCATGGAGTCTGAACCAGAGGCTTCTACCCCAACCATGCCAGAGTTAACCCTTAGTGCCCCTGCGACCATAGTGGATGCGATGATGGCAGTCCCTGAGGCGTTTGTTGCCAGGATTGAAGCGGCAAGTGACCAAAAGGGGGGTAAAAAGCGCCCCCTCCCTGAGCCTGCTTGTGGAGATGTCTCTGACACGGAATCAGGTTCTGCTACTGCATCTGGCCCTGGTTCTGTCATGTCAGATGATGCAGACTTGGCCCATGAGGATGGCTCTGCTTCAGGGTCAGCGCATGATAAGGCGTTTGTTGGAGCTCCGCAAGCCACCCCGCACCACGAAAGTGTTTCCTTGTGTTCCATATCTGGACAAACTGTTATAGAAGGAATGGGAACGGCCGCAGAAAGTTTTTGCAGTACCAAAATACTTTTGCGGTCCGTTACCCTTTTGAGGAGGACTTTTGAAAAAGTGGGTTTCTACTTTTTTAGGAATTCCTCCTCAAAAGGGTATCTCCTCCGTCAGTGGACCCTCTGGTTTCCAGGCTGAACAAGACCACCATGTTGCCTGTGGAAGGGGCTCCCGCATTTAAGGACCCCGCGAATAGGAGAGCTGAGGCTGTGGCCCGCTCCATATTCACAGTGGTGGGGCCGCGGTGATACCGGTTTTGGCCGGGGCTCTGGTGTCAGACACTTAGCGAACGGGCTAAGTCCCTAGTGCAGGAGCTGGAGGCGCAGAATGCTTCTGAGACCTGTGTGAACCTGGCCGACCAGTTGGTGCAGGGCCTGCAATTTGTCTGTGAGTCGGCCCTGAATACGCTCCCCTTGATCTCCAGGGCCTCCGCGGTGGTACTATGCCGCCTTGTGTAGCTAAAGTGTTGGTCTGCGGACCAGTCCTCTAAGAAGGCCCTGGTGGATTTGCCTTTAAGGGTGAACGGCTTTTTGGGGCGTCCCTGGATGACATAAAGGATGCCACAGGCGGTAAAAGCACTCTGCTCCCGCAATCTGGGAAGGGTAAGGAGCCTCGCCGTAAGCTAGGGCCCTCATTGACTACCCTCAAGCGTTTTTTTTGTGCGGCAGGAAAACGTTTCCAGGGTGCTAAGGCGTCCACTGAAGGGCAAAAGCGCCCCTGGTACCGCAAGCCCAACAAGCCTGCGGACAAGCCTGCCTCCGCATGAAGGTCTGCCCCCGCCCGCATCTCGGGTGGGGGGCCGGCTTCAGGATTTCACGGCTCGGTGGAGGTTTCTTCTTTCCAACAGTTGGGTTTGCGAAGTAGTTTCCTCGGGATACAAGATAGTTTCTCTTGTCCACCAAACAGATTTTTTTTTTTTCCTCCGGCTTCTTCCGGATCACCTGCAGGATCTGTCAGGGGCTGTCCAGGATCTGCTGGTCAGGGGAGTGATTGTGCCAGTTCTCTCAACGGAACGGTTTCGGGGGGTTTACTCAAATCTGTAGTCCCCAAGAAGGATGGGGTCCGTCCAATCCTGGACCTCAAGGCCCTTAATTGCTTTGTCAAAGTGCAAAAATTCAGGCTGGAGTCTCTGGGTCTGCAAGGCCGACCGGTCAGAATCCAGTCCGACAACGCCACGGGGGCACACGAAGCTCGGCTGCAGCGACAGAAGTCGCACACATCCTCCGGTGGGCTGAAAGTTACGATCCGGCTCTGTCGGCGGTATACATTCCGGGGGTGCTGAACTGGCAAGCCGACTACCTAAGTCGCCAAAAGCTAGACCAAGGAGAATGGTAGGGGTTTCAGAGTCTGTTCCAAAAATGGGGCACTCCAGACGTGGACCTTCTAGCGTCCCGTCTCAATCGAAAGGTCACGATTCGTGACCAGGTCGAGGGACCCGTGGGCGGAAGCATCAGACGCGTTGGTGGTGCCTTGGGGTCACTATCGCCTAATGTACGCCTTCCCTCCAGCTTCTTCCTCGCCTGCTGCGCAGGGTGGAAGCCGAGGGCATACCAACAATCCTGATCGCTCCGGATTGGCCGTGCCGTCCCTGTTACGCGGACCTGGTGCATCTAGTGGCAGATGTCCCCTGGCGTCTACTCCTGAGAGAAGACCTTCTGTCGCAAGGTCCTATCTTTCACCCTGCTCTACAGTCGCTGGCTTTAACGGCGTGGCTGTTGAGAGCCAGGTGTTGAAGGACCGAGGTCTGTCGGGCTGGGTGATCTCTACCATGCTGTGAGCCCAGAAGTCCACTTCACGAAAGATTTACCATTGTACGTGGAAGGCCTACATCTCTGTGTGAAGAAATTAAATGGCACCTCCGTACATACGTGATGTCCCGCATTCTGCTGTTTTTGCAGCGTGGAGTGGATCAGGCTCTCGCCTTAAGTACGGGTAAGAGTCAGATTTCGGCTCTAGTTGTCTACTTTCAGCGACGCTTGGTGGCGCACTCCTTGGTGCGTACGTTTGTGCAGGGGGTCCGGCATGTGGGCCCCTCCTGTGCGTCCTCCACTGCCTCCATGGGACTTGAATTTAGTTCTTTCTGTGCTTCAAGAAGCTCCTTTTTAGGACATTCGGAAGATTCCTTTGTCGACTCCGTCCCAGAAGGTGGTTTTTCTGGTGGCAATGTTATATAAGGAATGGGATACACCGCAGAAAGTTTTTGCTGTTCCAAAATACTTTGCAACCCGTTATCCTTTTGAGGAGGACTTTTAAAAAAAGTGTTTCTCTCCTCCGTCAGTGGACCCTCCAGTGTCCAGACTGAGCAAAGCCACCACATTGCCGGTGGAAGGGGCTCCTGCCTTTAAGGACCCCGCAGACAGGAGAGTGGAGGCTGTGGCCCGCTCCATGTTCACAGTAGTGGGTTCGGCAGTAAGACCGAACGGGCAAAGTTTTTGCTACAGGAGCTGGAGGCGCAAGGTGCTTCCGAGACCTATGTGGACCTGGCTGAACAGTTGGTTCAGGGTCTGAAGTTTGTGAGTCGGCCCTGGATACGTTTGCCTTGCTTGCCAGGATGTCCGCGGTGGTACTACGCCGCCTTGTGTGGCTGAAGTGCTGGTCTGCGGACCAGTACTCCAAGAAGGCCTTGGTGGATTTACCCTTTAAGGGTGAACGACTTTTTGGGGCGTCCCTGGATGACATCATAAAGGATGCCACAGGTGGTAAGAACGCTCTGCTCCCACAGTCTGGGAAGGGCAAGGAGCCTCGCCGTAAGCAAGGGCCCTCTTTTACTACCCCCCCAAGCATTTTTTTCGCCCGCCCAGTGCGTCAGGAAAAAGTTTTCAAGGTGCTAAGACCCCCGCTGCAGGGTAGAAGCGCACCTGGTACCGCAAGCCTGCGGACAAACCTGCTTCCGCATGAAGCTCTGCCCCGCCCGTGTCTCGGGTGGGGGGGCTGACATCGCGGCTCGGTGGAGGTCTCTTCTTTCTGACCGTTGGGTTTGCGAAGTAGTTTTCTCGGGGTACAAGATAGTTTCTCTTGTCCACCAAACAGATTTTTTTTTTTTTTCTTTCCACCCTCCAGCTTCCTCCGGATCGCCTGAGGGATCTGTCAGGGGCTACCCAGGATCTTCTGGTCAGGGGAGTGATTGTGCCAGTTCCCGCGATAGAACGGTTTCAGGGGTTTTACTCCAATCTGTTTGTAGTCCCCAAGAAGGAAGGGGTCCGTCCAATCCTGGACCTCAAGGCCCTCAATTGTTATGTCAAAGTGCAAAAATTCCGGATGGAGTCGATTCGCTCGGTGATGGCAGCGCTCCATCAGGGGGACTTTCTGGCGTCGTTGTATATCATGGACGCATACCTACATGTTCCCATATGCACAGCACCAGAGGTTTCTGCGATTTGCGATCGGGGAGGACCATTTTCAATTTGTGGCCCTCCCGTTTGGCCTGGCCTCGGCACCACAGGTTTTCACCAAGGTGCTCGCCCCGATCCTAGCCCTGCTGAGGCAGCGCGGGATCGGTATTGTAGGATATCTGGAAGATCTTCTCCTGAGAGCTTCCTCAAGCTCAGTTAGAAGGGGACGTGTCTATCACGTGTCAGACTCTCAGAGTTTGTCTGGCTTCTGAATATCCATAAGTCGGTCTTGGTTCCGTCTCAGCGACTGGAATACCTGGGGTAAATCCTGGATTCCACGGAGGCGAGAGGTTTTCTCCCAACAGAGAAACTTCAGACACTGCGATCTGCGGTGCAGCAGTTGTCGACCCAGAAGTGGTCATCCCTTCGATTCTGCATGAGAGTTCTGGGTCTGATGGTGGCCTCTTTCGAGGCAGTTCCGTATGCCCAATTCCACACCCGAGTGCTACAGAAGGAAATTCTGTCACGTTGGGACAAGCTCCCTTCATCTCTGGATTTCCAGATTCAGATGAGTCACCTGGTCAAGTCCTCCCTGGTGTGGTGGCTGACGTCTCCGGTGCTTCGGACCGGGAAGTCGTTTCTGCCGTGCCATTGGACAGTGGTCACGACGGATGCCAGCCTCTTTGGCTGGGGGGGGGTCTCGCCTTCCGATCAATGTACTGGAGCTCCGAGCAATCAAGTTGTGCCTTGCCAGGTGGTCCCTGGAGCTGCAGGACCGACCGGTCAGGATCCAGTCGGACAACGCCACGACCGGTGGCGTACATCAATCATCAGGGAGGCACACGGAGCTCAGCTGCGATGTAGGTTGCGCACATCCTTCGGTGGGCCGAAAGGTCCGTTCCGGCTCTGTCGGCCGTGTACATTCCGGGAGTACAGAATTGGCAAGCTGACTACCTAAGTCGTCAAACACTAGACCAAGGAGAGTGGTCACTCCACCCGGAGGTGTTTCAGAGTCTGTGCCAAAAGTGGGGCACTCCGGACGTGAACCTGCTAGCGTCCCGTCTCAATCGGAAGGTGCCACGGTTCATGGCCAGGTCGAAGGACCCGTGGGCGGACGCGTGTAACGCGTTGGTGGCACCTTGGGGGTCACTATGGCCTAATTTACGCCTTCCCTCCTCTGAAACTTCTTCCTCGCCTGCTCCGCAGAGTGGAAGCCGAAGGGATTCCAACAATCCTGATTGGCCGCTCCTGGTACGCGGGCCTGGTTCGTATGGTGGCAGACGTTCCTTGGCGTCTACCCCTGAGAGAAGATCTTCTGTTGCAGGGTCCGATCTTCTTCCTGGCTTTAACGGCGTGGCTGTTGAGAGCCAGGTACTGAAGGACCGGGTCCTGTCAGGCTCAATGGTCTCTACCATGCTGCGTGCACGGAAGTCTACTGCACAAAAGATTTACCATCGTACGTGGAAAGCCTACATCTCTGTGTGAGGAGATAGTGGCACCCCTGTACATATGTGATGTCCCGGATTCTGCTTTTCTTACAGCGTGGGATGGAACCGCCTTGAGTGCGGTTAAAGTGGAGGTTCACCCTATAAAAAATTTCTAACACTACATCCAGCCCAGTTCTGCATATAAAGACACTGACTTTTTTTTTTGCTGTAGATATCGTTTATTCACCGCGGCTTCCGGGTAGGGAATCCCGCGGGAGTGGGCGTTCCTATTGACATGCCAATTTATTGACATGCTAAACGACGGCGCACACAGAGCGTCACGACTTCCGAAGGAAGCTCGGGTTGGCTCTATTCTGCGCCGGTGCGCAGGCGCCGAATAGAGCCGAGCTTCCTTCGTGAAGTCATGACGCGCTGTGTGCGCCGTCGTCTAGCATGTCAATCAATTGGCATGTCAATAGGAACGCCCACTCCCGCAGGCTTCCCTACCCGGAAGCCGCCGCGAATAAACGCTATCTACGGCAAAAAAAAAGTCAGTGTGTTTATATGCAGAACTGGGCTGGATGTAGTGTTAGAATTTTTTTATAGGGTGAACCTCCACTTTAAGAGTCAGATTTCGGTTCTAGCTGTTTACTTTCAGCGACCCTTGGCAGCGCACTCCTTGGTGCCTACGTTTGTGCAGGGGGTCCGTCATGTGGCCCCACCTGTGCGTCCTCCACTGCCCCCATGGTACTGGAATTTAGTCCTCTCGGTGCTTCAACGAGCTCCCTTTGAGGACATTTGGAAGATTCCTTTGTTGACTCTGTCACAGAAGGTGG
Organism: Rana temporaria; assembly: GCF_905171775.1. NCBI lineage: Eukaryota > Metazoa > Chordata > Amphibia > Anura > Ranidae > Rana > Rana temporaria. The sequence goes on along the minus strand of NC_053490.1, from coordinate 259,920,746 downwards.
TTTTTCTGGTAACTATTACCTCAGTCAGACGGGTGTCTGAACTGGCGGCCTTGTCCTGCAAGCCGCAGCCATCTTTTCTCCCAAAGGTCGTTTCGGCTTTTCACATTAATGAGGACATTGTGTTACCATCCATGTTTCCTCGGCCGAAAAACCCAAAGGAGGCCATTTTGCATTCCCTGGATGTGATTCGGGCCATACGTGTGTACTTATCTGCTACGGCTCCGTTCCGGAAGTCGGACTCACTATTCGTGTGAGTGGTCCTAAAAAACGTCTGGCGGTCTCGTCGGCCACCATTTCTAGGTGGATCAGACAGGTTGTGCTTCAGGCCTATGCCCTGAAGGGGCGGGCGCCTCCCTTTCAAGTTACGGCGCATTCGACCAGGGCAATCGGTGCCTCTTGGGCTTTCCGTCATCAAGCCTCTGTTACAGGTGTGTAAGGCAGTGACCTGGTCGTCAATCCACACCTCAAAATTTTACAAGGTGGATGTGAGTGCATCTTCGGATGCCTCCTTCGGCCGCAAGGTGTTACAGGCGGCAGTTTAAGGTCGGAGTTTCTCCGTTGAGAAACTCTGGATTTTGCTTGGGGTGTAGCTTGGTTTGCTCTGTTATTCCCCACCCCTCGAAATTTTTTGACACTGCTTGGGGACGTCCCTAAGATCAAAGGCTGCTGTGTCCATCCATGAACGGAAGAGAAAATAGGATTTTTTTGTACTCACCGTAAAATCCATTTCTCTGAGTTCATGGATGGACATAGCACCCACCCCTTCTCCTTTTTGTTTGTACTGCTTGTTACGAACTGGAGCTGCTGAGGCAGAGTGTGGGTTATACCCAGGGGACCACGCCCCCTGGGAGGAGCTATGCTGAGGAAAGTGTTTTAACACTTAAAGTGCGGTTTCTGCCTAATCTCTCCTAGAAGGAAGGTGCATAATACCCTAAGGTCAAAGGCTGCTGTGTCCGTCCATGAACTCGGAGAAATGGATTTTTTTACTCACCGTAAAATCAAATTTTTTGGAATACTGCTTGGGGACGTCCCTAAGGTCAATGCTGCTGTGTCTGTCCATGAACAGAAGAGAAAATAGGATTTTTTTGTACTCACCGTAAAATCCATTTCTCTGAGTTCATGGACGGACACAGCACCCACCCCTCCTTTGTTTGTACTGCTTGTTTACGAACTGAGGCTGGATGTTCCAGAGTGGGATGTACCCGCGGGACCCACCCCCTCGGAGGTGCTGTACTGAGAAGTGTTTTAACACTTGAAGTGCTGTTTTTTCTGCCTAGTCTCTTCTGAAAGGAAGGATATATAACCCTAAGGTCAATGCTGCTATGTCCGTTCATGAACTCGGAGAAATGGATTTTACGGTGAGTACAAAAATCCTATTTGTGTAGCTGTCTCCTTATACCTGGTATGGTTAGACAGTTGCTAAATGACAGCATGAGTGAACTACCTAGAGTGCTCACCTCACATGGAGAACTACAGGCTGTGTCTGTACCTGTAGTTTTGTTCATTCACAGGACAGCCTGTGGGAAAGATCCCCAGCCCAATGTCGGTTGGAATGGGAAGAGGCTGCAGAGGCATGTTACACCCTGAAAAAGGGTAGAACGTATTCTCTTTCCAAAGGCAAACTAATCCTTTTAAACTGGGACATGGGCAAAAAATAAATGCTAAAGCTGCATAATCGGTAAATGAATACATAAGCTGCTGGAAGTGCTTAAAAACTGCTGGCTTAATATCACTTCAAGTACTGAATCTAGCTTCAATTAGTTTTAGTTCTTATAGCGTTCTTGCCTCCTACAGATGACGACCGAAGGGACACAGGCAGGTATGGTGATAATAAAGGCTATGGTGGATCCCAGTCCTTTGGGGGTGGCCGAGGCCGTGGTGGCTATGAGGATCGTCGAGGTGGCATAAGGTAAGGTGATACTAACATCTAGTGTACTGTGCATGAAAGTTATAATATAATCCACCAAAGGAAGGTTGAGCAGAACCTAACTACTATAAAGCATGCTTGTTATAGGTCATTTTTTTTTTTTTTTTTTCAGCACCTGACATTCTCAGCCTATATTTTGCCAGTATTGAGCATTATGAGATGCTGGTTTCATGGATTAGTACAGCTAGTTTCTTCAGCTTAAGGGCCAGTTCACACCAGACGCAGTTCTGTACAGTTTCATGTGCATAATTTTCTGCACTAAAAATGCATGCCGTGTTTTCCATGTATTCCAATGTTTCAATTTCACACCATGCAGTCAGTTTCCGTTGCAGAAACTGACTGCATGGTGTGAACTAAAGCCATTGGAATACATGGAAAACACTGAATGCATTTTGTGCAGGGGGAAAAAAGCACATGGAACTGCGTCCTGGTGTGAACTGGCCCTTGGGTAGTATTCTATAAAAAAAAGTTTGTTTTTCCTGCTTCAGGTTTTATTGGACAGCTAATTCCTGTGTTTTTATTAAATTTTTTGGGGTATTTTAGTATTCGTTTTTTTTGCAGACCTAGTAAAGCTGCATAGGATTTATTATTTTTTTACGCAGTTGCATATCTACAGTGTTTTTTCTAGGGTGTTTCACAAACCCAGATGATATATACATGTATAAATGTCGGTAAACAAACAGGTCCTGATTTACCATTGACAAGGAACAATATTGGTAACCATGTTGGTAATATAAGTAAAAAATTAAGGCGCAAATGTTTAGACTAAGTGTTGGGCCTTTGGCTGTGTATTTAAGTACTATCTGATGCCAATATTTACTTGGTTTCGCTAAAGGATGTATATGGAGCATCATATCCAATTTTTCTCAAATTGGGATGAATCCCCTCAACACAAATTATGTGGGATCTACCCTATACTTGTTCGGTGGCGTGCATCTTTGGAGTAACATTTTTCGAATAGGACCCCTTTCGCACTGGGGCCACCTGTACGTTCGCAGTAAAGCAGTTTAGCAGTGCTTTTCGGCCACTAACGAGGTGTTTTTAACCCCTCAAAAATTAACTCCTGTGTTGCTTCCAAATCGCATTTCGGGTGCTTTGGAAGCACTGCCCATTCATTGCTATAGGCAGGGGTGTTTTAGGAGCACCGTATACACTGCTCCCAAACTGCTCCAAAGATGCCGCTTGCAGGAATTTTTCTAACGTTCCGCAAGCGCACTGCCCGGGTGTGTTAAGCGCCCATTGCAATGTCTAGGAGGCAGTTTTCAGGTGCTATTTCTAGTGCTAAAATGCCTGAAAACTGCCCCAATGTGAAAGGGGTCTTTACTCTTCTGCTAAATTATAAGGTTGAATATTTGGTTTCTAACTTTCTATGATTCAGCAGTGATTACGTTCATGACCTTCAGCATTTCTGGTACAAATGTGAAGTGAATGTACAGTTCCATGGATACTTTTGCCTGTAGCTGAATGTGATCCAAGTGCTCGGGAGCCACCATTTTTATTTTTCTCCTCGCCATGTGGAGAATATATAGATATAGATGGATATATAGATAGATATCTATTTCTATCTCTTTATAAAAATTATATATTTTGTGTAATCATCTTACCTTGGAACTGTGCATGAAGTTCACATTTGCTCCTCTTTAAATGGGGCTCTTGAATAACATGGCTCTTAATGTAGATAAAGATTTGATTGTGATACAGCAGGTTAAAGGTAAGTGAGGAATTTTCATTCGGATATCCCTTGTCTTCATTTAGACTGCTGCTCCGAATAGAGATGCCACTTTGAAACTTTGGGTTCTCTGAAAACTGGGCACAATATCTGAAATCTCAAATCTGTATCATGTGGAATTTGAGTTTGGAGCAATCTAAGCACTTTTAGTGGAAATCAACAGTGTGAGCCCTTAAATAGTTTAGTTTTGGAAAAGTGCTGTTGTGTTTTTAAAATCACGGGTTGTAAAAATGCCTTGCAGATTTCAGTGGCACAATGTCCATGCTGCATTTCTGGGCTTTGCTCCTCCGGTGATGGACTACCACTGAATTTTCTGTCCTGACCATGACTGATGCTTATAGGTGGACCTGGGAACTCCTGCAGAAAGTAACATGTTCATTTAGATTGGGGGTCAGAAACCAGTAGATCGTGTTCTACCAGTAGATCGCAATCTGGGCTTGCTGACCCACTATTCCTGAGCATCAGAGTGCAATGCAGAGGCTCTACTTGTAAAGCTGATGCCTCCTTTGTAGTGCTGGCTCCTGTCCCATGCTAGTGGTCGCGAGTGTTTCCAGCGGCAGGAAAGATCTTCAGGTCAGTGTGGAGAAATACACTGGACATAATGGTATAGGGCTGCTTTTACACTGATGTGCTGCGGTTTACCCCCATTACAGGTTGCATCCTGTGGGTTTGGTGCACTTTGTGAATGCAGTAGTTTTGGTGTGATTTCAGAAAGGGCACCACACCTGCGGGATATAATCAAAGTCTATGACAAAGCCCAACTAACCCAGAGGTGTGTGTGTGTGTTTTTGTATCACACCCCCCCCCCCACCCCTACTGCACCCCCTCTAGCTGCAGTGACCAGAAGTGTACACCTGGCGCAGCAGGAGTTGTACACCCTGTCATGGTTGGTGGGCGCTAGCCTGCCAAACGTGACCCACTCAAGTGAATGAAGCTGCTCTGCAAGTGCCCTGAAACTTTGCTGTCTGCTTTAACCAGTTTGCTGTACTTCAATGTGTTTCTCACCAACTGCTTTAACCCCTTGGACCCTGCAAAAGCAGGCAGTTGTAAGGCACGTGCAGTGTGGCCCCATTTACTTGAATAGACCATGATTGGCAGGCGGTAGCCACCAAAAGCAACGGGGCTTAATTCATAATGTGGCATGTGCACACCTTTTGGCTGCTAGAGATTAGAGGAGGTAAAACCACGTCTCAGGGTTTTACCACCTCTTAACTTTGTGTCAAGTCAGAAGGCTGCCACAGCTGAATGCAACTAAGGGCTCATTCACAAGTGCAGCAGATGTTGCTGCTCCTCTGAAAAGTGACTTGGTGTATTTAACAGGTTGTGTGGAGGCGATATGTTGCCTCATCACCACCTGATTTAAACCCATAATTGCCGTGCAATGCACGCGATTGCGATACTAGCAAAAAGTGACAAAAGAATCTTGTGCAAAAGTAGGAGTTGCCTTTTTTGTTTCTAGAGGATGAAACCTTACCAATAACACTGGACCACTCCTTTTTTTATTTTATTTTTTCCTAAATTGTTACCAAAATTTGGAAAGTTATGCCTTTTTTTTTTTTTTTTTTTTTTTAGTAAAAACACTGTGTAAAGCCCTGTGTTGACGGACTTTGGCCTTGTTGATAACATTTTTAAGATTTGGCAAGGACAAGTGACCTCCTCCTGACCTGCATTCGACCTGGCCTGACCTGCTATAGACATGTATGGGAATCAAAAACCAGATTGAATGTAATAAGTCCATCCACATAAGCCCTTAAAACTCTTATCCAGTAACCAGGTCAAATGCTAGACTTTTCATAGCTGAAAGTGATTTGTTTCTCCACTTCAGGAGTATTGATTATAGATTTTAGCAAGTGCTTTTTTTAAGCTTTAAAGTTGGCTTTTAGCAAGCTTCAAGCAATATTGGAAGAAACATGCTTGAGGGTAAATGGGTAGGCTGTACCTGTTTACTACCCTCTTAAAATAAAATAAAAATTAAGTTGGAACACCAAAGCTATGTACTTGTTCCTGGTCAGCAATTTGACTGCCTATGTATTCAGTCTAGATTTCCTTGTAGCTAGCTGAATCTTGCTAAAATCCTGTTGACATTTTGGACAACGCTACAGTTAATCTGTAGTAACACTTCAGATTGGAGCTTAAGAGTGTTGCGTGTTTTTTGTTGGTTTTTTTTTTTTTTTTTTTTAATATACCCCCACACCAGCCACCCACACAAACTATGTTCTAAGAGCTGGAACCACATTTAAAAGTGAAAACTAAACCAGTCCATGTTCTTGGAATCTTTAAGGCATCCTCTGGAAATGAAATGGTTAAGCATCCTCTGCCATCTTCACACCACACGGTCTTCAAGCCCTACAGGGTGAAATGTCTTAAGCATCTGACACCCTTCTGAGTGTGAGATGCCTGGTCCTCTGCTGCACACCGATTTACTTTAGATGGCCACTACATTACTACCCTCCCTATTCAAAGATGACCCTTGCAGTAGGCATGGGCATTTTAGCAGGGGTAATTAAATGCTCCAGATGGGATGAGCAAGCACATTTTGCCCCACGGTGTCACTAGGGCAACACCTGAAGCCCACTCACAGCAGAGAAATGCTCACCTGGTGTGTTGGATGAATTGCATCATATAGTGCACTGTATATACTATTACACGTTTTAGTAAGTTGTGGATGCTGCAGGTTCTTGTGTGGCAAGCTTCTGATAACCACCAGTGATCAGTAGCCCCTATTGCAAATTCATTGATGGTATAGACCAGGGATCCTCAAACCTCGGCCCTCCAGCTGTTGCAGAACTACACATCCCATGAGGCATTGTAAAACTCTGACATTCAGACGTGACTAGGCATGATGGGAATTGTAGTTCCTGAACTGGAGGGCTGTAGTTTAAAGACCTCCTGGTATAGACGATATGGACACCAGTATGAAAGGCATTTTTAAATGTCACATGTCGTTTATGCTGTAAAGTTTATACCATCAACCAATTTGAAGTCAACACTACTACTCGCAATGTGTCATTGCACGCTTGCCGCACAAGACACCACAGCATCTACAGGTTTAAGTGTTAATATCTGCACTGTATTATGTGGTGTAACTTTGCTAACACACCAGGTGAGTGTTTTTCCTGTTGGAGCTAACTGTCCCAGTTGCGGTTTGGAAATGGGTTCAGAAGTGTTCCCCCTCATTTTTTAATGGCTACATTACTAGTGTCCTGGAATGATGTAGGCTGGATGGAAGGAACAAGGCATCTAAAGTGTTGAATGCCAAATTTTCTAGGCCAGGCAGCATATTTTGTCAAGACAGGAAATTCAACAGTGTGGCAGAGGTAACTATTAACCTTTTTTTGTTTGCAGAGTCATTTAAGTTATATTTTCATGGTTAACTGAATCGCATGCTGGCTTACCTCTTGAATACTTTAAATTGAAGATCTTTCCTCCAGACTTCTCAGTTCTGCCCAGGAACTGTGACCATTGCAAAACCAAATGATCATGTTGCACTTCTCCAGAGTGTGCTCTTAAAAACAAATATTGGGTTCCACTGCAGGATACCTACACTATAACCTTACAGGAGAGCATTTATACACAAGCTGCAAGGCAAAGTCTTCATTGGAAGCCTCAAGATGTAAGCTGGCATGTGAATAGATTTATAGTACAACTATTCTCTGCTGAAAATAGTATTGTAGAAGATCTTGGCAGTATAAATAAAACTCGTAGTAGCCTAATGCAGTAGAAACCTGTGTGCTGGCTCTACAGTGGTTGGGGGTATATCTTAAATGTTCTTGTACAATGAATGTAAAATGGGAGCTGCTCTAGTCTTAACACTTAACTGGGTTTTTCTTCATTCAGTTGCCCTAAGTGGTAAAGGGGGGCAAAAAAATCATGTCTCCGCTTTTTCCTCCACAGCGGTGGTGACCGAGGTGGCTTCAAAAATTTTGGTGGTAAGTGCCTTGAACATAGATCGTTTCCATGGAAATCCTGTTGCATTGAACAGGACTCCTCAGCTTATTACAGGCCAGTAAAAACATGTTCTACTACGCTCTTGAAAAGATAAACGTCTGAAGGTGCCAGTGTCGATGTTTTAACTGCTTTCAGGGTAAGAATAATGAAAACTTACAAACAATGGAAAAAACATTGTTCTAGTCTTCATCTTGTAAAAGGACTGGTAAAGGTCCCTATAGGTAAAAGGTACTTGGTGTTAATGTGGAAGTAAAGGTGACCTAGAAGTGTTCCTCTTCTCTCTCTCTCTCTCTCTCCTCCTTTTTTTATTTTTTTGGTTTCTGCTCCGCTGCAATCATGTGATTGAGAAGCGGCAGCTCTGCTGTGTCAGTGAGCACTCGAGCAGCTCTGATTTCACCTTCTCGCTCCCATTAATGGTGTGTTACCCTTCCTGACATGGGGATCTGGAGCTTCTGTATCATGTGACCATACCAGAGTGGATTAAAATAAAATATATTTACATACATTTTTAAAAACGTTGCAGCATAGGAGGGAAGGGGCAACATTGCTAACTTATAATTGGTCTTTTACTTCCACTATGAATTACTCTATACATTTGATATACATGGCCTTCTGATGTCACATTTTTGCTAAAAATGTCCTCTTAAAGCTGAATCTTTTTCTTGACTCTTTAGAATTTACTTTTTTAATGCCCAGCAGCAACGATATCTCTTGCGTGGATGCCAATTGCAAAATTGTGGGGGTTGGCAAGACCTGTTTGCATTCAGGGTCCATCAGTGGCTCTGCCTGCACCCAGATCTGGCACTTAACAATTTAAAGAACTGTTGCCTCTTCTAGGTAAGCTGTGCAGGGGTTTAATGTAGCAGGTTTTGTAGTTGTTGTGTTTTTTTTTTTTTTTTTTTTTTTTTTTTTTACTCCATCCTAATTTTGCCAAACTCAATATGAGAATCTGGATTGATTTTAAAATTTCCTAACTGTACACCATTTTCTTCACTTTTCTTGCTCCCGTTTGAGTCTGTTGGTGACCAGGTCTACTTAGACCTGTGCATTAAGCTAGCATGTGACTCAATCCATGGCCCGGTGCTGTCATATGGGTGAGTCATAGCCCTATGAGGCTTCATTTACACTGACGTTTTTACAGCTTAAAAACGCCTGTCCATGTTGTTCTATGGCATCATGCCCACATAGGCGTTTTTGAGCTGCAAATGGCATAGGCGTTTTTGAGCTGTAAAAAAAAACGCAGGACCAGGGCGTTCTGAAGCTCCAGAGTAGAGCTGTAAAAACGCCAGACGTTAAACGCACGAAAACGCTACCGCAGCATTTTTAAAGCTGCAGCTCACAATTTTTTTTTTTTTTTATTTTTTTTTTTTTTTTTTTTTACAAAATAAACATGGACAGGCGTTTTTAAGCTGTAAAAAAGGCTAACAGTGGCTGTAAAAATGCCAGTGGAAATGAAGCATGAAAGTTACAACTTTAGTGTACTTAAACTGTTCTTGCTCCTTGTGGCACAACGGTATAGTGAGGTTGTGAAAGTCAGGTGTTTATATGCTTCTGGGGAGGGCTTAACTTTAAGCCCAGCGCTAAAGGGAAAAAATATCCCTTGCAGTGGGGTTGTCTGCATTGTTGGCTTTGTCTAGGGGAGGAGAGAGCTATTTTACCTACCTGATTCTCTGCTCTCCAGGTGGTGGACTGTCCCGCAATGTCCCCACATCCAATGCAGGGCTATATACCTTGATTTGGTCTTTACAATCTCAGGATCTAGACTGCTGGGAGAATACGCTGCGAAAAAGGGGCTGTGAGGCTCAGGTAAGTAAATTCCCTCACTCCTGCAGTGCAGGCACAGCCCGACTGCAAGGGATAATTTATTTGCCAGTAATTAAGCTGTAAAGGGCAACCTTTCCTCTTCAATCTGCAGGGCTTTAACTTTCTGTAAATGCAATATGGCTACCTGGTGTTTTGTACAAAGTGTGTACCGAACACCCTCCATAAACATTTCCTGCTTGTGTGATTGGCTCACCAATTTCCCCAAGAGTCTGTGCCAAGATGCAAGTCAAATTTTAGACATCCCCCTGCAACAATGTCATTTTTGGTGTGATACTTCCAATAGGAACATGTCCAAAGGGATGCAGATTTCCTCATTAGAGCTTTGCAGATGCTGCAGCTGATAAATCTAAAACCACTCGCATTAGACTTGGCACAGAGACAAACACAAATTTCTTCAGAATAACAAAAGGTAGGAATCTGCAACAAAGGTTGTCATAATCCCTGTAATGTACATGGATCACCCAGATTTTTTTTCCCTCCTGTGTGGGTAAGAACATATTTACTTTTGTGCAGAAGACTTGTTACAGGGTGCAAGCCAGCATGTTAAGCTGCTTAATAAACTTTCACCTGTACATGTATTTTGTTGGCTAAGCCTTGTGCTGCACAGGATTAAATATTCCATTACAGCCAACAAAGTTTCAATAACCAGAATATGAAATGTAAAAACATAGTACAGAGGTTACATGCAAGCCGATCTTTCACAAATGGCCAATGATCTTTAAGTTATCAGCAGGCACCTTTTTAGAGCATCGTAGATTGACAGAAAAGTGAAAACTTAAAAGCTGTAACTTTCTGTGGCTGCCTGCAACTTGTCTAGCCATGCCACAGAACGAGTTCTGTTTTTCTTATTCGTTTATCTAAATCCTTGTAGCCCCTGAAGTGGATGTCTTGATTGGTTATTGGTCACAATTAACACTTTCTCTTTTTAAAGGGGTTGTGGACCATCGTGTTTTTCCACTATAATGCATCCTATACATCAGGGCTGTGGAGTCGGGGGAAATTTTGGGTACCTGGAGTCGGCAAACAATGCTCCGACTCCTACTAAATTTAGATTGGAATTAAAATAAAAAAAAAGCAAGTTTAAATATCCCAATTCACAAAAAGTTATAATTAATGACTTCTCTACTGTAAGAATAAAGACCAATGCATGCAGTGCCTCACGTAACCGCAAAACGAACACGTTAAGTGACCGTGAAGAAGCATGCTTTTCATGTGCTTCACTATATGGCACGCAACGCACAATTAGGAGCTGCAATACTTATACTTTCCATAGTGTTGTGTTCTGCTTTTACAGGGAACGCATGTTAGAGAACCAGTAAGTGTCCAAATAAAAAAATTCCAACAGGAGTTTTATAAAGCACTAAAAGAAGTTGAAAAGTATGATCGCTCATCAAACCTTACTGTTGAAGAAGCCATCCTTGTTTATCCAGAGATCGTTGGTGATGTGGCCAGAATAGTTACTGCAATGCCACCCACCCAAGTCAGTGTCGAAAGATTATTTTCAGCCCTAAAAATAATAAAGTCTGACTTAAGAGCCTCTATGAAAGAGGATCTGGCAGAGGCAATTCTCTTCCTTAGAACTCTACATTGAATTGATTTGCATTTGCTAAGCCTATAACTACATTTCAAGATTAATATAAACCATTTCTAGGTTTTACAGATTTTGTTTTTGGTTCATTATAGATAAGCTTTGTTTTTGTTCTAAAACAACCAAACGTGGTTTGTATTTTTGAACTGGTAAAGATCCTGTTCCTGATGTTTATGCCTGCTGCTACTATCCAGCCACTTGATTGTTTTCATTGTGTTTGTCTTTTGCTTAAACTGTGCAATACAGTAGACTGTTGGCTTCCCAGCCAGTAGTCCTGTGGTAGGTTGCGTTTCTTTCCCTCAAGGAATGTATAAAATACATTTGCATATTAATACAGAGGAGTCGGGGAGTCGGAAGTACATAAAACTGAGGAGTCGGAACATTTATCTACCGACTCCACAGCCCTGCTATACATTAAGGTGAAAAAACTAGCAGTGACGCCCCCCCCCCCCCCACGTTTTACTTACCTGAGCCCTGGAATGTCCCATGGCGGAGATACGCTCTTCCTCTGCCTGGGGGTTCTCTGCTCTTGATTGGATAGATTGATAGTGGAGCAGCCATTGGATCCCGCTGCCATCAATCAAATCCAATGATGTGGAGGGGCGGGGCCAAGTCCTACATTCAGCATCTATGGATGCCGAATGATGGATTCGGGAGCGCGCCCACAAGGTAACAAACACCCCCCCTTTTTTTCCTATGGTGTTATATAATGCAGGGAGAGCCGCTGAGGGACCCCAAAAGTCGAGGATTAGGGCCACTCTGTGCAAAACGAACTGCACAGTGGAGGCAAATATGAAAAGTTTATAATTAAAAAAAAAAAAAAAACTAAGCTTTACAATCTAAGCATACCTTGATATATTGGATGAATACCAGCAAATTGTGTAATGCAATAAAAGTAGCATTGTGCTCACTGCACTAAAAGTTTTAGGTTGGAATCGCATCTGATGGCATCACTCTACAAGTGTGGGGTGTTGTGTGTTAACATGTTGCATTAATGCAGCTTATTTTCACTAAAGTTAGAGTGAGGAGTTAAAACTGAACCTCCATTTTTTTTTTTTTATGGTGCACCACTGAATGGTGTGTTGGGGCATCTTCTGTTCTTTGGGGTGCCATTCTATCAGCGTGTTGGAACGCATGTTGATGAAATGGTTATGAATTGGTGCCCATTGAAATTCCCTTAAAAAAAAAAAAAAAATTGCACTTTTATAACTTATTCCCAATGGGAGAAATTACATGTAGGTTTTTGTCCAATCATCCTACATGTCATGTAACACTAGCTGTGATGTTGGACAGAGTGATCCCCTCTGCCTTCCATTGGTGCACTGGCTGCTTGACACTGTAGCTAGCAAGTAAATGATTGCTTTTATTGCATATTTTCTTTTAGATGCCTTCACAAGGCCGCAGCTTGGTAGCATGGGCCATATGGCAATTTTAGGGCTTGTTGGCAGGAGTAGCCACATTGGCGCTCCCTCCCTCTGAAATGTCAGGAATTTGGGTAATCCTTCTGCACTGCATCATGATGTAGTGCATTATGACACTATGTAAAATATAAGCTAGTCCTCCTTAAAGGGTCACTAAAGGAATTTTTTTTTTTTTTTTTTTTTTTTTTTTTTTTTTTTTGCTGAAATGACTGTTTACAGGGTATAGAGACATAAAAGTTAACCAATTTCCTTGTAAAAATGATTACAAATAGATAAAAATCAATCATATAATGTGCCTGCAGTTTAGTTTCACTTTTAAACTGTTTTCATGTTCCTGTGAACTAGAGAGACACACAGAACAAAAACAAACAAATCCAGGGCAGTGTTTTGTTTTTAAAATTAATCTGGTTCTGTTAAGTTTTAGACACACAGTAATGGAAGTTTTAGACACACAGTAATGACAGCTTGGACCTACAGTGAAAAGCTCCCAGTACGATAATTATAAGGAAAAAGACAACCAGGAAGTGTGGAGATCACAGCAGAATTGCAGCCACTTCAAAGCAAAAACTAACAATAAGGACATGAAACCAGTACTGCAGTAAGGGTAAAGGAAGCTATTTAGCTAAAAAAAAAATTCCTTTAGTGATCCTTTAATCGTACATCACAAAATACAGATTACTTAATTTTCATTACTTGAATATGCTGCCACCTTCAGGTGAATGGACAATAAAGGCAGGGATTTATGCCCAGCCATAATCCTTACTCAGCTGCGCCTCTGTTTTTAGCCATTGTCTTTAGGTGATGGCTACAAGTGTCTGAAGCTCTAATTTTTGCCCCGTGTCTTGTGCCTATTCTGACACCCCTGATTGGGTAGTGGAAGGCTTATTCCATGGCTGGTGCTATGGTCAGAAAACTGAATGTGTGCACCAGAAAATGCAAATCTTTTCCAATGTACCCGCTGCAACCTGTAGTGGGAGTTTTCCTGTGCCCTTAATGTATTTTATGTGATAGACCAACACAAAGTGGCACATAATTGTGAAGTGGAAGGAAAATAATAAATATTCAGATTTTTATAAAAAATAAAAAAAAAGTTGAAGTGTGGCATGCATTTTTGTATTTAGCCTCCTTTACTCTGATACCCCTAACTACAATCTAGTGGAACCAATTGCCTTCAGAAGTCGGGTAATTTGTAAATGGAGTTTACCTGTGTGGAATTTAATCTGTGTAAATACAGCCGTTCTGTAAAGCCCTCAAACCACATGAAGGCCAAGGAACACAACAGACATGTCAGGGATGAAGTTGTGGAGAAGTTTAAAGCGGGTTGGGTTATTTAGGGGAAAAAAATCCCATTCTTTGAACATCTCATGGAGCACTGTTCAAACTATTATCTTAAAATGGAAAGAGTATGGCACAACTGCAAATCTACTAAGACATGACTGTCCACAAACTGACAGGCTGGGAAAGGAGAGCGATAATCGGAGAAGCAGCCAAGAGGCCCATGGGTAACTCTAGAGGAGCTACAGAGATCCACAGCTCGGGTGGGAGAATCTGTCCGCAGAACACCACATCTGCCCTTTTATGGAAGAGTGGCAAGAACCCTGAACCCCCCCCCCCCCCAATGTGGAAACGTGGTGGCAGCATCATGTTGTGGGGATGCTTTTCTTCAGCAGGGATAGGGAAGCTGGTCAGAGTTGATGGGGAAAGATGGATGGAGCCTAATACAGGGCAATCTTAAAAGAAAACCTGTTAGTCTGCTGAAGACTTGAGACTGGGGCGGAGGTTCACCTTCCAGCAGGACAGGGACCCTAAACATACAGCCAGAGTTGCAATGGAATGGTTTTGATCAAATCATATTAATGTTAGAATGGCCCAGTCAAAGTCCAGACCTAAATCCAATCGAGAAGCTGTGGCAAGACCTAAGAATTGCTGTTCAGATGCACTCCATCCAATCTGACAGATCTTGAGCCATTTTGCAAAGAATGGGCAAAAATGTCACTCCTAGATGTGCAAAGCTGGTAGAGACGTCCCCAAAAAGACTTGTAGCGGTTATTGCATTGAAAGGGGGTTCTACAAAGCAGTGACTCGGGCTGAATATAAATGCACGCCACTTATCGTTTTCCTTCCACCAAAATTATGTGCCACTTTGTGTTGGTATATCACAGTGATGGTGAACCTTGGCACCCCAGATGTTTTGGAACCTACATTTCCCATGATGCTTATGCACTCTGCATTCTAGTTGAGTATCATGGGAAATGTAGTTCCACAACACCTGGGGTGCTAAGATTCACCATCACTGGTTTCGCATTAAAATACACTTACGTTTTTGGTTGTAACATGACAAAATGTGGAAAAATTCAAGAGGTATGAATACTTTTTCAAGGCACTGTGTTGAAGATAATGGCTCCCACTGCTGTCTAAGCCAGAGAGGGGAGATTGCGTCGCAGGATTGAGATCAAGCTTCGTTAAGTATACATGGGTTGTCTGTCGGCCTCTAAGTTTTCCTTTTTTTTTTTTTAAATAAAAAAGGTAGATAGAATAGTCTTGGAGTTAGTAGGTTCAGGCTTGGCATTTGACTGGAATTCCACTTTCTTTTCTCTGCTACGCAGACTTCTTTTCTTCAACCTCTCTGAGATGACCTTGTCGCTCTTTATAGGCAAGGGTTTTTTTTGCCATTACTTCAGCTTCCAGGGTATCTGAGTTGGCTGCACTTTCCTGCAGGGAACCTTTCTTGGTTCTTTACCAGGATGAGGTAATGTGCGGCCCTGGCCTTTCTTACCACAGATATTATCTTTGTTCCACTTCTAAAATTGTGTTTCCACTTTTTTTTTTTTTGTAGTGGGACTCCCACCAACCCCGTCTTGTGTTTTGACCTTGTTGCCCATTGTCATGTTCAGTGCTTTGGGATGTCCAAGTAGCTATATGAAGTTCTGTGATGTATGAATTTTTTATTTTTGGAACTGTAGAATCCGCGGAATAAAACAAATTGAGATCCCTCCCCTCTAGTCTGTTCCTCCCATTGTTTGCTACAAAACTGAGGCTTGGCTGGGATGGGTTGTGTGGGTGGAGTGTATGTCTGTGCTGTTTTTTCTCTCCTGACGGTGGCAGCATAACACTAGTCTTTAATAAAAAAAAAAAACTACAGGTAAACAGTTTTTTTTTTTTTTCTCATAAGTGACCACAACTGTGAGAAACATTCCTGCTTACAGTATGTTGACCATAACCTTACTTTGAACATGTATTAGGGGCCATATAGATGTTTTGATACTTGGAAGAGATACCCAAGCATTGGAACATGGAAAATTTGTTCTGGTACAGGAGATCAGAGTGCTTAATAGACGCATGCTCTTGATGTGTGAAGTCTGTAAAACCAGGAGTTTTTCTGATGGAAACTCTTGGCCAAAACTTTTCAGCATGTACAGCACATTTTTGTACTAGACAAGAGGCTCTACTACTATTGTACTTGTCAGACAGCCAAGTTGTTGACCAAACATATGGCAGTTGCAGTCATTTTTAAGTCTAATCAATTTTAACTTTATTTTTTTTTATTTTTTTTAGCTGACTTTGTAGCAATGGAGTACAGTTTGCAGGAGATCCATTTTTTTTTTTTTTTGCCCATGGCAACCTGCAGTCATCTCTGAATTGATTTTTAAAGGTCCTGAAATGGTCTTGATTAAATGACGGCATTCATAAAAATGCCCTTGCAAGGCTTTATTTTGAACAGCACCAAGAAACACTTTAAAATTTGTAATTTTGCCTAAATTGGTAAACGTTTAAAAAAAAAATCTCAATGTGAATGCAGAAAACTGCTGTATGAAAAGCTGAAGTTATTCTTTTATAATGCTACTTTTATTTTACATAACAAAAGAAATTGTTCTGTTTAGAGAATTGCCAGACCCATTTATTTTACCCATCTTCCCATTAAAATATCTATAAAAGCCCTGACAATACAGCTGAATGCAGCTATTGTGATGTCAGCAGACTCTGAGCTGGTGCTCCAGTGAGACTATGGTATTCCACTTTGCTTCTACAGCTACACAGTGTTATACGAGAAGGGTCTTATTTGGAAGTTCAGAGTCTCATTAGAAGTACCCTTATACTTGGTGCATTTAATCCCTGCGGTGGGGTTTCCTAAAGTACAAGTGAACCCTCGCCTTGTAAAACAATGGTAAATCATTTGCACGCACACACTACCCTTTTATAAGTGACCACCTGTACATGTTTCAACAGTCACATATCAGGAATATGAAATGCTGGGCTTGCATATTCTTGGGCTTTAAAATACGTTCTCTGTGCTTATACATACAATTAAATTGGTGACTGGGCCTCTTTAAACTATTGTACTGAAGTATTGAATGATGGGGGGGGGTCACATTTAACAAATGATCTTGCAGCAGTCTGATTTATTTTATTGCACAGCAAATGATTTAAGAGCTGGGAGACCCTTCACTGTATATTTGCTGCTTGAAACTTGTACAGGCCCTTTTCTGGAAGATAACCATTTCTGTAAAGAAAAAAATATTGCGCTTGTAGTTGCCATTTCTGACCTCTCCCCTTAAAAAGCTCATTTGCCTGGCAGCCACGCTGGCCCCTTTCTTCTTTGTTACTATCATTGTCCTGAAACTTTCTATTATGAGCTGTTGTGAGCCATGTTTTTCTTGTCTTGCTGGCTTCAATACCTTAAGTTACCTGAAACGAGTACACAGATCCAACAGCTATAGTAGTATTTTTTATAAGGAGGCAGGTAATCAATGGCATCCTCTGATGCTAGGTGAATAGGATGTTTACTTGTATATTTTGTTAGTATGTCTTTTTTGGTTCATGTAAACTAAATTCCAACAAAATGGTACTACTGCTTTTACTTAGTGCTCTCTCTTCTTTCTAATCATTGCAGGCCCCAAAGATTATGGGAACAAACCTGACGAAGGTAAGCTGGTGTATGGGTTAAACAATTACAACAGATGAGAATTTAGAAATGTTGGCTGAAAGCAGGTGGTAAGGTTCATTCTTCTCTAGCAAAAAAATAAATAAAATCAGATGCCACCTCAGAGCCGGTTCACACAGGGGCGACCTGTGATCCGACTTGAAGTTGCCCCAAGTCATGTGGTTGAGAAAATCAATGGAAGTGAATGGAGCCGTCTTAATACACACTACTGAAGTCGCTCCGACTTCAGAAAAGGTTCCTGTACTACTTCACTCCGACTTGTAGGCAACTTGTACCCATAGATTTCAATGGAAGTTGCCTCAGAAGTCGGATCACTGTCTTAACTGAAGCAACAATACAGGAAGATAACATACATTTCTCAGGCAAACCCCTCCCCCTCCCTCCCACAGAGCTGATTGTTTGGCCACTGCAAAGCCTCCTGTCCTGGAGGCGACTTGAAGTTGCCTTGTACTGTCCTGGAGGCAACTTGAAGTTGCCTTGTAAGTTGCCTGATGATTCATACTCAAGTCGTGTCCAAGTTGCCTCCAAAAGTCGTGCTGGAAGTCGTGTTGCCCCTGTGTGAACCGACTCTAAAAGCTCTATTTGTGGGAAGAAAATTATATAAATTTAGTTTGAATGACAATTGCGGTCATGCAACACTGTACCCAAAGTGTGACAGCGCTGAAAGCTGGCAATTGTCCTGGGCAGGAAGGGGTGAAAGTGCCTGATATTGAAGTGGTTAAACAATGAACTCGGCAACAATATGAACCATAATCACATTTTATTTCTGTTTAAAGTATACTTTTTTTTTTTAACCACCTAGACTAGAAAATCATTTGATTTTCCCACTATTAGTCATAGCAGAAATGCTCCAGCTCATTATACAATGCACTTGGCCATCTCCAGGCCTGGGCATTGCTTGGGTAGGGTGGGTGTCTATGGGTTTGCAAATGGCAACATTGAGAAGGTAGTTTTTTTTCAAAATGGCTTATTCAGGTGGGTGGAATTGGTGGGGAACATGGCTATAGGAAAAGATGTTTTATAGAACTTCGGGTGTAGAACACATAAAAACAAACTTGGCTTAACATGTACGATCTACAAAACATCTTACAGCTCTTTTTATTACTGTTTTACCCCCCCAGACGATCAAGACAATTCTGACAATAACACAATATTTGTGCAAGGTCTAGGAGAGGATGTGTCTCCAGATCAGGTGGCTGACTACTTCAAACAAATAGGAATAATAAAGGTAACCATGATTTTCCTTTCTAAATTATGTGCCCTCCAAGGAAATCTGAGATTAGAAGTGTGCCTTATCAAAATATCTATTTAAGTGCAGGGAGAAAATGTAGGGCCCATTCACATAAATGCACATCTGAAACTATTTCCAATGTGTCCTATTCACACCATAACGCTATGCATGTGTCAATGGATGTTGGCATACATTGAAACGTGTATAAAAATAGATGGAAATGTACATGCATTTTTTTTTTCTATACATTTTTGTGCATGTTGGTGTGAATTGGTCCTCAGACTTCACTTGGTGCATATTTATTCCAGGCCTGGGTTGTAAAGGTTTGTCTTTTATTTTGTAAATTGGTTCCCTTAAGCTAGTGCATTGTTGGTTCACTTACCTTTTCCTTCGATTTCCCTTCTAAATGTTTTTTTTTTCTTTGTTTGAATTTCTCACTTCCTGTTGCTCCTCAGTAAGCTTTCCACCATCCGAGCTGTGGAAAGTCATTTAGAACAGCTTACTGGGCACCTTACTGAGGAACAGGAAGTGAGAAATTCGGACAAAACAAAGAATAAAAACATTTAGAAGGGAAATTGAAGGGAAAAGGTAAGTGAACTAACAATGCACTAGCTTAAAGTAACCTATGTAGAAAATAAAAAACAAACCTTTGCAACCCCTTTAAGCCTATAACTTTCCAATGTAATGGATTAAATGTTGCAGTTGACTTTCCAACTTTAGTACAGTTGGCTTTGCTGAATAGCCCTTGGTAGTTAATGCTTGTTTGCAAGCATCCTTTTTCTTGGAATGTCTTTTAACATCGGACAATATACACCCACGCCCTGTGGCCACTTCCGAAGAAACTAGATAAATCATAGCTAGAGGGCTGTAAGGTGATTCAAGCCATTAATTTCCAGAAGGCAAAGCTTTTGTTTAGATAGATTAGCGTACATCACTGTAAAAGGTAATATTGGTATTTGTAAATATTAAATTTGTTTACAGATTAACAAGAAGACTGCAAAGCCAATGATTAATCTTTACACTGACAAGGAAACTGGCAAGTCTAAAGGTGAAGCTACTGTATCGTTTGATGATCCTCCTTCTGCCAAGGCAGCTATTAGTTGGTTTGATGGTAAGAAAGATTTCTGTTTTTTTCTTTGGAAATCAAACTTGCCTGGAGTTGGCCTTTTATTTTTTACTTGTGTAATGAGGCAGAGCAGCTGAATTTGTGCGGTGTCTTTGAAGTGCCAATGTTTACTAACGTGCTAAATGTTTGATACAGGAAAAGAATTTATGGGCAATAATATTAAAGTCTCATTTGCTACTCGAAGGCCTGAATTTTTGAAAGGAGGTGCCAGTGCCCCTGGTGGTGGCGGCAGCGGTGGTGGTAGACGTGGCGGTGGTAAGTATTAAACAGTTACCATGTTGACAGATCTGTTGCGTGACATTGGTATATCTTTCGTTTAACATTTGCCTTATACGTGTGCCTCATAATCAAATATCCTTAACTCAACGGATTGTCCGTTAGGGCAGATATTAAAATCTTCAGTTACTGTAATGGTGTATGGGGTGGGAGGTTCCATACCTTTCTTTAAAGGCCAAAGTTATTTTGTTAACCAGTTCAGCTCTTTGGGCATACTATGTGATCAAAAGGTTCTCTTTGGATGTGCAAACTGATGGCTACAGTAGCAGCAACCAGCTTGTGTGGGTTTTGTAGAGCAGACGACCAGCTTGAAAGTGATGCGGCAGCTCCATAGCTGCCAACCCCCTCCCGGCGATCAGCCCTCTTCGCGTGGTTTCCAGGCTGTCCCCGCGCTTACGACACCCGGGAACACATCTGCCGACCTAAGGGAGAGAGACTGCAGTGAGACCGAGGTGAATCCGTACCTTAATCTCTCATGCAAACAATGAAACCTGAAGTCATGTTCCGGTTTCATATTCACTTTCCTGTCAAGTACAGCGAGGCCTATTAGACCCCTAATGTCTCCAAAAAGAGTACATGTCACCTGCTCAATGCATAAAGGTTTATTAATCCCTTGTAATGGCAATTGTGTAAATAAAAAAAGTAAATGGATAACATTTTGTGTGTGTGTGTGTATATCTATCTCTATTTATTAATGTGCATAACGAAGCCAAGGAAAGATGGAAAAATCTCAAAGGCATCAAATTACAGATTAGACATTCTTATAATATGTCAAAAGTTAGATTTTATTTCCGTCATTTACACTTTCAAAATTACAGAAACAAAATCTCCTGACCTCCACATAATAGAAAATCTGTGGATAGACCTAAAAGAGCAGCGCGTGACAGACAGCCCAGAAATCTCAAAGAACTGGAAGACTTTTGTAAGGAAGAATGGGCAAAGATACCTCAAACAAGAATTGTGAAAGACTCTTGGCTGGCTACAAAAAGCATTTAAAAGCTGTGATACTTGCCATAGGGGACAGTGCATGCTATAAATTCTGCAGGGTGCCCAAACTTTTGCAGACGCCATTTTTGTTTTCTGTAATTTTGAAAGTGTAAATGATGGAAATACAATCTAACTTTTTCTCTTCCGTTCATGGACGGACACAGCAGCAATTGACCTTAGGGTTTATCATCCTTCCTTTCAGGAGAGACTAGGCAAAAAAAACACTTCAAGTGTTAAAAGACTTCTCAGTATAGCTCCTCCCAGGGGGCGGGGCCCCCGGGTATTTCCCTCACTCTGCCTCAGCAGCCTCAGTTTTTTTTTTTCTGCCTAGCGTCAGGCGTAGACATGGCCTTGCTGGAGTCCATATACTCTATAATTTTTTTTTTGCACTTTTTTGTTCCTGCATTTTTTGATCCTGAGATCTACAATCAACTGCCGACTGGCTCACAGGCTGGATCTTGATCCTTGTAGTCCCCCATGCTCGCCCATCGAGCGTGTGCCGGCCCTCAGCTCAGCTCGAGGTCGTCCACGACATGCCCCGTTGCTCCAGGGTGGCCTGGGAAACTACATGTTCCAGGGCACACGTATGGCCGGTCTCTATGGCTTTGTCAGTGTGTCTGGCCGACAGCCATGCCGTTTAGCGGACGTTGGTTCTGTCTGGAATGCCTCCAGCCGGTGGTCGCAGGACGGGTAAGTAGTGGCCCCTTGCCCTGGCAAGGTGGTATGGCTGGTGCTTTCCTGGGGAGGTCTAATGAGGGTCCGCCCTGCTTTCCTCTCTCTCTTCCTCTCCCTCCTTCCCCATGCTGAGTGGCTGCTGTAAAGGGGGCAGGGGGGTCTGCCTGGGGCTCTGTCACTACGGGGGCTGTGCTGCTGTGTGGTGCTATTCAATTTTTTGTAGTGCCTTTCCTTTTTCACCGTTAAAGGCTTACTTTTTTAAGATTCATTGGTGTGCAGCTGTCCATACCCTGCCTTCAAGTTTTTGCCTCATGCATTGCAGGCACCCACCTGTTTCTGAGAGGTCATTGATTGCTCAGGTGTGCTCACCTGGAGCAGCAGCTTCTCCCTTATTAATTTGTTGTACTGGAGTTGCTGTGTGTGCTGGGCTGTTTCTGCCGTGTCACTGTTGCTTTAAACACGTGTATGGCCGCCATTTTGCAGCCCGCGAATTGCTTCCTGAGGGATGGCGCAGAGCGGACAGCGCTTCAGCAGCACTACAGCCTGGCCGGGTGGTGAGTTAACTGGGGGTCCCCTGCTCTGTTTTGCGGCTGGGAGGGTGACCTGTGGGTCTCTGCCTTGCAGTACTAGGGCGGCATAGCGGTTGGTCAACATGGAGTCTGAACAGAGGCTTCTACCCCAACCATGCCTGAGTTAACCCTTAGTGCCCCTGCGGTCTCTGTAGAGGCCATACGGAAGTCCCTTAGGCGTTTATGGCCAGGATTGAAGTGACAAGCGACCAGAGGGGGGGTAAAACCCCCTCCCTGCGCCTGCTTCTGGAGACAGCTCTGACACAGAACCAGACCTTGCTGCTGGCTCTGGTTCTGTCATGTCAGATGTTGCAGGCTTAACCCACACGGTCAGCGAGGATGACTCTGCTTCAGGGTCAGCGCTTGATAAGGCGTTTTGGAGCTCTTATCACTGCGGTGCGGGATACTCAAAAACTTGAGGACGGCGGAGACATCAGAGATGTCTGTCCCTTTTGGGTTCCGCACGCCGCCCCGCAAAAGTGTTTCCTTGTGTTCCTTACCTGGACAAAATATTATACAAGGAATGGGATCGGCCGCAGAAAGTTTTTGATGTACCTGTACCTGTACTTTGCGGTCCGTTATCCTCTTGAGGAAGACTTTAAAAAAAAAAGTCCCATCAGCGGACCCCCCTGTGTCCAGACTGAACAAGTCTACCACGTTACCTGTGGAAGGGGCTCCCGCCTTTATGGACCCCGCACATAGGAGAGCTGAGGCTGTGGCCCGCTCCATGTTCACAGTAGTGGGGTCGGCAGTAAGACCGGTTTTGGCCGGAGCTCTAGTCAGACAATTACCGAGCAGGCAAAGTCCCTGCTGCAGGAGCTGGAGGCGCATAATGCTCCTGAGCTCTGTGTGGGCCTGGCTGGCCAGTTGGTGCAGGGCCTGCAGTTTGTCTGTGAATTGGCCCTGGATACGCTCCTCTTGCTCTCCAGGGCCTCCGCCTACACGGTGGTACTATGCCACCTTGGGTGGCTAAAGTGTTGGTCTGCGGACCAAACCTCTAAAAGGGCCTTAAGAGACTTGCCCTTGAAGGGTGCAAAACTTCATTATAGATGCTACAGGGGGTAAGATCACTCTGCTCCCACAATATGGGAAGCGTAAGGAGCTTCGTCATAAGCAGGGTCCCTCCTTTACTTCCCCCAAGCGTTTTTTCTGCCCCCCCCCCCCCCCCCCCCCCAGGTGCGGCAGGAAAACGTTTTTCCAGGGTGCTAAGGCACCCGCTGTAGATCAAAAGCGCACCTGGTACTGCAAGCCTGAGGACAAGCCTGCTTCTGCATGTAGGTCTGCCCCCGCCAGACACTCGGGTGGGGGGCCGACTTTGCGGATGCGTGGCTCGGTGGAGATCCCTCTTTCTGACCGCTGGGTTTGCGAGGTAATTTCCTCCGTACAAGATAGTTTCTCTCTTGTCCACCAAACAGATTTTTTTCCTTCCAGCTTCCTCCGAGTGGCCCTGTCAGGGGCTGGTCAGGGGAGTGATTATACCGGTTCCTTCAAGGTAACGGTTTCAGGGGTTTGTAGTCCCCAAAAAAGGAAGGGGTCCCGCCAATCCTGGACCATAAGGCCCTTAACTCCTTTTGTCAAAGTGCAAGGGTTCAGGATGGAATTGTTAGCTCTGTAGCGGCGTCTCTCCATCAGGCGTCCTTGGGTACTCAGGATGCGTACCTGCATATTCCCATATGTGCAAAACCAGAGGTTTCTGCGTTTTGCGGTCGAAGAGGACCATTTTCAGTTTGTGGCCCTCCCCTTCGGCCTGGCTTCGGCACCACAAGTTTTCACAATGGTGATTGCTCCGATTCTGGCCCTGCTAAGGCAGCGCGCAATCGCTATTGTGGGATACCTGGACGACCTTCTCCTGAGAGCTTCTTTAAGCTCAGTCTTAGGAGAGGATGGTCCATCACCTGCCAGCCCCTCCAAAACATTCAGGAGGCTACTGAATGTCCAGAAGTCAATGTTGGTACCGTCTCAGCGACTGGAATACCTGGGGTTGGTCCTCCGATTCCTCAGAAGCAAGTTTTTCTCCCGACGGAAGAACTCCAGACACTGCAATCTGCGGTGCAGCGGTTAGCGACCCAGATGTGGTCCTCGCTTCGCTTTTGAAAGAGAATTCTGGGTCCCATGGTTGCCTCTTTCGAGGCGTTTCCTTATGCCCAATTCCACACCCGAGTGTTACAGAAAGATTCTGTCACGTTGGGACAAGCTCCCTTCGTCTCTCTGGATAACCAGATTTGGTTGAGTCGCCTGGTCAGGTCCTCCCTAGTGTGGTGGCTGACATCTCCGGTACTTCGGACCAGTAAATTATTCCTGCCGTGCTATCGGGACAGTGGTCACGACGGATGCCAGCCTCTCCGGCTGGGGGCGTTCTGGAGTGTCCAGTCAGCCCAGGGGCGCTGGACTCGGGTGGAGTCCCGTCTGCCAATCGGTGTCCTGGAGCTCCGGGCTATCCGGCTGCGGCTCTCCAAGTGGTCTCTGGGTCTGCAGGACTGTTCGGTCAGGATCCAGTCCGACAACGCCTCGGCCGTGGCGTATGTCTGCCATCAAGGGGGCACGCGGAGCTCGGCGGCGGAGGTTGCACACATTCTCTGGTGAGCCACAAGGTACGTTCCGGCTCTGTCGGCCGTGTGTATTTTGGAGGTGCAGAGTTGACAAGTAGACTACCTAAGTCGCCAAACACTGGACCAGGGAGAATGGTCGTTGTACCCGGAAGTGTTTCAGAGTTGTGCCAAAAATGGGGCACTCCAGGCGTGGACTTTCTGGCGCCCCGTCTCAATCAGAAGATGTCACGTTTTGTGGCCAGGTCAAGAGACCCTTCAGCGGACGCATCAGACGCGTTGGTGGCACCGTGGGGGTCACTATCGCCTAGTCTACGCCTTCCCTCCTCTGGAGCTTCTCCCTCGCCTGTTGCGCAAAGTGGAAGCGGAGGGGTTACCAACAATCCTGGTCGCTCCGAATTGGCCGCGCCGTTCCTGGTACGCGGACCTGGTGCATCTGGTGGCAGACGTCCCTTGGCTTCTACCCCTGAGAGTAGATCTTCTGTCGCAGGGTCCGATTTTTCTCACCCTGCTTTAGTCACTGGCTTTAACGGCATGGCTGGGAGCCAGGTGCTGAAGGACCGAGGTCCGTCGGACTTGGAGATCTCTATCATGCTACTTGCCCAGAAGTCTACTTCACGTAGGGTTTGCCATTGTACGTGGAAGGCCTACATCTCTACGTGTGCAGAGATGAAATGGCACCCCCGCACATACGCGCTGTCCCGGATTCTGCTGTTCCTACAGCGGGGAGTGGATCAGGCTCTCACCTTAACTACGGTTATGGGTCAGATTTTGGCCTTGGCTGTTTATTTTCAGTGGCCGTTGGCGACGCACTCCCTGGTGCAAAAGTTTGTACAGAGGGTCAGGCATGTGGCCCCTCCTGGTAGTCCTCCACTGCCTCTGTGGGACTTGAATTGGCCCTCTTGGTGCTTCAAAAGGGCTCCGATTTGAGGACATTTGGGAGATTCCTCTGTTGACTCTGTCCCGGAAGGTGGTCTTCCTCGTAGCCATTCCTTCGGTCAGACGAGTTTAGGATCTGGCGGCCTTGTCCTGCAAGGCTTTTACTTGGTCATCCACAAGGATAAGGTGGTGCTGTGGCCGCAGCCATCGTTTCTTTCGATGGTTGCATCGGCTTTTCACATTAATGAGGACATTTGGTTTTACTATGCTTATGTCCTCAGCCAGAGAACTCGAAGGAGGCCACGTTTACTTTCTTTAAACGTGGTGCGAGCCCTACGGGCGTACTTGTCTGCTACGGCTCCGTTCCGGAAATAGGACTCGCTTTTCGTGTCAGTGACTGGTCCTAAAAAAGGTCTGGCGGTCGTCGGCCTCCATTTTTCTGGTGGAGCAGATAGGTCGTGCTCCAGGCCTATGCCCTAAAAGGGGCGGGTGCCTCACTTTCTGGTTACGGCGCATTCGACCAGGGCTTTTGATCCCTCTTGGACTTTCCGCCATCAAGCGTCTGTTTTACAGGTGTGTAAGACAGCGACCTGGTCGTCAACCCACACCTTTCAAGTTTTGCAAGG
This sequence comes from Rana temporaria, assembly GCF_905171775.1. Taxonomy (NCBI): domain Eukaryota; kingdom Metazoa; phylum Chordata; class Amphibia; order Anura; family Ranidae; genus Rana; species Rana temporaria. The sequence continues at coordinate 259,894,452 of NC_053490.1, read as the reverse complement.
TGGATGTGAGTGCATCTTCAGATGCCTCCTTTGGTCGCAAGTTTTTGCAGGCGGCTGTTTAAGTTTGAAGTACCTCCATTGAGGCACTCTGGTTTGTTTGGGGTGAAGCTTAATTTGCTTTTTTTTTTTTTTCCTCCCCTCGAATTTTTTTGACACTGCTTGGGGACGTCCCTAAGGTCAATTGCTGCTGTGTCCGTCCATGAACGGAAGAGAAAATAGGATTTTTGTACTCACCGTAAAATCCATTTCTCTGAGTTCATGGACGGACACAGCACCCTCCCCTCCTTTGTTTGTACTGCTTGTTACGAACTAAGGCTGCTGAGGCAGAGTGAGGGATATACCCGGGGACCCCGCCCCCTGGGAGGTGCTATACTGAGAAGTGTTTTAAAACTTGAAGTGCTGTTCTGACTAGTCTCTCCTGAAAGCAAGGATGATAAACCCGAAGGTCAATTGCTGCTGTGTCCGTCCATGAACTCAGAGAAATGGATTTTACCGTGAGTACAAAAATCCTATTTTACATATAAGAATGTCTAATCTGTTATTTGATGCCTTTTGGAGATTTTTTCCATCTTTTCTTGGCTTCGTTATGCACATTAATACAAATTTTTACCTGGGGTGCCCAAACTTTCGATCCCCCACTGTAAATGCAATAAAAAATATATATTTGACATTTGAAAAAATTACGACAAAGTCCTTAAAAACGTATGGGTGGAAGTGACGCTTTGCTATGGTATGGAGACGGGTGGGGGCCATCTTGCACTGGCACGTATCCATACCCAGCAACTGACAGGTCCCGATCGCCGGCGCTGGAGAGCTGCAGGAGGGGGACGGCCTCTCCCGCCGCTGATAAAGGTGATCTCGTGGCGAATCCGCCTCAGAGGCCACCATTATTGTAAACTGGACCGGCCACTGAAAATATGTATATCTCAGTTGTGGCAGCAGCTGTTGGCGTTACGAAGATATCCGTCTTTAAAGTGCCGATGTATATGTACAGGAGCCGGTCCTTAAGTGGTTAAGTGTCGCCTATGGTGATTTATGGCAATATGTCGGGCGCACGCCATTTTAAAACATGGAATTGTGTATTTACTTTTGATGCAACCCTTTTTATATTTTAACCAAAAATGGTTGTTATATGGCGTGGTATTGCACTAAAATTCCTTTTTTTTTTTTCTGTGAATTTTGCTTTTTTAAACAGTTGTGCAAATATTGCATGAAACATAAATTTGAAACTATCACCTTTTTTTATCTAATATATACCGTATTTATCGGGGTATAGCGCGCACCCCTAAAGTTGCCCCGAATTCCTGTGTAAAGTTTTTTTGTACTTAGTTTTGGTGTCTTGCGCAGCGTCCATCGGCGGCCTCGTCGGGTACGGCGTCCGTCTGCGGCTTCGGGTATCCTCTTCGTCGGGTCCGGCGTCCGTGTGCGGCTTCGGGTGTCCTCTTCGTCGGGTCCGGCGGCCTTCTGCGGCGTCCTCCCCGCTTGTTTCCCGCGCCGAGTTTGAATACTGCGCCGACATATACAGAGCGCAGTACACTTGTGTATTGTCGGCAATGCTCGGCTACTCTCGCGCTGATGTCCTATACGTCCAGGACGTCGGCGCGGGAGGAGCTGAGACTGCCCGACAATACACGAGTGTACTGCGCTCGGTATATGTCGGCGCAGTATTCAAACTCGGCGCGGGTATCAGCATATACCGCGCACCCACGATTTTGCCCTGATTTTCAGGGCAAAAAAGTGCGCGTATACGCCGGTAAATACGGTATATAATCTGGAGGTTTGTCCTTTTTATTGCCAAAAATTTAATTTTTTTTTTTTTTTTGCGTGTATGCAACAAAAAAATTGCTCTGGAGCCAAACTGGCTAATTTATTTTTGTTAAACTTTACTTGGTTAGTGCTTTTCTACATGCTCCCACACCTAACTGTATTTTCATCTGAGTCCATCTGATCATCCCCCCACAGCTACTACCCTTTGTTCCACTTGACCCTCCCTTCTATATTGTAAGCTCTAACGAACAGGGCCCTTTGATCCCTCCTGTATTGATTTGTATTGTGACTGTACGGTCTTCCCTGATGTAAAGCGCTGTGCAAACTGTTGGCGCTATATAAATCCTGTATAATAATATGCTGCAAAATGTTTTCTATCTAGGTCATAGAGGTGGTGGCTTTGGTGGGAGCCGTGGCTCTTTCAGAGGTAGCAGTGGCCCACCTCAAGGTGGAGACTGGGCGTGTCCAAATCCGTAAGCCTCTCCTTTTATATTTTTTCAATAAAAAAAAAAAAAAAATGTCTGTCTTTTTCTAAACACTAAAATGTGTTTTGTGACTTTTTACAGCTCTTGCGGCAATGTTAACTTTGCCAGAAGAGATTCCTGCAACCAGTGCAGTACACCAAGACCAGAAGATTCCAGACAGGGTGGAGGTTGGTAGTCACTCTAATTTCCTTTCATAAAACTGTATAGCGTAACAACTTTTACTCTCCTTATTTATAGCAGGACCACAAGTGCCTCCATGACACAAAATTGGATATGAACTGCACCTACAACTATGTCAAATTCACAATTTCATTAATGTTGCTTTTTATATGGATTTGCCACCTGAGCAGGCAAAATTACATGGCTGGGGGGAGTTTATCTGCTGTGTGTCTTAGCTCACTTTATTACCTGTGATTGCTTGGCAAAGGGGCTGTTGCAATGTTTTAAATCTGACCAATGCATTTGTCTGATACTTTATTTTTTTACAGATCGCGGTAGAGGTGGTTATGGGGGTGATAGAGGAGGATACAGAGGTCGTGGAAGGGGTGGTGACCGAGGCGGCTTCGGAGGAAAGATGGGAGGCAGGTGAGTAAACAAAAAGCTAATAAGGGCCCAGTAACACCCTTGTGTTGTGGCCATTTATTTGAATGGGCTGCATAATGCACTAAAACATACCAGGAAGTGTGTGTGTGTGTGTGTGTGTGTTCTGGCAAAGCACAACAACACTAAGTGAATCAAGGTAAAAAAAAATGTCATGGTGCTTTAGCGTGCTGTTCAGAATGAGTAACCCCACATCACACTAAGGCAAGTAATGTGCATTATAAAAGCCGTGATAAATGGTGGGACCAGTATGCAAAAAATAAAGTAGATCCCAGTCACAATATTGTGGTAATGCACGTTGCTTTTAAATGGGGTTTAATACCGCGCTAATGTACCAAATTTAAAAAGCAGCAGCTTGATGTGGGATACACAAAAAACAAAATAGAAATTAGAAAAGCCACACTAAATAGTTACAGTTGAAGTATGCAAAATCCTGTGGTCAATTCTGCATACATTTTCATTTAAAAAAAGTAACAAAATGGTAAAGTTGGCCTTTTTTCACAATTTAATAAGTTATGCCGCGTAAATAGATGCCCAACATGTCATGCTTTAAAATTGCACACTCGTGGAATGGCGCTAAACTTCGGTAATCAAAAATTTTAGTGTTTAGAGTTGGAGGTCTAGTGCTAGAATTGTTGCTGTCGCTCTAACGCATGCGGCGATACGTCACGTGTGGTTTGAATGGTGTTTACATATGTGGGTAGTACTTGCGTGTATTTATTGTACTCAATGGACACAGAGGCTCTAGTAATTACTATATGGGTTATAGGTAGGGTTGTCCCGATACTAGTACCGATACCAAGCATTTACTGGTACTCTGGGAAAATGTTCCGATGCTTCACCCGATACCCGGGCAGTCAGGGAGATCAGTTGCAAGCACTGATCTCCCTGTATAGATTTCAATAAAGCCTGATGGCTTCTCCCCGGAGCCCCCCCCCCTTCAGCGGTTTTAGTGAAATCTATACAGCAGTGATCAGTGCTTTCAACTCCCCGCCCCTCCCAAAGCCACACCGTTGACTGTTCCTGTATCCTCCAGTTCCCCCATCCGTGCTGCTCTCCCCCTCTGCTCTGTGTCCCCCCTCAGTGTTGCTGATGTCCCCCGCTGCGCTCCGTGTCACCCCCATATCCCCCCCCCCTTCTGTCTGGATTGAGAGCGTTCGGCTCCTACTTTTTCCGAATGAACAGTCAGTGATCACTGATTGTACTCAGTCTTGGTGTTATCGGGACAACCCTAGTTATAGGCCACCTTCAGGTGATGGACACTGGCACACCCAAGGCAGGAAGTCTCCTCCCCTATATAACCCCTCCCATAAAGGGAGTACCTCCAGTGTCTAAGGTTTTTGTCACGGTTAAAGATTTTCTAAGAAGCTCCGCTGGAGGATCCCTAGTGGGTCAAGGGGATATGCAACCAGAGCCATCCAAAGTGCCTAGGCCAAAGTGTATGGTACTCGGGGCCTCGGACGAAGAACAAGGTTTTTGGATGGGTTTCTCTTGAGAGCTGGACCCTGAGACCCAGTACTTTGGTTATTCAACCAAATGCCAAAGGGTTTTTTTTCTGGCAGGGTGCTATATAGGTCCAGTAGAGGACTCCATGTTGAGGGGTCCTGGTTCCTGAAGGTTGTTTTAACACAAGCCTGCCGTGATGGATGAAGGTTGGGTCTGTCTGCTTGCAGCAGAATCCTGCGGTGGGGGTAAGTGAAGATATCCTAAGGAACTTGGTTCACTTATAGGATTTCTTCCCTGTTTGAGTTTGGTGTTGTGTTGCCTGCAATTCACCACTAGAGGGTGTGAGTACACTTACCATGTATGCTTGCTTGTGTCAGAAGGCTTGTTCAGGTCACCTGGCTCCTCACAGTGCATTCGTTCCCTGCTGTAAGTGGCTGCTGCGACTGTTCCTTCCTTACTTCTGTGACGAACAGGGGTTCCCCTGTGAAAATACTGCGGTGTAGCATGCGGCTTCTTCCTCCTCTCCCCCCCCCCCCCTGGTTACAGGAGTCCGTTCAGAGCCTCCGGCATGCCCCCCCATATGCTATACCCGAACGGCACGCGGGATGAAGTTTTAAAACAGTAAGCTGTAGAGGAGGAGAGGAGCATGGTTTGACAGCGCGTGTGCGTCAATCAGCGTGGTGCAGGTGCAGAGCGACAGTGTCTTTTCAAAGAGCCTCCTTAGAACGGCATCTGTTTACAGAGGGACACAGAGCGGGGAGGGCATGTAAGTTGGTGGATACAGGCACTTCAAATGGGACACATCTACTCAGTGTCGGGCTGTGCGATTTAATGGCAGCATATTAATTGCTGGACTAAAGCTCAGCAGTGAATGCAGTTCTCAGAAACTTGGCAGAAAGAGATCCAGGGCATGGATCATCTCCACAGTATCTCTAGGCCAGGGCTTGACAAATTTGCTTGGAATCTAGGAGCCAGCTAAAAAAAGTAAGGAGCCAGGAACGCGCCCCGTCCCGCCGAGCTCACGTGCAGAAGCGAATGCATACGTGAGTAGCGCTCGCATATGAAAGCGGTGTTCAAAAACCACACATGTGAGGTATCGCCTCAATTGGCCTGCCTCTCTATAGACTATCCCCTCTTCAGTCTATCATGAATGCTGCTGCCAGACTTATCCACCTTGCCAACCGCTCAGTGTCTGCCAAACCTCTCCTTCAATCCCTACACTGGCTCCCTATCACCCAGCGAATTAAATTAAAAATGCTAACCACAATCTTCAAAGCCATCAACAACTCTGCCCCGAGCTACATCACCAATCTTGTCTCCAAACATATCCCAAACCGTGCTCCCCGCTTTTATCAAGACCTCCTACTGTCGAGCTCTCTCGTCTCCTCCTCCCATGCTCGTCTCCAGGATTTCTCTGGAACTCACTAACTCAACCTGTCTGGCTATCCCCTACTGTTGCTAGCTTCAGGCGATCCCTGAAAACTCGCCTCTTCAGGGAAGCCTATCACGTCTCCAACTAATCTTTTACCACTTCCATCCGCTCATTCCCCACAGTTACAACCTTTTGTACCACCTGCCCCACCCTATTGTATTGTAAGCTCTTCTGAGCAGGGCCCTCTTAATCCTCTTGAATTTTATTGTATTGCAACTGTATTGTCTCCTTTTTATATATTGTAAAGCACTGCGTAAACTGTTGGTGCTATATAAATCCTGTATAATGGAGCGAGAGCAATAATTCTAGCCCTAGATCTTCTCTGTAACTCAAAACATGCAACCTGTATACGTTTTTATACTTCGCCTATGGAGATTATAAAGGAGAAAAGTTTTGTCTCCATTCCACAAGCGGACGCAATTTTGAAGCGTGACATGTTGGATATCCAATTTACTTGGCGTAACATTATTTCCCATATCGTCTTTCAGGACAGCAACCTATGAGACCTCGGCTCCTCCCTTCTTGGGAAACACCGCCCAGCCTAGACTTAAAAGGCCTGCTTCCCCCGCCAGCTCCTCAGTTTCCGTGTTTCCTCCGGGAAAGGAGACATTGCGAGGAACCGTGGCTAAAGACAGCCAGGGAGGCTGAAGCCTGTATGTCCAGGAAGGGGACAGGTCTCTGGGGACTAGTGGCGGCGCGATGCCTTGGAGAGAGGTTACTTGACAGCCACATTATTTTTCTATTGCCCCCCAGCTCTCCGAAGGTGTGTCGTGGGATGCTTCGGGGGCCCCCTTTCAGGTTCTAGGAGGAGACGCCGCCCCCCCCCCCCTTTTCGCATTTTTTGTTTGCAAATCGCATTGGAGCTTACAGCGGGGCCGTCTGGCGGGTGACGTCACTTCCAGCGGGAGTGGTGTGCACCTCTCCTTGATCTGCGGCTTTTGGTTCCAGCCGCGGATGCTGAAAGCGGGCCAGGCTTTGGCTGATGGGGAGGCAGAAAGATCGCACAGACGGCTGGAGGCTCCGGTGGCAAGACCATCTTTTTCTCAGCGGGAGCATGTCAGAGGCAGGGGCCATCCTGGCGATTCCTGGCACGGACGACATCGGCCACCATAAGGTAAGGAGGACCTGTGGGTTACATACTTTACCTGTCTGTCACCTGTAGCTCCACAGGTGGGGGTTCCCTCTTGGTGGTCGGAGGGGAGAAGGCACATGGGACCCAGGGCTGGTTGTGCTATGTGCTCTCCTGAGGGTGATCCCTACGGGTCTGGCTGGTGGAGGGGGGGGAAGGTCTCAGGATTTGGACTGCCTCATAGATAACGGGGCGGGTGGTAAAATCCCACAGCCCCAAACTGTACCTCACCAGCGGTAGTAGGGTTCCGTATCACTTTCGGTTACCCCCTTCTAGGGGAAAAAGGGGGACCAGAGGTTTCCATTTTTGGTTGCCCCATTTAACGTGATCGTATAGCCGACACGGCGGCGTCCCTTTTTTTCTTTTGGCAGCATGGCTGTTATGTCTAAGGGGCCGCAGCGACCGAGGGGATGGAGCTATTGCGCTTCAAGCTGGCCCATAGGAAGCATCCAGTGGGGCCGCTTCTGGGGCATATGATGTCATTAACAGTCTTATATGGCGCAAACAGGCTCTGATTGGTTGCTGGGACCTGAGTTCAAATCCCAATGAGGAAAGCCATTCGTAGCCTAGGTACTGCACAGCTCCTACACCTTCTGCAGGACATGTTACAGCTCTGTGGCCTAGAGGTGAGAACTTTGGCTTGGCATCCCTGCTGGTCTGTTTTTTTTTAAAAGAGACCCAGCGATGACTGCGGACCACCAAAGCGGTGGGATGAACTCTTCTGCCACACCTGCACAGGCAGCGGAAGCAGACCCGGCACCTCGCAGGTAAGCCTGAAAATGTTGATACTTTCCATGCACATCCTTTGAGTGATTTGTTTTCCCCTTGTAACCAGTAGGGACTGGGTGAAGAGGAATATTTTCTTCTCCCTCCTACATGAGATGTATGGAGTGGGAATGGCTGAAAGCGCACTGTGGCAATCAGTGCAATCATGGGAGTCTGCCCGGAGATGCAGGATCTTGTCTCCATGTCAGCTCCTTCTGACCTTTTTGTCAAGTCACTTTTATGAATTGGCTCAGCGTTTAACACTTCAGCTCTGGGTCACTGTTTTGACGGGGCTGAGAGTCCGTTCCCTGAGCGGTCTCCTGGTGACTTGGGTGTGTCTAGCCAGGAGAGAAGGCCTGGGTGGCTGACACTTCTACCTGGCAACACTGGGGTAGTTCGTTTAGATCCCCCCAAAATGTTAGTACTTTCGAGTGGTGAGTTTCCCCTGTGTTTTGTGTGAGGTATCTTGCATGCCCCAAACTCAGGCTAGTGTTTGATATACCTGACATATTGGTTGGGTAGAGTGCACTCATGACCAGGGGGGTCAGCTCACACAGTCCACACTGTAGTGAAAAACTTTGCCTGTGTAGGACCAGCAAACCAGCTCGCCTAAAATTTTCAGGCAGGGGTCTTCAGGTTACCCTGGTCGACTCTCAAACGGTGAGGACAAAGAGCTTGCATGGAAGGTGTGGCACTTAAACTGTGCCTTTAAATACTGAGGTCATCCGTTGGAATCCTAACCAAGCTAGCACCCTGCATGTTTCACTAGTGTTTTGATGATGCAGGGCTACCGACTGGATGGTGCCTGATGGCCACATCTCCTGTATGCGCCTTATATAAAAAACTAAAACGAGGGACTTCTGGTGACCAGGGCCTGATGTCGGGGTGGCCCCCTGTATGGCATCACGGAGGGTTAAAGGATTTCAGGTGACCAGACCCTAGTAAAATGCATAGCTTTTTAGAACACTTGTTAGAAGTGGGAGAAGGTCTGGATGGTGAATCCAGTAGACTCCCTTGTTACAACATTTCGCTGGAGAGAGTCTGGAACACGCACAGGCAGCGTAGGACTCCGTAGCAGCAACCACCTGCAGTCATGTCGGAAGCAGACGATTAAATCTACACCCAGTGACACTACCTCCAACCTTCCTAAGGTAAGAGTACCCTGGGGTGGGTTTTTCTCTACCTAGGAATACACCTCCATACATGGTTCCTGTCTATGGGGGGGCGGCAATACCCCTGGGTGGTCATGGGGAAGGCTCTGATCCCTCAAGGTTAGAGGGTCAGTGCACTTCTGGGGTTGTATCGGTTTGCCCATTTTTTGTTTTTCTGACAGTTTTTCAACATGTTTTTGCAGAAAGCTACTGACAAGTCAGTCATCCCATACCTCCAGAAGGAAGTGTGCCTCCTGGAGGGATGTTCTGGGGGACTCGTGGGCAAAAGTCCTACGCAGGGACTGTATAGACACCCTAGTTGGAGAGGGGAATTCAGAGCAGGAGTCAGGACTAGCTGCTTCCGTAAAGGAACTCTCGTCCACCTTTTCATCTTTTAAGAGTCTCTTTGAAAGAATTCAACTTCTTTCTAATCCTGTCTCTCGGCATACAACCCCTCCGCTGGTTCAGGGCTCTGCACCTGCCGAACCTGCCACTATACAGAGGTCAGAGGAGGCTTCAAGTCCTTCCGGCGTTGAACAGGCACGTCCAGATAGTGCTACCTCTGATTCTCAGGGCTCAGAGGAGGGCCAGGATGGGGAATCCGGCGAGCCCTCCAGATACAAGTTGTCCCTGGACGAGGTAGAGGACCTCCTTGGGGGCAATTTATACAACCCTTGGTAGTCAGACCGACAAAAATACCTTATCGCTCCATGACCAAATGTGTCAGGGGGAGCAGGAGAAAAGGGTCTTCCCAGTACATAAAGTATTGGTTAACGCAGTTAAAAAGGAATGGGCCATAGATCCAGACTTACCGGCCTAGTCCTGGAAGATGGAGGGGTATTGTTGGATTCCATGCTCAAGTGAATGAACTCTCTTCTGAAGGGGGTATCGCATCTCAGAATATTGTCTGACACATTGATGCACGGTCAGTAGGAGGACGGGCAGCCCCCCAGGGGGTGGGTGGCAAACGGCATGTCCAAGACTGTGCTATATCACTCACATAGGAGATCTGTTCTTTGTCCTGGGAGGCGATTTCTTGAATCGCATAGCAGACATGAGCAAGGGTCCTTCCTGTGAAATTAAAGGGGGACCCAGGTAGGAAGGCTCGGCTATGACCACAGCACCCTGAATGCACCTGATCTCATCTGGTGATGGAAGTTGTGACTAAACTCAGTGGAGTCCTCTTCTTGCATTTGCAGGCACTTCCATAGGAACCATCTATAGGGTGGTTAACCCTGGAATCTCTAGTTTCCTCCGGGAAATCTGGTTTCCTCCCCATAAAAATCTCTTTGGGCCTAAACCAGTAAAGGGTTGGCGCTTGTAGGTAGATGCCATCACTCAGAGCTGACATTTTTTCTCAGATGCTAGGCCATCTTGCCCAGAGTCTTGCTGGTGGGCATAGAACACTTTGATCTTTCTCATTGTACCACACTGGCTTAAAGGTCCACAGTCCCCTTCCGGAAAGCTCTGGGAACTGGGTGGTCTGGCTACTAAGAGGGATCCCTTAAGATTATATTTTATGCCTCACTTACCTGAGTTTTTGAGGCATCACAGCAGCTCGACCAGTGTTGGGTCTGCAGTTTCCCAAGTAGAGCCAGACTTTACTCATTGTAGGCCCTCGTGGGGTCTTTCTTTTGAACGTTGGTTCATGTGTCAGTAAGGGGTTTCTTTCCTAGTAAGGGTCATAATCTCCAGCAGTACCTGGGCAAGATGACATTGGCTAACATTTGGACAAGCCTATGTGTAGGGAGATCTGAAAGAAGCTGAGACTACTCCGCACCAGATCAGTGCAGCGGCAATGTGATTCAGCTCTCTTACCTATTACCTGACACTAGAGGCTGATCTTGTTGTCGGCAAAAGGGATCATGCTCTTTGGACACGGTCCTATAAGCCGTAGTCCCACCCTATGGGTAGGTGCTCGCTTATCCTCTCATAGGTTGCTGTACTGAAAGACGATATGGGAAAGTTGAAGTTACCTACCGGTAACGTCTTTTCCAGTAGTCTTTCAGGACAGGATGCCCCAGGCCGATAATTTTAGTCGCAATGGTGACCTTGCGCCCGGATTTTGTCGAACCCTTCTCTAGGCTACAAACTAGAGTTCAGAGGGTTTCCTCTGTCTCATTTTCTGAGATCAAGCTGAGCTTTTTTTAACGCTAGACCACTTGTCTCAAAAGAGCAAGACTAGGGGTTTTATTCAAATCTCTTTACAGTGTCGAAGCCAATTGGAGATGTCGGACCCATTTTAGGTCTCAAGAACTAAATCAATTTCTTAATATCTGTTCTTTTTGCTGGAGTCAATCCGGTCAGTTGTCTGACGCTAGGAGCTCTCCTCCCCGTAGCGTGGAATCGACATCAAGAATGCCTATCTGCATGTGCCTATTTTTTTTGCTCACCAGAAGTTTCTGCACTTCGAGAGTGCCGGTTGGCTCCTGCACCCTGAGTTTTTCACCAAGGTTTTGGCTCCGCTGTTAGAAAACCTAAGGGCCCAAGGTATAACTATAATGGCATACCTAGACAACCTGGAAATCAGGCGGTACGCCTGGACTTGCAGGCTTCAATCCAACAGCAGTGGCCTATATCAATCACAAGGGGGCACCAGGAGTTGCGCAGCCCAGATGGCAGTGAACCGCATTCTAGGCTGGGCAGAAAGGAATGTACCTTGCTTATCTGCAGTCTTCATCCAGGAATAGATAGTGGGTAGGCAGATTTCTTGAGTCGCCAGCAGTTGTTCCCGGGGGTATGGTCTCTTCAACCCGAAATCTTTTTGACCATTTGCCAAAATGGGATACACCGGACATAAATCTGTTGGTGTCCTAGTTCAACAAAAACTAATCAGCTTTGTATCAAGAACGAGAGGACAGATGCTTTGGTGACCCCAGGGACCAGTATTTCATCCTTACAAACTCTAAATGTACGGTTTGGCTGTTGAATCCCACTTTCCAAGGAATAGGGGGCTTTTGGATTAGGTGGTAACCACCCTGGTTAATGCTAGGAAGCTAGCCTCCAGAGTAATTTATTATAGAGTCTGAAGGGCATATGTTTCTTGATGTGAATCCAAGGTTTGGCATAGGTAGAATTCTTGCCTTTCTACAGTTAAAGGGTCACTAAAGGATTTTTTTTTTTTTTTTAGCTAAATAGCTTCCTTTACCTTACTGCAGTACTGGTTTCATGTCCTCATTGCTCGTTTTTGCTTTGATGTTTCTGTAAAACTGCTCTGATCTCCACACTTCCTGGTTGTTTCCTTATAACCATCATACTGGGAGCTTTTCACGATGGTCTAAGCTGTCATTACTGTGTGTCTAAAACTTAACAGAACCAATCCGATTCATTTTAAAAACAAAACCCTGCCCTGGATTTGTTTGTTTTTGTTTTGTGGGTCTCTTTACTTCACATAAACATGAAACCCGTTTAAAAACAAAAGTGAAACTACAGGCACATTATATGATTGAATTTAATCTATTTTTAATCATTTTTAAAAGGAATCGGTTAACTTTTATGTCTCTATACCCTGTAAACAGTCATTTCAGCAAAAAAATGTTTTTCCTTTAGTGATCCTTTTAAGGCTGGAAATAAAGCTAGACTTGAGTACTATCAAAGGTCAGGTCTTAGCCTTTTCGGTACTGTCTCAAAGGCTGCGTGCTTTGCATTCCCTGATCTGGGCCTTTTATACAGGTTTTCTGTGCTACAAAAACAACCCTTGCGCCGTATTCCCTTTGTCCTTTTGACAAGGAAATTGTTGTTTTCTGGTCGCTATATCCTTTGCAAGAAGAGTCTCTCAGAGTTTGCAGCTTTTTCTTGTAAAGAGCCGTGTATTATTCACAAGGATAAGGTGGTATGTCCTCATCTGACCTTTTTACCTAAGGTGTCAGGGTTTCATCTCAACCAAGATGTTATCCTGCCTTCATTTTATCCGGAACATTGTTCTGTGGAGGAAAGGTATTTACATTCTCTGGATGTAGTGAGAAAAGTGAAAGCCTATCTGAAGGCAACCGCTCGGATTTGGAAAACTGATGTTTTGTTTGTCCTGCCAGAAGGCCCTAGAAAGGGACAGGCAGCGTCAAATCCTACCATTTCTAAGTGAATTCGACAAGTTGTTCAGGCTTATGATTTGAAAAGGAAAGTTCCACCTATTCAAGTTGACTCACTCTACCAGAGCAGTTAGTGCTTCATGGGGCAGTACATCATCAAGCCTCATGACTCAGATTTGCAAGGCTGCAACTTGCTCTTCGGTCATACGTTCACCAGATTTGATCAGCTGGATGTTAATAGGCATGAGGATTGCATATTGGGACGCAGTATAGGTCCTCACGTCTGATGGCGCCCTGATTTATTTTGTCTCCCTCTCCTCGGACGGCATTGCTTTGGGACATCCCATATAGTAATTACTAGAGCCTCTGTGTCCCATGATGTATGATAAAGAAAATGGGATTTTCATAACGGCTTGCCTGTAAAAATCCTTTTCTTTGAGTACATCATGGGGCGGAGGCCTCGCCCCTCTTGTTGGAATGCTTATTGCTTTGCTACAAAAACTGAGGTACCCCCTGTAATGGGAGGGTTTATATAGGGGCGGGGACTTCCTGTCTTGAGTGTGCCAGTGTCCATCACCTGAAGGTGGCCTATAACCCATATAGTAATTACTAGAGCCTGTGTGCCGTGATGTACTCCAAGAAAAGTGTTTTTACAGGTAAGCTGTTAAAATCTTATTCGCTTCTGTGTGCGAGCTCACAGGGATGCTTAACCACTTAAAGGATCACTAAAGGATTTTTTTTTTTTTTTTTTTTTTAGCTAAATAGCTTCCTTTACCTTACTGCAGTACTGGTTTCATGTCCTCATTGTTTGTTTTTGCTTTGAAGTTGCTGTAATTCTGCTGTGATCTCCACACTTCCTGCTTGTCTGGCTCCTTATGAAAAATCTCATGGCAGCTTTTCACTGTGGTCCAAGCTGTGTGTCTAAAACTCCTCAGAACCAATCAGATTCATTTTAAAAACAAAACACTGCCCTGGATTTGTTTGTTTTTGTTCTGTGGGTCTCTTTACTTCACATAAACGTGAAACCAGTTTAAAAACGAAAGTGAAACTACAGGCACATTATATGATTGAATTTAATCTATTTTTAATCATTTTTTAAAGGAATCCGTTAACTTTTATGTCTCTATACCCTGTAAACAGTCATTTCAGCAAAAAATTTTTTTTCCTTTAGTGCTCCTTTAACCACTTAAGCCCCGGACCATATTGCTGCCTAAAGACCCAAGGGGTTTTTACAGTTCGGGACTGTGTCGCTTTAACAGACAATTGCGCGGTCGTGCGACGTGGCTCCCAAACAAAATTGGCGTCCTTTTTTCCCCACAAATAGAGCTTTCTTTTGGTGGTATTTGATCACCTCTGCGGTTTTTATTTTTTGCGCTATAAACAAAAATAGAGCGACAATTTTGAAAAAAATGCAATATTTTTAACTTTTTGCTGTAATAAATATCCCCCAAAAACATATATAAAAATTTTTTTTCCTCAGTTTAGGCCGATACGTATTCTTCTACCTATTTTTAGTAAAAAAAATCGCAATAAGCGTTTATCGATTGGTTTGCGCAAAATTTATAGCGTTTACAAAATAGGGGATAGTTTTATTGCATTTTTATTAATTTTTTTTTTTACTACTAATGGCGGCGATCAGCGATTTTTTTCGTGACTGCGACATTATGGCGGACACTTCGGACAATTTTGACACATTTTTGGGACCATTGTCATTTTCACAGCAAAAAATGCATTTAAATTGCATTCTTTATTGTGAAAATGACAGTTGCAGTTTGGGAGTTAACCACAGGGGGCGCTGTAGGAGTTAGGGTGCACCTAGTATGTGTTTACAACTGTTGGGGGGTGTGGCTGTAGGAATGACGTCATCGATCGTGTCTTCCCTATAAAGGGAATGACGCGATCGATGCGCCGACACAGTGAAGCACGGGGAAGCCGTGTTTACACACGGCTCTCCCCGTTCTTCAGCTCCGGGGAGCGATCGCGACGGAGCGGCTATAAACAAATAGCCGCGCCGTGGTCCCGGATCGCTCCCCGAGCGGACCCGACCTCCGCATGTAGCGGGGGGGGTCCCGATCGGACCCCCCACCCGCTAATAGGCGAGGACGTACCTGTACGCCCATGTGCCTGTACGTGCCATATTGTGGACGTATATGTACATGCGGGGGTCGGGAACTGGTTAACGACCCCCGCATGTATATATACGTCCACAGAATGGCACTTACAGGCAGATGTACGTCCCTGCCTTTCCGTGGGTCCGATCGGGACCCCCCCGTTGCATGCGGTGGTCGGTAGCTCTGGGAGCGATCCGGGATGAGGGGGCGGCTATTTGTTTCTAGCCACCCCCCCCCGCGATCGCTCCCCGGAGCTGAAGGACGGGGAGAGACGTATGTTAACACGGCTTCCCCGTGCTTCACTGTGGGCGGCTGCATCGAATGTGTCATCCCTTTTATAGGGAGACACAATCGATAACGTCAGACCTACAGCCACACCCCCCTACAGTTGTAAACACACACTAGGTGAAACATAACCCCTTCAGCGCCCCCTGTGGTTAACTCCCAAACTGCAACTGTCATTTCCACAAAGAATGCATTTTAAATGCATTTTTTGCTGTGAAAATGACAATGGTCCCAAAAATGTGTCAAAATTGTGCGAAGTGTCCGCCATAATGTCGCAGTCACGAAAAAAATCGCTGATTGCTGCCATTAGTAGTAAAAAAAAATAATTAATAAAAATGCAATAAAACTCCCCTATTTTGTCAACACTATGAATTTTGCGCAAACCAACCGATAAACGCTTATTGCAATTTTATTTTTTTTATTTATTTTTTTACCAAAAATATGTAAATACGTATTTGCCTAAACTGAGGGGAATTTTTTTTTTTAATATATATTTTTGGGGGATATTTATTATAGCAAAAAATTAAAAATATTGAATGTTTTTCAAAATTGTCGCTCTATTTTTGTTTATAGCGCAAAAATAAAAACCGCAGAGGTGATCAAATACCACCAAAATAAATCTCTATTTGTGGGAAAAAATACGTCAATTTTGTTTGGGAGCCACGTCGCACGACCGCGCAATTGTCTGTTAAAGCGACGCAGTGCCAAATCGCAAAGCCTGGGTTTTTAGCTGCATTTTGGTCCGGGGCTTAAGTGGTTAAAAAAAAAAGACTGGGCATCCAACAGTCAGAGATGACTGGTGACCATCTGGTCACTAAAAATCTCTATGCTCTTCATGTGGCAGCGGATTAGGAAGGGAGGCGAGGCATGTTGCCTGTAAGAACGATTAAGTGGTGGAACTGCCCAGGCCCGGACTGGCCATAGGGCAGACCAGGCATATGCCCAGTGGGCCGGGGCCCCCGCTCCTGTTGATGTCCAGGCCGCATAGCTGTATGTAAGCGGCGGCCGGGACAGGGTTAACACGGGCCGCAGCTGCCGCTCGCCTACCACTAAGCGGCTGTGCCTGTCTTCTTTGTCGCATGGGCTGAGCTGTGTCATGTGTCTCTCACACACAGCTCGACCTCAATGCCGACAGGAACAGTGCCTCTTTGCTCTTACTCCTCTTCCCGCCCCTTTTCTTCGTCTGCCACGCCCACACACTCGGATGTGAAGGAAGCAGACAGCCTGTGCCTGAGCCACGTCCTGGGGTGATTAAGATCCCCCCCCCCCCTCTCTCCTGCCTCTGTGTGTAAAACGGATTTAAGGGGTCCTCTGTGGACTCTGATGTAAGAGGGTCTCTGGTCATCAAAGCCCCCCTCTTGCATCAGAGTTCCCCTTTGCACACATTCTCCCATAGGCCAGGTTCACACTAGTACGATGTGAGAACCCTGCGATTCCACTGCGGGTTCCTGCATCGCACCCGACTCGCACGGCAGCTCACACTGCCATATGCGAACTGTCATACAATGTTAACGACACCCCCAGTTCAGCTTGCATATGGAACTGCGAACTGACAGTTGGGACATGAATCGGATCGCATTGGGTGTGAACACCCATGCGATCTGATTCTGGTGTAAACCAAAAAAGGGTCCTGTGCGTGTTTGGTCCGAATGCGATACAGATAGTATGGCTGAAACCGCATTGCAAATCATATGCGATATCACACAGCGCACTAGTGTGAACCTGGCCTTAAGGGGGCATCTCATGTAAAGTGGTGGTCTGAGAACCCTGATTTAGGCTAGGTTCACACTATGGCTGATATCGCATCTGAACCAAACACGCACAGGACCCTTTTTTTTGGTCCACACCAGAATCGGATTGCATGGGTGTTCACACCCAATGGGATCTGATTCATGTCCGAACTGTCAGTTTGCAGTGCGATATGCAAGCTTAATTCACAGGGTTCCCACATCGCACAAGTGTGAACCCAGCCTAAATAAGGGTATTTACAGTAAGTGGAAATTCTGCAGACTCTAAGGGGGGTGTGGGGGTCTTTGTGGACTCTGATGTGGGGGGGGGGGGGGGTCTGTGTGGACTCTGATGTAAGGGGGGGGGGGGGGTGTGTGCGAACTCTGTAAGGGGGCAGAGAGCAAAGGGGGGCACTGTGAATACAGAGGAAAGGGGGGGGGGGTAATTGCAGGGGCACTTTAACCACTTCCTGCCGGCCGTACGACTATATACGGCCGCAGTGTGGATGCCAATTGCTGGGAGGCCGTCTATATACGGCCTCCAGCCACTGGGGGGCGTGCGTGCCGCAGCATCACTGAGATGCCGATGGGCGTGCCTGGCGGCCGCGATGTCCGCCAGGCACCTACGATCGGCGGTTACACAGACAAGGACCTGTGTGTGTAAACACACAGATCCATGTCCTGTCAGGGAGAGAGACCGATCTGTGTCCCTTGTACATAGGGACACAGATCGGTCACCTCCCCCAGTCAGTCCCCTTCCCCCACTGTTAGAAACACTATGCAGGGTACACATTTAACCCCTTCCTCGCCCCCTAGTGTTAACCCCTTCCCTGCCAGTCACATTTATACAGTAATTAGTGCATATTTATAGCACTGATCGCAGTATAAATGTGAATGGTGTCAAGTGTCCGATGTGTCCGCCATAATGTCGTAGTCCCAATAAAAATCGCAGATTGCCGCCATTACTAGTAAAAAAAAAATACTAAAATAATTCTGTCCCATATTTTGTAGGCGAATACGTATCGGCCTAGACTGAGAGAAAAAAAATGTTTAAAATAATAATAATAATATAGCGCAAAAATAAAAACCGCAGAGGTGATCAAATACCACCAAAAAAAAGCTCTACTTGTGGGGGAAAAAAGGATGTAAATGTTTGGGAGCCACGTTGCATGACTGCGCAATTGTCAGTTAAAGTGACGCAGTGCCGGAAGCTGAAATTTCGCCTGGGCAGGAGGGGGGTATATTTGCCCAATAAGCAAGTGGTTAATATAAAAGGGCCTACCTGTAAAGGGGCACTGTAATCATCAGTGCTGCCCCTTTTATATCAGTGTGTCACTTCTACATTAGTGTGAAGGACACCGACACCATCCACCCCCACGAATGCCTACCAAAACCAATCCCACCCCCACCGGTTCCTGGAAAAATTTGCTGTTAAGTCTTAAATGCCGGGCCTATTTTTTGTCCCAGTCCGGGTCTGGAACTACCGCTTTGATCGTTCTTACGGTGCACAGAATCGCTGGCAGAAAAGAACATCTGAATGATGACGGGCATCATTCAGATATCCCCCACAGTCGAGGACGTCGTTTGACTTGCTGTGGGCGG
Source organism: Rana temporaria (assembly GCF_905171775.1). NCBI lineage: Eukaryota > Metazoa > Chordata > Amphibia > Anura > Ranidae > Rana > Rana temporaria. Next base: position 259,875,924 of record NC_053490.1, on the reverse strand, counting down.
GAGGGTGTTAAGGGTTAGGCTATATTTGTGGTACATTGCTGATTTGCATTTTAAATCCAGTCTGTCATTTTTTATTATTGGCTTACTATTTAGTAAGTCACTGATGTGGATCATGTTTACTGTTGGTAAAGCACCCAACACTTGCCATTTATGCACTTTTTTTCTTTTCAAGATGACGACTTTCCAATTGGTTAAGAGCAATAATGATTGGAGAATTGTACTTTTAAAATGGTAATGGCAGTTTTTGTAGTTTAAAAAAAAAATATGTATTTAATTTTCTTCTCTGCTTCTTGGTAGGAATGACTACAGAAGTGACCAGCGCAACAGACCATACTAACCTGAAATTCATCTCTTCTGCTTTACATGTGGGCCTCGTTCTACTTTAGAATTAAGTTAAAGATTACTTGATTTCGGTTTTGTTTGATATTTACCCTATAATGTGAGGATATGTTTTCCCATTTAAAAGACTATTGAAAAATTATTTTACACAATTATGATCCTAAATTCTTCTGTTTAAAAAGACTGAAATCTTGCCAAAAGTTTTTGTAATACAATAAACCTTACTTGTTTTTATCTTGCTTATGTTGTGTGCATTAGTATGGGTGTTTAGAATTGCTATTTTGGCCATGGAATTATCGGTATGCATGTGACATGTAGTTCATCAGTACATTGCCTGGCATGCTACTTTTTATCTTGCACCTGCTTATTTGAGGTATTTCTTTCCTGGTCCTGGAAAGAACATTTCCATTCTGCCTAGTCTGATATCTTTTCAGCCGAAGGCCATTGATGGGTTTGTCTTGCATTGGTAGACTTAAAAAAAAAAAAAAAAAAAAAAAAAACCCTTAGGCTACAGTTCAGCCCTCAAAATTTCCACTCGCCTACTAGCATTTGGCGAGTGGATTTAAGCTGGGGGCGAGTGATGACAGGGCTGCATGACCAATCTCCCTCTATTCTGTGCCTACACTTAGAGTCCCGATGAGATTGGCGGCTGAAGAGGAAAGGTGCATGCTCGGGAAAAGTAGTCTGGTGAGCCGCGCACAGGCAGAGCAGTACACAGGTGCTCTCCTTACAATTCTCATTAGGCCATGGGACCTAACAGTATGACCTCTCTGAGCCTGCCCCCCTCCCCCCGACCAATGTAGCTGGAGAGCAGGAAGTAATGAGTCAGGTGGAGGATTGCAAAAATGACCACTCCGGTGCAGCGCTCACTGAAAGTTGCCCTGACATGAGAGCGGCAGCCTTCTAGTTTGTGCAGTTTTCTTCTACTTGTGCTCTATGCAAGTGTCCAACAGTTTAGCCTGAGCACTGTGAACAGACTGGTCTCAATGTGCGCTGTGCTATGGTGTCAGTGGCTGTGCAGTTGTGTGGATCTCAGCGCTGAATTGTACTCCCTCCCGCTGTGCTGCACCTCCTCTCCGCCAGCCTGAATAAAAGGGGGAAGTGGGGACATGCAAGTGTGGAGCCGCACACACAGGCTCCTGATGAGATGAATGGGAGAGAGGATGGATGGGAGTTGCAGAGGAGACGGCAAGAGAATGGGGGAGAGACACAGTTCTAGTGCCCTGTCCCTCTGGTCTGCCCCCAGTGCCCTGTCCCTCTGGTCTGCCCCCAGTGCCCTGTCCCATTTTGTTAAAGTTTTTGTTGGTAATTAATTTTGTAACTTGATTCTGCATGAAACATTGTCATTCCATGAGATAATCTACGAGGGCGTGTTTACGGGTGCAATAAGGCGCAGGGCAGTGTATGAATTAGGTGGGGCAACTGGTGGCGAGTAACTTTTGAGGCCTGGCTAGTAGCTCAGGACTTGAAATTTTGAGCCCTGGGCTACACTATACCAAGGTGACCCGGGCATCCAAGAAGGATAACAAATAGAAGATCAAAGGTAGGAGGTGACTTTAGAGCAGTGTTTCTCAATTCCAGTCCTCAGGCCCCCCTAACAGGTCAGGTTTTCAGGATTTCCATTATTTTGCACGGGTGATTTGATCAGTTTCACTGCCTTGGTAATCACCACAGCCTTTTCATCTGAGGGAAATCCTGAAAACCTGACCTGTTGGGGGGGGGGGGGGGGGGGGGTAGGACTGGAATTGAGAAACACTGCTTTAGAGGAATGTCTAAAGTGATTTCATAGCTTCTTTCATTGCACTACCTGTGTTCATAACAGCCTACGTGTGCTTTGGTACTGAGGAGTTATACCTCCCTCTCCACAGCAGCTACTGTAAAGGGGTAACACTCAATGATTCATAAGCATAGCAGATCCCGTGCACTTGTCATTCAGATAAAGTGTTGTGCAAGGCAGTGGTTGGGGCTCTCTTTTCATGGGTCATTTAGCCATGGCGGGCTAATTGTGCATAAGACAAAGTGATTCAATATCTGAGTGTGATGTATACCAGTTTTTCCAAAAGTAGCCGAACTGCTAGTCGGCTCTATACGGCGCCTGCCGTGTAGAGCCGACTGTACAGGCGCCGTATAGAGCCGGCTACTTTCGGAAAACTGGTGATGCGCCGGGTGGAAGTTTTTTTCACAAGGCGCCAATCATCTGGCCTCTGCATAGGAACGCCTACTCCCGCGGGAGTGAGAAGCCGGGTGGAAAATAAGACGGTATGTACAGCAAAAAAAACGGCATAGTGTAAATGTTGGAATTATGCTGAATGGAATGTTAAATACATGTTTTTAGGGTAAACCTCCGCTTTAAAGTGGAGTTCCACCCTATTTTTCAACTCCTCTTTATCCCCTGCTGCTCAGTCCCCTTAACTACTTGCCGACCAGCCGCCGTCATTCTACGGCGGCAGGTCGGCTCTCCTGGGCGAGAGCCCGTAGCTATACGGCGGCTGTTTGAGCGGCCACTAGGGGCGCGGCCCCGACTACCGTGCCTGGCGGGCTCGATCGCCGCCGGGCACCCGCGATTGCTCGTTACAGAGCGGGGACCGGGAGCTGTGTGTGTAAACACACAGCTCCCGGTCCTGTCGGGGGGGGGGGGGGGGGGGGCGGAATGCTGATCTTCTGTTAATACAATGTATGAACAGAGGATCAGTGTTTCCCCTAGTGAGGCCACCCCCCCACAGTAAGAACACACCCAGGGACATACTTAACCCCTTGCCCGCCCCCTAGTGTTAACCTCTTCACTGCCAGTGGCATTTTTATAGTAATCCAATGCATTTTTATAGCACTGATCGCTATAAAAATGCCAATGGTCCCAAAAATGTGTCCGAAGTGTCCGCCATAATGTCTCAGTACCGAAAAAAAATCGCTGATCGCCGCCATTACTAGTAAAAAAAAATATATTAATAAAAATGCCATAAAAATACCCCCTATTTTGTAAACGCTATAACTTTTGCGCAAACCAATCAAACGCTTATTGCGATTTTTTTTTTTTTTTTTTTTTTTTTTTTTTTTTTTTTTTTTACGAAAAATATGTAGAATACGTATCGGCCTAAACTAAGGAAACATTTTTTTTTAATATATTTTTGGGGGATATTACAGCAAAAAGTATAAAATATTCATTTTTTTTTTTCAAAATTGTCGCTCTATTTTTGTTTATAGCGCAAAAAATAAAAACCGCAGAGGTAATCAAATACCACCAAAAGAAAGCTCTATTTTTGGGGAAAAAAAGGACGCCAATTTTGTTTGGGAGCCACGTAGCACGACCGCAATTGTCAGTTAAAGCGGCACAGTCCCGAATCGCAAAAAGTGCTCTGGTCTTTGGGCAGCAATATGGTCCGGGGGTTAAGTGGTTAAACAAATTTGGTGTATATAATAAAAAAACAGTTTTATTAGGTTTATAGATCCACCGCGGCGGAGGCCTGAACTCGTCCTCCCCCTTCGCAATGCCTCCTGGGAGATGTTTGGCATGAATCCCAGAAGGCAGACTATTTCCCTAAGCCACGCCCTCCCGTTTTTCTCATTGGCCAGTCATTCCTAGAGGGGCGGCTCATGTCCTGTCCTCCCTGTTACCATGGAGCCGGACGCTAGTGAGTGACGCTCCACTAGCCACTTCACAGTAGCACACGCAACCCCACAGCATTTTTCTAAAAGTCACGTGATTCGCGGCACCCCCCCCTTCTTTGAATGTCACTCAATCGCGGCACTAACGTTCTCTGTTCTCGGTATTTTTTTTTAAAAGTCCCGCGATTCGTGGCACCTGTGGACCCCCCGCTTCTCAGATTTACTTCTCAGATTTTTTTTTTATGTCCCGCAATCGTGGCACTAACGCCCCCCGCTTCTCCAATTTTTTTTTTTTGTAATGTCCCGCGATTAGTAATTTTTTTTTTATGTCCTGCGATCGGCGGCAGCCGCCAACACACCACCCCTCAGTATTTTTTTTATTAATGTCCGGCGGCACACTCCGCCTCCCCCCCCCCCCCCACGCTTTTCAGTACTTTTATGATCGGCGGCAGACTCCTCCCCCCCCCCCCACCACACTTCTCAGTATTTTTTTTATGTGCGGCGATCGGCGAAAGAGACCCCCCCTTTCTCAGTATTTTTTATGTCCGGCGGGCGGCAGACTAATTACCCTCACCCCCCCTCTTGTTGGTATATTTTTATGTCCGGCGATGGCAGTGTATGTTGGTTGATCGTCCCCCGCTTCTCAGTGTCTTCTCTGATGGCTGATCGGCAGCCCCCCTTCTCAGTGTCTTCTATGATGGGCGATCGGCGGCAAACACCCCCCTCCCCCCCCTGCTCAGTGTCTTCTATGTTGGGCGATCGGCGGCACCCATCATGTCTATTGTCTTTTATGTTGGGCGATCGGCTTCGCAAGTTATAGTGTGCGATGGCAGTATATGTTGGGAGATCGGCACCCAACCCGCTTCTCAGGTTATAGTGTGCGATGTCGTGTCATTTATATTCGGCGATCGGCAATGTCATTGAATGTAATTTACTTTCAGCGATTGGCGGCATGAAGTTTTGTAAGTTGTCATTGCGATGTCATTGTCAAATGCGATCAGAGGCTCCCCCCCCCCCGCGCTTGTGAACCTTTTAATGCGCAATGTCATTAATTGTCATTTACTTTCAGCGATCGGCGGCAGATGTCATTGTTTTTTATGATCAACTTTTAATGTCATTTACTTTCAGCGATCGGCAATCCCTATCCCCTTCACATATCAACTTTTAATGGTTTATTACAGGAGAGGTTTGCATAAGGGGTGGCAACTTCGTCTGACACTCCCGTTGCTATGGAAACTTGCCAAACCTATTACATATATATACGGGTAGCACTGAGCATGTGCGAGATCTGCAAGGCTGAAATCCAGGAAGTCATACACTCTAACTGCTGTAACAACCTAACAAAACGGACCTTAGTTTACAGACTAACTTTACTAGACTACATTAAGCTTGTGTATTACAGGGGTATTTATATTTAAAAAGTGAAATTGTGGGTGGAACTTTACTTTAAGTACCCCCTAACAGGTCACGTTTTCATGATTCTCCTTTAGATGAAACAGCTGTTGTAATTACTAAGGCAATGAAACTGTTAAACACCTGTGCAAAATAATGGAAGGCCTGAAAACACTTCCTGTTGGGGGTACCTGAGGACTGGAGTTAAACCTTGATCTGTATAGAATATGAGCTATCCAGTATTGGACTAGAATTGTTAACTTGTTAACTTGCTTGCACTCATTGAGTGCTAGAGAAGTCCTAAAGTGAAATCCTCCCCTCTCTCTCCCCCCTCCCCCCTGGAAAGGGATCCTGTATATAGGATATGATGTATACCTTCTGACATTTTTGTGTTTTACTCATTATTAATGGTATCTGAGGTATTGCACTAGACCTATGCTTTTTTGTCTTGTGACATTCATGTGCGTAGAAAAGATGGATTCAAGCCACATGTGCGAAGCTCTGCATGATGGGCGCTTGGTCACCGAGCTCGTCCTGCTCTGGCAATCCAGCGCTCCCACAAACAAGCCGCTTCACCCGACACCTCTCCAGTGCCGGTCGGGGACACCCTTGGGCATTGGTCCATGCCAGTGGGGACAGCCTGGCACGACCCGAGAGCTCAGTTCGTCACAGGGGCAGCTGAGAGACATAAGGTGCCAGCGGAGTGGCCGCCCCATGAGACGGCTCATGCAGAGATCACTGCACATCCGTCCTGTTGGGACTCTCAACCAGCAGAGGTTTGTGGGGGGAACTCTCACCACTACACCTCTCAGGGGGCCCAGATCTACAACATCCACTGAGTCACTCCTTAATCGGACATTAGATGAGCTCTTGATGTCCCCCATAGATGCAGCTTCACCAAGGCCTAACGACTCCCCTGCATGGCATGGGACAAACCACTCCCAACACCCCCCACAGTCAATCACTGGATATCTTTACCAAATTTACAGATGCTGGACAGGGGCTTGTCCCAGATGGTGGTTAAAATCACAATTGACATTAAAATTGATCTTCAATCCCTGGGTTCCCGCATTGAAACCATGGAGATCAAAATGGACACTACCCATGCTGACCAGAACACAGACCACATCCAAGACCTGCACAACCACCTGGAAGTTTCCAAAGTCGACGACCTGAAGAATTGGTCAAGAAGGTTCAATTTCAGAGTCTGAGGTTTACCTAAAACCATCACGGATGTCCCAGATGCAATCGGGTCCCTCATCAAGGATCTAATTCCAGACATTCGACCTCAGGCTGGAACTGAGCTGTGTTCACATGGCCCTGGGTCCTATGCACAAAGATGGGCTTCCTCACGACATAGTAGTTAAAGCGGAGGTTCACCCGTATATATGACTTTTTCCCCTTAGATTCCTGCTCGTTTTGTCTAGGGGAATCGGCTAGTTGTTTTAAAATATGAGCCGTACTTACGGTTTTTACGAGATACATCTTCCCCGTCGCTTCCGGGTATGGGCTGCGGGACTGGGCATTCCAATTTTGATTGACAGTCTTACGAGAGGCTTCCGACGGTCGCATCCGTCTCGATTTTCCGAAAGAAGCCGAACGTCAGTGCGCAGGCACAGTATAGAGCCACACCGACGTTCGGCTACTAGTGACGCAATGGATGCGACCGTCGGAAGCCTCTCGGAAGACGGTCAATCAAGAAGGAACGCCCGCTCCCGAAGACCCATACCCGGAAGCGACGGAGAAGATGCATCTCGAAAACGGGTAAGTACTGCTCATATTTTAAAACAACTAGCCGATTCCCCTAGACAAAACGAGCAGGAATCTAAGGGGAAAAGGTCAAAAAATAAATGGGTGAACTCCCGCTTTAAGCCACACTTCTATGCGGTGAAAGAAGATATGAAGAGGAGAACCCACTCATCCCATAACTGCAGTTTATGGGACATCCCATCCAGATTTTTGCTGACGTCTCCCACTCTACAATTCAGAGGAGACAGGCTCTCAAACCCCCTATTGACAGTGCTGGCACAGAATATAAAATGCCGGTGGCTGTTCCCCTTCCTAATGACATTTTGATTCTCTACTTTTGCAGAAGAAGAGCACCTTCTACAGTAACGGGGCATAATTTCCATAGACTCCCCTTCTCCGATGCAGTCCTTCTTCCAGCTCTTCGAAGTGCAACCCCCAGCCAGTCCACTTATTTCGCTGTGGAAATTTTCAAAAATCAAAGGTTTACTGCCTTGAAACAGATCTATGGCATAACTATTTCATCATCTCATTTGGGCTTGACACCCCAACAGGGCCCCTTATGCTCCTGACTAATCCTTGATCCCTACAGAACTTACTGGGATCCCATGCAATTTCCTGGAGCGGCCCCCTTGCACACTCCTTTTATGATTTGACCTCACCCATGGTTGAAATTACCCCATCTCCATGGATACAGTCCACCATATAGCCCCCCCCCATTCTTTGATGAACTGCTTCAAGGTTCCTCTTCCAGTCTCCGACTTGTGCATGGCTGGCTATGTACTATTGACTAGTTTATTGCCTATTCAGCTATAGCCATCACTAATGGCCCCCGTACTGAACTATATTGCCTTCAGGGCACTCCGGGACCTTATCCACGACTCTTGGGAGTGTGGCAGGAACATATGCTGGCACAATTTTTCCTCTTCTTGGACCAAATACCCACCATCCTCTCTCCCCTGTCCTTCAAGCCTCATGGCAATCCCATAGCCTCCTCAGTTCCTTTCCAACTAGCGGACCCACCTGGGCCTGTCTTTAATGTTATTATACTTGTTAGAGCCTACGTTTTACATTTTGTTAGCGTTTCCACATGGGAGTGCTGCGGCCAGAGCGGTACTCGGGCACCTCCTGGCTCAGATTTCCCCTCTTATTAGGTGTTTTTTTTTGTGATTTAGGGTATGATGGGTACTTTTCTCTTCCGTTCAGCAGCATTGACCTTAGGGTTAAATACCTTCCTTTCAGGAGAGACTAGGCAGAAAAAACAGCGCTTCAAGTGTTAAAAACACTTCTCTCAGTACAGCACCTCCCAGGGGGCGTGTCCCCCGGGTACATCCCACTCTCTGGAACATCCAACCCCAGTTTTTTTTCTGCCTAGCGTTAGAAGACATGGCCTTCTGGAGCCCATGTGCTCTGGAGATTGATTTTTTTTTTCCTGCATTTTTTAGATCCTGGGATCTACTATCAACTGCTGATTGAGTGACAGGCTGGATCTTGATCCTTGTAGTCCCCCCCCCCCCCATGTTCGTCCACGACATGCCCCGTTGCTCCAGGGGCAGCCGGTGAGCTATATGCTACAGGGCACACATATGACCGATCTCTATGGCTGTGTCAGTATGCCGGGCCGACAGCCATGCCGTATCTACCTGCAGACGTTGGGTCTGTCTGGAATGCCTCCAGCCGGTGGTCGCAGGATGGGTAAGTAGTATCCCCTTGCCTCGACAGGGTTGTTTCGGCTGGTGCATTCCTGGGGAGGTCGACTGAGGGTCCGCCCTGCTTTCTTCTCTCTGGACTTAACCTTTAAGGGTGAACGGCTTTTTGGGGCGTCCCTGGATGACATCATAAAGGATGCCACAGGCGGTAAGAGCACTCTCCTCCCGCAATCTGGGAAGGGTAAGGAGCCTTGCCGTAAGCAAGGGCCCTCATTTACTACCCCAATCGTTTTTTTCGCCCGCCAAGTGCAGCAGAAAAACGTTTCCAGGGTGCTAAGGCATCCACTGAAGGGCAAAAGCGCCCCTTGTACCGCTAGCCCGACAAGCCTGCCTCCGCATGAAGGTCTGCCCCTGCCCACATCTCGGGTGGGGGGCAGGCTTCGCGGCTCGGTGGAGGTCTCTTCTTTCCGACCGTTGGGTTTGCGAAGTAGTTTCCACGGGGTACAAGATAGTATTTCTCTCTTGTCCACCGAACAGATTTTTTCCCTCCGGATCGCCTGAAGGATCTGTCAGGGGCTGTCCAGGATCTGCTGGTCAGGGGAGTGATTGTGCCGGTTCCCTCGATGGAATGGTTTCAGGGGTTTTACTCCAATCTGTTTGTAGTCCCCAAGAAGGACGGGGTCCGTCCAATCCTGGACCTCAAGGCCCTCAATTGCTTTGTCAAAGTGCGAAAATTGAGGATGGAGTCAATTCGCTCAGTAATGGCAGCGCTCCATCGGGGATTTCCTAGCATCCTTGGATATCGAGGACGCGTACCTGCATGTCCCAATATGCGCAAAACACCAGAGGCTTCTGCGCTTTGCGGTCGGGGAGGACCACTTTCAATTTGTGGCCCTCCCGTTCGGCCTGGCCTCAGCACCGCGGGTTTTCACCAAGGTGCTCGCCCCGATTCTGGCCCTGCTGCGGCAGCGTGGGATCCCTGGACGACCTTCTGAGAGCTTCCTGAAGCTCAGTTAGAAGAGGACGTGTCTATCACCTGTCGGACACCAAATTGGGGGTTGGTCCTGGATTCCTCAAGCGAGAGTTTTTCTCCCAACGGAAAAACTGCAGACTGCAATCTGCGGTGCAGCGGTTGGCGACCCAGAAATGGGCGTCCCTTCGCTTTTGCATGAGTGCTGGGTCTGATGGTGGCCTCTTTCAAGGCAGTTCTGTATGCCCAATTCCACACTTGAGTGTTGCAGAAAGAGATTCTGTCACGTTGGAACAAACTTCCTTCGTCTCTGGATTACCAGATTCGGGTGAGTCGCCTGGTCAAGTCCTCCCTAGTGTGGTGGCTGACATCTCCGGTACTTCGGACCGGGAAAACGTTTCTACCGTGTCATTGGATAGTGATCACGACGGATGCCAGCCTCTTCGGCTGGGGGGGTGTCTGGGGTGTCCAGTCAGCCCAGGGGCGCTGGACTCAGGAGTCCCACCTTCCAATCAATGTACTGGAGCTCTGAGCGATCAAGTTGTCTCTCCAAGTGGTCTCTGGGTCTGCAAGGCCGACCGGTCAGAATGCAGTCCGACAATGCTACGGCCGTGGCATACGTCAATCATCAGGGGGGCACACGAAGCTCGGCTGCAGCGACGGAAATCGCGCACATCCTCTGGTGGGCCGAAAGTTAGGTTCTGGCTCTGTTGGTGGTGTACATTCTGGGGGTGCTAAACTGGCAAGCCGACTACCTAAGTCGCCAAAAGCTAGACCAAGGAGAATGGTCGCTACACACGGAGGTGTTTCAGAGTCTGTGCCAAAAATGGGGCACGCCAGACGTGGACCTTCTAGCGTCCTGTCTCAATTCGAAGGTGTCACGATTCGTGACCAGGTCAAGGGACCTGTGGGTGGCGCCTTGGGGGGGTCACTATCGCCCTGCGCAGGGTGGAAGCCGAGGGGATACCAACAATCCTGATCGATCCGGATTGGCCGCGCCGTCCCTGGTCCCATGGTGTCTACCCCTGAGAGAAGACCTTCTGTCGCATGGTCCTATCTTTCACCCTGCTTTACAGTCGCTGGCTTTAACGGCGTGGCTGTTGAGAGCCAGGTGTTGAAGGACCGAGGGCTGTCGGGCTCGGTGATCTCTACCATGCTGGGAGCACGGAAGTCCACTTCACGAAAGATTTAACATCGTACTTGGAAGGCCTACATCTGTGTGAAGAGATAAAGTGGCACCCCCGTACATACGTGATGTCTCGGATTCTGCTGTTTTTACAGCGTGGAGTGGATCAGGCTCTCGCCTTAAGTACGGGTAAAAGTCAGAACTCGGCTCTAGCTGTCTACTTTCAGCGACCCTTGGCGGCGCACTCCTTGGTGCGTACGTTTGTGCAGGGGGTCTGGCATGTGGCCCCTGCTGTGCGTCCTCCACTGTCTCCATGGGACTTGAATTTCGTTATTTCGGTGCTTCAAGAAGCTTAGTTTGAGGACATTCGGAAGATTCCTTTGTTGTCTCTGTCCCAGAAGGTGGTTTTTCTGGTGGCAATTACTTCGGCCAGACGGGTATCTTAACTGGCGGCCTCGTCGTGCAAGGCTCCTTACTTAGTCATCCATGAGGATAAAGTGGTGCTGCGGCCGCAACCATCATTCCGTCCAAAGGTCGTTTTGGCTTTTCACATTAATGAGGACATTGTCTTGCCATCCTTATGTCCTCGGCTGAAGAAGGCCACTTTGCATTCCTTGGACGTAGTTCGGGCCCTACGGGTGTACTTGTCTGCTACGGCTCCGTTTCGGAAGTCGGACTCACTGTTCGTGTCGGTGACTGGTCCTAAGAAGGGTCTGGCGGTCTCGTCGGCCACCATTTCTAGGTGGATCAGACAGGTCGTGCTCCAGGCCTATGCCCTAAAGGGGTGGGCGCCTCCCTTTCGGGTTATGGCACATTCGACCAGGGCGATTGGTGCCTCTTGGGCTTTCCGCCATAAAGCATCTGTCTTACAGGTATGTAAGGCGGCGACCTGGTCGTCAATCCACACCGTCTGTAAATTTTACAAGGTGGATGTAAGTGCATCTTCGGATGCCTCTTTTGGCTGCAAGGTTTTACAGGCGGCAGTTTAAGGTTGAAGTTCCTCCGTTGAGGAACTTTGGTTTGTTTGGGGTGAAGCTTGGTTTGCTGTGTTTTTTTTTTTTTTTTTTTTTTTTCCCCACCCCCATCCCTCGAAATTTTTTGACACTGCTTGGGGACGTCCCGAAGGTCAATGCTGCTGTGTCCGTCCATAAACGGAAGAGAAAATAGGATTTTTGTACTCACCGTAAAATCCATTTCTCTGAGTTCATGGATGGACACATGACCCACCCCGCCTTTGTTTGTACTGCTTGTCTACGATTTGGGGCTGGATATTCCAGAGAGTGGGATGTACCCGGGGGACATGCCCCCTGGGAGGTGCTGTACTGAGAGAAGTGTTTTTAACACTTAAAGTGCTGTTTTTTTCTGCCTAGTCTCTCCTTAAAGGAAGGTATATAACCCTAAGGTCAATGCTGCTGTGTCTGTCCATGAACTCAGAGAAATGGATGTTACGGTGAGTACAAAAATCTTATTTTCTCTCTTCCACCTGGATCTTTCCTTCTCTCCCTTCCCCCCCCCCCCCCCTAGTGGCCGATATGGTCTTGTACTTCTCTATGGACAACACTCTGACCTGGCTCATTCTACCAATCCCTGGAACTCGCACCAAGTTGAGGGTAAGTGACTGGGTCTCATTGGCGTTTTTCCCTGGGCTGCTCGATGGCTGATCTTGCCTCACCACACCCTCTCTTACGCATTGCATCCCACAATGTTTAAGGAATGAACTCTCCTGTGAAACACAGGAACATTTTCCAGTATTCAGTCAACATAGACACGCTATTTCTCCAAGAAACACATTTTCCTCGCTCCTACGTCCCATTGTACATTCTCTCGCTAATGCAGAAACTAAAATGAAAGGGGTTGCTATATTTGTTTCCCGTAATTACAATTTCTCGCCTATCTCTGAATTTAAGCATCTGGAGGGTAGATTCTTGCTCATTAAGGGTCTCCTCGATAATCAACTACTCCTTGGTTTCATACTATGTGCCAAACGGGACAGTCCTATTTTTCTCCCACTCCATGTTTAGCACTTTAAACCCACTAATGGAGAGCACTGTCATCTATGGAGGGGACTCAATGTTGCCTTAGACAAAACTTGTCCCTTGGGTAGGTAATGTCTCTGTCCCACTACAGCGATCTAGCAACAGGGGTTAGTAGACATTTGGAGAAAGGTAAACCTGACTTTGCAGGACTACACTCACTTCTCGAACCCCCTTTAAGGAATTGCTCCGGGAGCTCCAACAGGGCCACATCCAAGCTGGAGGACACATGACCTGGATTCGGGACATGTGCATCCCAGGTCAACCAAGTTGCAGAGAAGCGATCTCGGGCACCCCTGCAGGTGGCAATCCAATTCGCCGCCTCCCTGATGTTGCTCACCTTACGATGTCATTCCTCCCTGCCTGGGATTTGCGGGCGCTTCCAGTATATGGGAAGCAACCGTTTAGCTGCGTTCAACATGTGAGGCAGCACACTTCCTGTACTGGCTCACTGGCATGGGAGGAACATGTAGCAAGAAGTGGACTGGGGAGAGAGGGATGTCTGTGCCCGTTATCTCTTTGATCTGGGACTTCATATCCTCCCCAGTAAGGCCTGATCACTGGGCAGTCCCACCAAATGTGCAGAAGGGCGCCCCTGTGACCGCAGCCCCTCCAGCATCGATCTGACATGGGTGGGTAAATCCTGGCAAGGTACACGGTACCAGCGTAGCAATATTTTGTAATTTGTTTCCTGCGTCTTGGAATCAATAGAGCTATCCCGAGTAAGTTGGTAAAGGGAAGATAGTTGATTAGGTGAAAAGACTGTCTCCAGGTCCCTTTCCCAGGCCCTGATGTATGCAGGTTTCGCTACCAAGGCAGCGGAGCCCAGCAGGCGATAGAGCTCGGAAATCATGTGTGGGGCCGATTCATCTGCTGTGAAGGTGTTGTAAGGGTGGAGACATCCCTTATGGAGTCTCCCTGTGCCATAAAGAAATGTTGAAGCTGTCTATGACGCCAAAAGTCCAAGGGGAAGCTCCCCCTTTGGTCTCGGAGGCCCGCCAAAGAGAGCAGCTTACCATCTTGCATACGTTTTCCACAACTGGCGCTGATGTCGTCTACCCAAGGGCCAAAAAAGGTCGTCTGTTCTCCAGGGGGAAACCACAAGTAGCCTCCCAGTGAGGAGACAGGGGCGCCTTTGGTAGGGTGGAATTGAGGCGGTCTCAGGATCGAAGAGCCTGGACCGTCAGTGGAGAAGCAAAGTCAGACAGCCCCCTGTGTTCCCGGGCCACCCACGGGGCATAGGACAACTTTCTGCCTGCAATGTATTTTTCTAGGGAGAACCAGAGATTGGATTTAGTGTGGAAGCGCCAGTTGAGGATCCTCTGGAGGACAACCTTTGAATGTCTGGGAGGCCTAGACCCCCCCGCGTCCCTTGGGCGGCTCAGCAGTCTGAGCGCGATTCTTGGCCTTTTATTATTCCACACAAAGGTCGAGATCAAGCTAGACATCTGTGTGAAAAAACTCCTAGGCAAGGACATGGGTATCATTTGCATGTAGAACAGTATGCGTGGGAGAATATTCATTTTTATGATACTAAGTTGCCCCATCCAGGTGAATGCTGTCTTAGTCCACAGGGCCAGATCTTTTTTTCACAGTTGTCAGCAAGGAAGGGAAATTGGTCACATACAGTGTCAGACCTGTCCATTAGTGTTGCTCACGAATATTCGTATTGCGAATATTCGGCTCGAATATGGCATATTCGAGTATTCGCGAATATCTCGAATTTCGCGGCCAATATTCGCTATTCCGAATATTCATGATATTTTATAAAAAAAAAAAATTGCGAAATTTCGCTAATGCGATTTTTTTTTTTTTTGGTGATTGGCTCTGATGCAAAAGAAGGGCGGAGAAAGTATTCTCGAATATTCGGAAATAGAATATTCGGAATATTTTATCAAAAAAAAAAAATGTTGTGAAATATTCTATTTCCGAATATTCGAGAATACTTTCTCCGCCCTTCTTTTGCATCAGAGCCAATCACCAAAAAAAAATAAAAAATTCTATATACACACAGGAAAAAGTATTCATACCCCTCCATATACAGGAAAAAGTATTCATACCCCTCTATACACAGGAAAAAGTATTTATACCCCTCTATAGACAGGCAGGAAAAAGTATTCATACCCCTCTATAGACAGAGGCAGGAAAAAGTATTCATACCCCTCTATAGACAGAGGCAGGAAAAAGTATTCATACCCCTCTATACACAGAGACAGGAAAAAGTATTCATACCCCTCTATACACAGACAGGAAAAAGTATTCATACCCCTCTATAAACAGGAAAAAGTATTCATACCCCTATATATACAGACAGGAAAAAGTATTCATACCCCTCTATACACAGAGACAGGAAAAAGTATTCATACCCCTCTATACACAGAGACAGGAAAAAGTATTCATACCCCTCTATACACAGAGACAGGAAAAAGTATTCATACCCCTATATATACAGACAGGAAAAAGTATTCATACCCCTCTATAGACAGAGACAGGAAAAAGTATTCATACCCCTCTATAGACAGAGACAGGAAAAAGTATTCATACCCCTCTATATACAGAGACAGGAAAAAGTATTCATACCCCTCTATATACAGACAGGAAAAAGTATTCATACCCCTCTATAGACAGAGGCAGGAAAAAGTATTCATACCCCTCTATATTCAGACAGGAAAAAGTATTCATACCCCTCTATATACAGACAGGAAAAAGTATTCATACCCCTCTATAAACAGGAAAAAGTATTCATACCCCTTTATAAACAGGAAAAAGTATTCATACCCCTCTATATACAGACAGGAAAAAGTATTCATACCCCTCTATATACAGAGACAGGAAAAAGTATTCATACCCCTCTATATACAGACAGGAAAAAGTATTCATACCCCTCTATAGACAGAGACAGGAAAAAGTATTCATACCCCTCTATACACAGGAAAAAGTTTATCAAAAAAAAAATGTTGTGAAATATTTTGACAACTGTATTCGCGAATACCCAATTTCCGGGTATGAATACTTTTTCCTGTCTCTGTCTATAGAGGGGTATGAATACTTTTTCCTGTCTCTGTGTATAGAGGGGTATGAATACTTTTTCCTGTCTATAGAGGGGTATGAATACTTTTTCCTGTCTCTGTGTATAGAGGGGTACGAATACTTTTTCCGGTCTCTGTCTATAGAGGGGTATGAATATTTTTTCCTGTCTGTATATAGAGGGGTATGAATACTTTTTCCTGTCTCTGTGTATAGAGGGGTATGAATACTTTTTCCTGTCTCTGTGTATAGAGGGGTATGAATACTTTTTCCTGTCTCTGTGTATAGAGGGGTATGAATACTTTTTCCTGTGTATAGAGAGGTATGAATACTTTTTCCTGTCTGTATATAGAGTATATAGAATTTTTTTTTTGGTGATTGGCTCTGATGCAAAAGAAGGGCGGAGAAAGTATTCTCGAATATTCGGAAATAGAATATTAGGAATATTTTATCAAAAAAAAAAATGTTGTGAAATATTTTGACAACTGTGGTAGGAGAACTCTGATTGGCTCTGATGCAAAAGAAGGGTGGAGAAAGTATTCGCGAATATTCGGAAATAGAATATTCGCGAATACTTTCTCCACCCTTTTTTTTGCATCAGAGTTGTCAAAATCTCGCAATCAATTTCGCATTCGCATTTGCGAAATTTCGATAAAATATTCAGAATATTCTATTTCCGAATATTCGAGAATACTTTCTCCGCCCTTCTTTTGCATCAGAGCCAATCACCAAAAAAAAAAAAATCGCAAAATGTTCGCAATAAATTCGCATTAGCGAAATTTCGCAATTTTTTTTTTTTTATAAAATATCACGAATATTCGATTTTAGCGAATATTTCACGAATATTCGGCTATATATTCGTGATATATCGCGAAATCGAATATGGCGTATTCCGCTCAACACTACTGTCTCAGCCATATACCCAAATATTTCAGGGACGATTTAGCCCAGGTGAATGTTAAAGCAGTTTGTAGCCTCTCCGTCAGAGAGGGTGATAACTGGATGGGCAAAATCTCTGACTTGGTGTAATTTATTTTGAAATTAGAAAGTGATCCGAAGTGTTGGAGTTCTCGCATCAGGTTAGGCAGAGAGATCAGTGGGTCCCTCAGGTGGAAGAGCACATCATCGGAATACGCTGAAAGTTTGTGCTCCATATGACCCACCGTCAGTCCCTTGATATCAGTGTTTGCCCGTACAGTGCGTAGAAATGGCTCCAGCACCAGGGCTAACAAGAGTGGCAAAAGAGGACAGCTCTGTCTCATGCCATTTCTGATCGAGAATCTAGGGGAGAGAAACCCGTTGACCTTAACTTGAGCACTCTGATCCGAGTACAAGGCCATGATCCATGCTAACATATGCGTGCGCAAACCTATAGCCTCCAGTACAGCATGCAGGTAAGTCCAGTCCACCCGATCAAAGGCTTTCTCCGCATTGGTGGACAGGATCAGATAGGGGGGTGGGGGGAGGGATCAGGAGAAGCACAAGCCCAATGTATAAGATGTATAGCTCTGATGGAATTGTCCCTAGCCTCTGGGCCCGTAAAAAAAAAACCTGTCTGGTCCGGGTGTACAATAAGTGGGATTAGGTGTTTTAGCCTAGACGCAAGAATCTTAGCAAGAATTTTAATGTCTACATTAAGAAGGGATATAGGCCTGTAGCTCTGGGGCACGGCGGGGTCCTTCCCCTCTTTGGGGATCACAGTGATGCGGGCCAGCAGGGCCTCACTAGGGATCGTGTGTCCGTTTGCTATAGAATTAAAATAGCTACACATCGACTCCGATAGCAGGGGTAGGAACAATTTGTAGTAGGCTTTGGTGAACCCGTCGAGACCAGGGCTCTTCCCATTAGGCAAGGACTTCACCGTAGCCCCAAGCGTAATAGGGGATTCTAGCATGGAACACTGGTCGTCCGGGGGAAGGCCAGCCGCAGTCAGGTAGGTTCTTATGTCGTTTAGTCTTGCAGTCTGGGCCTCAGGGGTCTGCGTTGAGTCCAGGTTATATAGGGTGGCATAGTATTCTCGGAACCCAGAGGCTATCTGGGAAGACTTGACCGTGAGTTCACCCGAGGAAAGGCGCAGCTTCTGTACATACATGAGCGCGCGTTTCTTCCTAAGGGCTCTGGCCAACATGCGACCACATTTGTTGCCAAGCTCATAGTATTTATGCGACCGGTAGCGCAGTTGCTTTCACGCCTGCTGGTCTAATACGCGTAGGAACAATTCTCTCAATTCCGTCAGCTTCCCTAAAGCCTCCGGGTCCCCCCCCCCCCTGCTTATGTTCAAGTTCTGCCTGCTGCAGAGCCTGGAGTACCCTAGCGAAATCCGCTTGCCGGGCCTTCTTAAGTCTAGCTCCCTGAGAGATCAGCTCGCCTCGCACCACCGCCTTATGACCTTCCCAGAAAACCCCCTCACTCATTCCCTCCATGGCATTTTCCTTGAAATAGTGGGAAAGGGCGTCCGTGACTGCGGAGACAGGTCCTACTCCCGCCCCAAGGCAGAGCCAAAGAGGCCGTGACCGGGGCATGGTCAGAGATAGTTATACTCCCGATGGACGAGGCCTGCAACAGCTCTAGAGCCAAGTGATCCACTCAAATCGGGTCAATACGGGTATAGACATCGTGGATCTTTGAATAATAGCTGTAATCCCTATCTGAGGGATGAAGCACTCGCCAACTATGTAGGAGCTGATGGGACTGCAGGGATTTGTGAAAATGTTTAAGAAAGGCGTGAGAATGAGAGGGGCGTCGGTGCGAAGTGTCCAGTTGGGGGTCAGGGCTTACATTAAAATCACCGCCCAAGATCAAGGACCTTCTCTAAAGTCTGTGAGGCTATCTAGGGTACTGTCTAGAAAGGTAAGTTGATTGGAATTAGGGGGCATATATCGTAGCCACTGTAAGCTTCTGGCCCTCTACAACCCCCTTCAAGAAAACATACCTCCCCTGGGGATCGATCTTGCTCTCAATGACCTGAAGGGGGGCAAGATTTATGAATAGTGATAGCCATGCCCCTTGCTTTCTTAACTGGTGAGTTGGTCAAGAACCACTGGTTATAAAGATGGGTGGGCAATTTGGGAGTTGACTGGGGGGTAAAGTGTGTTTCTTGCAAAAGAATCACGTGTGCCCCTGACCGCATCAGTTCCCACCAGAGCTTACTGCGTTTACAGGGAGAGCAAAGACCACGCACATTATACGAAATTACCTTAAACGATGCCATAGAGAGTCCGTGGTGAAGTCGGGTCTCGTAGCATGACTGCGGGTGCAGGGCTGGAGACGGAGTCGGAGGCAGGTCCTATAAGGAGGTTTAGAGTGAGGAAAAGAAGAGCAGAAGGGAGGGAAGAGGCAGGAACACATGCATAAAACACAAAATACATCAATGGTAACAATACAAATAACATTGAATACCTGGGGGGCAGGCGTCGGGCTCGGCCCTATAGGGGGGGAGCACCCGAGACCCGTCCCCATCTCCAGATGAGGAAATATACCTAATAAGGTACGGTCTACGTGGGGAACGCAGTCCGACACCGGAGGAAATGGCGGGGGGGGGGGGGTCAGTCCCTGTCCACCACCATCTCTAAACAAGCAGGCAATATACTAGGGGGGAGAAAGTGCAATAAAAAAATGAAAAACCCAGACGAACAAAGTGCAAATTTGAAAAGCAAAAAAAAAGGTAAAAGATAGTGAACAATTCCATGGAATCCGGGAACTGTGCATGTCGGGCCAGAACCGGGGCCATAGCGTTTAATCTCCCCCAAAAGGACAACAATGGGAGCCTATGATCAGTCACGGTTATTAAGGCAAACGGTCCAGTAGGGGGGCAAACAATACCATACTGAGTGTCTAGATCCCAGCTCCAGGCATTGGTGTACTCAGCTGGCCTGAGTTGTGCATAGAGATCAAATAGGATACCAGTACCTTTAGAGAACAGACCTTTCATGAAGGCAAAAGACAAACCAGGGGAAGGGAGCTTTCATTTAGTGTCACTGCGACACGGGGCCTGAGGGAGAGGCCAAAGTGGGTAGCCATGGTTGGGGGTGTTGCAGGTCGGGATGGTCTTGCGGGGCTCTCCAGTCCTGGAAGTCGACTGGCTCCAATCCCAGGGTGGTCAGGAAATGTGGGAGGTCGTCCTTGGTGCGTAGCGTAGCTTGTCTGCCCTCTTTGGACGCCTGCAAATAAAAGGGAAATCCCCAGCGATAAGACAGACCTGCCTTTTGGACTGCTTCCAGCAGGGGGCGAAGAGCCCTGCGTTGCATGAGGGCCCTCCTGGAAATGTCCTGGTAGAAGTAAAGGTGGGCCCCCGTCGAAGTCAACATATTGCTTCCCACGGATCTTTTGCATGATCTTATCTTTCAATGTATACTTGTGGAGCTTTCATATGACATCTCTAGGGTTGTCCATATCCTGAGAGGGCGGCCTGAGGGCCCTTTGAGCACGATCAATCTCAATGGGTGCAGTAGCAGGCAAACCCAAAATCTCTCTAAATACATCCTCCAGAGTAGGAACAATGTCCTTAGGTGCAGTGTCTTCAGGAAGGCCGCGTATGCGGATGTTCGCTCGCCTGCTACGGTTCTCAAAGTCATCTAACTGACACAGTAAAGTCTAAATTTCTCTTGAAAAAAGTTTTTGTGGACAAATATCAGTTGTCAAAAGCACCTCACCCCGATGAATGATGAAAAGAAAAAAGGGCAAAAATAGGGTACCACAAGGACCCAGGGGCTATTGAAATGGTGCAGATAAAGATTCACACAATCAGAGTTTTATAAAAAATAGAAAACAATTTATTACAAACAATTATATGACATAAATATAATAGATAAATCTTGATTAAATACATCATGTGAAATCAAGACGAGGCATTGTTTTGGTCAGCTCTACATGTTTCACTCTTTGAGTTTCCTCAGGAGCTTTAGACAGACAATGCTAGATAACAAAAAAACAGGGAAAAGCATATAATTAAATGACTGTAAAGAACTTTTTACATGTCAATACATACTGGTAAATACATAAGTTATAATTGATGATATGAAAAGGGGAAAACAGTTGGTCAAATTACATCGATTTTAACAGAATATACATGCTCAAGGGTCTCAATCATAAATAAACAGGGGCACTATGATAAATTTCCAAAAGAACTTACCAAAATAAAATTAAAAATCGGAAGACAACAGCATGAAAGGACAACAGGTCACGCAGGAATAGCTAATGCTTCAAAAACAGAACCCGAAGACACCTCAAGAGAACCACAGCAGAATATTAAGCCCTTAAGAGGTAAATATCTGAAAAATAAATGACACATATGTACACATGTGTCCAAATATCTCTCTAAATTGATACAAAGAGAAGGTATAATCCAAAAATATGTTATATAAGAGTACCTGTCTGATTTAGACAAAGAGGCTTATATTGATAGAACCAATCCATATATTCCTCAGTTGTGAATTAGATCAGGAGAGGGCATTATCACAGCCAGTTGATCTGGAGTTCGTCACAATGGACAATAACTGTATAAAAAAGGATATGTATATATATTGGATAATATATAAGGGAATGAATGTATGCCAAAAATCATACATAAAAATCCCTAATGGCAAAAGAATCATAAAGCAAGCCAAGCCGACTTGTGGATAAATACCTGATTTAAGAGGGTCCAAGGGGAAAGATGCTAGCCTCCTGGATCTTATTGTCCACACAGCTCCTTGAATCTTGACAAGTGGGTTATGTTCCCTGTTTACAGGAGAGGACTAGGCAGAAACATGTTAGATAATTAAATACATGTTACATTACCAGAGTTGAACAGCCCTGCCCAAGGAGCGGTCCCTCCAGACATAACCCTCCTTACTGCAGCATGCAGCCTCAGTTTCGTTCTGCCTAGCAAGGAGGACGTATGACTCCCTTTGGGCCCAGTGCCCTGAGGAGAAATTGTATTTTACTTTTTCTTGAAGAATCTTCTTTCAACTGTCGGCTGAGAGACAGGCTGGATAATATAGATCCTTGTAGTCTACTCAGTCCCACCAGCAAGCGTGGGCACACCTTTGCAAAGAGGCTGGGTCTGCCACGCCATACCCCATGACTCCTGGGGTGGCCGGTGAGCTTTGCTCCAAGGTCCACATATGACTGGGCTGTGGTGTTGTCTCACTCACAGTAGACCGGGCCGACAGCTACCTCCATTGCGGTTGTAGTTCTGTCAGGGACGCGTCAGCGAGTCCTCGCACGGACGGGTAAGTACAATCCCTCCCACTTCGGTGGGTTGGTATGGCTGGAGTTCGGGGGTCCTCTTCTACTCCCTTCCCTGCTCCTTTTCCCCTGCTGCATTGCTAACATTGCCGCTGTCAGGGGGAGGGGGCCTTCCTGAGGGGACTGTGTTATCTGACCTGTGTTTTTTCTTTTTTGTATGGGGCTTTCCTGTAAGGTTTTTTTCACTGTTAAAAAGCCCTAGGAGGCTTTTCCTGTTTAAACGCGGCATTTTGCCACCATTTGGCCGGCACTGGCGTAATTTTCTGGGAGGTTTTTCAATTGCATTTAAAACTCCCATTGGCGGCCATTTTGTCGTAGCCGCGCTATGGCGCAGCTTACATTGCAGTCGGCCATTTTCCCTCAGTCACGTTCTGAACGCTCGGTGGCCATCTTGGAATAGTCCTGACCCCTAATGCTGTATACGGCACACACAGGTCCCTGCAGATGCTGCACAGTTACCTCACGGTTCTTTTCCTCTCACACGTTCTTCTCCTCCTGAGGTGAGTCCCCTGGGTACCCCTGATCAGCGCAGCAAGTGGGTGAGAGGCCCTGAATAGGGCTCTAGGAGCTTTTGTTTATTTGTAAGGACAGGTGTGCATATTATACATACACACTATGTAAATATTAATAATATTTGGAGTCACTGGCCGGGATTCACGTACAGCGGCATATCTTTGTGCCGGCGTAGCGCATCTCATATGTGCTACGCCGACGTAACATTGAGAGGCAAGTTGAGTATTCACAAAGCACTTGCTCCCATATTTACGCCAGCGTAATGTAAATGGGCCGGTGTAAGCCCGCCTAATTTAAATTAGGAAGGTAGTGGGCGTGTTGTATTAAAATTAACCGTGACCCCATGTAAATTAATGGCCGATCGAACGGCGCATGCGCGCATGCTCAGAATCACGTCGCATATACTCCCTAAGATACGTGAACGTAACTTACGCCCAGCCCCATTCACGTACGACTTACGCAAACGACGTAAAATATGACGCTGTTCCCGCGCCCATACCTTAACATGACTTACCCCTGCTTTGTGAATCCCGGCCAGTATCTGGGTCCTTCCCCAACATGCTGGTGGTGGCAGCAGGTGTTAGCACCTGGGATTCCCACAGAGGTTTTTTTTGTTAGTCCTGGACACGTTTGTGCCAGGGTGGGGGTGGACTGCGGACGGGCGTGCCCCCCTCCCCGTTATCCCCTGGGGAATGCTCTGTTATGGAGCCATGGACCAGGTACCTGGGTAGTAAAAAAAAAAAAAAAAAAAGCAGGATAAGGCATTTATGGGTTCGCTTCTCACTGCTGCAAGGGACTCTCTCAAGCTGGATAGTGCAGCTGGGTTTCCGCCGAGGGCTCAGTCTTTTTTGGATCACACAAATCAGACCGCTCTGTGTAGGTTTTTTCCTTCTGTGTCACCCGGTGCAGAAAAAATGTGCACACACATAAAAAGTGGTCACAAAAACGTGCATTTTTTTTCATGCCGAAAAACGACCGTGTGTACGTGGCATAAGTGATGGGTTTGATGAATTCCCTGGTGAACTGAACAAAGACACATTAGCTCATCCCTACTAAGCATAAAACAGGTTTTATTCTGCTGTTTAATTACAAAGGAACAATGTAGCCAATATTATTATTTTTTTTCTGTGGTCTCCAACTAGTGTTACAATTGGACTATTATGATCTACTATTTTTTTTTATTTATACAAAATATGTGAAAACATTTTGCAGATTTGCACACCAATTATTGTTTGGGTAGGATCTGCAGTTTAGCTAAGCAGGGCGTTGGAGGGTTAAGAATCTTTAAAATGATTCATTCTATGAGCAGTATAGAAACAAGTGAGTTTCCTGTGACTGTTCCCAGACTGCAGATGATTAGCAATGCTGCTTTCACATGGGCTCCTCCTGCCTGCCCGGGGAGGTGCCTGAGTCCCTGTAATCAGTGAAGGATGTGTAGCTGCATATCCCACTTCTGAGAGAACACAACTCCACAACTGGATGTGTTCCTATCACAGCTGTTGGACTGCTCACCGCCTTGCACTTCTGCTGGACAGAGGACTGCATTATCATGCTGGACTTACTGATAATGCTATAAAATATGCTGCTTTTCTCATAGCCTGTGCTAAAGAAGTCCAGCTTTTACCATAAAAAA
Source organism: Rana temporaria (assembly GCF_905171775.1). NCBI lineage: Eukaryota > Metazoa > Chordata > Amphibia > Anura > Ranidae > Rana > Rana temporaria. The sequence goes on along the minus strand of NC_053490.1, from coordinate 259,851,665 downwards.
ATGTACACATTCCAGGACACACGCAAGATTAAATTCAGAAATGGATTTAAATCTCCATAACACTAGAACAGGAATGAGTACAAATAATAACGCCGCTTCAATCGCAGATAAGGCGGTTAAGGATGCCGCCAGTTAATATGCTAGCATCAATCTAGCGTGCTTATTTAAACATTGGACCAGTGTCTGCTGCAGGAGTGATGGTCGTATTCTAAACACACTGAAGTGGCTCTGAATCGGTCAGTTTGAGAATGAAAGCTGGAATTGCCTTCCTACTCTTCCTTGTTGTCATTACTTTGTGCTCATCTATCAATCATACCAATGAGGAGGCTGTCCACACTGCACAGGTAAGGAATACCCCCTGCTCCAGTCTGCCCATATACCATGTCGATTTATACAATGTTACAATATAATATTTGTAGGCATAATCTGTCTTGTTTTATGAACAAGTGTTTATATACCAAATATTTCTTAGCCCCATTCTCTATGCATTTTCATTTTTTAACGGAAGCCTGCACTGGGGGAAATATGTAGGATGTTGTTGCTGACCACCTTCAAAAATTGCTGGATGTCTTTGTTTTTTCACTACACTGAATCACTGGCCCATGATAAGCGTTCAGCGAGCGAAGGTTGAATATGGTTGCAGGACAGCAAATCCAAAAATGGTGTATCTATAAGATAAGTGTGAATAGTCAGGCAATCAATGCTTTCAGAAGAGGCCTACAGATTTCTTATTTGGAATTTAAATCGGTATTAAACCCAAAACGAAAAATGAAATATATTGCAGCGTACCAATCATTAGATGTGATGTCAGCATTAGTTTTCTTTTTAGGCTTTTTTCCCTCCTGTTGTGATCTGGCGATTAATACAAGTCATGTTTTTGAATGCCTACACTCTGGATGAAGCAGCAACAGAGACACATTTGTACAACAGCATAGTTACATAGTAGGTGAGGTTGAAAAAAGACACAAGTCCATCAAGTTCAACCTATGATTGTCATTCTGGGGAGAGTGTTAGCTGCACTAGAAGATTTAGATACACTAACAAATCAAAGCCAGACTCCAGCTAACACTCTTAACCACCTCAGCTCTGGAAGGTTTTAACCCCTTTAGGACCAGGCCATTTTTGCTATTTAGCAGTGTGCTATTTTAACTGGTAATTGCGCGGTCATGCAACACTGTACCCAAATGTGATTTATATAATTTTCTATGCCCCGATGACATTAGATGTGACAAAATGCGTAGGGAGGAGCTTATGCTTGTGACGTTACAATGCATGCTGTAACCCAGAAGTGGTCAGATCGAATCCCGTGATTAGTATTTTTTACTATTAAGCACTTGTTGATTTTAATTATTGTGAGTGGTTAGTTAGTTATCTTTTTATAAAAGGAAGTCATAGTTTTACACTATGTGAGCATTCCCGATTCTCTTTTTATGTCACGGCTAACTATCTTATGTCACTTGATGTGATGCCTTGGTGGTCATAATGTGGAGATATGGGGTGACATCAGGTTCTCTACAGAAGATGTATTAACCTACTAGCTCATATACTCTTTTTACACAAGTGGTGCCCCCCCATCTATGCATCCGGCCCCTTGATCTACATGCAGGGTGCTGGATGCATGGATTCCAATATGGGCATGTTTTCATTTTCTAAGCAAGTTATTGGAGCCAGAGGCTCTACTAGACTTAAAAAAAGGGTGGGCTCGGGGCGCAGAGCACTGTGCTTCGAGCCCACCTAGTTGTGCGACAATATACGAATGAATATTTGCTATTCTCAGACTAATCCTCCTCCCGGCCCATCAGGAATCGGGTCATGAGACCCGTCACCCGATTGGCTGAAAGGACAGGCGATCCTATTGGATGCCTATGAGGAGTAGGGAGGAGACACACAGCGGAAGCTGCCATGATGCTGTAGAGGAGGAGACGCCACCCGTCGCTCATAGGAGCCCTGCCTGCCCGCAACCTAGATGGGGTAAGTGCAGGGCTGGATGACTGGGGGGGGGGGGTAACCCAATGGAGTGGGTGGGTGTTGCGAGTGACCTGACCAAACAGGAGTGGAGGAGGGACAATTATCTGCATTTTTTTTTTTACTTTTCATATATTAAGACACAATGAGGTTTATTTACTAAAGGCAAATTCACTTCGTACTACAAGTGCACTTGGAAGTGCAGTCACTTTAGATCTGAGGGAGACATGCAAGGAAAATTAAAACACAGCATTTTTGTTTGTACGTGATTGGATGATAGCATTAGCAGAGCTTCCTCTCATTTCAGATCTTCCCCTCAGATCTAAAGTGACTGCACTTGCAACGCACTTGTAGTGCAAAGTGGATTTGCCATTAGTAAATCAACCCCAAAAGTAGTTCTCATGATTTTCACTTGTCACAATAAGCGCGGAAATGTAATGTGTCACAATGCATGGTAGCAAAGTAGAATGGTATACAGAATAATTCCGCGCTGCCTTAAGGGTAAGCTGCTGACGCACCAAGTAGACAAATTGCAACAATGTGGAAAAAAAAAGTGTAGTGCTAATCAAAGTAGATAAATAAATAAATACGTGAAAAATGAATAAATACATAAAAACTTGATAAATAAAGTGCTCAAATATTGATATGCAGGAAATCCAAAACAGGCGCAAAAATGCAAAGACTACCTGTCCTTAGATTGATCAAACTTCGGTGTTGACAAAGTTCAAAATATGGTGACGACTTCAAACCATGCAGATCTGTGCAAGTGATGAAGTGAAGGGAACCACCCCACAGGTAAAATGCTTACCAGAATGTATGGACCCTAGAGAACCTACGTTCAATGGGTCAAAAAGGCTTGCGTGGTGAAACCACAATGTAATTTGGGCGTTCTTATGGACTTCAGGATGCTGTGCCAGAGATGACAAAACACCAGCAGGATAGAGAGAATCTCAGGTAAAGGTGACTTCCTGGTGGGTTGTCTCATAGAAATCATGGTCCAGGGAATCCCAAATGGATTTAGAAGGGTTGTGTCATATAATAGAAGAAATAAACGGCCACATAGGTTAACTCTATATTACATTTTAAAAGTTGAATGAAGTCAGAACACTTACATTTGTGATGATATTCAAGCACTTTGTATAAAATGTGGCAACAATGGAGTCCTCCCGACTTGTTTCGTCCGCTAGGACATCATCTGTACTCTGCATTGTGGTGTGTTGGGGAATAAATGGTGCATGTCTATTTTGGTGCGCCGGTAGCCCATTCAGATGAATATGCTGACATAACCCAACACAACATGCATTAACGCACTGCAATAAACCAGAAATATCAGAATAGGCCCTGCAACAAAGCTGCTCGAAAGGTTTGCTTTGTAAAAGCTTGCTGTGAACACTGCTCTTATACAAACTGAAATGTAGAAAACTCAGAGGGAAATCTAGTATGGCACATAGAGTAGTAAGGGCTGATTTACTTAAGAAATTAAGAATCTTCACACAATAAATTGTATAAATATTCCTTTCAATAATTTAATCATGACAAAAGCAGATTCCCGTTCACCGTTGAATACCAAATCACGTAGAGATGAAATAGATTACCAAGAATCTACATTTGACAAGACTGAATATTTGAAGTGAATATTCACAAATTTTTGTTTGAAGATTATCAACCTCCTTAGTAAATTAGCTTCAGCATTCCGGGATGAGGCCAATTTACTTTATAGGGTATGTTATCTGTCGCTGATGTTCTCCCCTATGGCATTTTTCTGGAGATTTGGCCATTGATGATGATGATGAGGGGGGTAAGAAAAGGCAAGTGCCCCCTGGGTGAGTCCACAGAGCACATCATTTATTTTTTTGCCTATTTTGAAAGGCAAGCTGATTTGACACAGTATAGTTGATCATGACCTATAGCTAAATGCGTTGCACAACTGTTTGCAGTTAAATTTTGATGTGATCTAAAAGTGATGTACTAACAAAAAACACACAATGGGTCTTTTCTCACATATATGTGCAATGCATTTGTCAACAGATGCTCTGAGGAATTTGCAGTATGTGCTGAGGATATGCTTTGAATAACTGGATTTATCTATAAAAGTTACACAGTATTATAGCTAAACCATAAATATTAGTGCATGAAAAATAATGAAACTGTTGTAAAAGAAACAGAGTTTTTAAATGTTTAATTGCTAAATTTAATGAATGAATGTAATTTTCTGAATTAGAGGTTAATATTGCAGCAAAATATGTTTTTTACATTATCCTTCAACGGGCTAATAATTTTTATCTGGTATTTTTGGCTAGAGTTCTGTCTTAGGAAGGTTCTATGCCCTAACTTGCTCTTGCTAATAGTTTCTACCACCCAGCATTTTATGATCCAACAAACATCTTGAAATAATAAGGTACTACATGGCAAACAAGTGGTAAAGACTGTCCATTTATGACAAAGGGTCTAACAGTGGCAGCAAATATCTTCTCTATTCTCGTATTTAATGCTGAACTCTAGGCAGACACAAATTAATGCAGTTCTGTATTCATTACATGTATGTTTTGGATTGCAAACAGTTCCTGTATAGCAGAGCTCAGTGGGAGTGAAAGAAGCAGCACAAGGAAAATTATTACAGGAAGAGATAGAGTGACCGATGAGCGCATGGGTCTTCTACTCCCACTTTACTATTCAGTCTTAGGCTGGCAGTGGGTCCTTAGTAGTCTAAGAATGACGTGAGTTGAAAGATGCTGGCTGCAAATCCGTGTGAAATATTAAAGACTCTTAGTGATGGAAAAGAAGACCTGCTCCATATTGAAGTTTAAAGTGATTGTAAAGGCTTGTTTAAAAAAAAAAATAACATGTTATATTTACCTCCTCTATGCAGTTGGTTTTGCACAGAGGAGCCTGGATCCTCCTCTTCTCAGGCACCCTCTTTGCTGCTCCTAGCCCCTTTCTCCTTTGAGTGCCCCTCAGCCAGCAGCTTGCTACAGGGGGCACCCAAGCCCAGTCAGAGCTCCGTGTATCCATTCAGACATGGAGCCCTGACCTGGCCCCACCCCCTGATTGGCTGACTGACTTTGGTTGACAGCCGCGGGAGCCAAGGGCGTCCCTGCCCTGTCTCAGCCAAGCAAGATTAGTGTACTGGATGGCTGAGGGGATTGTGGACATCACTGGAGAGAGAAGGAGCTCAGGTAGGTAATTGGGGGGGGGGGAGCTGGGGAGGCTGCTACACACAGAATGTTTTTTTATCTTAATGCATAGAACGCATTAAGATGATAAACCTTTTGCCTTTACAACTTTAGGTATAGAAGTATAAACAGCTTTTTTTCAATAAAATCTTTATTTTATTTTCTTTAAAGCCAAGTTCCAGGTAAATAAAAAATGTGCCTGTACTGCATGGGTTACTTGCTCATTTATGCCCAGGGGAATAATAAAGTGAAATGTATGTAGCGGGGTCATCCTGTCAAAGTCTTACGACAGGTCATCCCCGCTGGAACTTTATCCATTTTTTGTAAATACTTAGGATACCTTTAAGAAAATTATGCATTGTGGGAATGCAAGTAGCAGGAGATATGGACTCCATAGAGAAACAGACTACACTTCCCACAATGCTCTGTGCTATTGGAACATGTGACACCTCCGCACAGACTTATGGGGGAGGTTACTTAAGGAAAGGGGGTGGTTGTTTTTTCGCTCTCTCGGGACCTGGACTTCTCTCCTCTGCGGAGCTGCGAAAAAAGCACCGCCGTGTTGTTAGGCCAGAAGCCTGGGCCTATCCACTGAGAGACCAGACTCCAGCCTCCGGCCCGTGTTCCTGAAGATTGAGGAGACTGCCCCGCTGACACTGAAACAGTGGAGTACCTCCGTCCGGGATCCTGTGTGCCGTGGAGCCGTGCCTGTCAGCGCGCCCTTTCTGAGGAGAACTCAGGCGGATCGGCCTGTCGGGTGAGAGAGCATTTGCTCGGTTTCAGACTCTTGGTTTAACACCGACACCTAGTGCCATTTCACAGGCCACAGACATTTGTTCGGCCTCTAGCCGGAACTTATGGGCCCATTTAACTGTTCTAGTGCTGCACAGAAGTGGTTGACGCTGACGAGCGGTCAATCCATCAACTTCCAACTACCCTAGACATTTTGTTGCTCAGGCTTTTTCCCCGATTGCCACCTGTGGATTACAATTGTTAACGTGCACCGACCGGCCGCAACAGGGATATTGACTGTTCTGTAGGACTGCCCGTTAGAGGGCGCTCGCGAGCATATACTGCCTGCCATTAGATTAGATGAATGGTACCATTCATAGGTTAGTTCCTCCTTGCTTACATAAATTGCAGATCCTTGCAAGGGCCCTTGCGGATCATATCAAGCCTTTACTGGCTAGTTGTGTTTATGCCTGAATGTATGCTTGTTTTTTTTTTGAGTTCCATACAGTAAACCTATCTTTCTTTTACATTCAAACATATTCACTGTGTGGATTATACTTTTTTTTCTCAGTCTGGAGGGACCGTCTATAACCGCAGGTAATTTCATTTCTATATTGCCACTGTATATTGCATGTTTTCTATTGTGACCTCAGCCCGGCAGGGGTCACAATATCTCCTTCTCCAGAATTCTGATGTGTCAAGGGAGGGTTCGAGCTAAATAAATAGGGGTGAGCTAAACCGAAGGAGAGTAGATCCCAAATCAACCAGTGGTTCTTTCGGGGGTAGCGCTACATGTATATTTAAATGATCCTCTGTATCTCCCCACAGCTAAACCTGTCCCTGCAGCTTTTGCAACCTCGTACTCTAGCATTCTAGGGTCTTGACATCAATAAGACCAGAGCAGGGTCTATATCCCTGCTCTGGACAAGAATACCAAGGGACGGTCCACCGGTTGATCATGGGGGTGTGCCATCTGCTGGTGAAGCGGAGTATTCAGTAAGTAAAACTGTTTCTCCTCTCTCTTGGACAAAATTAGCTATTAACCACCTTTAAGTGCGGGCACAGCCCCATTGCAAGGGATATTTTTTTTTTTTTTCTGCCCAGGGTTTGACTTTAAGAGTACAGCGATTCAGAAAACATTCCAGTCCAAGATACAATTCAACTATGTATTCTGGTATAAGAAGAGATGTTGTGCCTACAGTAAATAATCCGCTTTCTTGTTATTTTGGCCTATTAAATTGAATTGATCTAATATCCTGTCAATATAGAAGTACACATGTCTAGGTATATATTCCAATGATTGTTTTTAACTTGTGACACATCATTGAATACATGTTTGCTCTGGGTTAGTAAAAACGAAGCAGGGATGCGTGCCCTTTCACATGGACGTACAGTCTTGCTCCATCTCAGTTTTTTAGACAAATCCAGAATAAACCACAATGTATGTCTATGGGTAAGTGGGTGTAAACTATTGTATGTCCGTTTTTACATCCCAGTCAATTTATGTCTGCAGAAAAAAGATCCCTTTTCATATTTGATACAGATGTAGTCCATTTTCATCTCATCCATTTATAAATATTTTTAGGCGAGAAACATGGGCCAAATTCTCAAAAACATGTGTAAATTTAGGATTATCTAACTTATGTCATTTAAGTTACGGCGCCCTAAGTTGGTGTCGTAAGTACCGTATTCTCAGTGCATTTGCGCACAAAACTGCGCCATCCTTAACTTAAGTTTCAATGCGTAAGGCGTGGTTATGGCAAGTGGGAATGAAGTGGGCGTGCTTCATTGTAATGAGCCGTGACCCCATGCAAATGAAGTGCCGGCCGTACTGCGCATGCGCGCACGAATCTGGACCTCACTGCGCATGTGCAGAACTTTGGTCAGCGCAATCAGTGAGATAGGTAAAAGGCCAAGCGTACTTAGTTTGAAGATCGCCCTGTGTCTAAATAGCCCCAGTCAAACAGACTTCAATTGCAAAAGTATTTCCCTGTGTTCCCTTCCTAAAGCAAGTTGCTTCTGCTTTGAACGTTTGTCAGTGTTTGTTGGTAAGATTGGTTTGTGAGAAAAGTGTTTGTGGAGTTGGAGGGTATAGTTGGTGTTTGTTTTTGATAATTTGTTCTTTGTTTTGATTGTTTGCCTGTTTGTTTTTGATAATTTTTTTTTTTTGGTTTTGTTTATATTTTTTGTTTTCCTTTTTTGCCTGTTTGTTTTCGAATTAATAGTAGCTGTCTGTATATTTTTTATTTTGGCTTGTTTGTATTTTCTTTGTTGTGTGTGTGTATTGTTGTTTGTTTTTTGGGTGAGTTCCCTGTTGCTGGGTGTTGTCTGTCATGGCTCCCAAGCGCAGGAAGCTTAATTTTACCCTGGCAGAGAAGCATATACTTGCTCAGGGCGTCATGAAATTTGGGCGATTTCTCCATGGCCCTGAGAGCCACACCACCACCCCGGCCAGGAGGAAGGAGATCCTTCAAGAGATCACCGATCGGTTCAATGCGGCGGGGGGGGGGGGAGACCAGGACCATCGCTGGAGTTCAAAAAAAAATAAATGACTTGAGGAGCGTGTCCCGGAACAAGCTGGCAACGCTGCATGCCCATACCAGGGGCACTGGAGGAGGGGAACCCTGCCCAGTCAGGATGAGTGAGGAGGAATGGGCAGTGGCCCAGTGTTTCCACCCACAGCAGGTGGTGGGCCTGCCTGGCTTTGACAATGATCCTCTTATGAGGACAGGTAATTTTTTGGAAATTCTATCTGGTGATTAGCATGTGTGGGTGGGGGAAGGGAAGATGTGCCAAGTGTATGGATCCAACAACCTGTGATTGTTTTGTGTCCTCCCCAGATGGCCAGGAGGTTGCAGCCCCATCAGCCCAGGAGGTTGCAGCCCCATCAGCCCAGGAGGTGGCAGCCCCATCAGCCCAGGAGGTGGCAGCCCCATCAGCCCAGGAGGTGGCAGCCCCATCAGCCCAGGAGGTGGCTGGCCCATCAGGTCAGGAGGTTGCAGGCCCATCAGGGCAGGCTGCTGCACCACCCCCAAGACAGGCTCATGCAGAGTCCCAAGAAGGGCAGGATTCGCCATGGGAGGGGAATGCCCACAACTCCCCTAATTTGGATGTTGAGTGGGAGGAGGATGAGGGGGAGGAAGATGACAATATTCTGATTGGGCAGGAAATAATGATGGGCCAAGATATGACCTTTGAATCATCCCCTGAGGGTACCCCACAGGCGCCCAGCAGTCAGGCCACCATCATGGGTCGCCCCTTCCAACCCTCCTCCAACATGCAGCAGCACCCATGGCTCACTCCAACTCCTCCTCCAAGGCCACAAGCCTCAGGGGCAAGTAGGATGCCGACCCCTGAAAACAGGGGGGGGTTGGTGCGTCTGCCGGTCAGTCTGTTGAGGGACAATGTCCGGCAGACCCGCAGTCTGTCTGCAATACAAAAAACAATGAGCAAGGTGGAGCGCAGCCTGGGTGCAATGAGGGAGTCACTGGGTGACGTGGCCACCAACTCCGTGGGGGGTCATCACCTGTTTGTGGGACCTGAGGAACGCCACAACAGGTGTGGCCCAGGAGGTGACTGCCCTCACCCAGGCTGTGCAGGCCAATACCCGGGCTGTGCAGGCCAATACGGCTGACATTACTTCCTGTCTGACAAGGATAGCCGTTGCCTTGGAGGGAAGGCCAGCAGGAGGACAGACACCAGGGGAGGCTGCTTCCTCCCCTGTACAGTCCCCCCCCCTGAAAATACTCCCTCCCCTGTACAGTCCCCCCCCCCTGAAAATACTCCCTCCCCTGCACAGTCCCCCCCCCCCCTGAAAATACTCCCTCCCCTGCACAGACCCCCCCCGTGAAGATCCCCCAGTCGGCCGTGGCCGTCCCCGTGGCCGTGCCCGTGACCGTGACCGTGCCCGTGCCCGTGGGCAGCCCAGAAGGAGCACTCGGCAACATCCCTAATTTGCAGGGGTATTTTTATTTTTTTTATTTTTTTTACACTGTACTTATGATTTGGTTTATGTGTGTGAATGATGTGTGAATGTGGAGGGGTGGCATTCCTGAAAACATAAGGGTGTCACCCTCAGTTTTGGTGGAGTAGGGATCCCCAGGACCAGGGAGAAGTCATCCTAGGTTCCTGAATGGTGTATGAATGCACAGTGACATAATTGGAGCCGTGGCGGGGCGTTACTGCTCCCAAGTACCAAAGGGGGGGGGGGGGTACTTGGATCTAATCCAATTCGATGTGCATGTGATGTGTCTGTGCTAGGGACCACAGTGACGTGCATTCATGCATTCTCATTGTGAGATAATTAATGTGCGTTTTGTAAATAAAAATAAACATTCTCATTGGCATATAAGTAATGTGCATTTATTTTGCAAAGTAAAGATTTAAAGGTCACATAATCTCTGTGATTTGTTCTGGGCAAAGCAAAAACAAAAATATAAATAGGATCCATTTACTGGGCAAAGATGCCTTCAGACAGTTGTCTCCTGATTGCCTGGCCCTCAGCAGACCGGGTAGAGGGGTTTGGGGGGGGGGGGGATTGCCTGGGTGGGGGGTTAGGTCAGGACATATCTCCACATGCAGGCCCCTTCTTAAAGCAAAATTGTGCAGTATGCAACATGCCCCAATAATTTGGCATACAAAGTCTGGGGAATACAATAGTGTACCCCCAGTCTTGTCAAGGCATCTGAATCTTGACTTTAGCAGGCCAAAAGTCCGCTCTACTATAGCCCGGGTCTGGATGTGCACCTCATTGAATTTTCGTTTTCCGGGTGTTTGGGGGTTCCTAAAGGGGGTCATCAGGTGGGGTCCCAAGGCATATCCTGAGTCACCTGTAAGGGAAAAGACAGGAGGATATTAGGCATGCATGTGCCCCTTGTGATGTCTGCATCATGGGGGGGGCATACCTGACACCAATGTCACTCACCAATCAGCCAGCTGTCTCCATACACGTTCATCTCAAAGTCTCTGTAGATCTTGGTCTGCCTTAGGATGAAACTATCATGGCACGAGCCGGGAAACTTGGCACAAACGTGCCAGATGAGGCCATGTGCATCTACGATCACCTGGACATTGATCGAATGCCAGCCTTTCCTGTTTCTGAACAGGTGTTCAGTATCATGGGGGGGCTGGAGTGCCACATGGGTGCAGTCAATCGCCCCGATGGTCTTAGGAAAGCCAGCAATATTGTAAAAGTCTGTCATTGCTTGCACACGCTGGTCCTCCTGGGTGGGCATGACAAACTGGTTGCTCATGCGCCGCAGTATGGCAGGGACCACCTGATGTAGACATTTGCTCATGGTTGACTGCACCATCCCAGCCACACCTCCAGATGCTCGCTGGAATGAGCCACTCGCTAAAAAATGGAGGGTTGCCATCACTTTTTCAAGAGGTGTCAGGGCATGGGAACGTAGGGTTGGGGCGATTAGATCCTCATGAAGGAGTTGGGTGATCTCCAGGATGGCCTCCCTATCAAATCGGTAGTTGCCAATCACCTCATAAGCTGGCATTTGCCAAATATCACGCCGTGGCCGATAAACACGCGCCTGTGCCCTCATCCTCCTCCTCTGTGCCCTCCTCCTCCTCCTTTGTGCCTGTAAGGCAGCAAGTGCCGTCAAAATCATCGCTGGTCCTGGCATTTTTAAACAAAAACCTTCACAACTAGAGCTCTAACCTCTAGTCACTACCTTCAGCAAACCCTTCCACAGCATGTGTAAAATTAGGGCTGGTTTTATAATGTGGAAATTTAGTCAGAAAAACTAACAGGTGCGCACAGGGCGGAAAATACGGCACACACACTTAATTCTGAGAATCGCCCTAACTCCCTCATTTGCATCTTTGCCTATCAAAAACAGCGGCGAGCCTAGCGTAATTTGCGCCCGGGAATGCGCAGGTGTAACTAATTTAAGTACGGCTGAAAATACGGAAATCTTTGCTTAAGTCGTTTTGACGATCGTGCGCAAATATACGCGCCGTGTAAATTTAGAAAAATGGAGTTAAGTCTGCGTATCTCTTTTGAGAATTTGGCCCCATATTTCTTGTTTATATTCTTTATACTTGTATTACCTATATGGCCCCATGCACACAGGGCCTTAAGGCTGGATTCACACTTATGCATTTTTTGTGCTTTTTGCAGATTTGCACTACAGAACATGTTCCATAAGCAACCCTGTTAAGGCTGGATTCACTGCTATACCTAAATATTTCCTTTAGTTCTTTTAGGTTGGATTTACACCTATGCATTTTTAGTGCTTTTTGCATTTTGAAGATTTACACTACAGGACGTGTTCCATAGGAAATCATGTTAAATGGACTGCAGTGAAAATCTGCAAAATGCAAAAAGCACTAAAACTGCATAGGTGTGAATCAGGCCTTATAAGCAAATCTACGGTAAAAGCACTTGTGGCATCTAAACTCATTAACCCCCTGGAGCTGGCGCCTTCTGACCTTTTAAAGGGTTTAGGATGCCAGGAGGTGGGAGGAGGTGTATGATCATGTGACCACTGTGATTGGATGTAATGGCGGTCGCATGATCGGAAAGCTGCTTGCGATCGGGAGCTTTCCATCAGCTGCCAGGAACTGTGCCGGGAGTGCGCAGGGTGCGCGCTCTCCCAACAGCTGTTTTTGCAATATTGCACGCAACTATGCAGCTGCTCGGCATCAAGGTGAACCCACTGAGAGGCCGCATATTTACATGTGGCCAGTGCCAAGAGGTTAAAGTGGTTATATAGCTTCTTTATTACTAGAAAAAAAAAAAAGTTATGTGCTGTGGTTTTGCAAAGAGCGGCCCTGCACCTCCTCTGCTGGGGTCTTCTGTTGGTGATTTTTTTTCTGGTTGCCCCCTTAGCAAACCGTTTGGTGACAATCACGTGGGCTCATTCCAAGTCTCATGTGAGAAAAGAGAGAGGGGAGCTGCTGGAGACTAACACAGTGCTTTCATTGAGATTGGGCTCATAAGGGAGCTTTTTGAAATAATGTTTTACCTTATTGCAGAGAATGCATTAAGGTAAAACTTTTTGCCTTTATAACCACTTTAAGATCTAATCTGCTCTTTATCACATATAACAGTCCTGACCAATTAATAACCAGGTAGAATGGCAGGTTGTAAGATCTAGTTGTACGTTGACCATGCCTTCAGGGAAACCTGCTCTGAGAGAAATAAGTGGCCATTGCTGATTTCCTTCTGAAAATGTTAGTTGCCTGTTTGTTAATAGCTTCCACACTTTCTGTATCACTGACCCAGAACGATGAAGGTCACGTGCTCTCACTTCAGTGGCAGTGGGATTATTTAGTGATTTAGAAAGTCAGAGACGGCCAGGTAACTCTCGTTTTTGTGAAGGAGGATAGCGGAGGCAGCACACCCATTTTCTTTTCTTCAGCATATTTCGGGTTTTGTCAGATTGTCCTTTCATACCCAGTGTGTTTAGAAGATATGAGCATGGGTACTGATTCTAATTTTTGAGATCACCATTCCTGCCCTGCCAGTTTTCTGTCTCATATCGTCTAAATATTACAGCTGTATGCAGTGTATGCTTTTAGTTGGAGCACAGATGATTTATACTAGAAGAGCAGCCAAGAATAATGATTTAAATGCTGTAATGTTCAAGTGAATTTACCACGATTAATTTAGGCTCCTTTTATGGGCAAATGATATCATATGTTTTCCCAAGTCTTGATTATGTGAAAGCAAGAATCTATGTATGCCTCGTTTGTATATAACCTCATATAAAAAGCCAAATGCTACATTACACTTAAACAGCAAGTTCACTTAATCTGTTTCTGTTGATTTATTATGTAATAGGACATTTTAATTACCCAGTTATATACATATGATACCAGTTGCAAAATATTTTTATGTATGGGGGGAAATAAGGGGTGCAGTGGCTAAGATATAGGTGTACATATTTATGTAGAATACAGGAGTTTGAGGCAGCATTCTGAAATTAAACAGAAGCTTACACAATATCATAAATGTTTTTTTTTTTTTTTTTTTTTAAAGTCACCTGTATATTTTGGAGCAGAATTACTTGTTTGACAGTAGAGCCCCAGATACAACATTTAGAGGGGCGCAGACAAGGCCAAAGCCACCATAAGCATGCAGGCAAACTAAAAACCTCCACGCTGCGCCCGGTAGGAGAGAGGGTGAGTGATGGGGGAGGGGGTTATCAGAGTGGAGGGAGGGAAGGGAGGGGGATCTGGGGGTGTGATCAAATTGGAGGGATCTAGAGGTGTGATCAGAGTGGAGGGATCTGGTAAATATTTGGGTAGGGTATGTGCTCAGGTTGGGTGTGTGTGTGCGCGCGCTCAGAGTGGGGGGTGTATCTGGGGGCGTGTGATCAGGGTGGGAATATCTGGGGTGTGATCAGCGTGGAAATATCTGGGAGGTGTGATCAGAGTGGGGGGTATCTAAAAGTCCACGGGTTAGTGGGCGCAAATTACTTGCCTTCCCCCAGGCGCTGCCAACCCACGCTATGCCACAGAGTGGGGTTGATTTACTAAAACTGGATAGTGCATAGCTTCCAGGTATTTTGGTCAAAGCTTAATTGAACAAGATGAAGTTAGAAGCTGATTGGCTACCATGCACAGCTGCACCAGATTTTGCACTCTCCAGTTTTAGTAAATCAACCCCAAAGTGAAATATGCAGGTACAGTGCTTTATGTAGGCATCCCAGAACATTTGGATATGCAGGCACTATCAGTGTGGCAGCTGACCAAGTTCTGTATCTGTCTAAGAGAAAAGTCAGGTACCAATTTCACAGTGCTGTCAGAGTGTGTGTGTGTGTGTGTGTGTGTGAATTTCAGGCATGGATCTACACAATTATAAGTCCTTCTATGTGTAGCATTTTGGTAAACTATTTAGAATGTTTATGATAAACAAAGCCAGTAAGGACCCATGCATACTGGATGTTGCATCGGGTTCTGGTGTTTAGCCATGCGCAGAGATACACATGTGCGCCATCCAGCCCCCCCCCCCCCTCTGCCAGCCACCTGTAAAACTGTATGAGCATCTGGCAGTTGATGCAGCTGGGCAGTGCACCTAGTGCTATTTACGTTTAGAGCAGTGTTTGCCCAGGGACGAATGCCTACATTAAATGAGCACATATTGCATTTAATGGAAGTAGCACTAAGCATAGGTATTTTTATTTAACCTTTTGTTTTACAATTATATATATATATATATATATATATATATATATATATATATTTGTGAAAAAGTATTTGTCCCCTTTCAGATTTTTTTTTTTTTGCATATTTGTCACACTTAAATGACTCACATCATCAAACAACTACTATTACACAAAGATAACCCGAGTAAATATAAAATGCAGTTTTTCAATGATGGTTTCCTTTATTAAAGCAAAAAAGCTGCCCAAACCTGCCTGGCTTTATGTGAGAAAGTAATTGCCCCCTAAACCTAATAAGTTGTTGTGCCACCCTTGATGATAACAACTGAAATCAAGCGTTTGCGTCTGGCAATGAGACTGTCACATTGTTGTGGAGCAATTTTGGCCCACTCTTCTTTGCAGAATTGTTTTAATTCAGCCGCATTGGAGGGTTTTCCAGCATGAACAGCCTGTGTAAGGTCATGATACAGCATCTCCAATTGGATTTAAGTCCGGGCTTTGACTAGGTCACTCCAAAATCTAGATTTTGCTTTGTTTGAACCATTTGGAGGTGGACTTGCTGTTGTGTTTCAGATCATTGTCCTGCTGCATAACCCAAGTGCACTTGCACTTGAGGTCACAAACTGATGGCCCGATACTCTCCTCTAGGATTTTCTGGTAGAGGTCAGAATTCATAGTTCCATCAATTATGGTAAGTCGTCCAGGTCCTGAAGCTGCAAAGCAGCCCCAGACCATCATGCTACCACCACCATGTCTGACTGTTGGTATGATGTTCTTGTTATGAAACGCTGTATTTGTTTTATGCCAAATGTAACGGGACTCACACCGTCCAAAAAGTTTAATTTTTGTCTCATCAGTCCACAGAATATTTGCCTCAAATTCTTGGGGATAATCAAGATGTTTTTTTTTGTTAATGTGAGATGAGCCTTTGTGTTCTTTTTGGTCAGCAGTGGCTTTGGCCTTGGAACTCTCCCATGGAAGCCGTTTTAGCCTAGTCTCTTATTGTTTAATCATGAACACTGATCTTACCTGAGGCAAGTGAGGCCTGCAGTTCATTAGATGTTGCCCTGGGTTATTTTACGACCTCCTGGATGAGTTGTTGTCATGCTCTTGGAGCAAGTTTGGTAGGCCGGAGACTCCTGGGAAAGTTCACCACTGTTCCAAGTTATCTCCATGAGATAGAAATGGCTTTGAAACCCTTCCTAGACCGATACATGTACATTACTGTAGTTTGTTTCTAATCTGTTCTTGATTTTTTTTTAGATTGTGGCATGATGTGTGGCTTTTTGTGATCTGTTAGCGTGCTTCACTTTGTCAGACAGCTTCTATTTATGTGATTTCTTGATTCAACAGGTCTGATGGTAATCAGGCCTGGGTGTGGGAAGTGAAATTTAGCTCAGCTTTCCAAAAAATATTGTTAATCACAGTTCATGATTCAGCATGGGAGGGGGCAATTACTTTTTCACATTGGGCCAGGCAGGTTTGAACAGCTTTTTTCCCTTAATAAAGGAAATAATAATTGAAAAACTGCATCTTGGATTTACCCTGGTTATCTTTGTGTAATATAAAAATTTGTTTGATGATCTGAATCATTTAAGTGTGAGAAACATGCAAAAATAAAAATCAGGAAGGGGCAAATACTTTTTCACACAACTGTGTGTGTGTTTATGTATATGTATATGTTACAGTTTTTTTTTAAGGTACCCTGTTAGGGGGCTTTGGTGAAATATCAGGGGTCTAAACGGGGGATCTGCATCACATGGGGTAATTGGGGTGCGACCAGGTCCACCAGCACTGTCCAGCTGCAGAAGCTGTCAGACTCCTATAGAATTTGATCGGCTGCCAAAAGCGGGTCTGGACGACACACCTGTGCCTTCCAACTGCAGCTAAACACTGGAATCCCATGTACCATGGCTAAATGCTTAGGGTGCATGGGGCCTAAAGTCTAAGACCCCTTTTACACTGGAGACGTTTTTCAGGCACTTTAGCTCTAAAAATAGCGCCTGTAAAGCGCCTGAAAAAAGCTTCGGCTGTAAACCCAGTGTGAAAGCCTGAGTGCTTTCATACTGGGGCGCTGCGCTGGCAGGGCGTCAAAAAAAAAGTCCTGCCAGCAGCTTTTTCCAGCACTTTTCAGACGAAAAGCGCGGCAAAAACAACGGTAGAGCTTTACCACCGACGGCCGGGGGTGGCGAGTGTGAAAACACTCTAAAGAGCATTAAACCACCTTTCCTACATACTCCTTGCAGGTCAGCTTGACAGTCTAGGAGACGGCACCCTAAAAAATAAGTAATTAAAAGAGCCCATATTTCTATCTTTACAGGTTTTATTAAGAAACTATTAATTTGAAATACTTTGAGAATGAAGACTGGTAGCGGAATTTGTGGGAAAAGTTTCCTTGTTTGTGCGGAGTGAGCTGTGCATGCTGAGCTACAATTCTCCTCAGTCCTGATGTGTCCTCTCATTGTATAGGGCTCATACAGCAGGAAGCCTTTCATGTCCTGAACAACTGACCGTAGTTCCAGGATCCTGCACTGCCAGCTGGAACTTTAATTTCTTATGTCTGTAGAGGAAAGCAGCATGCATGGTGCAAACTGAATAAGCTGTAAGATCTACAAACAACACTAATTCCCCCCCTGAGGCTAGGCATTAAAGAGGATACCATTCTTTTTCTGCAGGACTATAAACATTGATCTTCATCTTTAATGGATACAGTTATGAGCTCCCCAAAAAATCTGCTAGCATACAACCTAATATAAAGCCTGGATTTTAGTTGCTTGATAAAGACCTGGAACATTCAAAGACATTTTCTATGTTCCTCTCGATACAGGAAAACTCCTCCATTTGCCTCATGATTGAATAGTGGTTTTTGTTTTTTAGAAGGTATACATCATCAGCTTAACAGGATACAATCTGCTTCATACCATATGTTATGTATTGTGTTGTATTCTTTTGCGTTTTAGCAGGATGAATCATTTGTTTTATGATAGAAAGAAGTACAATCACTGTACTGATAGTGGGTTTCTCAGACTACAGCTGTGCTGTTCATGTGCATCAAAAAGTAAAAAGAATATCGCTTCTCTTTAAAGGACCAGTATGCCCTGATCTTCTTGGTTTATACATAAACATGTTGATATAACTCATATATGCATGTAAAAGTACAATAAACTTCCTGAGACCTAGGTATGTTTTCCCATGCTTCCTGTCAATTTAAAGGATCGAAATACAATACCAACTATCCCTTATATTGTAAAGCATTGTACATTCTGTTGTAGTTTTATGTAAAGCGTATTGTGTTTTTATTTAGAATATTTTAGAATATTAATGAATTTTGAATATTTTTCTCAATTCTATGCGGAATGTATAGAAAAAAATGGGTGGATGTCCGTGCTGCCATAAAAACCTTTTTATTATGAAAAATCCACAAAAGCAACAAACTTGGCCCAGCAAGAGGGACTGAGATGAACCAAAGCGTTTCACGTGTACTCATGCCTAATTATAGTTGCTTGTTGCATAGTTTGTTGCTTTTTATGGATTTTTAATAATATAGGTGGTTTTAGCAGTGCAGCTATCCATTTTGACGTTGGGCCCTGTGCTCACTGCCCGGCACTGTGGAGCTTGATTGGCATTTGCCACTGAACACCAGAATTCTCAGGTCTGCCACTGGCGTCCTGTGCTTTTTACAGATGAGAGCAGGTTCACCCTGAGCATATGTGACAGACGTGAAAGGGTCTGGAGAAGCCGTGGAGAACTTTATGTTGCCTGTATCATCATTCAGCATGACCAGTATGGTGGTGGGTCAGTGATGGTCTGGGGAGGCATATCCATGGAGGGACACACAGATCTCTACAGGCTAGACAATGGTACCCTGACTGCCATTAGGTATCGGGATGAAATCCTTGGACCCATTGTCAGACCCTAAGCTGGCGCAGTGGGTCCTGGGTTCCTCCTGGTGCATGACAATGCCTGGCCTCATGTGGCAACAGCATGCAGCCAGTTCCTGGAGGATGAAGAAATTTATGCCATTAAATGGCCCCCATGCTCGTCTGACCTAAATCCAATAGAATACCTCTGGGACATTATGTTTCGGTCCATCCGACGCCACCAGGTTGCACCTCAGTCTGTTCAGGAGCTCTGTGATGCCCTAGTCTACATCTGGAAGGACATACCCCAGGACACCATCCATTGCCTCCTTAAGAGCATGCCCCGACGTTGTCAGGCATGCATAAAAGCACATGGGGGGGGCCATACAAACTACTCA
Source organism: Rana temporaria (assembly GCF_905171775.1). Taxonomy (NCBI): domain Eukaryota; kingdom Metazoa; phylum Chordata; class Amphibia; order Anura; family Ranidae; genus Rana; species Rana temporaria. The sequence continues at coordinate 259,832,415 of NC_053490.1, read as the reverse complement.
ATACCATTTTGAGTTGCTGCAATGAAATTTCAGCAAAATGGACTAGCTTGCTGCATCATTTTTTCACTTTGATTTTTGGGGTGTCTTTGAATTCAGCCCTCTGTAGGTTGATAATTTTCATTTCATCAAACTATGTGGTATCCTTTTGTTCCTAACACATTTTACCCAGTGCGTAGCAGTATAGATATCCAGCATGATATTTTTTCCTATTGAGATCTGATGTGTTTTCAAAGTGTTCCTTTAAAAAATGTTGAGCAGTGTATATACAGTATCTCACAAAAGTGAGTACACCCCTCACATTTCATAAATATTTTATTATATCTTTTCATGTGACAACACTGAAGAAATCACACTTTACTTCAATGTAAAGTAGTGAGTGTACAGCTTGTATAACAGTGAAAATTTGCTGTCCCCTTTAAATAACTTAACACACAGCCATTAATGTCTAAACCGTTGGCAACAAAAGTGAGTACACCCCTAAGAGAATATGTCCAAATTGGGCCCAATTAGCGATTTTCCCCTCCCCCATTGTCATGTGACTCATTAATGTTACAAGGTCTCAGGTGTGAATGAGGAGCAGATGTGTTAAATTTGGTGTTATCGCTCTCACTCTCTCATACTGGTCACTGGAAATTCAACATGGCACCTCATGGCAAAGAACTCTCTGAGGATCTGAAAAAAAGAATTGTTGCTCTACATAAAGATGGCCTAGGCTATAAAAAGATTGCCAAGACCCTGAAACTGAGCTGCAGCATGGTGGCCAAGACCATACAGCGTTTTAACAGGATAGGTTCCACTGAGAACAGGCCTTGCCATGGTCGACCAAAGAAGTTAATTGCACCTGCTCAGCGTCATATCCAGAGGTTGTCTTTGGGAAATAGATGTATAAGTGTTCATCTAAAGATGATGCACAAGAACACCTGCAAACAGTTTGCTGAAGACAAGCAGACTAAGGACATGAATTATTGGAACTATGTCCTGTGGTCTGATGAACCATATAAGTTTATCTTGGTCTCAGATGGTGTTAATCATGTGTGGCGGCAACCAAGTGAGGAGTACAAACATAAGTTTGTCTTGCCAGCAGTCAAGCATAGTGGTGGGAGTGTCATGGCCTGGGGCTGCATGAGTGCTGCTGGCACTGGGGAGCTACAGTTCATTGAGGGAACCATGAATGTCAACATGTACTGTGACATACTAAAGCAAAGCATGATCCCCTCCCTTCGGAAAATGGGCCGCAGGGCAGTATTCCAACATAACGACCCCCAGCACACCTCCAAGATGACCACTGCCTTGCTAAAGAAACTAAGGGTAAAGGCGGTGGACTGGCTAAACATGTCTCCAGACCTAAACCCTATTCTGCATCTGTGGGGCATCCTCAAGCAGAAGGTGGAGTAGCGCAAGGTCTCTAACAATCACCAGTTCTGTGATGTCATCATGGAGAAGTGGAAGAGGACTCCAGTGGGAACCTGTGAAGCTCTTCTGAACTCCATGCCCAAGAGGGTTAAAGGAGTTGTAAAGCAGGGCTCAAGTCCTGCGGGAACGCATGGGAATGGAGTTCCTGCATTTTTTTCACAGCAGGAACGCAGTTCCCTTTGCAGGACTAGAGCAGCCGAGCTGCCCGAGCCAATTCTTCACTAAGCGGCGATGCCCAGCTCGAGTCACTGTCAGGGGCAGGCGAACCTTAGTAATCCTTTATGTTACTGTCCGCTTCCTGTATATGGATTCATCGGGGTATTCCGTCACTTCCTAGATGCCGCAATGTCTCCTGGGAGCTTTTGTCATTGTTCCCAGGAGACATTGCGGAGGTCTGCCACGAGTTATCGCGGGATTTAGAAAGAACTTGCGGCCGGTAACAAAGGATTTCTAAGATACAGTGGATCGAAAAAAAAAATGCAGTTTAGTAATTATGCATATGAGTGTATCATGTTTTTTTTTTGGTGGGGGAGTGGATCTTGGGTGGGAGTTCCCACCCTTTTTTCCCCAGGACTTGACCCCTGTAAAGGAAATCATTTTTTTGCCTAAAATTAATGTCTGCAAGGTAGACAGACAGAATAGTGTAATGATTCTGTTAAAAAACGAGTAAACACCTATTAAATTCCTTCATCTATATCACCTCCGGCGTTCTAGTTTCTGTTCTCTCATCCACTTCCTGGTTTGTGGTGCTCGTTCATGTAAGAACTACATTTCCCAGTATGCATTGCGGCACGCCCAGTAATTCACACCTCCTTGAAGTCTCTAACACTTAGAGAGCGTCCTGCCGCACAGATGTAGTTCCCAGGAGGGGGCGAGCACGTCACTGACCACCGCAGTAAAGCCTCCCTTCACGGTGGTGAGTAAAAATCAGACAAGCAGGAAGTGAATAAAACAGAGAAGAAATGGAGCAACTTCTGAGCAAAAACGAACAATGAGGAAGTGAAAAAAGGACTGTCTGCTGGTCCCTGTAAAGGATGCTTATTATTAAAAAAAAATGTTTCCTTTACAACCCCTTTAAGGCAGTGCTGGAAAATAATGGTGGCTACACAAAATATTGACACTTTGGGCCCAATTTTGACATTTTCACATAGGGTGTACTCACTTTTTTTTGCCAGCGGTTTAGACATTAATGGCTGTGTTTTACATTATTTTGAAGGGACAACACATTTACACTGTTATACAAGCTGTGCACTCACTACTTTACATTTTAGCAAAGTGTAATTTCTTCAGTGTTGTCACATAAAAATATATAATAAAATATTTAAAAAATGTAAGGGGGTGTACTAAGTTTTTTGAGATATTGTAAGTCCAAGTGTGTTTAGCTACAGTACACACAGTATTCAAAGTCCCACTAAAGGGTTAAACAAACAAAAAAATACAGATATGTACTAAGGGAGAGTGCGGGACAAAAAAATTCTGTCTGAATTTGGTGCCATGGGCAAACCCAACTACATGACTAGGAAATATTCAAAACTGTAACCCTTCTGTCTTTCTGGAATACCCTACAAAGTGTAGAGATATATTTCTTCAGGTATGGTTAAGACCCCCCAAACAATGAAGTGTTTACTGCAACTATGGGATTGCACACCAAATTAACACCCATCATATCATATCATATCATAAGAACATACCTAAATAATAAAATAAACACACAACAAGGCTTGTGGAAAAGTTTAGGCAGTGGCCCCTTTTTATTGGGTTTACATTTTTTTATTTATGAAATTACCTTTAACCTTTAATACAAAACAGAACAGCTATTACACATTAACAGACCAACATGCTTATTCACTAATGCCGCGTACACATGATCGGTTCATCTGATGAAAACGGTCTGATGGACTGTTTTCATCAGACGAACCGATCGTGTGTTGGCCCCATCGGTTTGTTATCCGTGAAAAAACTAGGAACTTGTTTTAAAATTATCTGATGGTTAAAAAACCGATAGAAAAAAACGATCGTCTGTGGGTACATCCATCGGTTAAAAATCCACGCATGCTCAGAATCAAGTCGACGCATGCTCGGAAGCATTGAACTTCATTTTTCTCAGCACGTCGTTGTGTTTTACGTCACCGCGTTCTGACACGATCGTTTTTTTTAACTGATGGTGTGTAGGCACGACTGATGAAAGTCAGCTTCATCGGATATCTGATGAAAAAATCCATCAGATCGTTTTCATCAGATGAACCGATCCTGTGTACAGGGCATAAGACTCAAACAGCAATTATCTTATACCAACCAAATAACAGCATACCAACCACTGTCCACCCACAAAGTGGGTGACATTACCTGTATAAAGTTGGACTACGATGAGGGAAAACAACAAAGGGGAGGTAGGGTGGGAGAGCAGGTCAATGGTTCCAAAAGGAAGGATAAGGAGAATCTAGAGGTGAGTTCAGCTGACAGACCTGAGGTAAATGTTATTAAATAAATAAATCACCATGCTAATTTATAACAATATTGGTCCTAAAAAAAGGAAAAATACACTTATAAAAGTCCTTTGCAGTCCCAACATGTGTTGTGTTCATATGTGCTTGTGCTTAATAAAAGGTTAATCCGTGCTTCATAAACTTGTGCTCAGACTGGGTGCCCCACATGGATGTGCACTCACCCCTAGATCAATGCTGTATCCTGGCCTAGGCCAACAAGGCCCAGGCCTGGGGCAGCACAGGAAGAGTCTCCACCGGCTTACGCTAGTGTAGTGCCAGTTTTATGGGGAAGACTGGGCTGAGAGGCAAATTAGTCTAGCTCCCCCATAAAGCAGCTGCACTGCTTCCGGTATGTGGGCGGCCGGCATTCTACAGCTGGGGGGGGGGGGGGCGCTGCTTCTAATTTTGACTGCCCTATCATCCTGAACCACAAACCTTCCTCACTTTGCCATATGTTTTCTGCTGCACCATTGGCATGGTTATATCTTCTTAGTCCTCTCTATAAAATTATCAGAAATTTGTTGCCTATAGTTCTACTTTAAGCACACTTTTTTTTTCATTTTGGCTAGAGTAAGGGAGGGTTATAGCCCCTGTCAGTTTATTTACCATCCCGGTCCCATTGCAGAGATTTCCCTTCACTTCCTGCCCCATAGCCAAACAGGAAGTGAGAGGATATCTATGCAAATTAAGGGAATGCATTGCCCCTGCCCCCCCAGGCCCTCAGAACTAGTGTCCCAGCTCGAAAATATCAGGGTGGGTCTTAAACAGCAAGGTGTGTCCTTGACAGAAAGGGGTGGTCATATTTAAATTAGAGGGTGTACAAGTTTAGTCAGGCCTAGGGCAGCACAAAACCTATATACACTACTGATCCAATCATTTGGATGGTTTCTTGGTGTGATCTTGTCACTGATATACTGTTAGAGTGTGACAATGTCCCACCAGGTACGTATCTGTTTATCCATGGAGGATTTAAGCTGTTTAAACCACATATCAATATGTTGGGAGTTGTCAGCATTTTTGAAAAATCTCCCACATCAATGGTCCCCTTATATAGTTGAATATGTCCATTATAATTTTAAGTGAGCACTGGGAGGATGAAGTGATATACGGCAACACATGGCCAAACCTGTGGTTGTACCACAGGTATATAGATGATATTATGGCAAGGCACTGAAACTACCCTGAACAAATTTGCCACATCAATGACCACCTATATGGCATCAACTTAATTCCCATAGACAACACACAGACTTTCTGGATTTGCATATCTTCAAATGTGGTGACATGCTTAGTACTAAAACACATTTTAAAAACACAGACAGGAATGGCTACATTCCAGTGAAAAGCTTCCACCACCCTAAATGGAAGATGGCTATTCCAAAAGGTCAGTTTATGCTCATAAGAAGGAACTGCACATTACATAGAGATTTGTGGATAAAGGGGACCCTTATGACAACTTACTGGAAGTAAGAGACATAGTAGGAAGAATGGAGAGCAGTACACTATTAGAAACTAACGTGAAGGAGAAAAAGGCCTATGATGTTACATTCATCACAGGATTTAACAAACACATTAAACACTTAGGTCCAGATTCACAGAAAGCAAGGAGCATATTACGCCGCCGTAGAGCACATGCCACGCCAACGTAGCACAGAGAGGCAAGCATTGCATTCAGCAAGCCAGTGCTCCCAACGCTGCGCCAGAGTGGCGTAGGTTTCGGAGGCGCACGCCGGCGTAGGTGGAAGTGGACATGACCCCATGCAAATAATGGGCCGAGCGCCAGACAGGTACGTATCACGAACTGCGCATGCGCCGTGACGTGGACGCATACACAGCACCCCCCTGCGCCTGCTCACAACCACGCCGGCACAACTGCCTAAGCTACGTCGGATCACCGCGTATGCCGTGAACATAACGTACGCCCAGCCAGACACACGTCCAACGCACAATACGCCGGCTTGTGTTCCCTGGTGCAGACCTGTGCATGTCTGTTGCCGGGTTGCACCTCATTTATGGGGAATAACTTTTCGCCGGACGTACAACTTACGCGCATCTCGCGTAGCATGCGCCGGGCTCACGCACGTTCATGAATCGGCGTATTTCCCTCATTTGCATGTTAGAATGGCTAATCAATGGGAGCAGCCCCATGCGTCCAGCCCATATGTGCGCCCACCCTACGCTGGCTTGTGCAAGCTACGTCGGCGGGGTGTAGCCTGTTTTTAGGCGCATGTTGGTTCGTGGGTCTGCCGCACACATACGCCGGCGCATATTGGCACTTACGTCGGCGTAACGTGTTATACGTCGGCGTAAGTGCTTTGTGAATCTGGGCCATAGTTTTTTCTTCAAATTAAGTAATGTTACTATTTACAAAGATTTGTACAATGACATTTTACATACTTTTCCCATATCATTTTTGCAAATCATATTATATACTGGCAAACCAACATTTCCATTTAGTATGTTTGCAGATAAGCTCTGACTTTTCTTCTCCAATTTGTTTTTGATCCAGAAAAAATGAAAATTCACATTTAGAAAATACAATTTTGCATGAAGTTTAAATAAAGTTTAAAAAAAAAAAAAAGGTTTTAACAAACAATATAAACAAAGGGAAAAAAGTATAAAGAAATACTGAAAAGATCCCCAGGCTTGAAAAGTGAACAAGTTAAAAATATACCCGACCCTCTAAACAACAGCAAGACACTATATTCAACTTAGAAGTTTTTTTCAGGTGTGATAGATGTGGTCCCTGTAGAAACACCAAAGCAAAGAAAATCATTTATGTCTCATCAAACGTTTAAACAGTACCCCATAAAGAATTTTATCATGTGTGGCACTAAGAATGTTAAAGTGGAGTTCCACCCATAAATATAACATTACATCAGTAGTTTTAAAAAAATGTCATTAGTCCTTTAAGAATTTTTTTTTTTTTTTTTTTAGATGCCTTCAAAGTGTTGTTGCTAGGCAGAATAGTTAATCTTCCCTCTTCCTGCACCTAGGTGCTTAAGCTTTCTAACCTACACTGCACAGACTCCTGGGAATGTAGTGGGTGTAACTTTCCAGGAGTCTGTGCACTCCCCAGTCTCGAAGAATCATGTGACTTGGACAGTACAGGTGCTGAAACCTGATCTGAAACCTATTACACTGCTTGTGCAGCACTGAGCATGTGCGAGATCTGCAAGGCTGAAATCCAGGAAGTCATACAGTCTGGCTTCATGATGCCCACACTTAAGATGGCCCCAGTCAATTTCTATTTTATAAGGTGTCTAAATGCTGTAACAAACTAACAAAACAGACCTTAGTTTACAGACTAACTTTACTAGAATACATTAAGCTTGTGTATTACAGGGGTATTTATATTTAAAAAGTGAAATTGTGGCCGGAACTCCGCTTTAAGTATATTTTGGAATTTACCTGTGGGTACCAATATGTTGGGAGGACTTCCAGAACACTATCCAAGCGTGTTGGTGAGCATATTGCCAACATACAGAAAGGATTCCCCAAACAATGTCTCAAATCATTTCAGGCTAGCACATAACTAAAATCCAGATGAATTATCTTTTTATGCTATTGACACCATGTATAGACACCGGAGAGGTGCCAATATGATCAAACATATATCCCAAAAGGAAACTCAATTAATATTTGAACTTCAAGCTTTTTCCCCTTCAGGATTGAATGTTGAGCTGGATCTTAACTGCTTCATTACAGATTATTGGCAAAGGAGAGAAGGATATGGGAATCCCACCTATTTATCAAATATGTAGTACTCACCGATATTGTCGGGGGGTGCAATCAAAAATATAATGTACCAAGAGAGAAAAAAACAAAAAAAGAAAAATGACTGCTGCACACCCTTAAGAGTTATTACTACGTTTTATTAAATATCAGAAAATAGAGCATAAAAGGCATTAAAAACACACAGGTAACCAATAATGGTATAGTACCCTAGAAGTGACCTGAGAATACACTCACAAAAACGAGACGGCAAAAATCAGTGACAAATTGAAAACTGGAGCTTGATCATCCAATAAGGAGATCTAAGTCCATAACTCACCCATTCACCCTCCACACAACACAAAGAGACCCCCCACCCCAAGCACATATAAAACCCCCACTGCTATCAATAATCCTAAAGATTTCCACGCCATGCGGTGGTTCCCTGTAACTACAGGTGAAAGTACCACCGTCTAAGTGGGAAAAGTTGCAAAAAAGAAAAGCTCAAAAATGGGGACATGAGAAGGATCCACTATATAGTGGTATAGTAATACTGCTCAATTGGAGATAAATGGCAAGTGATAAATCAGATGAGAGAGATATAGTCCCAGGGACCGCAGACAATTCTACTAGGCTGGAGAAAAAAAGTGGTATATATATATATATATATATGTCTCTGCTCTTCAGATGGGTCGCCGCGTCTGGCGTAAACAGATTATTGGGAGTAGAGCCCCTTTCTTAATATTTTATATTTTTATATTATGTACTTTACTGTAATTCACAGTTATGTATTAATTTGGAAAGCCTTCTTCAATGTGAGTAATTAATATCTTTATTAAGGCCCTTGTTATTTTTTTATTTTTTTTAAATTCAATTTCTCTTTTTTATTTACCCACTAATACAAGATATTTGCAGATCTTGGCACCAATAAAATGATCGGTTATGATTAGGGTGCAGTTCCTATTAGTGACCACTATTTTGTTACTGGTATAATATACACATTTTATGCTATTTTTAGCTTTTTGTTTAATAAATGCTTTTGATTTCTTATTCACCATATATAATTCGGTTGTAAATACCCTGCAGTGTACAGCAGGTGGCCATCAATTTGACCAATTATTACCATTGTTTAATTTCTCTATCACAATGTAAGTGTATAAAGCCCACACTTAACATGGCGGATTTAGAGCTTCCTGAAGATGGCCCATTGTTTGACTGAAACGCATTGAGGCTTGATCGCGTCATGGTGACATGTCCACGTCCGGGAATTGAGCCGAATAAATTTAAAAAACAGTTCTACGTTAAGAGGTCCTCCCTCTGTCATTTCTACCTATCCATGTGAGGTCCATCCAGTGTATGAGGTGCCAACAACTGATTAATTTAGGGGTTTCCCCACATGCCTAATAGACCATATTAGAGATAGTTGGTCAACATCTAAGGCCCCTTCACATGGACGGACCGTTCAGATCCGCCTGTCGCACAATTTTATTCCCGCTGTCAGTATGATCCAGGGCTAAGTCTCTGACTAAAAGCCTCCTGTTTATTTCTATGTGACCGTCAAGTGTCTGAGCAGCAGTAGGCTGTGGCAGAACATTAGGTTCCTGTGTTTTTGTAGTTAGACGTCCAAAGTGGCAAGGGTTTATTTTCTGTTTTGTTTTATTTTACCTGTTTTAATGCCTTCACTTTGTAACCAGACATGTAAATAAACCACAGTTTTTGCTTTCACAAAGATCCTACTGTCTGTCCATGCCCACTTCACTGTGCTGTGACCCATCCAGGGGGTCCTACACACCCTGCTACTTAGCTAATTCCTTACACTATTTAAAGTATGTATGCAAAGATTATTCATTGGTCTAGTGATTATTTATCAGTCTAAAGTAGTTACCTGTTAAGTCAGTCTATGGATTACTGTGATACGTTAACTAACATAATTGCTTTATATTCCATATTTTTATGTATAAACCCTGGAATGGACATGTTTAACCACTTCAGGTCCACCCTATAGCAGTTTTGCTGCTACAGGGCAGCACCGGTGTGCCAGATTACGTGTGTGTGTGTGTATGTATGTGTATGTGTGTGTATATATATATATATATATATATATATATATATATATATATATATATAATGTGTATATGTGTGTGTGTGTGTATGTATATATATATATATATATATATATATATATATATATATATATATATATATATATATATATATATATACAGGGAGTGCAGAATTATTAGGCAAGTTGTATTTTTGAGGATTCATTTTATTATTGAACAACAACCATGTTCTCAATGAACCCAAAAAACTCATTAATATCAAAGCTGAATATTTTTGGAAGTAGTTTTTAGTTTGTTTTTAGTTTTAGCTGTTTTAGGGGGATATCTGTGTGTGCAGGTGACTATTACTGTGCATAATTATTAGGCAACTTAACAAAAAAAAAAATATATACCCATTTCAATTATTTATTTTTACCAGTGAAACCAATATAACATCTCAACATTCACAAATATACATTTCTGACATTCAAAAACAAAACAAAAACAAATCAGTGACCAATATAGCCACCTTTCTTTGCAAGGACACTCAAAAGCCTGCCATCCATGGATTCTGTCAGTGTTTTGATCTGTTCACCATCAACATTGCGTGCAGCAGCAACCACAGCCTCCCAGACACTGTTCAGAGAGGTGTACTGTTTTCCCTCCTTGTAAATCTCACATTTGATGATGGACCACAGGTTCTCAATGGGGTTCAGATCAGGTGAACAAGGAGGCCATGTCATTAGTTTTTCTTCTTTTATACCCTTTCTTGCCAGCCACGCTGTGGAGTACTTGGACGCGTGTGATGGAGCATTGTCCTGCATGAAAATCATGTTTTTCTTGAAGGATGCAGACTTCTTCCTGTACCACTGCTTGAAGAAGGTGTCTTCCAGAAACTGACAGTAGGACTGGGAGTTGAGCTTGACTCCATCCTCAACCCGAAAAGGCCCCACAAGCTCATCTTTGATGATACCAGGCCAAACCAGTACTCCACCTCCACCTTGCTGGCGTCTGAGTCGGACTGGAGCTCTCTGCCCTTTACCAATCCAGCCACGGGCCCATCCATCTGGCCCATCAAGACTCACTCTCATTTCAGCAGTCCATAAAACCTTAGAAAAATCAGTCTTGAGATATTTCTTGGCCCAGTCTTGACGTTTCAGCTTGTGTGTCTTGTTCAGTGGTGGTCGTCTTTCAGCCTTTCTTACCTTGGTCATGTCTCTGAGTATTGCACACCTTGTGCTTTTGGGCACTCCAGTGATGTTGCAGCTCTGAAATATGGCCAAACTGGTGGCAAGTGGCATCTTGGCAGCTGCACGCTTGACTTTTCTCAGTTCATGGGCAGTTATTTTGCGCCTTGGTTTTTCCACACGCTTCTTGCGACCCTGTTGACTATTTTGAATGAAACGCTTGATTGTTCGATGATCACGCTTCAGAAGCTTTGCAATTTTAAGAGTGATGCATCCCTCTGCAAGATATCTCTATTTTTGACTTTTCTGAGCCTGTCAAGTCCTTCTTTTGACCCATTTTGCCAAAGGAAAGGAAGTTGCCTAATAATTCTGCACAACTGATATAGGGTGTTGATGTCATTAGACCACACACCTTCTCATTACAGAGATGCACATCACCTAATATGCTTAATTGGTAGTAGGCTTTCGAGCCTATACAGCTTGGAGTAAGACAACATGCATAAAGAGGATGATGTGGTCAAAATACTCATTTGCCTAATAATTCTGCACTCCCCGTATAATGTGTGTGTGTGTGTGTGTATATATATATATATATATATATATATACATATATATATATATAATGTGTGTGTGTGTGATCTGAAACTTCCGGGTAGGGGGCGCACAGCTGATCAATGGGTGCATGGCACCCGGTGACCCCTGGCACCCATCATTAGGCAGAACGGCAATCTGCCTATGTAAGCATGTCAGATCAACATTCTGCCAGGAGGGAAAGGATGGAATTTTTACCCCATGCAAAGCAGGGAATAAGTTCCATCTCTTCCCCTAGTAAAAGCAGCTAACAAAGTATAGTAAAACACAGGTTAGGCACACAGTTAACCCTTTGATCGCCCCTAATGTTAACCCCTTCCCAGCCTGTGTCATTAGTACAGTGACAGTGCTGTTTTTTTAGTACTGATCACTGTATTAGTGTCGCTGCTCCCCCAAAAAGTGTCAAAAGTATCAGAATGTTTGCCGCAATATCACATTCCTGCTATGAGTCGCTGATCGCTGCCATTATTAGTAAAAAATAAATAAATAAAAATATCCAATTGTTTGTAGATGCTATAATTTTTGTGCAAACCAATCAATATACGATTATTGGGATTTTTTTGTTACCAAAAATATGTAGTAAATACATATTTGCCTAAATTTATGAAGAAATTAAATTTTTATTATTGGCTAGATTTTATAGCAGAAAGTAAAAAATATATATATATATAATATAAAAAAATGTTTTTCAAAATTGTCGGTCTTTTTTTTTATTTTATTTTATAGCGCAATTTTTTTTAATAAATGCAGGGGTGATCAAAACCCAAAAGAAAGCTTTATTTGTGGGGAAAAAAAGGACATACTCTTTTTTTTGGGGGGCACATTATTGCATGACCACACAATTGTCAATTAAAGTAACCCATATCGCAAAAAATGGCTTGGTCATGACGGGGGGGGGGGGGGGGGGTGTAAATATCCTGGAGGTCAAGTGGTTAATGAGGTAAAGAACAGTGTACAAAATTCAGAAGTCTAGAAGTTCTATTTTTTATTGATATGCATTGACTATAGTAAATGAATATATCAGAAAGCTGATGAGGGTTAGTGCATATCGGTACTAGTTGTATTGACTTATGGATTGGACACATCATAAAAGTTTTTTTTTTTTTGTGTTCTAAAAGACTAAACATAACAGCCAATATTATCTTCAATGCTTTAAAGTGATAAAATCATGTTTTCAGTCATAACTTTAAATAACTGCATTTGAACATCCTATTAACTAATGCCGCATACACACGATAGGTTAAACCGATGAGAATGGTCTGATGGACCGTTTTCATCGGTCAAAACCGATTGTGTGTGGGCGCCATCGGTTAAAAAAAAAGCAAACTTGCTTTAAATGTAACCAATGGATTCCTAACCGATAGGTCAAAACCGATTATTAGGCACAACCATCGGTTACAAATCCACGCATGCTCAGAATCAAGTCGACGCATGCTTGAAAGCATTGAACTTCATTTTTTTCAGCATGTTGTTGTGTTTTACGTCACCGCGTTCTGACACGATCGTTTTTTTAACTGATGGTGTGTAGGCACGACGGACCATCAGTCAGCCTATTTGGTTAACCGATGAAAACAGTCCATCGGTCCGTTCTCATCGGATGGACTGATCGTGTGTACGCGGCATTAGTCTCCCATATCAACAGTGAAGCCACATTAGTAGTACAGAAGTTGGGTTTAAACTATGTTTTTTTATTGTTTGGTAGCAACAGAAGGCAATATCTACATGTGACAACCACACAGGCCTGACATGGCATCCTGCTGAGGAAACTTTCTTTGTTTTATTTCTTTCAGAAAACAAAAGCTAACAAAATACATCAGTCTGTTTCTTGGCTGCCTATTCACATTGCAGGAAAATCCTCATTTCCCTGTCTCTGCCAGTATCCTGGAAAATGGCAGAAGGCTTGTAGCAATTCCACTTGAAGTTGGCACTAGACATAATGAAACAGCTCTGACAAGTGTGAAATTCTTATTCCTATTGTCTTGATCTGTTAAGTGAATAGGTTATCTTGGCCAGTCTTCTCTAAGTGATATGTGTAAACAAAGTAAGACATATACTATACACACAAATTATGTGTGTGTGTGTGTATTTATATTATATTTTCACCCTTTTTTTTCACAGGTGCTAGCAGCAGGAATTTATCCACAATCACAAATCTGTAGAAGGCCACAAAGTTGCTGCACTCAATCTTTTTCTCATTTTATTAAATAACAGTATAAAATCGGCAAAAGTTTTGGACCATAACTGATCATTTCTCCACAACAGTAATACACGGTATTGATACTTACAACATACTTTTCAGATCATTTTTATTTTTTCAAGGGGTCTTATGTGGCTCCACAATCTCAATACATTACAACCAATGGGAGTTCATTTTGAGTTTTTGTTGGTTAGACAAAGGGTTATGCGTTCTTTGGTTTTACAAGTCAGATTAATTAATGAATATGTGAGCAATAGGTGCATAACACCTATTGCTATTTTGAGACCTTTTACAAATGTAGTTAGGATATATTGTGACTATCGATGTGAATGAAATTAGGTAATTTCTCATCTAATAAGTATTTGCATCAATGAGATCATGATGTATTACTTTTGTATGGTTTAAGAATGGATTGGTTATGGTCTCACAAACTGTTGCCAATTTGTAATATGCTGAGATGATACATTGATGTTGGTGTAAACAAAAGCATTTTAGGGTAAACAATATTCCATAGCTGATGTTCTCCAATACTTACAAGCAGCAGCAAATTATAATTAGGGTGGGTTTGGGGACAGCTCTGCCATCATTTAATGTGCCTCTGATTTAACCACAAATATAGTTCAGCTGTTCTAGTAGGTCTTTCCTGACATTTCCTTAGTCACAGTCTACTGCTGCGGGAATATCTGGCAAGTACTGGCTGTGTGGTACATGTGACAAAAATCTCCCGTATTCTTCATATGTCTGGGATATGGGGTAGAGTGGCAAGACGGAAGCCTTTTCTTATGTAGAAAAACGTCCAAGCCTTGCTAAATTTTGCAAAAATACATCTGAAGTCTCCCAAACGCATGCGGGAAAATGTGTTATTGCTACTGCCACTGCCCCCCCCCACATCACCACCACTACTGCCACTGAACCCCCCACATCACCACCACTACTGCCACTGATACCCCCCACCACTACTGCCACTGATACCCCCACTACTGCCTCTGACCCCCCCACATCACCACCACTACTGTCACTGATACACCCCTCCCCACATCACCACCACTACTGCCACTGATCCCCCCACATCACCATCACTACTGCCACTGACCCCCCACATCACCACCACTACTGCCACTGAACCCCCCACATCACCACCACTACTGTCACTGATACCCCCCACCACCACCACTACTGCCACTGATACCCCCCACCACCACTACTGCCTCTGAACCCCCACATTACCACCACTACTGCCACTGATCCCCCCCACATCACCACCACTACTGCCACTGACCCCCCCCCCACATCACCACCACTACTGCCACTGAACCCCCCACATCACCACCACTACTGCCACTGATACCCCCCACCACTACTGCCACTGATACCCCCACTACTGCCTCTGACCCCCCCACATCACCACCACTACTGTCACTGATACACCCCTCCCCACATCACCACCACTACTGCCACTGATCCCCCCACATCACCATCACTACTGCCACTGACCCCCCACATCACCACCACTACTGCCACTGAACCCCCCACATCACCACCACTACTGTCACTGATACCCCCCACCACCACCACTACTGCCACTGATACCCCCCACCACCACTACTGCCTCTGACCCCCCCACATTACCACCACTACTGCCACTGATCCCCCCCACATCACCACCACTACTGCCACTGATCCCCCCCACATCACCACCACTACTGCCACTGAACCCCCCACATCACCACCACTACTGCCACTGATACCCCCCACCACTACTGCCACTGAAACCCCCACTACTGCCTCTGACTCCCCCCTCCCCACATCACCACCACTACTGTCACTGATACACCCCTCCCCACATCACCACCACTACTGCCACTGATCCCCCCACATCACCATCACTACTGCCACTGACCCCCCACATCACCATCACTAATGCCACTGACCCCCCACATCACCACCACTACTGCCACTGAACCCCCCACATCACCACCACTACTGTCACTGATACCCCCCACCACCACCACTACTGCCACTGATACCCCCCACCACCACTACTGCCTCTGACCCCCCACATTACCACCACTACTGCCACTGATCCCCCCCACATCACCACCACTACTGCCACTGATCCCCCCCCACATCACCACCACTACTGCCACTGATCCCCCCCCACATCACCACCATTACTGCCACTGATCCCCCCTCCACATCACCACTACTGCCACTGTTCCTCCCCACCACCGCCGCCGCCGATGCCACTGATCCTATCCCTCCCCCAACCACCACTGATCCCATCCCCCACCACCACCGTTGCCACTCATCCCAGGGGCGTAACTACAGGGGTCACAACTGCAATAGCGCACATTTTGCCCCTAAACACCTGGATGGGGGGCATTTAGAGGAAAAAATCCCCTCCATTTTTCTCCTGCCACCACTAAAAGTCTTCTTTCCTCCTTTCCCTTAGATAGACATTCGGTGGCTGCAGGAGGAAAATAAAGGGGGTTTGTTCCCCCTCCTATCCAGGTCCTGCTGCCCCTGGGATCAGTGGGAAGGGCCCTGGCCGGAGGTCAGGGGGGCCCTCCATGGTTTCTTGCACCAGGGCCCTGAAGGTTATAGTTGCGTCTCTGGTGAGTGCTATAATAAAATCAAAAGGTTCTTCAACAAAATAGGAACAAAGATTGTCTCTGGACAGCCGCACTCTGAACAAATTGTAGCCTTTTATTAAAAGAAGGACAGCACTACAAGTCACAGCAAAATAAAATAAAACCTGACCTCTGACGCGTTTCGCACTGAAACTAGTGCTTAGTCATATGTTCCTGCTTTGCTAAGTGCATTGCCTGCACCTGAGTTGTCTGCAACGGAGGATATTCATCTGAGTTCCCACATGGAGCGGCTATTCCCTTTTCCCCTTCTTCAACAAAGTATTCGTTTATGGGTGTGCACACTTATGCAACCATATTATTTTATTTTTTACTTCCCTTCACCTAAAATATTTCAGTTTGTTGTTCAATGGAGTTGTACAGTTTATAGGTCACATTAAAGGTGGAAAAAGTTCTGATATGATTTATCTTTGTCTCGTTTTTTTACATCACAGAAACCTGATGTTTTAACAGGGGTGTGTAGACTTTTTATATCCACTGTGTATGTATATGTATATATATATATATATATATATATATATATATATATATATATATATTGTATAAATATGTTAGTCACTCCTGTTTGTTTCTGTGTTGTATTCTGTGCCATTATTACATTTTAAATATATATATATTTTTTACTTTGTAGACTTATCTTATCAAGTATGGCTATCTTAAAGAAGAAAGAAGGGACTACAATGCAGCAAAGTTTGCAGTGGCAGTAAGGTAACGAGAAATTGATCATATGCATAGAGCATTCATACTGACCTAAATAAATCAGTATTTCTGTGCAGTTTTGGCCACAAACAAACTAATGGTAGTGAATTGGCTAGTTTTGTGTGCATCCAGAAGCAGCGTTTAACTACCCCTGAATGCAGCAAACTGCCAAATGAATGTATCTGTAAAGAGTTGGTTTCTTCAGGGTTACACCTTCATCACTTACCACCTAAAATACTTTCCTCATAAGTTGCTTTCCAATCACTCAATGGCCGCTTTGATTGTATACTCTTATGTAATATATATACAGTGTGTGCGTGTGTGTGTGTATATGTGTGTGTGTGTATGTATGTGTGTGTGTATGTAATATATATATATATATATATATATATATATATATATAAAATAATATTAGGGCTGGGGAAATTAAAGATTAATTCCTCGATTAATCTTTAATTTTTTTGATCGATCAAAATTCTTGACGTCACCGGACAGCCTGGACAGTGAGACTTACCCTGCTGGATGTGAGCAAACTGCACCCATTGGATTGAAGTACCTTTGCATCTGTGGAGCAGGAGGATGCATCAGGCTCCATCAGGGGAAGGGGACAAAAATAACCATTGTTTTCCTGTCCTAAGCAGTTTTGTGCAGACAATTCTTTGTGTATCGGCAATATCTGTTCCCTACGAAAGACTGTTCAGTTCTTCAGGGTATATTGTCAATAAAATGCGATCATGTCTGCTTCCAGAAAATATAAACACTCTGGTATGTCTGTGTGACTGGCTAAAGTGATCCCTATTTGCCTACTATAAAGTGACTGACAGTCAATATACTAGATAAGTTTAAAAATTAAAGTTAAACTAACTTTCTACGTTCTTTCTTAAAGTTTAATGATAAAAAATTACTTACGTCAGTGCTACAGTTTAAATTTAAAACGTATTTGTGTGAACTGTGAAGTTAAGTTATGGATTGTGGAAACTAACTAGTGTCTGGTGATTGTATATAGTTGTAACGGTCACCACTGTTTACGATATTTCCATTCCATCAACCCACGACAGCTTATCTGACACTCCAACCATCCAACAGACACAATCCATATGGATTTCCCCAGAATAAACGAGACAAGCTCCCTTCTCTGAGTCAAAATGTATGAATGAACTTTAATGGTATCTTAGCTCTCTTATATACAGTACAGGCATGTTTACAGTAATCAAAGGAACAAATGAACTCTCCACCCACACATCACACAATGGGGGGCTTCAATCACATTCTTTCAGAGAATGACATTCAGAGAAATTAATTATTCCCCAGACGTACGCACCTGCATAATACACATTTCTATGTCAGACCTTTTGGCACCGATTTAACATGACCTAATTACTACAGCTGAGAAGTCACATTCCTTTACTAAACATAATTGACATGCTAATTCCCTACCCCTGAAAGGAGACATCTGACCCTTAGACTGCTAACTCACAACACATATCTGTCATCAATAGCATCTTCACACAAACAGTGTTATTAGCATACATAATGAAAGGTCTTGGAGCATACCCAATTAACACCTCAAAAGCATGGGTCCTCACATTGAAGGAAAACATTCCACTGACCTGGTGTGGGTCAGAATAACCACTTGAATATCTCAAGATATCCTGCAATATGAATTATCAGTTATCAGTCACATCTCATGTAATTTATAATTAATTTTTCTCAGTCACCCTATGCCCAAAAGGGGCACAGGGTGACCCTAGACCCAAAAGTCATTAGTGACACTGGCACAGGAGTACCCCCATCCTTCCAAAGTCTCTGGTTGTCACGGGTCATTCCGTTACAATAGTGTACACCACATTTACCACTGACTAATGAAATGAGTTGCAATGCAAGGAGATCAGCTGAAAGTAGTTGGCTCTGTGCATTATAATTAATCGAAATTAGTCGATTAATCGATTTAAAAAAAAATCTATTAATCGAACACGAAAATCTTAATCAGTAACAGTCCTAATAAATATATAATTAGAATAAATTATAATGAGTATATGCACTTTAGAAGTCACTTGTGCATTCAATAAACTACATACAATTTTGTAACATAGAAAAAAGAACTATGGCTTTATAATCTTCCTTCCAGATTCTCTTTTCCCCAAATTCTAGGTTGGTACCTTTAAACCCAATTTAAAAAAAAATGCCAATACAATTCGCAAACACTTATTAATATAATTGTCTGCATCAAAATTGTGTATGTTCAGTATCTCACAAAAGTGAGTACACCCCTCACATTTTTGTAAATATATTATTATATATTTTCATGTGACAACACTGAAGAAATGACACTTTTCTACATTTTATAAGTAGTGTACAGCTCGTATAACAGTGTAAATTTGCTGCCCCTTCAAAATAACCCAACACACAGCCATTACTGTCTAAACCACTGGCAACAAAAGTGAGTACACCCCTAAGAGAAAATTTCCAAATTGGACCCAAAGTGTCAATATTTTGTGTGGCCACAATTATTTTCCAGCACTGCCCTAACCCTCTTGGGCATGGAGTTCACCAGAGCTCATGGGCGTCCGCTCCATAGGGCAAGGCAGGGCGTTTGCCCCCCCCTAGAATCAGTAGTAAGACACTGACACACATTTAGATTTATCTGCGGCCGCCTCTCGAACCAGCGCCGCCGATTGTCACTGTCTCTCTCATGTCCGCGGCATATCAAGTCAGTCTGTGACTGTGTTTGTTTACCTTCCGCTCCCCGCCCCTTGTTTTCCGGCCAGCCAATTATCGCTCACTCCCCCTAACTTTGCAGTCCAGCCTGGTGCTCGTCCTGGTGGCGTGACGTCACTCACGCCGGGAGGGGATCACGTCGTGATACTGATGGCTGGGAGGAGCGTAGAGAGCCGTACCGAGAGGAGCCCGCACGCTGTTGAGGTAACACAGACACAGACAGTCTGTAAAGCGCTAATTGTTTGCTAATTTTCAGAAGGGACGTCCGTAAAAGCAGGCTGGCTTTGCAGACAGTGCAGTAATGCAACACACATTAGCACACTTTGTACATGTTTGCACTGACATTTTTTTTAATGGCTCCCCAATGCACTAAAGGGGCACACCTGCTGCATAGTAATACACTTTGATTTTTACTATATGAAATTGTGATTGTTATTATTCGATTAGTGAGCCATTTTACAAGTGTGTGTGTGTGTGTGACACTTTCATATAGTAAAAATCAAAGTGTATTACTATGCAGCAGGTGTGCCCCTTTAGTGCATTGGGGAGCCATTAAAAAAATGTCCGTGCTTTTGCTTTGTAAACTTGATATGAATAATTTTCAATACAAATTATTGGAAAATAAAAAAAATTCAGTGCAAACATTATTATGTGCAAAGTGTGCCAATGTGTGTTGCATTACTGCACTGCAAAGCCAGCCTGCTTTTACTGACTTCCCTTCTGAAAATACTAGTTTCTTGGCTGCAAAGCCACCAGAGACAGCCAAACAACTAGCACTTTAAGCAACAAAAACCTTCACATTTTTGTTTGTATATAATATATATACCCTTAAAATGCCAGGAGCCGGGTGCACTGGTCAGTGATCATAGTAACTCATGTATTAATGTCAGTGCAGGACATTTACCCCCCCCCCCCCGCCGCCATGCTGCATATTAAAAAAATCTTCAGACTGCATTCCGTATGGCATCATGCCATACGGAATGATGCAGTCTGAAGATTATTAACTGTGATGACTGTCTGTGATTTTTTTAATATGCAGCATGGTGGGGGGGGGGGAGGGGGGTAAATGTCCTGCACTGACATTAATACATGAGTTACTATGATCACTGACCAGTGCACCCGGCTCCTGGCATTTTAAGGGTATATATATTATATACAAACAAAAATGTGAAGGTTTTTGTTGCTTAAAGTGCTAGTTATTTGGCTGTCTCTGGTGGCTTTGCAGGGTGCTGTGTAATGTAAAGGGGTCGAGGGATGCAGGGTGCTGTGTAATGTAAGGGGGTCGAGGGATGCAGGGTGCTGTGTAATGTAAAGGGGTCGAGGGATGCAGGGTGCTGTGTAATGTAAAGGGGTCGAGGGATGCAGGGTGCTGTGTAATGTAAGGGGTCCAGTGGTGCAGGGTGCTGTGTAATGTAAGGGGTCCAGAGGTGCAGTTTGCTGTGTAATGTAAGGGGTCGAGAGGCGCAGGGTGCTGTGTAATGTAAAGGGGTGCAGTAATGCAGTTGTGGAGAGGGGGTACACAGTAGTGATAAAGAGATATTGAAAGATGCAGGGGGCACAGTGGGATGTTTTTACATTTCAATGTGGGGGGCGCTTTTAACCCCCGCTAGCGGTCAAAGAAAGGGTTAAATGCGACTGTGTATCGCCAGTGCCGAAGCGCCCCCCCCTGAAAAAATTTCAGCGGACGCCCATGCCAGAGCTTGCCACCTCTTGACATCACTAAGCTGGTGGATGTTAGAGACCTTCCGTTTGAGGATGCCCCACAGATGCTTGATAGGGTTTTATGTTTGGAGACATGATTGGCCAGTCCATCACCTTTACCCTCAGCTTCTTTAGCAAGGCAGTGGTCGTCTTGGAGGTGTGTTTAGGGTCATTATCATGTTGGAATACTGCACTGTAGCCAAGTCTCTGAAGGTAGGGGATCATGTTCTGCTTCAGTATGTCACAGTACATTGTGGCATTCATGGTTCCCTCAATGAACTGTAGCTCCCCAGTGCCGGCAGCACTCATGCAGCCCCAGACCATGACAATCCCACCACCATGTGTGACTGTAGGCAAGACACACTTGTCTGTACTCCTCGCCTGGTTGCCACCACACACGCCTGACACCATCTGAACCAAATAAGTTTATCTTGGTCTCATCAGACCACAGGACATGGTTCCAGTAATCCATATCCTTAGTCTGCTTGTCTTCAGCAAACTGTTTGCAGGCTTTCTTGTGCAAAATATTTACAAAAATGTGAGGGGTGTACTCACTTTTGTGAGATACTGTATGTTCCTGAAACCTACACATTATATTATTTGATACTTTTACATACAACTAATTGCAATTTATATTTATAATATTGTAACCTATGTCTATAATATTGTGATTTTACTGTCTGTCTTAATTCTTTTTTTTTTTTACAAACCAGGTATTGACAACCATTCTTTTTTAAGTTAATGCATTCCTTCTGCCAAATGTGCTGCATGAATAGATATTTGCTAGTACATGTCTACTCAGATAAGCCTTCAACTTTGCCTAACACCCTCAATGGTCTACTGCATTTGTCACAATGAAGTTAAAAATGTAGTTATTTCTTTATCCCACCACCTTTTGTTCTAGAGAATGTACAAGTATCCTCCTCCTATTGGATGCTGACATTTTTTAGATTAAAGCCCTGTGTGAGGTTCTGCAAATAAGCTGAGGTCAGGGAGGGGTAGTTCGACAATCAGTGTAGCAAATCAACTGATGATATACTGCAATAGGCCGAGAACGGGCCATTAGATAGTACAGAGTTCTGAAAGCAGTTGGCAGTATAGTCATAAGAACATTTTTTTTGTAGCTATACTTGCAACAAGACCTTTCACTACACAAAAGCATTTTAATACAGGTCTTAAAATGTATGTGAAGAAATTTCTTATGGATACAGTGGGGAAAAGTTAAACCCCCTGCCAAGTTTTATTGCTGTGTTCCTGCTGGGGTAATTTGCCCCTCTTATTTACTGGATGACCACTGTCACAAGACAGAAAGTAAGGGGAAAGACTACATTTTAGAGTTTTGTTTTTTTAGACCAAAGGGTGAAGGGAAATCTTCCAATTGGAACAAATGTTCTGGTGACTACTGTCTAAGATGGAAATTCCCCTAATTTGGGGGAGATTCCCTCTAACTTTCTGTTGAGTCTCCAAGACAGAAGGTGAAGGGAAATCTACTCCTTAGCAGGACAGACAGACAAAAATAATTGAATATTACGTATTTTGGAATATGAAAATCTACAGCTAAAGCTACAGTACATTATGAAGTCTAAAATGTTCCATTCTGTGATTGCTAGACTATGAGGGCATTCAGTTCTGGTCCCATATCTTTTGAAATACTGTGTCTTTTTATAGTACTGTGGTTACATTCAATATCATCCCCTGACTTTTTCTACTTTTACCTACTAGCCTGTCTATGGTGTCAACCTTTCCTTATCTGTGTCTTGCTTGAGCAATGATTAAAGACATTTAAAGTTGATGTAAACCCAATTCATTAAATTTGAGCTGGGCACATATATCTGCAGTATTTTGTTATCTCTCTTCAAAGAGCTAAGTCCCGTAGCTCTCTCCTGATCCGTTCCTCTGTTATCAGCCTGATAACTCCTGACAAATTCTCGGCCACATCAGATAAAAAGCAGCCTGAAATTTCTGTCCGGGGAGGTTGCTATAAATAGATTAGCAGGCAGCTGGCCCTGTTACAAAACACCACTGATGCCTCGTACACACAATCAGTTTTTCAGATGGGAAAACTGTGAGGAGAGCTTTTGGCCGGGAATCCCGGTCGTGTGTATGCTCCTCGCAGTTTTTCCAATGGGAAAACTGCCTAAAAACTCCCGTCCAAAAAAGAGAACCGCCGGGAAAACCTATCCTAGGTATGGCCAGTTATATACTGCTTAACAATGCCAAGTTTCTTACGGTAGTTGATATAGTAGACTAAGGCCGGGTACACACGAACAAACATGTACGGTGAAAGCGGTCCGTCGGACCGTTTTCACCGTACATGTCTGCCAGAGGGCTTCTGTACGATGGTTGTACACACCATCGTACAGAAGTCCGCGCGTAAACATTACGCGGGGCGTGTCCGCGTCGTCGCCGCGACGATGACGCGGCGATGACGCGGAGACGTGGGCGGGCCTGCCATTTAAAGGCTTCCACGCATGCGTCGAAGTCATTCGACGCATGCGAGGGACGGCGGGCGCCTGGACATGAACGGTAGGTCTGTACTGACGACCGTACATGTCCGAGCGGGCAGGATTCCAGCGGACGGTTTTAAAACACGTCCAGGAATATTTGTCCGCTGGGAAAAGGCCCGGCGGGCAAATGTTTGCTGGAATTCGGCCCGCTCGCGCCCACACACGACCAAACATGTCTGCTGAAACTGGCCCGCAGACCAGTTTCAGCATACATGTTTGGTCGTGTGTACGGGGCCTTAATGGTCACCTATCCCTTTCTTTTTAGAACATAGATGCATGGCTCCTGATGAGTGGATACAGCCCACGAAACACATCGAGCCTACCTTGATGCATCCAGTTTATATTGATACATTTTATGGTTTTATCCATTCATGTTTTCATTGGACTATGTCCTACCCAATACTCAGTATGCATATTTTTACTGCTATGTGCCATGTGATTAACATTTCTCTTGATTTTACTGTACCATGCTTGTTATGTTACATCATGTTATGCCAATCAATGGTTTAGTAATAAACAAATACATGTTATTACCTATATTATCTGTTTTGGTCTCACCACACGTACCTCATATAAAGTCCCAAACTCTCCCCTCCCCCCTTTTTTTGTTGCTTACAGCACAGGCGTGAACCTTCCTTCAAGTTTCATTTAAAGTCCCAAATATTCCCCCATTTTCTTTCAACTGGCGGATTTTTTCCCAGCGTTTTTTAGCAGTTTTCTTATGGGAAAAACTGCAATGGAGCATACACATGGCCGGGATTCCCGGGAAAACCGGCCATGTGTAGGGGAAAGACTGAACCAAGCAGTTTCTTGGCTTCCCTCTCTGGATTTTCAACGGGAACTTTTCCCATCGGAAATCCTGCACGTGTGTACGGGGCATGAGAGTCTCTAACTATGTGGAGAGGGGCTGTGTGCCTTTCCTCCAATCAGCAATGTTTTGCTATCTTGGCTGTATGACCAGACATTACACTCTGTGTTAAACAGGAAAATAAATTTTCTTAACACGATCTGAACTTTCTAAATAGAATATAAATGTGAAGACAGCAGATATACATGTAAAACCTAAGTAGACAGTTCAGAACACAGTAAGTAAAAAATACTAGATAACAAAACACAAAAAAAAGGCAAAACTTGATGAATAAAAATATATAACCTGGCATCCACTGCAAAAACGGAGCTGAGACCAGTCTGTTCACGATCAGCATATACATAGAAAGGGAAGAGGAGGCGGCCGCCAAACCAACTGATGACATGGTCATAGGGAACAGACAACTCTGGTAAACCTATTTGACGGTGATCCTATTTACTGGAGTTGTCTGTTCCCTATGACCCTGTCATCAGTTGGTTTGACGGCCGCTTCCCTTTCTATGTCATAGGAAGATATGCTGATCGTGAACAAACTGGTCTCAGCTCAGTTTTTTCAGTGGATGCCAGGTTATATTTTTATTCATCAAGTTTTCCCTTTTTCTTTGTGTTTTGTTATCTAGTATTTTTTACTAACTGTGTTCTGAACTTGTGGAACAGTCTGCCTTTCCTGCCCATTGAGCGCTGTTTTTTTGTTTTTTTTGTACATCCCGGTGTTCCAGCCATGGTATCTGTGCAGCACTGGGTCCAGTGAAAACTTCTTCATTAATTGTTGTGCCCCCCTATTAGTATCTGGACTAGCTTCTGCCACTGTTTAGCGCTGGTGATTTCTTTGGTGTTTTCTTTTGTTTTTAATAAGGTCTCTTAATTTAACTATGTGATCCTGTCTTCAAAGTTAATTTTACCCTTCTGCATGCAAACATGAATAAAGGGCACCAAGATAGCAGAATCTGAAGCACCAGTTCCTCAAGCTTATAAAATGCATTATTTGGGATTGAAGATACATGTGTTATTACTCTTTTTTAAGAGATTACAAATACTTTGACTTTTTTAAAAGTGGTATTTACTGTATAACTTTTCTACAGTGCAAGCACATTAGCATGAATTATATACTGTATGGCGATAAAAAAAGATATTCAGCATGACTTGTTTATTAATATACATTTGAAATATATTCTTTACATATACCAAAATTATAGCCATTTGGTAATTTCCTGATGTTTGATGCCATCAAATGCCTTTACTGGAAGCTCGTGAAACAGGAGTACACATTTACAGTAATCAGTGTTGACTCGAAGATTCAGTGATGCATCTGTATTTCTCTCTCTTTTTCTTAGTCTATACATTATTTAACATGTCACTGCTGCAATTTTTCACCAGTGCTTGATCCCTGCCAATCACTCCTACTACTTTTCCACATTCCATCTACCCTGTAGAAAACTTGCATATGCACTTTATTTTCTTGCTCAGGACTCTGTTAAGCCGTGTTAAGGTCTGTAGTGGTTTTGTTATTACTAACCTAATCTTTTATAATATATTAATAAACTAGTGATTTGGAATTCCCTTATTCACTACATTTTCTCCACTTTCAGCTATCTTCTGCATGTGTAACAGCTAGACAGCTCTTGCTTGTTTAAACAGCAAGCAACACTACCCAAAAAGGATGAAAATTAGGGCTCTCATTTTTCCTGTTAAAGCTCAGCTCCAGGCAAAACATATTTTAATGCAATGAGGAATGATTAGTAACTGTTCATGAATTTATTTTCCACTTGTGCCCACATTGGGGAGACTTTCCCTTACTTATGTCACCCCTTAATTGCACATTGAAACACAGGGACAGGAAGTTAGGGGAAATTTTCTCAGTGGGGATACAGGCAGTATTAATTTGAAAGATTTGTTAAAATAAACCCTTTATTAGAAACCTAACAGGGTTTCAAACTGTACCCGACCCTGTAGATACAATTAAGGAACTTTCTCTTCCTGCTGTTCTGATGCCCCTTGAAGATTTTTCTAGTTCATGGTATTTAATTTGTGTGTAACAGGAGGCAGGGTTGTAATATGAAGCAACTAATGACTTGAAAATAAATACTTCAGATTGGCTGTACAGGTGTCCAGTGGATATTAAACACCCTGAACCATCCAACATCTTGGAGAAGTCTCAACCTGAGGGAACAAGTAACACTAATGCAAATTTGTGTTTCCCTTTATTACATTTATGACCATAATGCCTAGGCAAAAGATGGCAGATTTATTCTAGAAATACAAGAACTAATGGGCCTGATTCTCAAAAAAGCTGCCTAACTTAACTTTCAGCAGTTAAGTTACACTGACTTAAAATTTCTACCTAAGTGCCTGATCCACAAAGCACTTACCTAGAAATTTCAGGCCGTGTAACTTAAGTGCCGCCGTCGCAAGGCGGTCCTCCTCTCCGGGGGGCGTTTAAAATTTAAATGAGGCGCCCTCCCACGCCGGCCGTACTGCGCATGCGTGTGACGTAATTTTCCCGACGTGCAGCGCGGGAACGTAATTGACGCCGGGCGTCTTTGTGGATTGCGACGGGACACTAAAGTTGCGACGGGGGAAAACAAATAATTATAAAAAAAAATGACAGCGTCGCTCAGCATGCATTCCTGAGAGGGAGAACTCCATGCCAATTTTCAAAGAAAAAACCGGCATGGGTTCCCCCCCCCAGGAGCATACCAGGCCCTTAGGTCTGGTATGGGTTGTAAGGAGACCCCCCCACGCCGAAAAATCGACGTAGGGGTCCCCCTACAATCCATACCAGACCCGTATCCAAAGCACGCTACCCGGCCGGTCAGGAATGGGAGTGGGGACGAGCGAGCGCCCCCCCCCCCTCCTGAGCCGTGCCAGGCCGCATGCCCTCAACATGGGGGGGTTGGGTGCTCTGGGGCAGGGGGGCGCACTGCGGGCCCCCCCACCCCAGAGCACCCTGTCCCCATGTTGATGAGGACAGGACCTCTTCCCGACAACCCTTGCCGTTGGTTGTCGGGGTCTGCGGGCGGGGGGCTTATCGGAATCTGCAGTGCGCCCCCCTGCCCCAGAGCACCCAACCCCCCCATGTTGAGGGCATGCGGCCTGGCACGGCTCAGGAGGGGGGGGGCGCTCGCTCGTCCCCACTCCCATTCCTGACCGGCCGGGTAGCGTGCTTTGGATACGGGTCTGGTATGGATTGTAGGGGGACCCCTACGTCGATTTTTCGGTGTGGGGGGGTCTCCTTACAACCCATACCAGACCTAAGGGCCTGGTATGCTCCTGGGGGGGGAACCCATGCCGGTTTTGAATTTAAAAATTGCCGTGGAGTTCTCCCTCAGGAATGCATACCAAATGCCGTCGCTTGAATGGGCTTTTACAAGGTGTGACTAACTTTACACATTATAAAACCAGCCCTAGTTTTGCGCCAAGCAAATGGGAACTTACGCAGAAATCACAGTGCTGAAAAGCTGATGAAAAGCGTTGTGGATCTGCTTAAGTCCTCATTTGCATACTCAAAGCTGCATTTCCATGAGAAATGCCCCCAGCGGCGGATGCGGTACTGCATCCTAAGATCTGACCGTGTAAGTGTCTTACACATGTCAGATTTTCTGCCTAACTTTGGAAAAAGCCTTTTGAGGATCGTTTCCAAAGTTAGGCACAGACTGAACAGCAGTTACGCCTGCGTATCTCTTTTGGGAATCAGGCCCAATGTTTCTAACTGTACATATACTCATCGTTCATTAAATTTGGAATTTGTTTCTATAGGGAAGATCTTTGGTCCTAATGTGTACATTTTATTTATTGAATATTTTGCACTGTGTATATATATAGAGTTTAGCCCAGGGCAAAGAACAGCTGCCATTAATTTGGCACAATAAAGGGGCATTCTTTGACCAGCTGTGTGCGAGGGAAGAGACTCAGCCACATGAAGATGTGATAACTGCCAAGGGATGTAGGAGGAAAGATGTATTTCTCTGGCTGCAGACGTGTTTACTACACTTCTGTTTTGCTCAACTAAAAATTATAAGAAATTATCAATGCACACACCCTTCTGATCGCAGTATCATGGGGAGACACACAAGATGCCTTATATATGTGAGGAAAAAATATTTTATGGTTATATCTTCTGGGAAGAACTAAACATACCCTGATCCCCCACAATTGCAGCAGCTTATCTTTAAATAGGCCACTCTACTAAATTTCACATCTGAAGATGCTTGGTGAACCCTCCAACAGAGTTTATTGCAAACTAAGCATGCTATCATCAGCAAATTTTGGAAGGAGATTCAATTCGCTGGATTATAAACCTGCTAAGTGCAACATTGACCATCCTAATTTTATCTGCATGATATGGCACTGCTCAGCTATTTCAACCTATTGGTAAGATGCTGTTTCTTATTTGAGTAAAGCCATGGGTATCCACAGGCCATTAGGCCCTGCAACCTGTCTCCTACAAAATTATGGCCATGGGGCAGCTTTAACCATATGCGGAAATGTTATGTTTCCTGTTAAGAAGACCATTGTGACACATTTGCAGTCCGTTAGGCCCCAAATTAGAATTTTATTTCACTGCACTGATGGACAAAACCAACACAGTGAGACAGAAATCATTCCACAATGAGAAATGGCATTGAAAAAACTTAAGGGTACCCTGGGTATACATGCTGTTGGTGAAGCAACCTGATTTAAGATTTGATTAGAGGGAGTAGGGGAACCTAAATTTTGGTCTCAATAGAGCTTGCCGATGTAGTGTGTTGGTTAGGCTGTTAACATTTAAATCCAAAACTGTTATAATTGTATTGATAGTGTGGCAGTGCAGTTAGCTGTGCCAGTGTATGTCGCCCAGGATTTTCAACTAGACTGTTTTGAGGGGCTCCAGGATGATTTCATTTAGAGGAAACTGTTTTTTAAGTTAAAATCTGTTTTGGGACCTGGAGCCCGGAGGTTTCATAGTGACCTAGGTGGGAGGAAATCCCTAATCCTGAGACCAGGTTTTGGAAAAAGCCAGGAGACTGATTGTGTCAGTGTGTGTGCGTCTTCTTGTAGTCAGGACCAGGGTTCTGGGCTCCATCCTCCTGCAAAGTCCATGTGGGTGCAAGGGAGCAGCCACAAGCATGCATGTCTGCATGGTACAGTCTGTGATAGAGTAGACAGAAGCCCCAAGCCAGTGGGCTAGAGTAGCAGGGAAGCTGGGAAAGAAAATGCTAACAAAGGTACAGTGGTTGTACGTGACACTGTTACATGGTCAGGAGGACCTAGGCACAAAGCCTGAGAAGTGGTGCTGCTAATGAGAGCCAGGAGATTATATTTTACTTAGTTTTGCGTTTGGTGAAAACCCCTGCGTAGGTAACAGATGGATTTTATTGGATATTTGTTTTCTTCAATAAAAGTGGACCAACAAACCCTTTAAACAGCACGACTGGCGTGGACTCTACTCACTGGCGAGCGCTACCCTGAGCTAAACAACCGCAGATCATTACTACAGTATAGTTTTAGCATGCTTTTGACTATGTACATTCCTCTAACACGTTCTAAGATGAAAAGTCATCTGGCCAAAAGATTGTAGACCATTGATGTTTGTAGACACTCCAAATAGTTATGTTTTGGTGTTTCTCTTGAATGGTGCTGTTAATGCTACAGAATACAAAGACATTTTAGAAATGTTGGTGTTTCCAGCTTGTGACAGCAGCTTGAAGGTGACCCTTTTCTGTTGAAGTGCTTTAAGACATGATGATGATTTGATGAGTGCGTATGGAGGAGCTTAAGTGGTCTGCACAGATCAGATCCTTGAACAACTTTGGGTTGATTTGAAATGCCAATTGTGAGCCATGCTTTCTCATTCAAAATTAGCACTGGGACTTACAAAAGTTATTTTGGGTCAACCAGTACACATTTTCAGAATCATTTTAGTATCTTGTGGAAAGCCAAAACAGAAGAGCGGAGGGTGTTATAGGTGTAATGGCCAGTTTCCGCAAACTGTAGGCGATTATGGTGTATGTAAACCTTTTTCACTGTCTCTCATGATCTTGGTTAACTTAAGACACCAAAACTAGTAGGAGCTCAAAATGTATAGTTGTTTCTGATTGTGAATGTGGAATTGATGGGCCTGATTCTCAAAAGAGATACGCAGACTTATCTGCTGTTCAGCCTGCGTATCCCTGTGCCTAACTTTGGAAACGATTCTCAAAAGGCTTTTTCCAAAGTTAGGCAGAAAATCTGACATGTGTAAGACACTTACACGGTCAGATTTTAGGATGCAGTACCGCATCCGCCACTGGGGGCATTTCTCATTGAAATGCAGCTTTGCGTATGCAAATGAGGACTTAAGCAGATTTTAAAAGCATTTCATCACTGTGATTTCTGCCTAAGTTCCGAATTTGCCTGCGCAAAACTAGGGCTGGTTTTATAATGTGGAAAGTTAGTCACACATTGTAAAGGCCCATTCCAGCGACGGCATTTGGTATGCATTCCCGAGGGAGAACTCCACGGCAATTTTAAAATTCAAAACCGGCATGGGTTCCCCCCCAGGAGCATACCAGGCCCTTAGGTCTGGTATGGGTTGTAAGGAGACCCCCCCACGCCGAAAAATTGACGTAGGGGGTCCCCCTACAATCCATACCAGACCCGTATCCAAAGCACGCTACCCGGCCGGCACTGCGGGCCCCCCCACCCCAGAGCACCCTGTCCCCATGTTGATGAGGACAGGACCTCTTCCCGACAACCCTTGCCGTTGGTTGTCGGGGTCTGCGGGCGGGGGCTTATCGGAATCTGGCAGTCCCCTTTAATAAGGGGGCCCCCAGATACCGGCCCCCCCACCCTAAGTGAATGGATATGGGGTACATCGTACCCCTATCCATTCACCTGGAGGCAAAAAGTAAAAGTTAGTAAACACACAACACAAGGCTTTTTAAAATAATTTATTATTCTGCTCCGGATGCCCCCCCTGTCTTCTTTATTAGCTCTATTTCCAGGGGGGGCTTCTTCTTCCACTCTCCGGGGGGGGGTTTCTTCTTCCGCTCTCCGGGGGGGGGGCTTATCCGCTCTCCGGGGGGGGCTTCTCCGCTCTCCGGGGGGCTTCTTCCATCCTCTCCCCTCTTCCGCTGTTGACTCGGCGAACCCCGGTTCTTCTCCAGCTGTCCGGTGCCTTCTTCTTCAGCGCTGGCTGCCTGCTATGTTTGTGTGTTAGCTCAATTAGTAACAGGCAGCCGGCGCGGTCTTCTGTGACGTCAGGGTCTTCTGTTCTTCTCCCCTCTTCCGATGTTGACTCGTCGCATCTTGTCGCTGTAATGATGGAAGCGCGCCTTGCATCCCATTTATATAGGCATCACCGTCCCATCATGCTCCGGTAGGTACCCACGTGGTGGGTGCCTACCCACGTGCACCCACCACGTGGGTACCTGCCGGAGCATGATGGGACGGTGATGCCTATATAAATGGGATGCAAGGCGCGCTTCCATCATTACAGCGACAAGATGCGACGAGTCAACATCGGAAGAGGGGAGAAGAACAGAAGACCCTGACGTCACAGAAGACCGCGCCGGCTGCCTGTTACTAATTGAGTTAACACACAAACATAGCAGGCAGCCAGCGCTGAAGAAGAAGGCACCGGACAGCTGGAGAAGAACCGGGGTTCGCCGAGTCAACAGCGGAAGAGGGGAGAAGATGGAAGAAGCCCCCCGGAGAGCGGAGAAGCCCCCCCCCCGGAGAGCGGAAGAAGAAACCCCCCCCGGAGAGTGGAAGAAGACCCCCGGAGAGTGGAAGACCCCCGGAGAGCGGAAGAAGAAGCCCCCCCTGGAAATAGAGCTAATAAAGAAGACAGGGGGGGCATCCGGAGCAGAATAATAAATTATTTTAAAAAGCCTTGTGTTGTGTGTTTACTAACTTTTACTTTTTGCCTCCAGGTGAATGGATAGGGGTACGATGTACCCCATATCCATTCACTTAGGGTGGGGGGCCGGTATCTGGGGGCCCCCTTATTAAAGGGGACTCCCAGATTCCGATAAGCCCCCGCCCGCAGACCCCGACAACCAACGGCAAGGGTTGTCTGGAAGAGGTCCTGTCCTCATCAACATGGGGACAGGGTGCTCTGGGGTGGGGGGGCCCGCAGTGCGCCCCCCTGCCCCAGAGCACCCAACCCCCCCATGTTGAGGGCATGCGGCCTGGCACGGCTCAGGAGGGGGGGGGGGGCGCTCGCTCGTCCCCACTCCCTTCCTGACCGGCCGGGTAGCGTGCTTTGGATACGGGTCTGGTATGGATTGTAGGGGGACCCCCTACGTCAATTTTTCGGCGTGGGGGGGTCTCCTTACAACCCATACCAGACCTAAGGGCCTGGTATGCTCCTGGGGGGGGAACCCATGCCGGTTTTTTCTTTGAAAATTGGCATGGAGTTCTCCCTCTCAGGAATGCATGCTGAGCGACGCTGTCATTTTTTTTTTATAATTATTTGTTTTCCCGGCGCGTCTTTTTTTTCACCCGTCGCAACTTTAGTGTCCCGTCGAAATTCTCAAAGCCGCCCGGCATTAATTACGTTCGCGCGCTGCACGTCGGGAAAATGACGTCACACGCATGCGCAGTACGGCCGGCGCGGGAGCGCGCCTCATTTAAATTTTAAACGCCCCCAGGAGAGGAGGACCGCCTTACGACGGCGGCACTTAAGTTACACGGCCTGAAATTTCTAGGTAAGTGCTTTGACGATCGGGCACTTAGGTAGAAATTTTAAGTCAGTGTAACTTAACTGCTGAAATTTAAGTTAGGCAGGTTTTTTGAGAATTTGGCCCGATATTCCTAATCGTGATACAAGATATGCACAATGTACTACATAATTAATATATTAATTTAACCACTTCAATACAGGACACTTAAACCCCCTTCCTGCTCAAGCCATTTTTCAGTTTTCATCGCTGTCTCACTTTGAATGACAATTGCTTGGTCATGCAGCACTGTACCCAAATGATATCTTTCCCCACAAATAGAGCTTTATTTTGCTGGTATTTGATCACCTCTGCAGTTTTTATTTCTTGCCCTATAAACAAAAGAAGAGTGACAAGTTTGGAAAAAATACAATATTTTTAAATTTTTGCTATAATAGATATCACATTTTTATTTTATTTTTTTAAACAAATTTTTTCCTCAGTTTAGGCCGATATGCATTCTTCTACAGATGTATACAGACTCATTTTGAAATCTTGTAACAAATTTATTCCATCAATTAAATATAGTGAACATGGGGACACACTAAAAAACTTACAAGATACTCCGCTGTTATTGGATCATACAACCACCCTACACTCATCCTGCCCAGTGTTTAGATCCCCTGTAGGTAACTTCACATCAGTGACTTCACCATTAGTCCCTTCAGCAGGCTTCTTTTTGATCTCCAATACCCCCAGGGGACCATACACTCAATGATTGCCTTGATTATTTACATATCAGATTCTGTTTTTATACATTTTTTCTTAAAACCCATAAAGTGGCATTTACCGCAGGCAATCTCTGAGTTTATGGACATTTGGCATCCGGACCTTTTTGTTACTTGTTTGTAAATGTTCACATTGTTTGACACATGTCTGTCGTTATTGTGTCATACCCCACGATTTCCATGTGGGACCTGTTAAATTGTAAACCCATGTAGACTACCTTTATTTCTCAGGATACTGAGATCTAATTTTATCGTGAATACTGTTGAGTGTAATAAATTATATTGAATTTTAACAGCCTTTGCACTGCCCCCTCTTTGCTCCCCAGAGTAGCCGCTTTTCATTTGGGGTAACCTAATGTGAGGTTCCCCTACCCCTCTTTTTTT
Organism: Rana temporaria; assembly: GCF_905171775.1. NCBI lineage: Eukaryota > Metazoa > Chordata > Amphibia > Anura > Ranidae > Rana > Rana temporaria. The sequence continues at coordinate 259,797,852 of NC_053490.1, read as the reverse complement.
TGTTGTGCAGTATGAATGGCTATGGTAGCAACACCAATATCTAGATGAGAGGCACAGTGGCTGTATTATCTCACACGATTGGTAAGTGGTGAAAGTAATAGATCCGTCACCTCTTTTGATGTTGGAATACTGCCCTGCAGCCCAGTCTCCAAAAGACTGTATGTCACAGTACATGCTGGCACTCATGGGTCCCTCAATGAACTGTAGCACCCTAGTTCCGGCAGCACTCGTGCAGCCCCAGACTATGACACTGCCATCACCATGCTTGACTGTAGGCAAGACACACTTGTCTTTGTACGCCTCACATGGTTGCCGCCAAACACGCTTGACACCATCTGAACCAAATAAGTTTATCTTGGTCTCATCAGACCACAGGACAGACACGGTTCCAGTAAACCATGTCCTTAGTCTGCCTGTCTTCAGAAAACTGTTTGCGGTCTTTCTTGTGCATTATCTATAGAAGAGGCTTCGTTCTGGGACAACAGCCATGCATACCAATTTGATGCAGTGTATCGTGAATGGTCTGAGCACCAACAGGCTGACCCCCCACCCCTTTAACCTCTGGAACAATGCTGGCTGCACTCATACATCTATTTCCCAAAGACAACCTCTGTATAAGGCCCCGTACACACGACCGGATCTATCCGCTGGGATTGATCCACGGATCAGTTCCAGCAGACAGATCCGGTCGTGTGAGGGCCCGCGCGGACATTTTCCAGCGGATAAAAATCCAGCCGACGGATTTCCAGCGGATAAAAATTTCTTAGCATGCTAAGAAATCTATCCGCTGGAATCCTGTCCTTCGGACTTATCCGGTTGTCTGTACAGACTCGAAGTGATTCGACGCATGCGTGGAAGTATTTACCTTCCAGGGTCGCGCACGTCGCCGCGTAATCGTCGCGGCGACGGCGCGGCCACGTCACCGCGGATGTTTTTCGCTGGGATTTTGATTTGATGGTGTGTACAAGCCATCAGATCAAAATCCGGAGGAGGAATGTCCGCTGGAAACGGTCTGGCGGACCGTTTCCAGCGGATATCCTCTCGTCTGTACGAGGCCTAAGACGCTGAGCACATGCACTCAACTTCTTTGGTCGACCATGGCGAGGCCTGTTCTGAGTGAAACCTGTTATGTATGGTCTTGGTCACCATGCTGCAGCTCAGTTTCAGGGTCTTGGCAATCTTCTTATAGCCTAGGCCATCTTTATGTAGAGACACAATTCTTTTTTTTCAGATCCTCAGAGAGTTCTTTGCCATGAGGTGCCATGTTGAACTTCCAGTGACCAGTATGAGAGAGTGAGAGGGACAACGCCAAATTTAACACACCTGAGACCTTGTAACACTAACGAGTCACACCGGGAAGGGAAAATGGCTAATTGGGCCCAATTTGGACATTTTCACTTAGGAGTGTACTTACTATTGTTGGCAGCGGTTTATACATTAATGACTGTGTGTTAAATTATTTTGGGGGACAGCAAATTTACACTGTTATACAAGCTGTATACTCACTACTTTACATTGTAGCAAAGTATAATTTCTTCAGTGTTGTCACATAAAAAGTTATAATAAAATATTTAAAAATATATGATGGGTGTACTCACTTTTTTGAGATACTGTGTGTATGTATGTATATGTGTGTGTGTGTATATATATATATATATATATATATATATATATATATACAATCTCATGACTGGTCATTTTAATGTAGATATTTGTTTAGGTATATGCGTGTAACCTTATCTGACAAAATCTGGTCAACAGACTTGTGACTTGCTAATGTGCGATTTAAGCACAATAGATGAATTATATTTTGTTTAAAGACGGTCCTAGAATTCAAAGCTTTTCCATGTGTAATGTTCGATCCCTTATTGCTTTGATATGCTTGAGAAAAAAACATTATGCTTCTATTAGCATCAACACCTAACACAAATGCAGACCACATAGTTACTTGATAATTTTAACAGTTAATTGCATTATTGATATGTTACAGAGACTTCCAGCGATCATATCACCTTCCAGTCACTGGACACTTGGATGAAGCTACAGTACATCAGATGCACGTACCACGATGTGGAATGAAAGATGACAATGAAACAAAATGGCTGTTTAATAGACCACTTTATGTAAACTATCGCAGGAAACGCTATGCAACAAAAAGTGAGTTATTATATATAATAAACACAATATGGGACAAGAATACGTAATATTAGTGTACATCAGGAGTGTCCAACCATTTGACTTTCCTGGGCTGCATTAAAAAAAGAGGAGTTGTCTTGGGCCACACATAAAATATACTACCAATAAGGATAGCTGTTGAGCAGAAAAAGTCGGGAAGATAACAAGTTAACAATCACTGATATAGATCATGTACTTATCTGAGTAATAAAACTTAATTTTTTGTTCGGCCACCTTCTGTCCAACTGGCTGCTGTGCACATGGGCCGAATGTAGGCCGGTTTCAATTGAACCGGCCAATACCTCCCAATATTCAGCCGCGTGTATGGAAATATCTTATAGACAATATAACTACTGGCTATGAAAGAGTTCTCTGAAAAATTATGCTTTCAGCCTCCATGTTCTGTCTTGTAAAAATGTTTAACAATATGTCTTTTACAATGGAAATTAAGTCTGGAGTTGCATATTTTTAAACCAAGAACCACAATTAAGACACTACCCTGCTGGCGTTCTATGTGGCCATTGTCCCTTAAGCATGTCTGATTAAAATGACCTTCATGGATTAGATTAAAAAAAAATCTGCATTCCTATTTTCAGTGACCTTTTTGCCTGTTTCAACAATTCTTCCCTTTTTCCATTTCACCATTTGTGTAATGAAAAATGAGAAGCAGAAAATCCCAAATTCAGACATGGTGACATTCTGACCTTTCCAGCCAAGTTTACATCACATTCCAGTATGCTGAACAACATAGCGCTAATTAATTCACCAGTCTTCTCCAGAACATAAGATCCTACACAAAGTTTCCTCTGAGTTATCCTATAAATGTTCATAAACTTCATATGAATTAAGAATTGGTATAAAATTATAGTAACTCCTGTCAGACATACAGCATCTCTCATTGGATTGACATCCAAGCCCCAAAGTTTATTTGTTAGTTTTACTATTGGGAAAGTTATAAAAGTTAAACAAGTTTAAACTATATTTATTTTTTCTTATTAAAATGTTAAATACGCAATATAATTACTGGTTCCAATGGATTTTCTTTACATGAAATTCAGTGAATTGAAAAGTTTCATTGTAAAAATTAGAAAATCGCTTTTTAAAAAATATGTTTTAATTTATGGAACATTGCCTTTTTTAACAGATCTAAGACCTAAGTCCTGAGTCCTAAATATTCTGTATGTGCACATTTTTATTCTTCTACAATAGATAGTAACTTTGAGCTCTCTGCATATTTTTTGATCAATGTCATGTCAAGAGCACTCTGTAGATGAGCACTACTCGCCCACAAAATTGTTCTCCTTGTTTATCATGCCAAGATGTTTTTGAATGTATACTTAGATATATGAGAATACTTATAGGATGCTTCTGGTCCTAGGTTACATTCCAACCATGTCCTTAGGGAATTTTGTGGATCAGGGCATACTCTTATGCATAGGGATCTTTCACAGTAGGGGGCAGGGCAGCATACCATTTCCTTTGGAATTGATATCTCACACCTACTTTTTACAAATATATTATATAAAATATAAAAAAATGTATTTGCTTTTAGCAGCAATGTAAAGTATATTCCAGTTTCCTCTGGTTATTGAGTGGGTATCACTGCTGTGTTTGCTAATGTACACATTGGTAAAATGAATGGATCTTTACAGACCCATCTAATGTCTGCGGCATCAGCATATACTTTTTAAGATGCATCTAATCTGTGATGCTCATAGAACACAACAAATGTGCAAAGCACATCACATTGTAAAGAACAGAGGTGTGCTATGATGTCTGATGGGAGGCTCATGTATTAAGTGTTGTTTTCTCTTTTATCAAGTAATTGGACATTCAAACCATGTTTCTGTGCACTGAAACAGGTTTCCTTAGGCAGCTCATTCATTTTCTTTTCTTTTTTTTTTCAATATCTTTATTGTTGTTTTTTTTTTAAATTAATACACACATATCCAAAAATAAAATACATCACTTAACATTCTCCCAGTCCTAATTGGCCTTTCTCCTAACTCCCCCCCCCCCCATCTCCCTCCCTTTCCCCCTTTCTTTCTCTATACTCCTATTGTGTCTCCCGGCCCCTTCTATTCCTCTGCTCTCTTAAATTCTACATATCTCCCTGACTGCTTATACTGGAGCAGACAGAACCTGGAGCTACTGTGTAGGATAATCAATCAACTACCATCTTCAGGTAGCTCAGTTTGAAAATAAGCCTATGTTCACATCGGGCCGATTTGACATGCAATTTTGACGCCGATTCCCAAAAGTAGTTCCTGCACTACTTTTGGTGACTTCGGGGCGACTTCAATAGACATCTGTGCATGAACCCGCACAGATGCCTTTCTAATCGCCCCCCAACTTGCACTGATATATGGATTTGAAATCGTGCGAGTTCAGCCGAATTTGCACGATTTCAAACCCACCCCCAGTGATCGAGGGCTGAAAAATAGGAGCTGATTATTTGCCATGAACAGCTGCTCCAGATTCCGTCTGTTCTGGTTCAAACTTTCTCTCAGGGCACAGTAATGCACAGAGAATTGGCACCTGTGAATTGCGCTGCATTATAGTGCAGATGCATTGCATTGCACTTAACTGTAGATGTGAGTTGGGGTGCAATTGACAATGAATAGCAATGCAGTGTAACACAATTATACAGTGCTTTTCTGTCACAAGCTTTATAATGCGCATTGTGGTATGAACTAGCATAAGTGCTTGACTTATCTATCCTTAATAGAAATGTGCCAACTGCAGACATAATCTACTAGGCAACACTCCAATGTTCTGAATTATAATTCCAGTTTTACTGAGTCAATGGTTTACTAACTGGTAAACCAGTATTCATGAAATACCAATTCTTATGCCACGTACACACGACCGTTTTTCGGGTTGTAAAAAATTACGGGTTTTTTTATGTCATTAAAAACGATCGTGTGTGGGCTCCAGAGCATTTTTCACGATGTAAAAAATGGGCATTAAAAATTTAGAACATGCTCTAATTTTTCACAACGTTTTTAACGTTGTAAAAAATGGCCGTGTGTAGGCTTTAACGACGTGAAAAAAACACGCATGCTCAGAAGCAAGTTATGAGATGGGAGCGCTCGTTCTGGTAAAACTAGCGTTCGTAATGGAGGTAGCACATACGTCACGCTGTAACAGACTAAAAAGCACGAAGACTGAAAATCGCGAATCGTCTCTCACCAAACTTTTACTAACACGAAATCAGCAAAAGCAGCCCCAAGGGTGGCGCCATCCGAATGGTACTTCCCCTTTATAGTGCCGTTGTACGTCACCGCGCTTTGCTCAAGCATTTTTTTTTCACGAACGTGTGTAGGTAAGGCAGGCTTGACAAGAATCACGTCGAAAAAAACGTTGTTTTTTTCTAGACCATTAAAAATGGTTGTGTGTACGCGGCATTATACTCTTAAAATGTTCTAACACTTTATTTGTACTAAAGTGTTATTATCTTTTACAATATGATGCAGCAAAGTAATAGAACCTTAGCTGGTATATTAACATTTGTAATCTGGGCAGCTGGAAGTAATGAAGTACAATTTAAAGGCAAGAAAATTCTATAGGTCACCTACAGTCCATACCAGGAAACAGATTGGTTTAAAACTGTCCCATGGGCAGTTCACGGCTTTAAACAGAGTGAGCTGTTACAGGGTGACCCTTAGCGACCCAAGGATCAAATGTCAAAGCAATCGTTAATTAATGGTTAGCTTCAAATAGCTGTTTCTATCTATCTTTTCTCCAGATGTAGCCCAATATTCAGATGGTTACAACATGTTGCTGCACATTAGGCATGAACAATCCTGCTATGTGGGGCTATAAAAAAAACAATGAACAATTAAAACTGGATGGGCAGAGTGACAGCGTTGCTTTATGTTATGTTTGCCAACAAAATATTAATGTGTATGTGCTTCATGCTAAAGAGTGGAGCAAAAATAGTGGATCTAAGAATACACCTACAGTATTAGAGCAAAAATTGAGTTCATTCCTTTTTCTTTTATTTGATACCTGCTTGATTCTTACTCTGAACATCTAATACCAATTTAGATTTTAGGACAAGTTTGGTGTTTGTCCTGCAAAAACTTATTTTATAATCATTATTTTAAATAAAGTGATGAAGTACTGGAATTCCTGTTGGGGTTTTACTGATATCTGGGGCTTTTGGTTTGAGAGATTGACCCACACTTCCTTTCCTGGTGGAAATGTATTTAACCAAACGGAAGGTCCCATTCACACTGGGCATTTAGCCCCAATGAATGGAGTTCCAGCGTTTATCCATGGGAGTAGGGCACATGTTTGCCACCCAGACCCACTGCCAGCAGCCAGTCAAACTCCATGAGTGGCTGACAGCTGTTTGACAAGGCTTGGTAGTGCACCCAGAATGCAGCCACTTGCCCAGGTGATGATCTTTCCCAACTGCAGCCACGATTCTGTCCGATCTCATACCAGAGATAGCCCTGACCAATATGTTCTTCTGCAGGCTGGCTCTAGAGAACAGCAATATGGTGGTCCCTATGCCTTTTTTCCCCCTTGCTATATACCAATGTAGCAGTGATTCCATAGAGAAAAGCCACATAACGTTGGATAAATATACAGAGAGTACATACAATCTATTATGAACCTAAGCAGACAAGGGAAGAATAAGTACGTTTTTTTTTTTTTTTTAAGGGAAACTGCATTTAGAAAATAGTGTTACCCCTGTAAACCTCTTCTCCTGGAAATTTTCACTACTGGTGGTCATTCTGATCCAGTAGCTTTAAGGTGATATTTAAGGTAGAAAAAGATTTTTGTTGTACTTACTGTGCAGCCATATTATACAGAGTAGTCCCGCTGCTCTTCTCTTTGGTGTTTTCCCGATGGAGCTGTCTGCTCCTCTTTCCTCTGAGTGCCTTCGTAGCAAGCTGGGTGCTATGGGGGCACCTGTGCATGCATTCTGGATCTGGCCTGAGTGCGTCATTAGAAACACATAACACCGGAAAGACCTGCTTCTGCTCCCTCAAATTTGACTGACAGCAGCAAAAACCTATGGCCCCCTGCTTTCAGTGTCTCCTGTGAAACCAGGAGGAGAGGAGAGCAATGCTGAAGCTAGGACAGCACTGGATTGGTGAAGGAATCGGGTAGGTGTTCAGGGATGGGGGGTTGCGAAGGATAGGTAGTGGGGAGTTTACCTTTTAATGAAGAAATTCACTTGCTGCTTTCAGAGGTGGCTGGGTGCAGCATGCAATCAGTTAGTACAATATTTTTAAATATATAGGGCTGGATTCAGATACAATGGTGTATCTATCCGCCCGGCGTAACGTATCTCAGATACGTTACGCTGCCGTAATTTTGGGCGCAAGTTCTGTATTCAGAAAGAAATTGCGCCCTTAGTTACAGCGGCGTAACGTATGTGTTGCGGCGTAAGGCTGCCTAATTCAAATGGGGATGTTGGGGGCGTGTTTTATTTAAATTGTACTTGACCCCGCGTTTTTTACGTATTTTTTGAACGGCGCATGCGCCATCTGTAAAATATCCCAGTGTGCATTGCTCCAAATTAGGCCGCAAGGACGTATTGGATTCGACGTGAACGTAAATGACGTAAAGCCGCATTCGCAAATGACTTACGCAAACAACGTAAACATTTCAAAACTCGGCACGGGAATGACGGCCATACTTAACATTAGCTACGCCTCATATAGCAGGGGTAACTATACGCCGAAAAAAGCCGAACGTAAACAACATAAAAAAATGCGCAGGCGGGACGTACGTTTCTGAATCATCGTATCTACCTAATTAGCATATTCCTTGCGTAAACATACGGAAGCGCCACCTAGCGGCCAGTCTAAAAATGCAGCCTAAGATACGACGGTGTAAGACACTAATGCCCCGTACACACCATCACTTTATGTGATGAAAAAAAATGACGTTTTTAAAAACGTCACTTTAATTGACCGTGTGTGGGGGAAAACGTCGTTTTATGTCTTCTAAAAAACGACCAAAAAAAATTGAAGCATGCTTCAATTTTATGTGTCGTTTTTCAAAACGTCAACTTTTACTTCACAGAAATTGACCGTGTGTAGCAAAAAACGTCGTTTAAAACGAAGTTTTTTCACCCGTGCATGCCCAGAAGCTACTTATGAAGCAAGCTTCAATGGAAAAAGTGGTGAGAATGTAACCTCACTTTGCTAGAACATTGTGAGAAAAACGATGGTGTGTAGGCAACTTCGTCTTTGAAAATTGAAGTTTCAAAAACGTCATTTTTTACTTCACAGAAAATGTCGTTTTTTTTCATCACATAAAGTGATGGTGTGTACGGGGCATTACACCTGTCGGATCTTAGGGGAATCTATGCGTAACTGATTCTCTGAATCAGGCGCATAGATACGACCTCCTGCACTCAGAGATACGACGGCGTATCAGGAGATAGGCTGTCGTATCTTGTATCTGAATCTGGCCCACAATGTACGTATACTCAATAACAAAGCTCTGACATATGACACAGTCTTGTCTAGCAGGACAGGAGGCCTGTGTTTCTCTATGCCAAAGTTAAAGCCTAACTCCAAGAAACCTGAAAGCCATTCCTCGCAGTGGGACTGTTCCTACACTGTAAGAGCTAAAGTAGAACTAAAGGCAAAACTTTTTTTTTATTTTAGATGGAGTATAGGAGTTTTTTGTTGTTGTTTTGTCATCTGCGTTCCCATTGGGTAGATTTAATTTACTTCCTGTCCAATCTGGCGAAAGTGAGATGAAATCCCTCCAATTTGAGGGAATCCCTGGTTGTCACCAGGACCACCAAAATAAAAGTCCCCATTGAAAGACTTACCCTCTAGTCCTGTTCTGGTGACAACCCAAAATTTGGGATTTTCTTTTGCTTTTAGGCTGCTTTCACACTGAGGCGTGCAGCCGCGGTGACGGTATGTTTATTAAAAGCCAGCAGCTACAAAAAGTGTAGTTGATGACTTTTAATAAACACACACACCCCTTTCTCAGGATTCACCGATGTGGTCGCCCCAACCCCTCGATTCTCTCCCTCTCCTCTCACCAGCGCTGGCATTACAACTGTGGACAACCGGCTGTGACAGCTTGAGCTTCACAGCCGGGTACATGTGTGAATTGCGCTGCACCTCCTGAATGGTCGGTAATCTTCTAGGACTTGTGACGTGTGCAAGAAGATTGTAGGGAGGGAGGATAACTTCCGCTCAGACCGCCTAGACAATTCAAGCGGAAGTGGGACCAGGCACCTCTCAAACTAGGTACCTGCTCCCCCCCCCCAAAAAAAAGACATGCTAATTGTGGCATAGAAGGGGGGAGGAGTGCTTAAAGCAGAACTTCCCATTTTGGGTGGAGCTCAGCTTTAAGTGTGGGCACCTGACTTTGACAGATTGCTGCTTTACAGCCGGGTGCCTACTGCGCATGCAAAAGTCACGCTGCTCATTGTGAATGGTCCTATAGTCTTCTGGGACCTGCCATGTGTCCCAGAAGACTGCTTGGGGAGAAGAACTTCAGTTCCTGATTGCCTAGGTGACTGGAGCAGAAGTGGGTGCAGGTACCTGTGAAAACTGGGTGCCAGCTCCCCCTCCTCAAAAGTGCCATTACTGAAAGAGGAGGGGGGGGGGGAGAGGTTTAAAACTGAACTTCCCTTTTTGGGTGGAGCTCCGCTTTAACCACATAAGGACCCTCACACGACTATTTACGTTGTTAGAATGGCACGGCTGGGCACATGGACATATATATACGTCCTCTTTAAGAGCCCAGCCGTGGGCCGCGACCTGGTTCGAAGCTCCGTGAACGCGCCTGCAGGACCCGTGGACCCGATCGCCGTGGGTGTCCTGCGATCGGGTCACAGGAGCTGAAGAACGGGGAGAGGTGAGTGTAAACAAACCTTCCCCGTTCTTCTCTGTGGCAGTGTCAGTGATCGTCTGTTCCCTGATATCGTGAACAACGATCACTGACGTCACACGTCCCCCTACAGTAAGAAACACACATGAGGTCACGCTTAACCCCTACAGCGCCCCCCAGTGGTTAACCCCTTCACTGCCATTGTCATGTTCACAGTAATCAGTACATTTTTATAGCACTTTTCGCTGTGAAAATGACAATGGTCCCAAAAATGTGTCAAAAGTGTCCGATGTGTCCGCCATAATGTCGGGGGGGGCACCAAAAAAAACGCTGATACTAGTAAAAAAAAAAAAGATTAATAAAAATGCCATAAAACTATCCCCTATTTTGTAAATGCTATACATTTAGCGCAAACCAATCGATAAACGCTTATTGCGATTTTTTTTTTTTACCAAAAATATGTAGAAGAATACGTATCGGCCTAAACTGAGGAAAAAAAATGTTTTTTTATATCTTTTTTGGGGGATTTATTATAGCAAAAAGTAAAAAAAATTGCATTTTTTTCAAAATTGACACTCTATTTTTGTTTAATAGGGCAAAAAATAAAAACCGCAGAGGTGATCAAATACCACCAAAAGAAAGCTCTATTTGTGGGAAAAAAAGGACACCAATTTTGTTTGGGAGCCACGTCCCAGGACCGCGCAATTGTCAGTTAAAGCGATGCATTGCCTAATCGCAAAACGGGGCAAGGTCCTTAACCTGCATAATGGTCCTTGTCTTAACCGGTTAAGGATGTAATAAGAATGCATTAAGGTTTTTTTTTTTATTTCTGCCTAGAGTTGAGCTTTAATGAAGTGGTTTATATAAATACCTGCTTGTTAAAAAACTTAAAACCCTACTAAGGTTAAAACAGTACATACGAATAGGCAAAAATCAATTGGCTTTTAAGTAAGTAGTTAGAGGAGCAGTTATGTTTGGGCCCCTTGACCTCAAGATTAGCTAATCCCTATACACCCCTACAGCTAGTAAACAAGGTTGCTAGGATTTTTTTTTTTTTTTTAGGTGTATTAATTTATTTCAACTCCATACTAATGTACATATTTTGTTAACTTTTGTTTGCAACTTCAACAGTGTAAAAACAAGTTGAAGCATTTGAGGGTTGTAAGTCAGCCGATCATGCTACACTGGCTTTCAACCACCTGCTTTCATCACAGAAACATCTTGTCCAAACCTGAACAGAGCAAACCCCACGGCTTAGGCTGAGAACACTCAAAAATGCTGGGAATTTTATCTGAAGAGCTGAAAGGATTGCAGGGGTTTGAGTGATTAATGGGTACTAATTATTGGCGTGTGCAAAGGGATTCAGAGCTTGCACACTCCCAGTCTGAGATTACTCAGCCTAATGCTATGTTAGAGTATTTGACAGGTAAACACATAGTATAAACTTCTATTGTGTTTCTTGCCAATCTTGACGTTCTTTCCAGGCTGTTGTGCAACATTGTCACTTGCATACAGAACTACGTTGAAGTACATAGTCGGGTTGGTTTACTAAAGGAGTATAAAATGTTCAGCTACCTATAGGTGGATGATTGCAGTGAACACAACATCCTAAAAAGCAGCTACAAATACTTTGGGTCCCCGGCGCAGGCATGTTTAGTATGGGGAGCTGGCTGTGACTCCTTGTGGCTTCACACTGCGCTCGCACAAGCTGCACTGCGTTTTGGAAATGGTCCCATGGCCTTCTGGGACCAGTGACATGTCTAGAAGGGTGCGAAGATAGGGGAGGGGGAACCAAACTTCCTCTCATATCACCTAGGTCAGGAGTCTCCAAACTTTTCAAACAAAGGGCCACTTTATTGCCCTTCAGACTTTAGGAGGGCCGGATTGGGGCCAGCAAGGGAAGAAAATGTCACAGGCCCGGCATCAGAGAGAACACATATGGACTCGGGGTTGGTGGTCAATCGGAAGAGGAGTGTTCCCCCTATTAGTAGGAGGAATAGTATCCCATCATTGGTATCAGTGGATAATATAGTGCCCCATTGTTGGTGTCAATGGGAGGAATAGTGCCTCATGTCAGTGGGAGGAATTGTGCCCCAAGGGCCGGATAAAGGCTAGCAAAGTGCCACATCTGGCCCTCGGGCCGCAGTTTGGAGACCACTGGCCTAGGTGATCTGAGTAAACGTGTGAGCCGGGAACCTATCAAAACAAATAGGTGGCACTTATGGGCACTGATTGGCATCACTGGTCACTGACTGGCATCACTGCTGGGCACTGTTGGGGCTACACTGATAATCGGTCATATGACGTAATCTTCGAATGAGAGCCGTCGCCGCTGCTGCCTGCCTGCCATTTGACAATACGGCGGGCAGGAGGTGGTCTACTGTGAATAATTGTGCCCAACATTTTTTCACAATTGCAGTTACCTTCCCTTCTCTAGCATCACCTCACAATCGACTTCTTACAAGACAGGACGTGTACTACATGCCTAATTACCGGGTTACAAATACCACTCACACAAGCTTCAGCCGTGTCTGTTTGCAGACACTGGTAGATGCCCATAACATTTTCTCATGATCTGCACACATTACATGTAGAATAGCACCTATTTACCTTCATGATGAGATGGGCAAAAAATGCAAGCACCACATCTCATGAGTACAGCAGAAATTAGCAGATGGGTAGTCAGCATACAGGTGCATTTCTGGGTCGTGTGAAGTGTGCTGCAGTTCCTCACCCCTGCTTTGTGTGCTTTACAGCCAGACTAAAGCCTCGTACACACTATCGGATTTTCTGCGGACTGATTCACGTAGGACTTTTGTCCGAAAGGCGTTGGCCAAGAACTTGTCTTGCATACAAACGGCAAAGAATTGTCGGCCAACAAACACAAAACTACGTGTTTTTTCAGCTTTTTAGCATCAACCTTTGGGCAACTTCTGCTAATGTTGTTTTATGGTGAGCATTGCTTCCAAGCTTTACTTTGGAGTATTGTCTGAAGGACTTGTGTACACAGGCTCGGAAAATCTGACAGACAACGCACAATTGTTGGTGGAAAATTTTTAAGCATGCTTTCCCACATTTGTCCACGGAAAATCTGACAACAATTGTCCGATGGAGCATACAAACGATCAGATTTTGTGACAACAGCCTGTCATCGCGCAATTCCCGACGGAAATTCCGATTATGTGTATGAGGCTTTAGGCTGGGTTCACACTAGAACTTGCAGCGGCTCACAGCAGGGGTCCAGTGCATCTCCATTCACTGTATAAGGGACAATTTTAGCCTGAATTTTGGTCTGAATTTGGACTTGAAACGATCCAAAAGATGCACAGGACACCTGTGCAATTCGCACTGAAGCCACTGTGGAGATGTGTAAACCGTCTATATAGAGAGCCGGTCACAATCTCAGGCTATGCAAATTGGATGCAGAGAAATCCACATTCAATTCACAATAGTGTGAACCCAGCCTAAGGCTGGCCATACATTCTACAGCTTTCTTGTACAACTTTCCTTTAGATTTACCATATAATATCAGGTCAGACCTAAACACTTTCAATTTGTATGCAATCAGGCAGGCCCTTCCACATAGTTGAAGGTAAATCTAAAGAAAATGGAATAAGACAATTTGTACAATGTATGTCCAGCCCTGGAATTGGGGCAGAATGTTTTTGATGCATATAGTTGTAAACTTTAAAATGGTAAGTCACAGTTCAGGATCAGTGCGTATTGGACCTTGGCGAAGTTTACTCATTTTGCATATGGATCTTTCCAACGCAGAAGTTTCCGGAGTGTATTTAGGAAGCTTCAGGGTCTTCTTTTGTTTTGCACTACAGTTACTATATATTAACAAATTGATAAAATTGTTATTTTAGTCTTTAGCGTGACATTGCTAACCTGTAAATGATGAGACCAGCAATATTATCTCTGCCCATGATTTCATTGCATCTTGATACTTATGCCGCGTACACACGATCGGTTTGTCTGATGAAATTGGTCTGATGGACCGTTTTCATCAGACTAAACTGATTGTGTGTGGGCCCCATCGGTTATTTATCCATCGGGTAAAAAATTAGGAACTTGTTTTAAAATTATCTGATGGATAAAAAAACCTATAGAAAAAAACGATCGTCTGTAGGCACGTCCATCGGTTAAAAATCCACGCATGCTCAGAATCAAGTCGACACATGCTTGGAAGCATTGAACTTCGTTTTTTTCAGCACGTCGTTGTGTTTTACGTCACCGCGTTCTGACATGATCGTTTTTTTAACTGATGGTGTGTAGGCACGACTGACCATCAGTCAGCTTCATAGGTTAACCGATGGAAAAATCCATCAGACCATTTTCATCGGATGGACCGATCGTGTGTACAGGGCATTACAGTACATTCTGAGGAGTCTATTGTTCTATTCATGTTGTACAGGTAATTGTAAAGAATAAAAAAAATATAGAAAAATTGGCCTGGTCGTAAGTAGCAGAATTGTTATTTTATTTAGTTTTAAAGTGTAAGCGGGAACGAATAGTGCAATTCAGGTAATAGTCTGTCCTGCAAGTTATACATAACAATTTAACAATCATTAACAGGACACGCATTTCCTCTGTTTGGCGTATGTAGGGTTTGGCTGGTGAGGAATGCAGACTATAACTGTCTGCAGGTAATGATACATCGGATGAGAGGTGACAAACTGTCTCAATATGATAGTGAGTCACTGAGCCTTCTGATACAACTTTGGTTCTGTGACAGAACACAACTGTCTTAGCACACTTTGCTACTAGGCAGGCTTTCGGTTGATGTTTCCTCAGGCAACGTAGATGAACCATTTATTTAGGATGTTCCTTATTGACCCTCCCCTGCCAATTTACCTCACCACTTGTAATTATCAGTCTTCTTAAGTCTTTTTCATGGCTTCAGCTTCCTGTCTCTTTGAAGTTACACACTAGGGTGTTAATGTCACTTCATCAGTGCAGTGATGGTGATTATGATTAAGATAAATAAGGGTTTGAACAGTGCTAGCATAATCAACAGATTCAGATCTAAACTGCATGACTTGTCATGCTTATGTGTTTATAGCCTGCATTTTATCCTGTAAGGACATCCTGTGGCTGTCCGCTAGACAGCTAAACAAAATACAGAGCTTTTTATAGAGCAATAAAAAAAAAACTGTATTTTCAAGTTGAATATTTTTAGTGAAGACCGGGTAATAAATACAAAAGTCAACATAATTAACAAAATAATAATCGCAAGAATCGGAATCTTATTCAGTTTCATATTGCATGTGTGTATACATTGCTGTGAAAATTTATTTTCACACTTCCTGATTTTTATTTTTTTATTTTGCTTATTTGTCAGACTTAAACAATTGAGATTATCAAGCTAATTTTAATATTACACAAAAATAACCAAAGTAAATACAAAATGCAGTTTTAAAATTGGGAAAAAAGCTGTCCAAACCTGCCTGGCCCTATGTGAAAAAGTAGCCCCCCTAAACCTAATAACTGGCTGTGCCACCCTTGGCGGCAACAACTGCAATTAAGTGTTTGCGATAACTGGCAATGAGTGTTTCACATCACTGTTGAGGAATTTGGGCCTACTCTTCTTTGCAGAATTGTTTTATTTCAGCCCCATTGGAGGTTTTTCAAGCATGGATGGGTTGTTAAAGGTCATGCCACAGCATCTCAATCAAATTTAAGTCCAGACTTTGATTAGGCCACTCCAAAACGTAAAGTTTTTTTTTGAGCCATTCAGAGGTGGTCTTGCTGGTGTGTTTCGGATCATTGTCTTGCTGCATAACCCAAGTGCACTTGAGCTTGAGGCCATGAATTGATGGCTGGACATTCTCCTTCAGGATTTTTTGGTAGAGCGCAGAATTCATGGCTCCACCAATTAGGGCAAGTTGTCCAGGTCCTGAAGCTGAAAAGCAGCCCCAGACCATCACACTACCACCACCATATTTGACTGTTGGTATGATGTTCTTTTTATGAAATGCTGTGTTAGTTTTATGCCAGATTTAACCGGACATGCATCTTCCAAAAAGTTAAACTTTTGTCTGACCAGTCCACAGAATATTTGCCCAAACGTCTTGGGGATAATCAAGATTTTTTTGGCAAATGTGAGACGAGCATCTGTATGTTCTTTGTGGTCAGCAGTGGTTTTAGCTTTGGAACTGAGGCCTGCAGTTATAAGATGTTAAGGGATTTCTCTGTCTTAACAGAAAAAAACACTGCGCTAACAAAATAAAATCAATTAAATGATCGTGTGAATTAAAAAAGCTGCCAGTATTAATTACTAATTACCATAGTAAACAAAAGAACACAAAATACAAGATAATACAGCGCTAATAACTTAACCTTTGAAGATTATGTGTGAAAGAAATGACAAATAATAATGTGAGTGAACACAATGAGTGAATAAGGAATAAACCATTCAAAATATCGGACCCATCCAATTGGTCTATGGGTGTGATAAAACATAGTCCATATAAAACAGTGAATTGAGTCCAATTTAAGTGACCAACAATATCTGCATGTGAAAAGATCCTCCACCGAAGAGGAGATAAAAGGGCACCCAATGTGTGGGAAATGAAATCTCCTTACCAGAGAAAAAGACCGGGCTTTCAACGGTCTCATAGGGTATAAGGATGTTTAAAGTCTTCCTTGAAAAGACTATTCCAGACACTGCTACTAACACCAGCATAAGAGCTCCAGGGGACAAGATCCTGATCAGATCCACTCCAGTTTAGCAATTTGGCGTTGATGTGTTCATAAAATAAAAAATGGTAGGAAACCACATAGTGCGTTAATAGAAAGTAATATGATACCACGAGGTCTAAGGGAACGTATCATGCCTGCGGACCATTTACATAATGAGAGATTTCACACGATCAGGCTTGGTGACACACACACACCAGATGCCCTCCTTGAACCCTGCCTTTGCAGAAAGCACTGGCCCAACGTTGGGCCAGTGCTTTCTGCAAAGGCAGGGTTCAAGGAGGTGACATAAAAAAAGGAGATTATACATTGCAACCCATCACATGCTTGGATTATTTTCTCATGCAGGTTAGAAAACTTGCATTTGAACTGGTTTCTATTATCATTAAAAGTAAATTTACTTTTTTTTTTTTTTTTTAAATCAATGCTGCCATGAAATAAATTTGCCATTTTCATGTATTTTTTTATTTTTTTTCATAAAACGTCAATGCAATTATCATTTCTGATCTGCCCCATTTATAGAAAAATTGAGTATAAATGTGTTTTTGTGTTTCTTGTTCCAGGTAAATGGTACAAACATCAGCTGACCTATCAGATTGTGAACTGGCCATGGTACCTGTCTCAGCATCAGGTGAGGCAGGCAGTTAAAGCAGCGTTTGAATTGTGGAGTAATGTCTCCTCGTTGACCTTCTCTGAGGTTACAAGAGGCCCAGCAAACATTCGTCTGGCTTTCTTCGATGGAGAGCACAATGATGGCGCCAGGCATGCATTTGATGGACCAGGTGCTAAACCATTCACTCTTTTAAACTTTGTTATTGAAACACTGAGATATGATAATCTAGAAACTAGTTCAAATGACCCAGACTTCGTATTTCAAGTTCACAGGGGATTTCAGTGCAGGTTGATCCTGTCTTTAATGGTGGCCATCCAGGCTTCAATAAAAAAAAGATTTATTTTCCGATTGATCTCTCCTAATAGAAATATTTCATAGTGTATGACCCATTCAATTGATATGCCGCAAAATTTGTTGTCCTCCAGGCTGTGACTCGGGCTATAACTCAAGTTGTCCTCAGCATACGTTCATAAGGGTATTAATAACCGGCATAGAAAAAATATATAACGTAATTCCATTTTATTTTTCATAAAAAACAAATAACGTCTATTAACATGTTAAAACACGCTGAAACAAATAAAAAACTGGAAACTGGAAGTGTGCATCAACTTGCGTCTTACGTCACCACCTGCAGGCATTTGACGCGTTGTTGATGTCATATCTTCTTCCTGTATTCTTAAAGGTGTACCAAACCTCATCTCACCTATAATCCTCCATCTTGGAACACCCTGGTCTCTAGGCTTCTCAGAAATTCTGTGATTAATGTCTAAGGGAGCTGAATCATATTAAATTAAAAATGATTTAAAATTAAATGTGTAATGAATAACTTAAATAACTAAAATTATGATTCAAGCTTTAGTTAATATGTCTTTCTACACAAACCCACGTTGTTAGCACCATCTAGTGGCTATATAAGGGATCTATCCAGTATAGTGCAATTTTTTTTAATTCCTGTATCTTTCTAAAACAAACCCATGTTAATAGCACCGTCTAGTGACTAGATAAGGAATATATCCATAGTCTAAATCCTTAGGTTGTCTGTTGTCATATAGCTACATGGACCATGAATTTACATAAATGTAAATAAAAATGAACATAAACATTGATTAGGAATATGTATTTTATATGGGAAGCTAGGCACTTGTATCAGAAATAATTTAGGTCTACCCCACTTTGCTTATAACCACCCTGGTAGGCACATATGTCCACATTGAGTCAGGTGTTCTTGGAGATAGCCCTATTACATCAAATGTTATTAAAAATATGCGATAAAACAATTAACATCCATCTCTACATTTGACCCCTTAGACATCAATGTGCCCATCTGGTAAATTTATCTTGTTTGGGAAATGGCTCTTCTCTCTGTGTCCCTCTCCAATGTCTACTAATTCTATCTATCCCACAAAATTTGAGTTGTTTGGGGTGCCTATGGTGATGTAGTCTGAAATGTTCGGACAAGCTATGGTGGCAGAATCCCTTTTTTATATTGTTAATATGTTCTCTTGCGACCATGGAGTAATTCAGTCTTCTGATCCCGGATTGGTTGGCTGTCGCTTTGAATCATCTACTTTAGCCCATAATAGAAGGTGCATATGACCCGCTATTATTATAGGGTCCACTTCGTAAGGTGAGCGACCATCCTTATTATTGGTGGAGGTTTCTTGTATACCCACGAAGTCACCTGCATGCTGTATTCATGTATCATCACTGAAGACCTCACAAATGGGCTTCCTATTGATATGTGGACTGGAATTTAGCACTGCACTGTTTGTTTTACATTTTACCTTAGGGTCAGTTGCTATTAATCAACAGGGTCATTTTAGTTTATTGCTCTGATTTGTTTTCTTTTTATATATGCTTCCATCATCATCCATCTTATAGTAATTAAAATTCAATATACATAAAGTGCCACGACTCACCAGATGTGCTGCCCTCAAAATACAAATAAGGTCAAATAAGCATATATCATGTGTGCATCTTGGTGTATCCACTCTGCCTCAGTTGTGTAAGGCCACCACCATCACCAAGGAATCCAGATAGGCACTCGCCAAAATGTAGCACCTCACTGCATTCATAGAGGTCAGTTTGCACTTGGAACTTCAAGAGGTTGAGATGCTACAGTGGGGAGAACCAGTATTTGATACACTGCCGATTTTGCAAGTTTTCCTACTTACAAAGAATGTAGAGGTCTGGAATTTTTTTTTTTCATAGGTAACCTTCAACTGTGAGAGACCGAATCTAAAAATCCAGAAAATCACATTGTATAATTTTTAAGTAATCATTTGCATTTTATTGCATGACATAAGTATATGATACATCAGAAAAGCAGAACTTAATATCTGGTACAGAAACCTTTGTTTGCAATTACAGAGATCATATGTTTCCTGTAGTTCTTGACCAGGTTTGCACACACTGCAACAGGGATCCATACGGAGCTTCTCCAGATCCTTCAGGTTTCAGGGCTGTCGCTGGGCAATAGGGACTTTCACCTCCCTCCAAAGATTTTCTATTGGGTTCAGGTCTGGAGACTGGCTAGGCCACTCCAGGACCTTGAGATGCTTCTTATGGAGCCACTCCTTAATTGCCCTGGCTCTGTGTTTCAGGTTGTTGTCATGCTGGAAGACCCAGCCATGACCCATCTTCAATGCTGTTTCTGAGGGAAGGAGGTTGTTGGCCAAGATCTCACAATACATGCCTCATGAGGTGAGATCTTGCATGAAGCCCCAGACCGAGGGAGATTGACCGTCATCTTGAACTTCTTCCGTTTTCTAATAATTGCGCCAACAGTTGCCTTCTCACCAAGCTGCTTGCCTATTGTCCTGTAGCCCATCCCAGTCTTGTGCAGGTCTACAATTGTATCCCTCATGTCCTTACACAGCTCTCTTGGCCATTGTGGAGAGGTTCGAGTCTGTTTGATCGAGTGTGTGGACAGGTGTCTTTTATACAGGTAACGAGTTCAAACAGGTGCAGTTAATACAGGTGGAGAACAGGAGGGCTTCTTAAAGAAAAAATAACAGGTCAGTGAGAGCCGGAATTCTTACTGGTTGATAGGTGATCAAATACTTATGTCATCCTATAAAATGCAAATTAATTATTTAAAAATCATACAATGTGATTTTCTGGATTTTTAGATTACGTCTCTCACAGTTGAAGAGTACCTATGATACAAATTACAGACCTCTACATGCTTTGTAAGTAGGAAAACCTGCAAAATCTGCAGTGTATCAAATACTTGTTCTCCCTACTGTAGGTGAAGTGGTTCAAATTGATATTCAAATGTTAGATATTAAAAGTAAAAAAATCTCCAATAGTACAGCAATATGTTTTATTAAAATCACACTCCAATATTTAAACAGACAAGGGCTAGGGACAGGGCAAACAGACAGCATTTTTAATGCAAAAGAGACATCCTATGTTTCCTCTGCATTAAAGCAGAACTAAACTACCCCTTTGTTTTCAGCAAAGGAAGCTGCCATCTTGGCCTCTGTTTGATCTTCAATTGCCATGATGCTGCACATGTGATCATTTATGACACCAGCCATTTAATGTTTTGACAGTTTTTGGTTGGGAGCACAACCAATGTGACAGCTACATTCCCAGCACATTACAGGAATGTAACTGTTTTTTTAAACTGTAAATCAATGGGTTTAGTTACCCATTTAGTTACTTACCTGTCTGTCTGTCCATATATAGTGAGCTGTGCATATACAGCGGATTGTACAAGTTTGGCAATGCCAAAATGACTAAACTCCCGCACATACGTGGGAATGATGTCCTCTCGACCTGACCAATGAAAGCAACTGCCGATTGATAACTAGAAGCTGACCACCTGAAGCAGACTGAAACCCGGACACATTCAAAACTTGGACTGTGTGGGTGAATCCTAGACAGGTGGCAATCTTACCCTATATTGTTCTATAAATTAAAGGTATGTTTGATGCTTTAGCATTGCTTATTGTCAGGACACATTCTTTGTACTAACTGACTTATGTCTTCTGGCAGGTGGTGCTTTGGCTCATGCTTTTTTTCCAAGAAGAGGAGAAGCTCACTTTGACAATGCTGAACACTGGTCATTGAATGGGAAGGGCAGAAATCTGTTTGTTGTCTTGGCACATGAAATTGGGCACACGCTTGGGCTTCAGCATTCACCCTTCAAAAATGCCCTCATGTCTCCATACTACAAAAAATTAGGCAGAGAATATGTGCTGAATTTTGATGATATCTTTGCCATCCAAAATCTCTATGGTAATTTTCTTTGACAAATATGCATGATATGGATCTTACTGCTCATAAATAACTTGGTTGGTGGCTGTGAGTAGCTTCTGTTTTTGCAGCCAGTGCAACAAAAAATTAAATACAGCTGGTGAGATATGTAGTAACATTTTGAGACTCAAAAAAGTTACACCAAGTTATTTTAAGATGTAACATTAAAGTGTTACTAAACCAACAACAGTAAAATCAGTCTGCATATGCAGTAAAGCATGCTTGTTATACTCACTGAGGGGGTTAATCCTCTGCATTGTCTAAAAGGCTGCTTGATCTTGTATACACAGATCCTCCCTGCACTGTCCCCCTGGACAAGTCCAGATAAGACAGAGCCCTTGGAGTCAGGTTGTACATGCTCAGTTTGGTATGTATTGCTAGAGGTTTTTTCCTTTTTCTTGGGAGAGTGCATGTGATCAGCACAGGGCCAATCGGCACTGTCCAGACATGTCCAGACAGAGGGTCAGGAGCCCTGCAGCCTCATAGGACAGCTCAGTGCAGTATGAAAACTCCTACAAGCTTCACTAGGAACTGATAGAAATCACAAGACTGCTATATACTGCTGATGAGAAAGGTATTTATCAGTTTATATTTACTAAAATAATTGCATTTCCATGTTCTGTGTACTGTGGAAGACCGGATATAGTCAATGCAGTGGCCTGGGTTTACTAACCCTTTAAGTTTCAGAATAATCGCCTATGAATCGCATATCCTGCACAATTCACATGCAAATTAAGGGCAGTGCGATTTGAGTCCAATCATTTTGAATGGGCTCAAATCACACACACTACTTTTGGAAACACACTACAACCGGATCACATTCAGAGAATGCTTTCCCAGAAAAGTGTTCCCTGATTGGAAGTGGTGAAGAGGCAGGGTGATGACATCATAATCTCTATTTTGTCCAATCAGAAAACATTTTGCAATTATTGAGAACATGGAAAGTGATCTTTCAATGGCTCCCCTGCCTGGGAACCGCCTGTGTTTTGTAAGCAGAGGTGTAGCCTTTCGGCACAGAACCCAGAGGCCAGCTGTGGTAGCAGCTACTACTAGAGGGATTGCCATCTCTCATAGGGATCGGCCAGATATGGAACATACATACTTATATTGGTCCAAGTAATGTAAAAATATACATGCCTAAACTTCAGCTTTAATTTCAAAAACAAAAAAATTGTTACAAATTGTATTCATTTGCTTCTTACCTAAATGTGGTGGCTACATTTATTTCCTTTTATTCGTTTTTTTGTTTGTTTTGCTTTTCCTTTATTTCACCTGGTGATCTGTCCAGTTACACATTTCCTGTCTAAAAGGACAAGCACAAAAATATTTCTCGTAAGATAACATGGCGATTTTCATGTAATCAGTATAGTATTTGTACGTAAAAAAAATCATGCAAGCTCGGAAACAAAAGAATACATTACATTACAATACAATACATTGACATACATCACTTTTCCAAATTTGTATTCTTACGACAAACTAAAGTCGAACAGACAACACTTTTTAAGCAGTTGCAGCAATAGTTGTTTTTTTCCTGCTGGGATAAAGGTTTTACATAAATAAAAGCTGACTATTGTAAGCACCTCTGTCAGTGTTAAATGGTTTGTCTCAACCCTCTAAAGCCCCTTGCACACTGGTGCGCTTTTGCAATGCTTTTCCAGGGTGAAAAAAAACACTGAAAAATGATTTCCTATTAAATCCTATGTAACTGTTCACAATGCGGGCGCGCTGCGCTTTCAAAAGTCCTGAAAGCTGTATCTTTGGTGCAGTTTTTTTAAAAGCACACCAAAAGGGCACCTTCCATTGTAGGTCAATATGAAAGCATCAAAAGTGCATCAGTGTGAAATGGTCCTTATTAGTATGTTAATGGGATTAGTATGTTAATGGGAGTTGAAAAATTACAGAATTACTGGCTGTTTTACCAGGTGAAAATAAAAGAATAAAGCCAAAAAAAAAAAAAAAAAAGATGAATGCAGCCATGACATTAAAGAATTGGTAAACTGCCCTATATAATTATTTTTCTTTTAGGATTGTCTCTAGTATTGTGACCTGTTGATTGTAACTTTAAGGACCCACTCTTGCATGTGCGCTAACATGTGCATTAATGCTTTTTCTTGACAAACCACAAAAAGGCACCTGAGGTTTTTTTTCCAACATAATGCAAGCCAGCACATGTTTGTTGCATGTGTTCTAGTGAGATAGGGTTCAGATGTGTTTTTGAATGTAAGCACATTAGGGTGCCAAACAATGTAAATTAAAAATGAATGGACATAGCCAAAAAAGTATATACAACGTTTTATTGTAACCTACATACAACAGTGTAAGAAAGAAGAAGTCTAGTCTGGCCAAATCAGACATATCAGTTATGGGTAGATGCTGTCTCCTTACTGTTGGCCTTTAAGGACTCAGTATGTGATGTTTCCCCATCACGGTTCCCTGCCCACTGTGGAGCAGTCTTGCTTTTGCAAACCATGGTATTGCAATTTTAACACAATATTCTCCTTGAAATTAAAATGAATGTAAAAAAGTATTAAGGAGTGTGAGAATGCCCCCTTGTACCGGCCTTGGGAGATACGCAGCTCTGACAGTTCCATAAGCGATTAATAATATAAATAATATAAATAAATAATTTCATAAATAATACAGCACAGAAACATCTACTAACACATGAAATTATATTTTGTGGATGGGATAATCTTTTTAAGTTACCTGCCACTGTTTGGAGGCAAAACCCACTCAGGCCAGCAATCTGTAAGACCAAATTCCAATCCTCTTACAAACCTTTAGTAAATTGTTTATTAGGTACACATAAAAGGGTACAAGGGGCTAACGTTTCGGCACAACTGCTTCGATCCCCAACAGCAATCTATAGGAGCCAACTGTACACTCTATGTGGACATATTATGAAATCAGTGGGTCCGTGTGCAAGATCAAAAGTAGGTCCTAGGTATGGATAAAAAAAATTGCAGTGGCAAACAGTGGGCGTGGTTTAAATTGTGCTAAATATTGCATGTGGTTTAACGCGGGTGTGGTTAAATAGGGTCTGAAATGACTTGCATAGTGCAGAATGTGGTAATGTTAAATAGGGAATGTAGTGTATGGCAGTGGGTAGTATGTGCAGGAGAGGTGTTCCGAGTGTATGGCAGTAGGTAGTATGTGCAGGAGAGGGGTGTGGAGTGTACGGCGGTGGGTAGTATGTGCAGGAGAGGAGTTCCAAGTGTATGGCAGTAGGTAGTATGTGCAGGAGAGGGGTGTGGAGTGTACGGCGGTGGGTAGTATGTGCAGGAGAGGAGTTCCAAGTGTATGGCAGTAGGTAGTATGTGCAGGAGAGGGGTGTGGAGTGTACGGCGGTGGGTAGTATGTGCAGCAGAGGAGTTCCGAGTGTATGGCAGTAGGTAGTATGTGCAGGAGAGGGGTGTGGAGTGTACGGCGGTGGGTAGTATGTGCAGGAGAGGAGTTCCGAGTGTATGGCAGTAGGTAGTATGTGCAGGAGAGGGGTGTGGAGTGTACGGCGGTGGGTAGTATGTGCAGGAGAGGAGTTCCAAGTGTATGGCAGTAGGTAGTATGTGCAGGAGAAGAGTGCAGAGTGTACAGTGGTGGAAAGTATGTGCAGAAGAGTGCAAAGTTTATGGCAGCATGTAGTATGTGCAGAAGAAGAGGGTGGAGTGTATGGAGGTGGGTTGTATGTGCAGGGGAGGATTGCGGAGTGTACGGAGGTGGGTAGTATGTGCAGGATGGTGTCAGTAGTTCTTTTTTTTTTTGCAATTTATTTTTGTATTTTTTCACAATGATTTTGGAGGGGGGGGGGGGTGGCACTGGACAGCATCAGTAGAGTGTCAGAGATTCCCCAGTCCCTTTCTCTGCAGCCTTAGCACTGAAGATGAATGAATGGGAGACAGAGGCTCCTGTTCATTCATAAAATGAAGCATCGTAAATATAGTTTAGTGTGCTTCAGTTATTAATGAACAGAGTCCTCCGCTCTCCATCCTGACACATTCCCTGTGGGAAAGGAGAGGAGGGAAGCTGTCAGCGATGCAGGGGGATAAGGGGGGCTGGAGGAGCACACAGGGGGGCCTAAAAAGAATGGCAATCGGATGGACCAGTCAGGGGTGATTGGTGCGGGGTGGGGGCAGGGCAGTTACAAGCACCAATCCTCAGGAGGGAGAGGAGGAGAAGCGTCTTTCAGCTGCTTCATTGAAAGCCATACATGGGAGATCGGTGCTTGTAATTGCCCCCACCGACCCACTGATCCACCCTGACTGAAATTTCACCTGCTGCAGAAGGTTCCAACCAGGGACAGATTATACATGGTTGCAGTATGGGTCAAAGCACAGTGGGCCCATGTGCAGTGAGCACCTTGCATAAATAGATGATAGACCACTGATTCTAGAATAATAGTTTTTTCCCCCCATTTATTCATTTCAAGTATTTTATATAGCACCCTTAATTTTTAAGAGTTTTACAAAATGTACATTTAGTCACCTGCCTATAAGGAGCTTATAATCTTTGGTTTCTATCTTGCATACATACATTCACAAACTAGGGCCCATTTAGAGAGGAGTCAATTAACCTACCTGCATGTCTTTGGATTGTGGGAGGAAATCTGAGTACCCAGAGTAGACCCATGCAAACGCAGGGAGAACATGCAAGCTCGAAGCAGACAGTGTCCATGGGCCAGATTCACGTATCTGGCCGTATCTTTGTGCGGGCGCAGCGTATCCTATTTACGCTATGCCTCCGCAACTTGGACAGGCAAGTGCAGTATTCACAAAGCACTTGCTCCATAAGTTGCGGCGGCGTAGCGTAAATTGGCCGGCGTAAGCCCGCCTAATTCAAAAAAGGCTGTGTTGTATGTAAATTAATCGTGACCCCACGTAAATGACACGCCTAACAAACGGCGCATGCGCGCACATGCTCAGTATCACGTTGAATTTACTCCATAAGATACGCCAGGCCCAATGCCTGTGACGTGAATGTAACCTACGCACAGCCCCATTCACGTGCGACTTGCGTAAACAACGTAAAAAGATACACTTGCCGACATCCATACTTTACGCCTGATGTAAGCCTAACGTAAATGGCGTAGCGGGCGCAAGTACGTTCGTGAATCGGCGTATCTACCTAATTTACATATTCAACGCGTAAATCTACGGAAGCGCCCCTTGCGGCCAGCGTAAATATACACCCAAGATACGACAGCATTGGAGACTTACGCCGCTCGTATCTTGGCCAAATCAATGCGTAACTGATTCTGAGAATCAGGCGCATAGATACGACGGCTCACATTCGGACTTACGACGGTGTACGTGGAGGTACGCCGTCGTAAGTCCACTGTGAATCTGGCCCCAGGTTGGGATTTGAAAGCAGCACCGCAATGGTGCAAGGCAGAAGTGCTAACTACTAAGCATTAGAATTGACCATTTTAAATACATTAAAAATATATAAAACAAATATTAGAAATCTGTAACTAGAAGGGAAAAGTACATTGATCGAAAATAGATCTCATGAATTAGAACAAATTAATTGTTAAGCTTTTGTTACTAAGCTTTTTTTTTAAACTGCAAAAAATAAATAAAAAAATCTCTGTGAAATGGCTTTATCCATAATCATTATGCTTGTGTGACAGGGGCGCCCTCGAGTGGTAGGCTGGTGCAGCTGCCTGGAAAACAGTTCACCAGGTTTGAAGAGTGGAGCGAAGAAAAGAAAGGAGTCACAGATGGTGCAGTCAAACCATATTACTGCCAGTCCATGTTTGATGCTGTCACTTGGGGTAAGAACTTCTCTAATTATAAACAGGCAGAGATTTCATTCTTTTATAATTAAAAATTACACAAGATTAGAAGCATGCAATAAAACCACAGTTAAAAGACAGTACATTATGCAAAGTATTAGTATGTTGTAGAGGCCAGCTGAAAAGGGAAAAATATTGCACACATAAAAAGCAATAATTAATACATACATTTTTCTCTAAATGTTTATGGAAAGAATTCTTATTGGGCCCCTTCCAGCTGTAGTGCATTTCAGTGTGTCCAGGAGGGACAGGTACCAGCATTTAGCTCCGCTGCAGCCAGCCTGGCGTGGTCTATGGCAGGCTTTGCTGGATGGAGCTGAACGCTGTACCAAGTGGTATCAGCTGTTAGGGCCCTATGCTTTCAGGGATAACTCTTCTGTGTATCATAATACTTACCTTAAATGAAATCTATGGTCACATCATTCATTTTATATCACCAGCCTTGTAATAACAATACAAACAATTATTATTTCTGACAATCCAATACAGGTTTACCTGAAAGATCTCCTTTCATGTTGTGAGTTTTGCATGTCTGCTGGTCATCTTTCTACGATTTTCTGGATTCCCTGCATGCTTTGCTGCTTCACCTCTTTTCAATTCTAAGGACTACATATCCCATGGTACCCTGCTGCCTGCAAAGCAGTGTTTCCTGTATTGACTCCGCCTCCTGAAACTCCTTTAGCTCAGAAGGCAGGCTCTATGAATTCTGTGATGCAGCAGTGCATATCCACATGACATAGTCACATTATTCATGGAAATACTCTAAATGGTTGGGGATCTTCAAAAAGTAGGTTTCATTCAAGATCATTTGGAGTAACAGGAGTTGGTGAGAAATAATTTAAATACAATGTGGAAATGAATATATGATTTTCCATTTTGACCATAGCTGTGCTTTAAGCTTGTGTTTTCACTACACTAAAACATCACTGACGCTAAAATAATTTGTTTTGGTTTTACAGATTTGAAACAAACATTGTACGTCTTCAAAGGCAGACACTACTGGATGGTGACTTTGAATGGAAATGTCTCAGGGCCTCAGCTCACTCAACAGAGGTGGAAGAGACTTCCAGCATTTGTTGAAGCTGCCGCAGTGTCAGGATCAGATGGCAAATTTTATTTTTTTAAAGGTGAGAACTTATGATGAAGGCTGCAGTTTAATAGCCATATATTCCAGAGCTGACAACGTTTTAATTCATTTGCAGACACACCACTTAGGGGAAATATCTAAGCCGGTTACTCTCAATACTATCGGAGGACATTATCACACAACAGACCCTTACCTTTGCTAAATTGAATCACAGTATGCATTTTTGCATTTAAAACTGTATGTAAAACTTGAGTTTTTGAAACACGCAGGATTTTATTTATTTGTATAGTAAGCAGTGTAGCTGCTCACTTTTAATAAGGACAATTACCTGTCCTAGGCACCAGCGATGATGGGCCCGCAATCGCTCGGTCCTGGCGCTTCCATCCTGAACAATTAATCCATCCTGACTAAGGGATACAGGCAGTGAAGCATTACGGCTTCACTGCCCGTTTCGTAATGCCCATGCGCGACTCGCACAGCGCTTTGTGAATGGGCGGCTGCCTCCTGGGATACACACAGTTCCCAGAAGGCAGCGCGCCCCATTCACCAGAAGACACTGCGACGCAGGACGAAGAAGAAGAGGACTGCAGTGGGTGAAGAGGCAGAAGAGCTACTTCCGCATGGCAACAGCCCTTTCTGGTGAGTATGAAAAAAAAAAATATCTGGGTGGAACTCCACTTTAAGGTCTTTGGACTCTCTGTATTACCTGCAGCAATAGGAAGCAAGTGGCGCTGGAGGTGTGCCTAGAAGTGACTGGCAGAATGTTATGCACTGCCAAGGTTAGAATACAGGCATGCTGTGCATTGACATGGCTACTCATAGGGGGTTATTTACAAAAGGCAAATCTACTTTGCACTACAAGTGCAAACTACAAGTACAAAGTGCAGTTGAAATTGCACGTGAAGTGCACTTGGAAGTGCAGTCGCTGTAAATCTGAGGAGTAGATCTGAAATGAGGGGAAGCTCTGCTGATTTTATTATCCAATCATGTACAATCTAAAATGCTGTTTTTTTATTTTCCTTGCATGTCCCCCTCAGATCTACAGCGACTGTACTTCCAAGTGCAATTTCAAGTGCACTTTGCCCTTGTAGGGCCAGATCCACGTACTTCCGCGTAAATATAAGCGGGCGTAGCGTATCTCAGATACACTACGCCACCGTAACTTAGTGTGGAGGTTCCTTATCCATAAAGAATTTGCGCCGTAAGTTACCGGCGCATGCGCCGTCCCTGCGGGTATCCCAGTGCGCATGCTCGAAATCACGTCGCAAATAGTCAATGCTTTCGACGTGAATGTAATTTACGCAAAGCCCTATTCGCAAACGTTTTACGCAAACTACGTAAACGACGTAAAATTTGACGCTGGCCCGACGTCCATACTTAACATTGCGTACGCCTCATAGACCCAGGGGTAACGTTACGCCGAAAAAGCCTTACGTAAACGATGTAAAAAAATGCGCCGGCCAGACGTACGTTCTGAGAATCGGCGTATCTAGCTAATTTGCATACTCTACGCGGAAATCAGCGGAAGCGCCACCTAGCGGCCAGCGGAAATATGCACCTAAGATCCGATGGCGTACTAAGATGTACGTCAGTCGGATCTAGCCCCCATTCAGGCGTATCTTGTTTTGTGGATACAAAACAAAGATACGCCGGAGCATCCTAGATGTTACGCGGCGTATCAATAGATACGCCGATGTAACTTCTTTGTGGATCTGGCCCGTAGTTTGCACTTGTAGTGCAAAGTTGATTTGCCTTTCATAAATAACCCCCATAGTGTTTTAAAATGAGAGGCCACTGGAAGGATGACAGCACTACTGCTACATTGCCAGGCAATGGGTGAGTATTGTCACCCTGCAACATGAAGCCCTATGCACAGATTGAGAGGATCACCAGGTGAAACAGAAGCTCAGTGAAGTGTTGATACAAAATACTATAATATGTACTTTTACAAGTGTGGGAAGCTGCCAATATGTATTTAAATGTGGTATTTAGATTAGGGTGACCAGACATCCCCAGTTTCCCGGGACAGTCCCCGGATTGAGAACACTGTCCCTGAACCAAGTTTGTCCCCGGTTTTGTCCCAGAATTGGATTTGAACAGGGGCTGGGGCAATTTCCAAGACAGTCAGTGCAGAATAAAAAAAAAAAATCGGAATTACACACCACCGCTCCGCCGCTCCTACTAGCTTAGGGGGGTGTATTCCTTTCAATTACCTGTGCCTCTTTCTGATGATCATGTGCTGGTCGGAGTGGAGGAAATATTTATTCAGTTTCGGGCGCATGCCCATTCAGCTCCGTTTGCATGTTCTTCTGCCTTGGCGTAAATCCCGGCCAGCCGCCTGCCTGCTTATCTCCTTGCGATCTTCCTCCGCTCCCCACCCAGTAGTAGCCGGGGCCTGGAGAGTAAGACTTGACAGGCTGTGAGGTGGGTGGTGGCGGTGACGGGCAGAGAGTCTCTGATTGCCGCCATTACTAGTAAAAAAAAAATATGTCCCCGGATTTCATTAAAAAAATCTGGTCACCTTAATTTAGATTGACATAAATGAACCCAATATATTGTCACAGGTTGCAATTTTGATACTGAACTTTAGTTATGTGCAGGGTATCAGGATGCGAGTTTACTGGCTGCAGTATGCACTTACATGAGTAAGTAAAGGATTAGATCAATCATTGTTCACTAGACAATATGCTTACCAGGCTATAGCAGCAAGGAATGGAGTTCTATGCAGCTAAAAAAGAGTGAACTTAATCCAGAAAATCGGCAATTAGCAATGGTCTAAGGAACAGTAACCACCATGATAATTAATACTGTGTAAACAGTAGGCTATATTCATTTTAGAGTGTACGCTATATGAACATTAGCAATTAAATTTGAGGTCTGCTAAAGAGGTACCTCTTACTTTGGACAACAGACAAAAATTCTTTTGAAGTTGGGGCCCAGTCTTTACGATGGTACACATAGGTAAAGTTCCAGTAGAACCTGCATGCAGTAAATAATGCTGCCAGTTAGATGGGCAGTGCCTATGTGCTCAGTCTCTGCTAGCAGCAACAGGTTAATGGCAGCAGTGTCCTTACGCCAGTCACAATGATACAGTAACAGAGGTCCTTGCCTGCTCAGTAAATTAAGCATTGTCCTACTGTGATCATCTGCTACAGGCCAAGTACCCTTTCTGACATATTCCCTTATTATGTCATCAGGAGCCACTGTGTCTTCTGGGTTCTTGCAGCCCACCCCAATGATGCACCTTCAGGTCTGCTCTAGCCTATACTAAGTATACATCTATACTTCTGCAGCCTCCGGAGATATGTGACAGAGACGTCCAGGAGTCTGCATGAGCAGGACATGTCTATTCTTTCTTGGGTAAAAATGGAGGTAGAAGGGTGATCTGAACTGAAAAAAAGGGAAGGGAACCGCATGTAGGGGAGTGATGGTCTGCTTTTAAGACTGGACTTGTTTGTTTAACATTTCTTTCTACATTGCATGAAGTTGTTGAAGGAACTTTCCCTAGTTCCCCAATTTTTTATTTTTTGTATGTATAACATTTGTTGCTTTTAAAGCAAAAAATCGCCCATTAGTACACCCTCACACACAAAACACTAAAACACTAAAAAGTTATTACATTTTGTGAAATGCCTTACCATTGAAGAGTAAAGTCTAATTGGATTTTCCTCTCTGTCTGCATGTTAAATGTGAACAAGCCCACTTCAACATGAATCTCACCCCCTCATTCTGCAGCCAGCCAGACACACTACTCTGTAACGCACAGCAGGATAGGTAGGTTACGGCCATATAAATGCAAAGCATGTTTGTGCTCTCCCCACCCAGCCACAACAGGAGAGAAACATTTTGCCCTTACTTGCTTTATGTAATCATTACCGAACTGTAGACACATGTCCATAATTATATATTATACACACTGTACTCTGCTGTAATTCAGTATTATAAATAATCCTCCTCCAGTTGTAGCATTGAGATCTTTCTAACAGTAATCAGTGCTTGTATGGTGTATATGAGCACATCCCTAGCCTCACCTCAGAAAGAAAGAGCCAGGACATTCTGCTTTACATCAGCATGTGGCACAAGTAAATTTCGTCATGAGAAAAAAAAGGGCAGCGCTAACTTACTAATCAATAACACAATAATGTGAAACCCTCTAATGTATGGAAATCTCAATTAACTTCAATATTGCCACAATACTGGTCTCTGTCATATGTAACGTCACATATACTGTAATACACATCAGGCTGAAAATAAGACATCAAAAATTAAACTTTGCAGGGATGGTGGAAACTATTTCTACACATATAGGAGATCAGCAACAAGGTCATAGAAAAAAAAACGTTTTTGCCCAGAGTTCAGCTTTAAGGCAGTCCATTCATTTAAAATAGTGCCACACATGGCATCAGACAAAGTGTTCCTGCAGCACCCCACAAAGCATGGGTGCATATCAGGTTACTGTACTGTACTTATTCATGGAATGCTATTCTTAAATGGCACCGCAGTACATATCATTGTGTATTGTACCACACATGACCGCAACACATAGGTGTGAAGCCAGTCTTATATTTGAAGCAAAAGGCAGACAAGATTTAGCAATAAGGAAAGGGAAAGTGTAGCAGAATAAAACAGAATAATCCTGACCAGTGGCGTCAGGAGGGGGGCTGACGGGGCTGGACCCCCGAGTGTGTCCCCAAAAATCCCTAAGTCTCGATAGTCCTAAATTCATTATTAGCCTTGAGCTGTTTCCACAGGCAACAGGGAACGATCTCTTGCTTATGCAGCGCGACCGAGTGACATACAAAAAGTCTTGCCTCCGGGACCCGACTCCTATGATGGACATCACACTAGTCCAGTGCCGAGACCGCGGGACGTGTGATGTCCATTATATTTTTTTTCTATTGAAAAGCCTGTGGCGTGCAAAACAAAACCTCAAAAACTCCACCCGGTGCAGAAAAAATGTGCACACACATAAAGAGTGTAATCACAAAAACATGCAACGGGTGCTGCGTCAAACGGTCCTCCTCACGAAGGACCTGATCCCCCGGGGCGTTAGGCTCCTGACGGGGACTAGAGCAAACAGTGGTCCATGCAGCCGAAGCCGACACGGACCCAACTTCCTTGGAGGGTCTGCCGAAACAGAATCCTCCTTGGTGGGGCTCCCCTGAAGGGAGACCCCATGAGAGCAGGCGAACTACGCCAGAAGGCCATGTCCACCTACTCCCAAGACGTTCAAGGCTGGCCCGAGGACCTGCACCCTACTAATCACACATAAAGTGTACACAAAGTGCACCAACAAAAAGAAGACAGAAACGTGATAACACGGGGTAAAATAAAAAAGAAAGTGGGGGAGAAGGAAGGTGGGAGATGTGAGTGGAAAGTGACCATCGTGCAATACGATGGCCGGCCCTCCGGCCAGGAAACAAGAATTCCACTGGTCCTAGCCAAAAGGCTCGGCCCTAGAGGCATGTGGTAAAAAAGTGTATGTGGAGATGTGACCAAAGCGCCATACTTGTAAGTGTCCCTCTCAAAACACTTGTGCAAGGTATGGCACCCCTGGACTGCCACTCCAGGGGCACTATCTCCACAGGCTTTTCAACTGACCCTGGCCCCCAGCCCAGACCAGCAGCACCCTTCTCAGTCAGGAAGGTAGGAGCTCTGAGAGATTGGGGAGAGCCCACGCCAATAGGCTACTTCCATTACTCCCACCTAATCACATTCGGGATAATACTAGCCTCTTCCCCCAAGGGGAAGGAGGAGCAAGTGTTCTCTCCTGAACAACTGACCGGGGCAGGCACCACCAAATCCAGGCTCATGTTTCTCCGTCCAAATCAGAAGGCTTCCACCTCCACGCCAGCAGGTTTAGCATCTGCCAACCGCCATCCCTTTCCACCTCGCCGTGTACTCAGGACGGTTAGTATAGCACCACCTACTGGCAATTTATAAGAACAGATACTACACTTGATCTTACCCAAAAGGCCGAGAAGCGATTGATATGGACTTGGTGTTCCTAATCCCACTCTTTACTGTGAACAAATTCAAGTATTTCTTGATGGCATTACACCATACCTGTAAGACGTTGGCCACTCGCAGTGAGAGGAGTGCTGTCACACAGTGAGCAAAACATTAAAATGTCAAGGAAAACAGAGCTAATTAGCAACACTACTTGCCCTGAAAAAATGATGCTGTTGTTGCAGTCACCAGGAACTAATAACCAGGCTGTTTTGCCTCTAGCAAAAAATTAGCACAGCTGTTGAATTCTTAGACCTGAGCTGCTTACTGCCTGCTGTCTGAGCTGCCAAATAGGTAGATTTTCTCCAGTTACATTATTTATGTCAAGATGACTTCAGCGGCAGGGGGGGAAATAAGGCATGTGTTTATTGTAGTAGCTGCAAGGTTTTCTGAGTGAGACTTTGATTTTTTTTTCCACTTATACATTAAAGTAGGTTTATTTTATGCTGTCAGTTTTTATGGTTTACGTTCCATGTAATCCGTCAAGGCAGATCAACCACGAGAGTACTCTCTGGAATGGACAACTTACCTGAACAGACCCAAGGATTTGTTTGAATAACCCCCCCCCCCAAGTTTACTTTAACTCTTTCATATCTGTTATTAATATTTTATAGTCTTCTCTGCATTTTGTGTTAACTTAAAGCGGTGGTTCACCCTCAGTGACACGATTTTACCATCGAGACAGGCATTGTAGCGCGAGCTACAGTATGCCTGTCCCGATTTTTTTACCCCCGTACTCACTGTGTACTCGTACATTATAGATTTCGGCTCCCGCGGGGAATGGGCGTGCCTATGGAGAGGGAGGATGATTGACGGCCGGCCCTGGCACGTCACTCTCCCCGAAGACAGCCGGAGTAGTTCTCGGCTCTTCACGGCGCCTGCGCACAGGCTATGCGCAGGCGCCGTGAAGAGCCAAGCCTATTTCGGCTATTTCCGGAGAAGCGTGACGCGCCAGAGCCGGCCGTCAATCATCCTCCGTCTCCATAGGCACGCCCATTCCCCGAGGGGAGTCGGTATCTTCGATGTACGAGTACACGGTGAGTACGGGGATAAAAAAATCGGGACAGGCATACTGTAGCTCGCACTACAATGCCTGATTTTATGGTAGAAGAAACATTTTTTTTTTTTTGGGGGTTTATAGGGTGAACCCCCGCTTTAATGGTTGTCCCCCCCGTGTGACCTATTTCTGGTCTTGTTGTAGTTCACATTCTTTCTCTATGATAAGAACTGATTACATACAAAAAAAAACTAAAAACTGGAGAATTAAAAACTGGAGAATTAATACACAGAGTCAAAGTCATTGGTAAACCCCCAAGTGTTTTTTTTTTCTTTCTTTTACCACTATGTTTCCTTTTATACTGGCTTTTGAAATGAACAAATGCAATATTTTTGAGGTTAGATTAATAATGATTAGCGCAGTAAAACACTTTTGATAGTTAAATAGTACATTTTTTAAAGCCCTGTACATCAGACCAAAAGAGGGAGATATGTATGCTTGATATTTCTGTTCTAGACTTTGAGATGCAATGTCAGCACTGAAAGCTACAAACCATTTCCTGCTAGCTAAGGGCTGATATTCAATTAACCACCTACCGACCAGAGGCGTACTAAGTGGGGGGCGAGGGGGGCGGGCCGCACCGGGTGCCACACGCTGGGAGGGGTGTCAGGCCGGCGCCCCCCCTCCGACTGGAGCGGAGGCATCAGGCTGGTTTAGGCAGCGCAGCGGCAGGCGCCCCCCTCCGCAACTGAAGCGGAGATAGTGAGGCAGATTTAGGCAGCTGCAGGCACCAACCCCCGCTCCCCTCCGCGACGGAAGCGGAGACAGTGAGGCTGAGCTGGCGCCGCGGGTTGAGGCAGCGGCGCGTGATGACAGAAGTAGGTAGTGGCTCGCTTTGAGGGGGTGTGAGCTGCACCTGAGTGACACCCGTCGGATCCCGCCCTTGCTTCCTTGGTCGTGGCTCTGATCAGTCTCGGCCAGGGCTGGACTCGAGCAGTGTAAAGACGCCTCCCCCTCCTCCTGCATGTCTACACAGGGGGAGGGGACCAGACCAGTCTGTGCATGTCTGTCTGTGCATGTCCCGATCATGAGGTACATTATGGTACTACTGAATGGGGGGAATCTGTCCTTAAGGGGGGGGAATCTGTCCTGACGGGGGGAGCTTGTACTGAAAGGGGGAGGGGGAATCTGTACTGAATGGTGGGGGGGATGTGTATTGAATGGGAGGGGGGGAGCTGTACTGAATAGGGGGGAAGCTGTACGGAATGGGGGGATCTGTACTGTAGGGGGGTGGGTCTGCACTGAATGGGGGGGTGTCTGCACTGTAGGGGGGTCTGTGTAACATGCAGGGGTCCATAACTGTTAGGGGGGTGTCTGCGTAATATACAGGCGTCCAGAGCTGTGGGGGGGGGGGCTGTGTAATGTAAAGGGGCCCAGGGGTGCAGGGTGCTGTGTAATGTAAAGGGGTCCAGAGGTGCAAGGTACTGTGTAATGTAAAGGGGTCCAGAGGTGCAAGGTACTGTGTAATGTAAAGGGGTCCAGAGGTGTAGGGTGCTGTGTAATGTAAAAGGGTCTAGAGGTGCAGGGTGCTGTGTAATGTAAAAGGGTCCAGAGGTGTAGGGTGCTGTTTAATGTAAAGGGGTCCAGAGGTGTAGGGTGCTGTGTAATGTAAAGGGGTCCAGAGGTGTAGGGTGCTGTGTAATGTAAAGGGGTCTAGAGGTGCAGGGTGCTGTGTAATGTAAAAGGGTCCAGAGGTGTAGGGTGCTGTTTAATGTAAAGGGGTCCAGAGGTGTAGGGTGCTGTGTAATGTAAAGGGGTCCAGAGGTGCGGGGTGCTGTGTAATGTAAAGGGGTCCAGGGTGCTGTGTAATGTAAAGGGGCCCAGGGGTGCAGGGTGCTGTGTAATGTAAAGGGGTCCAGAGGTGCAAGGTACTGTGTAATGTAAAGGGGTCCAGAGGTGTAGGGAGCTGTGTAATGTAAAAGGGTCTAGAGGTGTAGGGTGCTGTGTAATGTAAAAGGGTCTAGAGGTGCAGGGTGCTGTGTAATGTAAAAGGGTCCAGAGGTGTAGGGTGCTGTGTAATGTAAAATGGTCCAGAGGTGTAGGGTGCTGTGTAATGTAAAAGGGTCTAGAGGTGCAGGGTGCTGTGTAATGTAAAAGGGTCCAGAGGTATAGGGTGCTGTGTAATGTAAAAGGGTCTAGAGGTGCAGGGTGCTGTGTAATGTAAAAGGGTCCAGAGGTGTAGGGTGCTGTTTAATGTAAAGGGGTCCAGAGGTGTAGGGTGCTGTGTAATGTAAAGGGGTCCAGAGGTGTAGGGTGCTGTGTAATGTAAAATGGTCTAGAGGTGTAGGGTGCTGTTTAATGTAAAAGGGTCTAGAGGTGCGGGGTGCTGTGTAATGTTAATGTAAAGGGGTCCAGAGGTGCAGTTGTGGAGAGGGGTACACAGTAGTGACAAAGAGATATTTAAGGATGCAGAGGTGTGCAGGGGACACATTGGGACATTACATTATTACATTTTAAGGTGGGGGGGTGCCAGATTTAGGATCCGCCCCGGGTGCCAAATGCTCTAGGTACGCCCCTACCGACCACTCACAGTAAAAATACTGCGAGCAGGTGCAGGCACGATCACGTACCTGTACATCAGTCCTTTCTTCCAGGTGTGGCGATGCGCACGTGCGTGCCCCCTGCTGACCCAAGTTGTGATTGGACACAGCACGAGTTTGGCAGCTGAATTCAGCCAGTGATTTTGGCTGAAGTCAGCTGATTGGCTGTGTCCAATCACACAGAATTCAACAAACACACAACTCTGTGCATAGGAAGAGTGATCTGGTTGTTTCTTCTCCCTGTAAAAGAAAGGAGAAAAAACAGATAGGAAAGTAAAATCCGCACACATTACCAGTGTTGTTCATCTTCCTTTAAAAAAGTAACTAGTTACAATTACAAGTTACTTGCCCGAAAAAGTAATTGAGTTAGTGACTTTATTGGCAAAGTAACTAGTTACTCGGAAAAATAACTGAGATTTTTTTTTTTATATTCTACAATGCTATTACGTTCTATAACATCTTTAGTATCAAAGATGTTTATATTAACTGATTGAAGAATAAAAACACTATATACAGTATTTTAGAACATTTTGTACTGTGTACAATTATTAATATCATCATCACACTCCACCTGCCCAGCAATACTGTACAATATAGATTCAGTGTGCAGTGTGAGTGACACTGCTGCAGTGCACACTGAATCTATATTGTACAGTATTGCTGCCTGGGCAGGTGGAGTGTGATGATGATATTAATAATTGTACACAGTATTGCATTTGCTGGGCCTGCCATATACTGTACTGTACTATACTGTATAACTGCACTACAAAATTCCTTTACAAATAATGCATATTTTAAAATGTTATTACTAATAAAGGAATAGATAAGGCGCGTCACGACTTTCCAAAAGTAGCCGAACCACGAGTCGGCTCTATACGGCGTCTGCGCAGTCAGCTCTACACGGCTCCTAGTCGGTGCGCAGGTGCCGTATAGAGCCGACTCGCGGTTCGGCTACTTTTGGAAAGTCGTGACACGCCTTATCCGCCGGGGGGAGTTTTTCTCAGGCACGTCAATCATATGGGCGAAGTCCCAGATGACATTGCGGCACTGCACAGGAACGCCCACTCCCGCGGGAGCGAGTACCCGGAAGCCGGGAGGAAAATACCGATAATACCGTATGTACACCCCCCCAAAAAAACAAAAACGGCATACTGTACATGTTTGAGGTATACTGAATGTAATGTTATAAACTTGTTTTTTGTTCTTTTAGTTACATGTCCACAAATTCACATTTGCAGGGAGTTATTTTAAAAAGAGTATACATGCATGTAACATGCTCTTAAAAAGCATCCTGTGACTGAAAGCACCAAAAGTATTAAAAGCATAGTCACTCCTGGCACAGGAACTAAGTTGGCACCTATGAAGAATGCCATCCGACATAGCTCTCCTGGAATATATATAGGGAATCCTCTGAACTTACAAACTGTCTTCTAGGGCAGCAGTAAGCCCTCAACTATTCTATACTATTTCTGGATGCCTCATCTGGGCCATACTCCCAACCTTCTTCTCTCCCTCTTGCTTGCCTTCCCTCTTCTTTACCCCATCCCCATTTTTTTTCTGCACCATAGGAAGGGGTTGAGCTCCACATATTGTTTTCACCACTATCTCTCTAATTATGTCACCCTTGTCATTGCACTATACTGTGTAATTGTTTGCACCAGTGGTTTGTTGACCTTTTACCACATAATTTGGAATAGTATACCTCAACTTGTATTCAGCTTCGACAATGTTTTTAGCTTGTTTCTCCCCAACTGTGCTAGCACCATTATTGTACATTACCCACCCTAATCCCATGGTGTGCATATATGTTTGCTTATTTATCTCCATTTGTAAATTTATTGTATTATTTTAGGGCTGTTATGCCGCGTACACACGATCACTTTTTGTGATGAAAAGAAATGTCATTTTTTATCATGAAAAAAAATTACATTTTTCCAACTTCATCATTAAAAATGATGTTGCCCACACACCATTGTTTTTGAAAAATGATGAACAAAGCGACGGCACTCTAAAGGGGAAGTTCTATTCGCCTTGAGGCTGCTTTTAGCTGGTTACTTGTTAGTAAAAGACGATTCGTGCTTTTTTGTCTGTTACAGCGTGATGAATGTGCTTACTCCATTATGAATGGTAGTTTTACCTCCCGTCTCATAACTTGCTTCTGGGCATGTACGGGTTTAAAATGTCGTTTTTGTCCACACACGATCATTTTTTATGACACAAAAAATTGAAGCATGCTCGAATTTCTTTTTGGTCGTTTTTCAGAAGACAAAAAATGATGTTTAGCCCACACACGATCATTTTAAGTGACTTTTTTAAAAATGTCAATTTTTTTCATTACAAAAAACGACCGTGTGTACGCGGCATTACTGATTAAAATTTTCGTGTTCGATTAATCGTTTTTTTTTTTTTAATCGATTAATCGACTAATTTCGTTTAATTATAACGCACATACAGATCCAACTACTTTTAGCTGATGTCCTTGCATTGCAACTCTGCATTGGTCTGTGGTAAATGTGGTATACACTATATACAATCACCCGACACTAGTTAGTTTCCACAATCCATGACTTAACTTCACAGTTCACACAATTTTTTTCTTATTAAACTTTAAGAAGTATGTAGAAAGTTAGTTTAACTTTAATTATAAAACGTATCTAGTATATTGACTGTCAGTCACTTTATAGTAGGCAAGTAGGCGTCACTTTAGCCAGTCACGCAGACATACCAGAGTGTTTACATTTTCTGGAAGCAGACATGCATTTTATTGACAATATACCCTGAAGAACTGAACAGTCTTTCGCACGGAACAGATGTTGCCGATACACAAAGAATTGTCTGCACAAAACTGCTTAGGACAGGAAAACAATGGATATTTTTGCCCCTTTCCCCTGATGGAGCCTGATGCATCCTCCTGCTCCACAGATGCAAAGGTACCTCAATCCAATGGGTGCATTTTGCTTGCATCCAGCAGGGTAAGTCTCACTGTCCAGGCTGTCCGGTGACGTCAAGAATTTTGATCGATCAAAAAAATTCAAGATTAATCGAGGAATTAATCTTTAATTTCCCCAGCCCTATATTATTTATGGTTTATCCATTTAACCTTTTTATTTATACTTTGTGTTAATTCATTTGTTTGACAAAATCAAATTGAACATACAAATTATCTTGTGTTGAATTACATTTTAATGCAGCATATCAAACATTTATGTGTTTTCTAATGTGATGGTGTGAACGAGCCTGTATACAACCTGTGAGTTAGAATATTGCTCCTGCTATATGGGGCTTCTGAGAGTTTTTTTTTATTTTATTATTTATTTATTTTTATTTTTATGTGACAAAGTCCCTTTAATATATGATTATTTAGGTCCATAACTGGAGCAGTATTGTGCAGAGTATAACATATTATTTATTTTTTTTGCAGGTGGGAGATGCTGGAGATACAAAGGTTCTAGACTAGAGGCTGGTTTCCCTCAAAAGTGTAGTGAAAATGGTTTCCCGCGACATCCTGACACAGCCTTATATTTTCCACCACTTGGACATTTAATTATTTTCAAAGGCGAAAAGTACTATGTGATCAATGAGGAATCTATGACGGTGGAGCCCTACTATCCACGCAGCATACAGGACTGGAAAGGTGTTCCTCTCAGTGCTAATGCAGCACTGACTCATCCAAATGGCTCAGTTTATTTTTTCAAAGGTGAAAAATACTGGAAATTTGACCAGGACACGCTGAAAGTTACTGCTTCTGGGAAGTGGGTGCAAGATTTATCTTGGCTCAGCTGTCAACCTTCTTGACATCTGATTGCAATAAATGTTAAATATTATCTTTTGTAATTTTTGAAGTTAAAATGAAATAAATGTTTTTTAATTTATAAAAATATACACTGTTTTTAGAATTATGTTTTTTAAGCTTTTACTACATAATAATAATGTGTCACAAAAATATGTAAAAAAAAAAATGTATACATGCTATGCTGAGAAATGTATAGCACCATGCTCTTTTCTAGTATCAATAATAGAAAACTGTATAATCTATTGC
Source organism: Rana temporaria (assembly GCF_905171775.1). Taxonomy (NCBI): domain Eukaryota; kingdom Metazoa; phylum Chordata; class Amphibia; order Anura; family Ranidae; genus Rana; species Rana temporaria. The sequence continues at coordinate 259,755,755 of NC_053490.1, read as the reverse complement.
GGAAGCTGAATTGCTAAAATATATGTGATGAAAGCATATTTTATTTAATAATTTATTTGGGTAAGTTCTAATAATTTTCACAGAGCAACAATATTTTTCAGCTCTTTTTCACAGTTACGATTCTTCTCACGACCTCCCTTTTTAGCATATAAATTAAAAAAGCTGTTTTAGATTACACCATATTATTGAAGATCAAATCCATATTTCACAACAGCCATTAATTACTTCCAATCATGCTTTGTGCAGCACACAAGAAGCTTCCTAATATGAAATGGCCCATTGGCTGTGTCTTACCCAACCCAAGGCAAATATTCCCTGGGGTAATAAACATCAGAAGGCGGTAGGCAAAGGGGCAGTTGGTGCAATCTGGTCCATCAATAAAACATTTCATGTTCGCTGCCTATGGCACCTATATAATTGTTTACTTGATGCCGTTGCCCCATATAAACAGCTATTTTACCAATTTACTTTAAAATTCATGGTGTGATGTGAGAAGTATATAATAATTATCTTCAATTAATAAAAATCACTCAAAAAGATACCTAAAAATGCATACCTAAAAAATTTATATTTAATAGTAAAATATAATGTATCAAACACAACAATATTTTGAATTTTATATACATACCAGAAAAAAATTCCACCAGAAAAAATGTATTTATTAACCCACACTCGATAGCTACTGTTCCCACATTAAAATGTAGTAATCTGTTATAATGCAGTTCAAATCAATATCGAGGCCATGTGGATGTAAAGACTCCAATTCATACATCCACTTGGTCTCCTGCTACGATACCCTAGTTCTCATATCACTGCCTCTCCAATGTTTACATACTTTATCCCCCAAAACCTAAGTTAAGTGGGGTCCTTATTGTGTTTCAACCAAAAGTGGTTTGAAACACTGTGTTTTTGATATGTTTGAAGTGTAGTGAAATATTTTACAAGCAATCACCATTGCAACCAGTGCTTGGTAAATTTTAGACCAAAATCACATTACATCAATTTACATAAAATAACATAAGTACCAGTATTATATTTTATCTGCTTGATTTATTGTGAAACATAAGAGGCTTAATAGAGGATAATGCAGTTAAGGACTGAAACAAGCTGCAGCTTTGGCACAGAATCGAGATTCATAAAAGGACACTTTCTACTTTCCTGGAAATCACATCAGATCCGGATTTTACATATGGTATTGTAGAAAAAGGCCCTATATGTTGGGAAATCTTTGAATCCTAAAAAGTACAGTTATTGAATTTGACTTTCACTTTCTTAAAAACAAACCTATTTTCTATATACCAACAAACTGCACATTGGATTCAGTAACTCTGAAGTAGTCTCCAGGGCTGATGCAGGGATTTTTGATACCCAAGGCGAAACCTAATTTTGCTCGCCCCCATTGGCTGCCCCCCTGACTGAGATTTTTGCGGCGCCTCTCTACCTATTTCCACAGGCCTGCACCTGTGCCTCTGGACTCGGCCTTAAGACAAATAGTGGCGGCACTGGCTTGCTTCCTCATGCCAGCCATGGTCTGCAGGTATATGGACAGGCTAGGGCAGTATATAGACGTATAGGGGCAGGCTAGAAGTCCAGCAGAAGCTGTCAGGGCATGCTGGGAGCTCTGGTTCGACTACAGCTGGCAGGTGTCAGTCCACTTTTCAGCTCATAGCTGGCCTCCTGCCTCCACTCACCATATACTAGGCTTTGGCACTGAAGGTCCCCCAGGGCTAGGTCTTCCACAGCAAATGTCAGTGATGTCCGTGTGAAGAGCAGAAACAGGCCCTCCAGGAGCAAGGCATGGCCATCAAAGTTCGCAGCCAGCTGCTGACCATGAAGTGGAGAGGGGGGAGTGCAGTTCACCGGGAAGGTGGGGATGAACACCGGGAAGAACAGCACTGTTTAGTGTGGGACACCTGGGAATTCCCACTACAGAGACCCCCAAAACTTCTCAGTCCAGGCTGAAAAATGTGGCAACCCTAGGTGCGATGGGGAGAGCAATCACAGGAAAGATGCCCTGTGTATGTGTCTCTTCCTCCCAGCAGCAGCTAAAAGCCGGCGGAAGGAGGGACACAGGGCATCATTCCTGTGATTGCTCCCCCTCCCAGTATTGCTCACAGCTGGTTTTCCCTACTATTCGGGCCCCCCCCATGTGCCCGATCCCCCTTAAGGAGGGCCTGTACTGCAGGGATGGCGGGGTCTGGCAGGCAGCAGAGACTCACTCACCACCAATGCACACACAGCGCTGCCAAGACAGACTGTTCCCTGTACACTGCACTGCACAGCAGCAATTATGCACAGGGAGGCAGCACACATTGAGTGACACTCAGGACGGGGATCATCAGCACAGCACAGACAGAGCACACACTGAGGCAGCACTATTCCGGCGGAGCCGCGCCAAACTGATCCATCCGGGCTGCCCTGAATCCTCCCAGCTAGGCTAGGCAGCAATGTGCCCCTAGGCGGCTGCCTAGTTCACCTAATGGGAGCACCGGCCCAGGTAGTCTCTGCTGGATCAGGCAATAGAAACATGTTTATGATGGCTGAAAGATGCACACTGGCTATCCACTTATGGAGGGAGGTACTTTGATTAGAAAACTATTCCATTGTCTAAGATAAACAAATGCGTTACCTTCTGAGTCAATCATATATTGGCAGGAGACAAGGAAGGAGATTTAATACCTGGTAATTCATCACAATGCACTATGTGTAAATAATTGTCACGCAGTGATCACCGCATACAAATATTGACATGTTTATATGTTCTTGAGTAAACCTTACCTATAAAGGCCTGGAACCTTTAAGGAGCCAATCTCAAGAAACATTTCTTAAATAACAGTTGTTTGTTGACTGCAGCATAGAGATTTACCTGCTCAGTAAAAGGCAAGTATAGGCTTCTCTCCCTTTGAACCATAGAACATCTGAGTGTGAAATATTGACATTGCCTTTGTCAATGTTTAACTTACAGGTATTATAATCTTTGTGCTTTTGTACTTATTGCTTCCAGATAGGTACATATTAATGCACGGACACCTTATCGATCAGGGTTGCATTGTGTGAGTTAATAGTAATTGGCTAAGGTAAATTACAGTGTTTAGATCTGCCTCCAACAAACTTAACAGATCCTGGTGATTGCTTCCCATAAGTGCATGGTTAAGGTACCCATAGGGTGTCTATAAATGGCCAGTTCAACTGTCTGCTGCAAATATCTCCTTTTGAGAATACACATAAAAGTGACCTGGCTGATCTTTTCCTCTTGCAAGACAGGTGTTAGGCCCCGTACACACGACCGAGTTTCTCGGCAGAATTCAGACACAAACTCGGTCGGAGCTGGATTCTGCCGAGAAACTCGGTCGTGTGTACACTTTTCAGCGAGGAACCCGTCGAGGAACTCGTCGGGCCGAAAAGAGAACATGTTCTCTATTTCCTCGTTGTTCAATGAGGAAAGTCGGCCCGCCGAGCTCCTCGGCGGCTTCCACACTGAACTCAACGAGGAACTCGATGTGTTTGTACGGGGCCTTAGAGATCACTGTCAAACTGTTGGACAGTTTACCATTAAGGCATATGCTAGAAGCTGCATATTGATTTAGGCTCCATTCACACTTGTGCGACTTGTCATGCGACTTTGGACACAATGACAACCATTAAAATATATGCGACTTAAAAAAGGTTCCTGAACTACTTTTGTCCGACTTTCATGCAGCTTGATTGCCTTAGACTGCAATGTAAGCCCTCAAAAATTGCATGAAAGTCTGACCTGAATGTTATACACGCGACAGTTGTGCAACAGTTGTCTATTATTATTGGTCAAAGCTAAAGTCGCATCCAAGTCGCACTCATACAAAGTTGCAATCCGAAATCATGCATCCGTGGAGTCATACAAGTGAGCCTTATGACTTATGATTACACACATTCGCAAATTCCGAAAAGAAAAGTCCGATGTGAGCTTTTGGTCGCAAACTCCGACCGTGTGTATGCTCCATCGGACTCTTGCTGTCGGAATTTCCGCCAACAAAAATTGAAAGCAGGTTCTCTATTTTTCGGAAAATCCGCTCATATGTATGCAATTCCGACACACAAAAAAACATGCATGCTCAGAATCAAGCAGAAAAGCCGAACTGCCTATTGAACTTCATTGATCTTGGCTCGTCGTACATCTTGTACGTCACCGCGTTCTTGACGGTCGGAGTTTCCGACAAGATTTGTGTGACCGTGTGTATGCAACACAAATTTGAGCCAACATTCCGTCAGAAAAAATCCACGGTTTTCTTGTCGGAATTTCCGATCGTGTGTACGGGGCATAAGTTGTAGTTTAGAGTATGGGAACCCCTACAGCTTAGTTTTTGGGGTAATGGTGTCCTGCTCCAAAGTGTTGGGTCTGTCGGTACCCACTCCTGTCTTTTGTGGCTAACTTCTGGTCAATGGGACTATTATAGGTCAATTGTGAAGGGTTACAGCTTTTTGAAATGTCTGCTTTCTGAATTTACTTTCTGACAACTGAATCAAAAAATTATTGGAAGTGATCACAACCTCTAAAAAAACATTTTAGTTGTGCTTTGAAGGGTTTTGTTATCTTTCAGGCGTTTTTACTGACTGCAACACTTTGAAGTACTTTTCCTTCAATTCCTCTGGCAAATAACAGTGTAACCTGTGACAGAAGGCTATGCAATATCTTCACTAAAAACACAGACACCCAAAAAATTTCTGACAGATCTTAATACACTTCCCTACTTTAAAGGGGTTGTAAAGGTAAACAATTGTTTTCCTAAATAGCTTCCTTTACCTTAGTGCAGTCCTCCTTCACTTACCTCATCCTTCCATTTTGCTTTTAAATGTCCTTATTTCTTCTGAGAAATCCTCACTTCCTGTTCTTCTGTCTGTAACTCCACACAGTAAAGCAAGGCTTTCTCCCTGGTGTGGAGTGTCGTGCTCGCTCCCTCCCTTGGAATACAGGAGAGTCAGGACGCCCTCTATGTTGCAGATAGAGAAAGGAACTGTGTGTTAGTGGGCGTCCTGACTCTCCTGCTCGCCCCTCCCCCCTCAAGAGGCTTTCTCCACACCAGGGAGAAAGCCTCGCATTACTGTGTGTAGTTACAGACAGAAGAACAGGAAATGAGGATTTCTCAGAAGAAATAAGGACATTTAAAAGCAAAATGGAAGGATGAGGTAAGTGAAAGAGGACTGCACTAAGGTAAAGGAAGATATTTAGGAAAACATTTCTTTACCTTTACAACCCCTTTAAATTAGAACTGAATGCAAAACTTTCTTTTCTGTGCTCCTTATTCACCCCTCTCAATAACACTCTAATGCCTTATGTTAAGATTTAATACAATTTGAAGACAAATCTCAAAGTTAAAATGCAATGGCAGATGGATACTCCATTCATACAGGGGAAAAAAAAAGGGATGATATTTTTAGCATGCAAGTAACTATGTCATCAATTAGTATGTCTTGTAAATACTAGCACTGGCAAATATTTTCACTCCATTAGGATGTCTATTGAAAGATTTCTCATAGAAAGGGATAAGAGTGACCCCAAAAACACTTCTCTGTCCCCTTTTTTTTATGCCAAAAAGGCAGTGGTATTTCACTGGAAAAATACAGAACCTACCAAAACTTTACCTTTGGCTTGACTTTTGACTGAGAATCATCGCCATCCATATAACAAAGATACATAGTTAGTCAGGTTGAAAAAAGACACAAGTCCATCTAGTTCAACCATAAAAATAAATTAAAAAATAATATCAAACAATCCCATATACCCAATCCTATACCCACAGTTGATCCAGAGGAAGGCAAAAAAACCCCAGCAGAGCATGATCCAATGTGCTACAGAAGGGGAAAAAATTCCTTCCTGATCCCCCGAGATTTCCCTGGATCAACTTTACCTATAAATGTTAGTACCCAGTTATATTGTTTGCACATAGGAAAGAATCCAGGCCTTTCTTAAAGCAATCTACTGAGCTGACCATAACCACCTCTGGAGGGAGTCTGTTCCACATTTTCACAGCTCTCACTGGGGAAAAAAACCTTTCCGTATTTTGAGGTGAAATCTCTTTTCCTCAGACGTAAAGAGTGCCCCCTTGTCCTCAGTGTTGACCGTAAAGTGAATAACTCAACACCAAGTCCACTATATGGACCCCTTATATATTTGTACATGTTGATCATATCCCCCCCTTAGGGCTCTTTCACACTGGTGGCCCGTTCAGGTCCGCCTGGCAGTTTTTTTGGCGGACTTGAGCAGGCGCTCCGTGCTCCTCTATGGAGCCACGTATGTCATTACTGATCCACCCCGTGTGAAAGAGGCCTTAATCTCCTCTTTTCAAGAGTGAATAAATTCAGTTCCTCTAATCTTTCCTCATAGCTGAGCTCCTCCATGCCTCTTATCAGTTTGGTTGCCCTTCTCTGCACTTTCTCCAGTTCCAATATCCTTTTTGAGAACTGGGGCCCAAAACTGACCTGCATATTCCAGATGAGGTCTTACTAATGATTTGTACAGGGGCAAAATTATATCTCTCTATCTGGAGTCCATTTTTGTTCCCTTTTTAACCACTTCAGCCCCGGAAGATTTGGCTGCCCAATGCACATTTTTTGCGAAACGGCACTGCATCGCTTTAACTGACAATTGTTCGGTCGTGCAATGCTGTACACGAACAAAATTGACATCCTTTTTTTCCCACAAATTGAGTTTTCTTTTGGTGGTATTTGATCACCTCTGTGGTTTTTATGTTTTGCGCTATAAACAAAAGAAGAGCGACAATTTTGAAAAAAAAAACACAATATCTTTTACTTTTTGCTATAAGAAATATCCCAAATAAAAAAATAAAAAAAAACGCAATAAGCGTATATTGATTGGTTTGCACAAAAATTATAGCATTTACAAAATAGGGGGTGGTTTTATGGCATTTTTATTATAATTTTTTTTGTTACTAGTAATGGCAGTTATCTGTGATTTTTATCAGGACTGCAACATTATGGCGGACACATCGGACACCTTTGACACATTTTTGGGACCATTGGCATTTATACATAAAACAGTGCTATAAAAATGACGTGAGCCATGTAGGTTTTATTTTTAGCCTTTTAAACTTATTGCCCATGGGAGTATACCATCCACATCTACTTATATTTTTCACACTGTATGCAGTCCACTCATTTACTGTCTTCCCACATCTTGTGAAAGGGCTAAAAGTGCCCATGTTGCGGCGCTGCCGAAGTGCTTTGCAGAAGCTTCAGTAGCGCTGCCCATTCATTTCAATGGGCAGGGCATTTTGGAAGCAGTGTATACCATTCCAAAGACGCTGCTTGCAGGACTTTTCAGAATGACCTGCAACTGCACCACCCCAGTGTGAAAGTCACACTAAAATTAATGGGGAGGCGGTTTTCAGGTATTTTAGGCTATTTCTAGTGCTAAAACGCCTGAAAACCACCTCAGTGTGAAAGCAGACTAAAGCCCTGTACACACGATCGGTTTGTCTGATGAAAACGGACCGATGGACCGTTTTCATTGCACAAACCGATCGTGTGTGGGCCCCATCAGTTTGTTTTCCATTGATGAAAAAAAAATAGAACATGTTTTAAAATGTTCCTATTGATAAAAAAAACAATAGAAAAAAAACGATCGTCTGTGTGGAACTCCATCAGAGAAAAATCCACGCATGCTCAAAATCAAGTTGACGCATGCTCGGAAGCACTGAACGTAATTTTTCTCAGCACGTCGTTGTGTTTTACGTCAACGCGTTGGACACGGTCGGATTTTTGACTGATGGTGTGTAGGCAAGACTGATGAAAGTCAGCTTCATCGGATATCCGATGAAAAAATCCATCGGATTAGATTCCATCAGATATCCGATCGTGTGTACAGGGCTTAACACTTTAATTTAACCCTTAACCTTTGACTCTACTCTAATCTTTCTACCTGTCATGCAGCATATTGCTGTCATATTCTTATGATAACAGCTTCATAAAGTAACAGTGCTGAGATCCCAGTTCTGAGAATTACTGGCCATAACTAGCATCTACTGCTGACCTATTTTCAAGGAAAACACGTGTTTTCTTTTTGTCAGATATTTTAGGGCAATAATTTTTTTCCCCACAGCTAAATTAGATATGGGGTATTGTGGTCTCCTCTTTCTTCCAGCGTCACCTGCAAACCATGGAAATCCAACAGTAAATGTTCACATCACAGACAAAAAAAGTCTTCTTTATTGTCTGTGGTTTATTTATGTTTTGCCTGTGCGCAAGAATTCTGCTTCAGCCTTTCTGGAGCAAAGTCCAAAAATGAATTAAGGCGGTAATGAACCGCATTTTCTTTTTTTAAACCCTGTAAGACAATTGTATCCAGGGCCGATCCGCCCTATAGGCTCACTATGCAAGCCGCTTAGGGCCCCCGCAAAGCTGCAGAGGGCCCCCAAAATTACTAGAGGACCCGCCTGGTGAGAAGTAATTTTCAGCCCCTCACCCTGCTTCTCAACTTACTGGCTGCATGGGAGAAGAGGTAAGAAGTCAGCACCCCCCGCTTCTCACTTTACTGTAAGATGTAATTTCTAACAACAGAACACCCCCTCCCCCCTTCTAAACTTTAATCTTTAATGTGACATGTCACTGTCGGCAGTCCCCCCCCCCCCCCCCCACACACTTTTCAACTTTAATGTGACATGTCATCATTTCATAATTTTCGTAATTTTGCTTAGGGCCCCAGGGAGGTCAGGATCGGCACTGATTGTATCGCATACTAGCACATTATACAATACTTACCTTAGAAGGAAGGTGCTTTCATCTTCACCCGGTCTCCCTTCCGGGTTCATGACACTCCTGTGCATGCGGACAGCAGAGCTCTGAAGGGATGGCACAGCTATGCCATCCCTTTAGAGCGCATGCGCCAGTGACATCACTGGCTGCATGAAGTGTGAATGCAAGTTTAGGAGATATTCACAGTACCTACAGGTAAGCCTGATCATAGGCTTATCTGTAGGTACAACTGTAAAAAAAGGGTTTACTTCTACTTTAAGCACATTATGTTCACAAATATATTTGCCTTTATTTGTCAAAATGTTTTTCATTTTGCATTAGACTTTTCAATAAAGCTGAGGCTGATGGCTTAGGCCTATCACATTGACAGGCCATATACACAAAGCTTTTTATCAACACAAAGGCATCAATAAAAGTGACCATGGAACTTTGACAGGTTTTTGAAATGAACTCAGCTTGAAGGATGCCAACAAGGATTTAAATCAAAATACCTGTCCTGGAAATGTGCTTCTCTTGACACTCACCCCTCAGAATAAATTAATGAGCCAGCTATTAATGGGCATACAGTATCTCTCAAAATTTCCCACTGTTTATCAACATTTCTGATGTTGAAATGCAGTGATTAACTGGCTATTAACTTAAAATGAAGCATCACCGATTTACATGCCACATCATACCCGTCTTACTTGGCGAAAAGGGAAGGGATCTGTGAGTCCGCTTTTTTGAACCTCAAAAAGAGTGTATACTTTTCTTTGCGCATAAGTCATCTCTCTACAGTAAATATCAGGAGACTATAAAATACCCACGTACTAGTACAGTACCCCATTGGTTCTAGCTAAATTGTTCCCCAGCAATCAGATGCTAGCTCTGTGGACTACACTTGGGTACCATCCTGCAAATTTTCTGGGAATGCCCAAGTTGCAGTCCTTTTGGCAACCGGGACTCCAACTTATCCATATATTAACAGATGTCTCCCTGCAGGACGATCCACCTGCGGTTCTACTTAATTTTACCCCCTTTCCTAGGAAATGGTATCATAAATCCCTTCTCAAGCATCTTAATGCAGCCCTTGTATGTGGAAACAACAGTCCATTCGACCAGTGGCCCAATGGCTTGCACGAGTAGATGACTTTGAGCAAATGGAAAACCTGACTTTGATTCTGCGGGACAAATCAGAGGAGCATTGGGACCTTTACTGCTTTTCCGACAAATTCCTCCAATAGTCCTAACCTATGCCACTTATAGTAGGTACAACATGCTTCACTGGTATGGCCCCCCCCCCTTTTTTTTCTCTTGCCCTCTTTTCTCCTCTTTGCTCGTTCCTCTTCTTCCTCTTTTCTCTCCAAACAAAGAAAATTGCAGTGCACCGGCTTCAGACTGACACCCTGCATTAGACTTACCCCCATGACTGAGTGGTCTCTTCCGGGAATTAGGGAATTTTTTTAGGTAAACAGGATTAGTCCCTGATATGTCACCCTGGGAGGAACCTATGGTTCATATAATGATGTGTTTGACTAACTGTTTGACTTCTACGTGTTCACTGCTTCTCTTTACTAAGGCTGCTCATTGTGACTGCTTACTGATTGGCACCCATTATTTTCCTGCCTCTCTGATTTGATTCTTGTACCATGTCAATGGCTGTCATGTATGAGATATTTCTACGATTTATTTTATCTGTTACACACCTGCAAAAAAAAGTGTAACTTGTTGATTTGAAGCCATCTGAAAATAGTGCCTGTATTATTATTATTATCATTATTATACAGAATAATGCCAACAGTTTGCGCAGCGCTTAACAAAATGAAGGCAGACATTACAATTTGGTACAAGAGGAATCAGAGGGCTCTGCTCGCTAGTGCTTATAATCTGAAAAGGGAAAAACAGTGCATTAGTTAGAAGCAGGATAAGCTTCTTTAAAGAAAAGGGTTTTCAGGAATTGTCAAAAGATGGATAGATTAGGGGACAGCCAGACAGATTGGGGTAGGGAGTTAAAAAGAATGAGAACAGCTCTGGAGAAATCCTGTAGGTGAGCATGGGAGGAAGTGACAAGGGAGCAAGAGAGCAGGAGGTCTTGAGAGGACCGAAGAGAGCAGATTGGTTGGTATTTTGAGACTAGATTAGTGATGTTAATTATTATTGTTAGTACTTTGAATTTTATTTGTTGGGTGAGTGGAAGCCATTGCAGGGATTGCCAGAGAGGGGTGGAGGACACTGAATGGTTGGTAAGGTGGATGAGTCTTGCAGCGGCATTCATTATGGACTGAAGGGGGGATAGTGTATGTAAAGGTAATCCAATGAGGAGTGAGTTGCAATAGTCAAGGCGAAAAATAACCAGGGAGTGAATTAGAAGCTTGGTGGTGACATTGGTTAAAAAGGGGTTTTTATTCTAGAGATGTTGCGGAGGCTAAGGCAGCATGATTTGGACAGGGATTGGATGTGGGCCTGAAAGGACAATTCAGAGTCTAGGGTTACCCTAGTACCCTGGCATGTGGGGACGGACTGATAGTTATTCCATTGATCTTGACAGAGAACTCAGGGGAAGCGGAATGTGGGGGAGGAAATATTAAGAGCTCAGTTTTAGATTCATTTTGAGGAAGTGGTGTGACATCCAAGGCTCATATGTCTGTTAGTAAATCAGTAATGCGTGAGGAGACTGATGGGGTGAGCTGAGGGGTAGAGAGATATATTTGGGTGTCATCGGCATATAAATTGTAGTGGAAGCCATGGGGGGCCATTAGCTGACCTAGGGAGGAGGTGTAAATCGAGAATAGTACGCCAACGGTAAGAGGTGTTGGAGAGGAGGAAGTTGAGTTGTAAGTGACGCTGAAGGTGTGGTGAGATAAGTAAGATTGGAACCAACAGAGAGTACAACCATGGATAACAAGCAAATTGAGTTTTTTGAGGAGGAGGGGGTGATCAACTGTATCAAAGGCAGCGGAGAGGTCCAAAAGTAAGAGTACGGAATAATGACTGTTGGTTTTAGCTGTTAGTAAGTCGTTTGTTAGCTTTAGGAGAGCAGTTTCTGTAGAGTGCTGTAGAGTGCTGCGGACGAAATCCAGACTGTAGGGGGATCAAGAAGGTGAGGTGGTCGCTCAGTCGGTTATAGACTAAACGTTCAAGGAGTTTAGAGGCAAAAAGGGAGTAAGGAGATGGGTCTTTGGTTGTTAAGATTGGTGGGGTCCAGTGAGGCCTTTTTTGGTGTGGGAGTGACTAGTGCATGTTTTAGAGAGTTGTAGAAGATGCCAGTAGAGAGGGAGAGGTTGAAGATATGCGTTAAAGAGTGTAGAATAGAGTCAGAGGGTGACCGTAGTATTTGAGAAGGAATGGGGTCCAACGGGCAGGAAGTTAGGTGGGCGTTAGAAAAAAGTTTATTGACTTCCTCTGTAGTAGTTGGGTTAAACAAGAGTATTGATTGTACAGGACACAGTGTAAAGTGAGGGAGATATCTGTAGAGTGCAGAAGATCTCCAGACGAATTGTCTCAATCTTATTTTTGAAGTGATTAGCAATCTTCTGGGCATTGAGAAAATGAGTGGGTGGAGGTAATGGCAGACGAAGTAGAGTATTAAAGGTAGAAAAGAGTTGACGGGAACAGCGTGACAGGGTGTTAATGAGAGTGAGAAAGTAAGTCTGTTTGGCAGCGTGGAGACAGGAATGGTATTTTTGGAGGGCAGATTTATATTGGCCTATACCCCACTCTCCCTGATCTGTTATTACGAAAGCAGTTATGCGCAAACAATTTATGCAAATAAATTATTTTACACAGTATTTCAACATAACATTGAAAGGAAGAAAGCAAGTGAAAGGGGGGACACTTTTTTGATGACTATGCTCATCTATGTTATGCAAAAAATGCACTTACAATACAAAATCTATACAACAGTAAGGTAACTATCTGGGCCTTTGGTCATTAGAAAAACTGTTAATACATCTGTCCATAAAACAGATGTATATTCTGGGAGGAAGCATACACCTGTAGCGCTACCCCCGGAGGAGCCGCTGATTAGATTTGGGATCGGCGTGTTTAAGTTACCTCTGTACTGAGTCTAGGGGTGATGATGGTGCTGAGAGCAATGATAGAATGTCCAGGACCGTTGATTGCGTTTTCAAATGCTTTATTTTCCCGGTCAAACGCGACCAACATGTAACTTGAGGTAGACAGGATAGGTTGGTGAAGGAAGAGCAACTTCAAAGTATCAGGCCATTGATAGTAAAGGCAGTCCTGCCCTTTAGCAATGGTATTTGAATGTGTCGCCACTCCAGCCGGAGTGGGTGAAGTGCCCCTGGACAGAACCCTCTCACAGGCCTGGCAGCCAGAGCGCCACTTAAAGCTTCTGGGAAAGGAAACAAGTCTCTGCCACAGACTTGGCTCTAAATTAGATCTGGATGTCCACAGGCCCGGATTTACTCCCTTTGCCGCCCCAAGGCCGAGTCCTTCAATGCCGCCCCCGCCTGCGCAGTACAGGGGAGACATTGTCCGGCGGGGGACTATTTCGGCAACACACGAAGGGCGGGTGGGGGTTTTTGCTGCCGAATATGACATTGAGAGGTGGGGGGTTGCTGCTGCCGAAAATTAAGAAGCAGAGAGGGTGACATTGAACATTGGGGGGTCTGACAAAATGACATTGAGAACCAGGGGGGGGGTTGCTGCTGCCATCTCACCTCCTCTTTCCTCTGTTTTCTCTCCTCTCACCATCCGTGATATGACAGGGGGGAACTCCGGAAAGGAAAGTGAAAGTGTCCTCTCCTCTCAGCCGCAGTGCCGCCCCTGCACCCACTGCCACCCCAAGGCCTGGCCTTGTTGGCCTTGTCTGGAATCTGGCCCTGGGTGTCCAGATGAGACCTCTGCCACAGGCCTAGTGCTTGGAAGTTAGGATGGTAGAGCAAATCCTCCCAGTATGTCTTTTCGGGGTCACCGACTGACAGCTTGAATGTGACCTGTCAGTGTCCGGTGCCCAGATCCCTGATGGTTCGTTACAGCCCTGTTGGATCACCTGCCTCCGGGTTCTCCTCAGACCGATCCCCCACCGAACATCACCCAGCTTGGGATCTTCTCAATAGAAGTGGAGACCCAGTAAGTCACTGGGGACCTTTGCAGCATACGGGCTATGAGAGCCCAGAGTCAGAAACACTGCGTAGCACGCGGCCCCGGCCAGGTAGGCCATAGTGGTGGGGCCCGTGACGTGCGCACACCCTAAAGGTGGGTGCCGCACCTGGAACCAGGAACCCGCGAAGAACCCCCGAACAACGGCCTCCACCACAGAAATACCCCTCCCAGCATGCCCCGCAAGGGAAAACTCCTCCAATTGGCTGCTGGGAAGAAGCGGCTCCATCTGGACCCCTCTGGTGCCACCTGCCGCCCAGAGATAAGACTGCATCTCTGGGGCACAGACTGACCCACAGAACAAATCCAGATTTGGCGACAGCCAAATTTGTCAAATCACAGAATGAGAGTAACATAACTCTCTCATTCCACTAAATTTGAATATAGCACCTGTACGAAAGTACACAGGCGCTACACACCTGTCAGAAACATGAGGGTTGCTCTGATTATTAAGGAGTATATATGGGGTCTATTATGTACATGCATCAAGTTGTTGGCCAAACACACCCAGAGATAAGAATTGAGTGGCAGCAGCAGTCATAAGTTTCCTATTGGTGATGAAAGATGGATTGAAACTTGAAACACCAAGCAATGCCTTTGCTTCCTTTGTGGCTTCTTCTGTACTGTCATACTGCAGAATAAATAATCTTCTGAGTACAATGACTATTATGTTTGAATTAGTCTGCTATGCTACATTTCTTATGCTTAGGTGTTTGGCATTGGATCAGCAGAAATAGCTGACATTCTTTCCAACAAATACACTCTTTCATTACTGGACAGGTAGAGAAATGTAATAATTTTGAGCCCTTTGAGAATCATTTAACCAATTTGCGTAAGTCTTAAGTGATGTAAAAATCGTTTTTTTTTTTTTTTTGCAATTTCTTATGTTTTTGAGTTTTGATGTTGGTTATGGGCTTTAGTATATTTGCTGATATAATTGTGTCTGTGCTGTGTTTTTACAAATACATATCTGCATTTGTATTCAGTCCCCTTTTACTGTGATTCCCCTAACTAAAATCTAGTGGAACCAATTGCCTTCAGAAATCACCTATTAATTAATAAATAGAGTCCACCTGTGTGTAATTTAATCTCAGTATAAATACATCTGTTCTGTGAAGCCCTCAGAGGTTTGTTAGAGAACCTTAGTGAACAAACAACATCATGAAGGCCAAGGAACACACCAGACAGGTCAGGGGTAAAGTTGTGGAGAAGTTTAAAGCAGGGTTAGGTTATAAAAAATGGAAAGAGTTTGGCACAACTGCAAACCTACCAAGACATTTTCACACAAATACAGCTTTCTGTTGGTGCCATTTAATTACCACTGTTTTTTTTTTGCTAAATAAACAAAAAAGACCAAACATTTAAAAAAAAAAAAAAAAGTTTTTCTTTATTTCTGTTATAAAATTTTGCAAATAAATAATCTTTCTTCATAAATTTAGGCCAAATTGTATTATGCTACATTTCTTTGGTGAAAATAACCAAAATCAGTGTATATTATTTAGTCGATATGAAAGTTATAGCATCTACAAACTATGGTATACTATATATATATAAAAAATTGATCAATCCTGATGTACTGATGGCCCATCTACTTTCCTGAGGCTCAAAAACACCAGGACAGTACAAATAACCCCCAAATTACCCTTTTTTTTTTTTTAAAGTAGACCGTCTGAGGTAGTTAGTAAGAGGAATGGCGCATTTTTTTAAGCTGTCATTTTTTTGCCTCTTGTTTTAGAAAATGAAGAAAAAATAGTTTTTCCCACATTACTTTTTATTTTTCACTACTGTCACCAGTGCAGTACAGCATCCTCAGATAACTAGTGTGGTGGTCAGGGACAATAACTGGTGACAGTATGTATTTTTTTTTTTAACATACTGTGACCAGAGCAATACAGTGTTACCATGGTAACACTTTACCGCTCTGGGGAGTTGATCAGGATTTTTTTTTTTTTTTTTACATACTATACTTGCTTATAGCAGTGAATTTCAAATATTGTTACTGAATGACAGTGTGTAGGCACTGTCTATTGTTGTAACAAATTACCTGTGATTCTGACTTCTTTCTGAAGCCAGGGTATTTTTTTTTTTACTATTGCTGATGCCAGAACAAATTTTTCTCTAACTAATGTTGAGGCATTTTTTCCTCCCACAACCATTAAAGGGGTTGTAAAGACAAAAATATTTTCCTCTTAAATTAAAGTCTGACAGTAGCTGATAAAGTAAAAAGTAATGTTTTGCATTAGAACTAGTTTGATACCTGTTGAAATCGAGCTGTTTTATTCACCTCCAGCACTCCTGAATCGTTAGTCTCACTGACTTCCTGGTTTGCGGTGCACATTCATTCTTGCTACATCACGGCCTAATGGGAACTACAGTTCCCATTAGGCTTAGCCTCCATGCCTGTGAGGGATAAGAGACCATCTTCACGCAGAGCTGTAGTCATAGGGAGGGGGTGAGCACATTCTGCTTTGCACCATGCAAAACGGCTCAGATGCTGGTGGAAAGCAAGAAGAGGAGAGACAGGAAATGGCATTTTCAAACCTGGATTACTGTATTTTGGAGGTCAAAAGGAAAAACGAGGAAAGTGATATTTAAATGCTCTAGCTTACAGCAATCAATTGATCTAATAAAAAACGAACCTTTAGTGTTCCTTTAAAGCAAGCATTTTTTCCCCACTAACCAATGATGCTGGGAATTCTTCTCCCAGTGACTGATGAGGCAAGGCACTTTTTTCCAACTAACCAATGAAACTAGGGGTTGATTTACTAAAGGGAAATACACTCTGCACTACAAGTGCACTTGGAAGTGCAGTCGCTGTAGATCTGAGGGGAAGCTCTGAAATTAGGGGAAGCTCTGCTGATTTTATCATCCAATCATGTGCAAGCAAAAATGCTGTTTTTTATTTTCCTTGCATGTCCCCCTCGGATCTACAGCAACTTTCAGTGCACTTGTAAGGCAAAGTGGATTTGCCTTTTGTAAATAAACCCCTTAGGTGTTTTTCTTCCTTTTGACCAATAATGCCAGGCATTTTCCCAGCACTAACAAAAATTACTAATGGTGCGCTGTTCCTTTAAATAACAACAACAAGCAATATTGGTGAATACATTGATACAATCACTTCTATAATGAGTGCTCACACAAGTAATATATATATAAATATACTCTAATTCATCACTAGTGGAAAAAAATACAGTAAAAAATGCATTGTGCAAAAAAAAAAAAAAAAGTGCTAAAAAATATGTATATTAAACTCAAGTCCATAAACAAGTCCACACATAAAATGTGTATAATGAATCAATGTGTAAATATATTCCACTCTGTGTCTACCAGTTCTCAAAGGGAACTGATAAAGTGCTCCGTCCACAAGAAAAAAAGGATGGCCTCTTACCAGATCAGATGGATCCCTATTACAGAGATCATAAATAGCTTGTTCAGAATATCTTCTAGTGGAGTCCATGCCTCGACAGGTCATGGTGGCTGGTCATAATGCTATGGTTGATGGGTGTGTATGACCAGCCACCATGACCTGTCAAGCCATGGACTCCACTAGATCTCTGAAGTGTATTCTCTGTGTAAACTCAGTTTTTAACTATACTCCTTTAAACCATGCCTAATATTCTGTGCAATGTAGCCATGCCTGCATTTCATTGCGCCACACTGAGCACACCACATTATCCCTTCTACAAGCTATCCTTCTTTACGAAAGTCTTAAGTTGGGAGGTATGTTATTCTTTATATGTTAGTGACTTTCTGGAATGTGATAGTTTTTCTCCTATATAACTATATCTTGTGACTAATAGCTAGATTCAGAGAGACTTAGGCTGGCGTATCAGTAGATACGCCAGCCTAAGTCAGAATTTGCGTTGGCGCTAATTTAAGCGTATTCTGGTAACCAGATACGCTTAAATTAGGCTCAGATACGAGCGGCGTAAGTGTCTTACACCCTCGTATCCTAAAGTGTAATTTTTAGGCTGACCGCTAGGTGGCGCTTCCATTGCGGTCGGCGTAGAATATGTAAATCAGTAGATACGCCTATTCACGAACGTACGCCCAGCCGACGCTGTACAGATACGCCGTTTACGTAACGCATTATCAGGCCTAAAGTTATTCCATCAAATAGCTGGAATAGTAATGTTAAGCATGGCCGTCGTTCCCGCGTTGAAATTCGAAAATTTTACGTCGTTTGCGTAAGTCGTCCGTGAATAGGGATTTTATGTTGCCGCAATGCACACTGGGATATGTAGGCGGACAGCGCGAATGCGCCGTTCCAAAAAAACGTCAATCACGTCAGGTCAACCAAAATTAACATAAAGCTCGCCATCCTGAATCTAGCTAGAAGTATGCAGCTAAATCTGTATTCTTTTGTGAAAACCTAAATATGTAAATGGTATGGTGTAAAAGTAATGTAACCTCTATCTTTTAAATAACATGTAGCCTCAGTAACCGTGCTTGAAATGAGAATGAACAGTAAAGCAATAGATTTGGTTAAAATAGCATATTTTGCTTCACAGTGCTGATTGTTGCTGTACCTCATGCAATTAGAACTTGCTAGGTATCAGGGAGCTTTTTTAGGTTTTGCTTAGCGGCTTTAGCCTTAGGTTGGATAATCAATTTGTTCCTGTGCCCTAGCATACTCTCAAATATTCAGAGAGAGCTAGGATATAGCATAAGTAAGCTTGGGGGTACTAACTGATCACTAGACTCAGTAAGTGACAAGTATGTAATTCGTACAATGGCATCTGAGTCCTTAACAGACCCTGTCGCCACACGTTTCAACAAAACTCTTCTCATAAGAATAAGTGTGAATTTAGCATATTTTATGCATGTCATTTATTTGTAACCATTTTGTAGACAGACATCCAAAAGCCCGGATGACAGCAATCATACCTGTCAGCGGTCCGGACACCTGATCCCAGGTTGGGATTTTCTCAACAGGTCCAGGAACCCAGTGAAGCACTGGGGTCCCCTTTTACCTCCGGATGAGGTTCGAGGCAGTTTGCAGCTTTGGCCAGGTGGGCCGCGCCGGCGGGGTCCATGGATGCGCGTACCCTGAAGGTGGATACCGCACCTGGAATGGGGACCCCGCGAAGATTTCTTAACACATGACCCCTGTCACAGATATACTCTCCCCCAGCATGCCCCGCAAGGGAAAAATTCCTCCAAGTGGTATTGCACCCCTGGACCACAGACTGACCCAGTGGATATTTCTGGAATGACAGAAGTCCCAAAATTTAAACAAACCATGAATGGGAGCAAGGTAACTCTCCCATTCCCCATTAACTTTAGCGTAGTGCCCATGCTGAAAGCAGAGGGGCGCTACATACTCCCCCCACTTGAAATGTTCCCAGTGTCCAAAAGCATTCGAGCCCGAATGCTGACCTGATACCTGCAAAAAAAAAAAAAGGAAAAGAAGGAAGGACAGAATTCACACATGGTAATACAATTCTTAAAATGGCCTAAGACATACAACATACACAACCCTGCTATCTATCTGCCCATTCTCCGCAGTGTTTGATAGCAGGTGAGTCCAGAAGAAGTCCTGTATATAGGAGAAAAAAAACACAAGAAAGCACACAGGATGTACAATATACTCTCTAATATTTACAACCTCTGAGGTTGGGATTAAGGCTGTACGCTCAAGCCTGAACGCAAAGTCTCCTCCCCCAAAGAGCTCTAAACTGTAAGTGCTGTGGAAGATACTCTGTGCAAGAATTATCAAAGTTAAAATTCAACAGTATAACCCTACAAGAACGGTGCAGAACACTGCCCCTAGCGGTCAGTGCACTAGTACTGCAACAGTCACAAATGTAAAGGTGCAAAAATAGCAGCAAAGGGAAGTGAATACAAAAATATTTCTTTCTTTTGGTGGAATGTTCCAAAGCTGCTCAAAGAAAGTTGGCAAAGTCCCCACTCTAACTGACTGAGCCCAAACCCCTCCCAAGAGTTCTGCACAACAGTTTATGTTGTTCTGGAGAAGTAGGGGGGAAAAGGGGAAACTGGGAAGAAAATTTAAATGGAGTGGGGGGCATACTTGTCCGTAACTTTCCCCTTCCTTGGGTGAGCACCCAAATTAGGCAGCTCGCCTAATCACACACAGGGCCTGGCAACGGGAACATCGGTACCCCGCACAGGACGGCATGTCCCGGGTTGGAGGAGCGGTGAGTCTAGTTTAAAAGGAAAACACACAACGGGCTCACCTGCTCCTCAAGGCAAACATGGGCCACTGGGCCCGCAGGATGCGTCCTGAACCGGGCGCTTCTTCCTCCTTCTTCTCCTGGAGCCCCAACATTCCCCATAGCCCTGCTGCTCGGGGAATCGTGGCTTGAATAAGTGGTCAGGAAGATCGCCATCATCCGTCTGGAAGCCTTCTGACCAACGATCAAGGTTCGAAGAGTCCTCTGCTCCAGTGGGAAGGTAGGTTAACAAGGTTGTGGCTGGATTAGATCGAATGGTCCTCCGTATCTCCCCCCAGTCGATCGGTTTGGGAGATGTTTCTCCAGCAGGCACGCATCAAATGGAGGCCGCGCCAGCCGAGGCGGTCTCATGAGTGGTCTCGGTCTGTAAGCAGGCCGCGCGGGCCATGAAGTCGCTCAGTTCTCCCATCCCATCCAACGGGCTCACCTCTTGGGGGTAAATGATCCCAGCAACCGGTAATGGGACTTTAGTGGAGGAGGCGAAGGGAACAACACTCAGCTCCTGGATTTCGGATCCTCCTTCAGCCGGAGCAATGGGCTCTGGCCACGCGGTCTCTACCTCCGCAGTGATGGCTCCGGAGGACCTGTTCACGTGATAGTCCCGCGGGGGTCCGACCACTGGAATGGTCACAAACAGTGGAGCCCGGCATTGCTGGCATCGGCCAAAGGGCAGGAGGAGGACGGCCAGCTCTTCACATCTGGGGCACAAGAGGCCCAACATCTCTGTCCCCTCGGAGGACAACAAGACAAACTGTCCCGCCGTGGACAGCCGAATGCCCGTATCCGTCACGGGCACTACGAGCTCTGCAGGCTCAGAGGGCAGCCTCGGTGTAGTCACGGGGCATCTTAGGGCAGCTGAGATCTTCGAAGTTTTGGACATCTCTCCGACAGTGATCCGTCCTGTTCGAAGAAAATGGTGGCTCTGCCCCCTTGGCACGAAATTGGGGCGTTTCTCCTCCTCATTTGGCGCAAAATTACACCATACGTTGCACGCAGGGGAGGGTGGCACCGCCCACTTGAAATGAACTTGTCCGGACACGTTGCAGGCGCGTGCTAGGCCGCACACACGCCCAAGCTTAGCGATGCAAGGTTAACCCCCTCGCTGCCAGACAGTTCCAAGTACACAACACCAGACGCTCTTCGCTCTTTAATAAATAATCTCACTTTCTGGTTGCCAATGGTAATGGCTGAATCCCGGACGAGCCCCCACGTGTAGCGCTCACCCCCGAAGGAGTCGCTGGTTGATTTTGGGTTTGGCCTACTAAGTTACCCTGGCGTTGTCTAGGGGTGTAGTTGTGAGAACAGCGGTAGTGAGCGAAGGTCCAGACAGCCAATAAAGGGTTTTTCAATGCTTTATTGTCCAGGCCAAACACGGCCAACATCAACATAAATTGGAAAGGTCAAGGTTGATGAAGGAAAGAAAGAGAAACCTGCGGTATCAGGCCTGGATATCAAATGGAGCAGTCAGTACTGCTCTGTATAGTACCAATTTTTGTTACTCGTCGCCACTCGGCTTGGAGTGGGTAAAGTGCCCCCGGACAGACCCCTATGATAGGCCTGGCAGCCGAAGCATCACTCTGAATTAGCTGGGAGGAACAGGTCTCTCTCACTGACCTGGCTCTAGGGCCTCTGCCACAGGCCAATTTCAATAAAGGACTTAGGTGAATAAAGAGAGCTAATCCTCCCAGTAGACTTTTCCTATATAGGCCCCCGGATGACAGCAATCATACCTGTCAGCGGTCCGGACACCTGATCCCAGGTTGGGATTTTCTCAACAGGTCCAGGAACCCAGTGAAGCACTGGGGTCCCCCTTTACCTCCGGATGAGGTTCGAGGCAGTTTGCAGCTTTGGCCAGGTGGGCCGCGCCGGCGGGGTCCATGGATGCGCGTACCCTGAAGGTGGATACCGCACCTGGAATGGGGACCCCGCGAAGATTTCTTAACACATGACCCCTGTCACAGATATACTCTCCCCCAGAATGCCCCGCGAGGGAAAAACTCCTCCAATTGGCTGCTGGGGAAAACTCGCTCT
The DNA here is from genome assembly GCF_905171775.1 of Rana temporaria. Classification (NCBI taxonomy): domain Eukaryota; kingdom Metazoa; phylum Chordata; class Amphibia; order Anura; family Ranidae; genus Rana; species Rana temporaria. The sequence goes on along the minus strand of NC_053490.1, from coordinate 259,733,679 downwards.
GCCAGAACCCCTCTGGCGCCAACTGCAGGCCAGGGGTGGTATTGCACCCCTGGACCACAGACTGTCCCAGTGGACATTTCTGGAATGACAGAAGTCCCAAAATTTAAGCAAACCATGAATGGGAGCAAGGTAACTCTCCCATTCCCCATTAACTTTAGCGTAGTGCCCATGCTGAAAGCAGAGGGGCGCTACACAGATATCCTTTTTTTTAAAGCTGTCATCCAATACATCATTACATATGATCCAGGGCATACTATAAATCAAAAGAAAGCTCAATAGCATAAAATCAGCCAATGTTTTTTTTTTTTTTTTTTAAGTTAAAAGATGCATATACAAGCTTTATAAATAGTCAAGAGCATTAATGCACAACTCACTCCACAGATACTAGCTAGTACGGGAATCCAAGCTGGTGCTTTGGATGTGTCCAACGTGGTGATATCACACTGCTCATTCCACTTGACGTGTTGCGTCTATAACAGACTCTCTCAATGGCATTGTGGGCTGAGCAGTGCAACTGTGTAAAACTCATATTATTATCAGCATAGTGTATGCATGGTGCCATGGAGGCATATTCCCTCTTAAAAGGCTCCTGGCATTAGGTTTGTAGAAGTTCCCATGGGCAGGCAAGAGTTTAGCAAGTTGGAGGAGCATAGCATTAAATAAGAAGAGAGTTGTATATGTTGGTGGGTTGGGGCAAGCAAGAAAGATTTTGAGAATAATTAGGTGAGGAAGATGGGGGGAAGTAGGCAATTGGTGGATGGGAGAGTTTTTTCTTTTCTTACCTTTTCTCCTGTAAACTACTTTTCAAACTCTGATGAGCCCCTCTTTAGACCTCAGATCAACCCCCTTAACCACTTAAGCCCCGGACCAATATGCAGCCTAAAGACCCAAGGGGTTTTTACAGTTCGGGACTGCGTCGCTTTAACAGACAATTGCGCGGTCGTGCGACGTGGCTCCCAAACAAAATTGGCGTCCTTTTTTCCCCACAAATAGAGCTTTCTTTTGGTGGTATTTGATCACATCTGCGGTTTTTAGTTTTTGCGCTATAAACAAAAATAGAGCAACAATTTTGAAAAAAAAGCAATATTTTTTACTTTTTGCTGTAATAAATATCCCCCAAAAACATATATAAAAACATTTTTTTTCCTCAGTTTAGGCCGATACGTATTCTTCTACCTATTTTTAGTAAAAAAAATCGCAATAAGCGTTTATCGATTGGTTTGCGCAAAATTTATAGTGTTTACAAAATAGGGGATAGTTTTATTGCATTTTTATTTTTTTTTATTTTTTTACTACTAATGGCGGCGATCAGCAATTTTTTTCGTGACTGCGACATTATGGCGGACACTTCGGACAATTTTGACACATTTTTGGGACCATTGTCATTTTCACAGCAAAAAATGCATTTAAATTGCATTCTTTATTGTGAAAATGACAGTTGCAGTTTGGGAGTTAACCACAGGCGGCGCTGTAGGAGTTAGGGATCACTGTGTATGTGTTTACAACTGTTTGGGGGTGTGGCTGTAGGAATGACGTCATCGATCGTGTCTTCCCTATAAAGGGAATGACGCGATCGATGCGCCGCCATAGTGAAGGACGGGGAAGCCGTGTTTACACACGGCTCTCCTCGTTCTTCAGCTCCGGGGAGCGATCGCGACGGAGCGGCTATAAACAAATAGCCGCGCCGTGGTCCCGGATCGCTCCCCGAGCGGACCCGACCTCCGCATGTAGCGGGGGGGGTCCCGATCGGACCCCCCACCCGCTAATAGGGGAGGACGTACCCATACGCCCATGTGCCTGTACGTGCCATATTGTGGACGTATATGTACATGGGCTGGTCCTTAAGTGGTTAAATCTACACTTCAGATCCCCTCTCAGCACATTTACAAATCTCAGATCAGTCTTGTTTAAAGCACTTTTCAGACCTTAGATCAGCTCACTTTAATCTGCTTTTCAGACCCTGATCAGTCTCTCTTCAGACCTCAGATAAGCCTCCATCAAAACCTCTTAAGACCTCAAACCAGTGAGGTTCCACAAAGCAAGGGAAGTCTACCATAGACTTCTCTTGTGGCTCTGAGTCATGTGATGCTATTGTCACATGACCAGAAACAGGAAGTGGTGATAGGTTTTCTCCAATCTCCTGTGTTTGCACTGGTCAGTTACTAATTCCAGGTGCTGTAAAAAGCATTCCAGCACCAGGACACTGGGTGGGTTCATGGGACCCCTGAATTTCATAAAAATCCCAGGACAGTCCCGCGAAAATCAAGACTTGGGCTTATGGTTGAGAGGAAGAGTGGGACAAAGAGAAGCCTGGAGGATGAAGATGCGGGAAAAGATGGAGGAAGACCGGAGGAAGAAGAAGATTTTTAACAAAAGACTTGTCAAAAACGGTCTACTTTTTTTTTTAACACTACACTACTTTGTTTTTGGGTAAATAGGTAGGGGTACAATGTACCCCATACTCATTCACATAGGGTGGGGGGTCAGGATCTGGGGCCCCCTTGTTAAATGGAGCTTTCAGATTCCGATAAGCTCCCCAGACCCCGACAACCACTGGGCAAGGGTTGTCGGGAAGAGGCCCTTGTCCCCATCAACATGGGGGCAAGGTGCTTTGGGGTAGAAAAAGAACCAACTCATATATGACAGCATGTAGTTGCCGTCATCCCATAGTACTTGAAATTATTCGAATATACCTCATGGAGTGGGATTGTATAGGCAACACAAAAAAAGGGGTTTCACAATATATAAAAAATTATTATATCAATTTATTACAAAAATAGATTAAGCATATACAAAAATATCTCAAAAATTACATAAATGTACATTATACAAATCATAAATGATGCAAATACTGTCCGGCATACGGTACCATCACCAAATTGGGAGGTAAGTTGTAGCTGAAAGCCGACGCGTTTCGAATGCTACGCATTCTTCATCATGGCTTAAACAAGTATTACATCTATTGTTTAAAAATTCCTCGCCCAAGGGTGTGAACCAGAAGCCCCCCGATGTCCTGGGACATGGATGTCTCTTATTGCAGGCTGCACCATACAGAAAAGTCCCTATTTAGTATCACTCATAGAGTGGATAGAACCAATTGGTTCAATTTGAGTGGCGTTAGAAATCCACCAGTGATTGGGAATCCTGTGTGTCCAAAATCCAGGTAAAAATCCAGGTAAATCCTGAAAAGGGTTCCTGGTTTCCCCAGGCCGGTTCCCCTTGGGGGTAGAAAATAGCTCCTTGCTCTCCTGAATTTGGAGAGGGAATGTCAGGATTCCCAATCACTGGTGGATTTCTAACGCCACTCAAATTGAACCAATTGGTTCTATCCACTCTATGAGTGATACTAAATAGGGACTTTTCTGTATGGTGCAGCCTGCAATAAGAGACATCCATGTCCCAGGACATCGGGGGGCTTCTGGTTCACACCCTTGGGCGCAGAATTTTTAAACAATAGATGTAATACTTGTTTATGCCATGATGAAGAATGCGTAGCATTCGAAACGCGTTGGCTTTCAGCTACAACTTACCTCCCAATTTGGTGATGGTACCGTATGCCGGACAGTATTTGCATCATTTATGATTTGTATAATGTACATTTATGTAATTTTTGAGATATTTTTGTATATGCTTAATCTATTTTTGTAATAAATTGATATAATAATTTTTTATATATTGTGAAACCCTTTTTTTGTGTTGCCTATACAATCCCACTCCATGAGGTATATTCAAATAATTTCAGGTGCTTTGGGGTGGGGGGTGCAGAGCCCCCCTGCCCCAAAGCACCCATCCCCCCCATGTTGAGGGCATGCGGCCTGATATGGTTTAGGAGGGGGGGTGCTCGCTCATCTCCTCCCTTTCCTGACCTGCCGGGCTGCATGCTCGGATAAGGGTCTGGTATGGATTTTGGGGGGACCCCACACTTTTTTTTTTTTTTTTGGTGTGGGGGGGGGGGGGGGTCCTCTCCAAATCCATACTAGACCCAAGGGCCTGGTATGGACCTGGGGGGGACCCTACTTTTTTTTACATTTAGCGTGAAGCCTGCTGACAACTGATGACTCATCGGTTGTTATCGACGTGGCAGCCGGCTTCCCGGCCCCCTCCTTAGCAACCAGATAAAAAAAAATGCAAAATCGCGGGAAAAAAAGAGTGGAGAAAAACGTGGCAAGCACCGCAAAAAGCACTGCAGAAACGCTCAAAAGCAACATGCATAGATGTGAATTGAGCCTTATGCAGGTTGCAGTTTGCATATTGCAGGTGCATTATGCGTTTTTCAACACATGCATTTAAGTCTTTTTTTATATATTTTTGGGGATATTTATTACAGCAAAAAGTAAAAAATATTCATTTTTTTTTTCAAAATTGTCGCTCTATTTTTGTTTATAGCGCAAAAAATAAAAACCGCAGAGGTGATCAAATACCACCAAAAGAAAGCTCTATTTGTGGGAAAAAAAGGACGCCAATTTTGTTTGGGAGCCACGTCGCACAACCGAGCAATTGTCAGTTAAAGCAACGTAGTGCCAAATCGCAAAAAGTGGCCCGGTCATTGACCAGCAATATGGTCCGGGGCTGAAGTGGTTTATACAATAAAATATTGCTTGGACGTCCTTCCCAAGGCCGGTTGCTTTATTAATTTGGTCCAATAGGGTTGTATTATGCCTCTGTTTTTTTTATTTTTTTTAGATATTTAGTAATTATTCATTCCATCTTGTCATTATCCAGAATTTATTGTTTATGTAACTTTAAAACAATAATTAATTGTATTTAATTGTATCCTATACACTTTGAAAATAAAATACTTTGAAAGTAAAATACATCATTATACAGAAAGCTACAGGCTCATTGTATGGATTTCTCCAAACTCAGGTAGAGTTAAGCCGTGTACACGATCGGTTTGTCCGATGAAAAAAGACAGATGGACTGTTTTCATCGCACAAACCTATCGTGTGTGGGCCCCATCGGTCTTTTTTCCATCGGTGTAAGAAAATAGAACATGTTTTAAATTTTTCCTATGGGTAAAAAACTGATAGGAAATTCCGATCGTCTGTGTGGAACTCCATCGGAGAAAAATCCACGCATGCTCACAATCAAGTCGACGCATGCACGCAAGCATCGAACTTCATTTTTTTTTCGGCTCGTCGTAGTGTTTTACGTTACCGCGTTTTGGCACGGTCGGATTTTAGTCTGATAGTGTGTTGGCAAGACTGATGAAAGTCAGCTTCATCGGATATCCGACGAAAAAATCCATCGGATTTGATTCCATCAAAAATCCGATCGTGTGTACATGGCATTACCCTTCAATGAACTGTGATAATTGAGACCGTACCTCCGAAGTTTAGAAAAGTTTACTTAATATTTGAAATATTGCAGGAAGAATTAAGAGGAATGTCTACACTTAAAAAAACACGGTCTTTGTTTAGGCCAATAACCTGTTCCCAGACAGGACAGTAAAGCCTGTGGGACTATGAGAGTTAATAGGGAGTGTTTGTAGCAAGCTTTTTGTCACCAAGGAGAAATGTGTAAGCTATTGGTAAGGAAACAAAACACTAAGCAGCGCTTTCAGAATAGGCATTTCCCCCTCTGCTTGTTACATGGGGGAGACTTGGTATGTGGTCTCTCTTTCACCGTGATGACAATCCACATGTCTAACAAAAGATGACATGGGACCTCGAATAGACAAGACACTGGGAGGTGGTCTCTCCAAAGGGACGTCAGGTTTGTACTCTAAAAGGAGAGGATGTCTTCATTTAGGAAACCACACATAGCGCATTATGACCTACTTTTTTAAAGCAATTTGATGGACTTTAACAAGTTTGAAAAAATTGCAACCTGTCTGATATTTATTTATATATTTGCTTGTTAATATGTGAATTTTCAATGTCGATTTGTTGTAAAGCTTCTTTCTAAATTGAAAATGTATTCAGCAACTTGATGTATACAAATAGGCAAAGGAATTTTAAATATACTAATACATTTTTTTTTGCATAATGTATAGCCAGCCTTAGAAAAAAATAATGTTTTAGCAATTTTTAGAATAAAAAGCATGTACTTTTTGTGTGTTAGCCAGAAACAGACAGGTAGAGAAAGCAACGGTATTGTCAATGTTATTGGGAAACTAATAACACTACAAATGCAAACTTTCACAACACTTATTTCCTTCTTTAGACACCTTAGAAGATTGTTGTAAAAATAATAATACTTACACTTATAGGGCCAGATTCACAGCAGAAATACGCCGGCGTATCTACTGATACGCCGGCGTATTTTCAAATTTGCCGCGTCGTATCTTGATTTGGAATCCTCAAACCAAGATACGACGGCTTTTGGCATAGATCCGACAGGCGTACGCCTTCGGATCGTAGGTGTAATTCTCCGGCGGCTGCTGGGTGGAGTTTGCGTCGTTTTCCTGCGTCGGGTATGCAAATTAGCTGTTTAAAGGCGATCCACGAAGGTACGCGCGTTCGTCGCATTCTCTTACGTCAGCTTTTCCCGTCGTTAAGTTAAGAGTGCTATTTAGATGGTGTAAAATGACACCATTCATGTTAAAGTATGGCCGTCGTTCCCGCGTCGAATTTCAAATGTTTTTTTTTTTCGTAAGATGTCCGGGAATACGAAAGTACGTTACGCACGTCGCCGTTCAAAAAACACGTCGGGGCGCCGTAATTTCGCGCAAAGCACGGCGGGAAATGTTATAAACGGAGCATGCGCAGAATGTTCGGCACGGGAACGCGCCTAATTTAAATAGTACATGCCCCATTTGAATTAGGCGGGCTTGCGCCGGACGGCTTTACGTTACGCCGCCGAAAGTTTACACGCAAGTGCTTTGTGAATCAAGCACTTACGCTGGAAACTTGCAGCGGCGTAACGTAAACGGGATACGATACGCCGCCGTAAATCTACATGAATCTGGCCCATAGCCTTTCCATTTTATATCCTTATGCAGCATGAATTCCATCTAGTTATGTTTAAAACCACTGCAATTTTGTAGGAACATTAGGGATGGTAAACAAGGCACTGGGTTTTAAGTAGAACCCAGAGTTTCCCTAATTCAGAACTATATGTAGGGCATATTTTGCATCCAAAAAGCATTGCCTATTACAAAAATGTACCATTCCTTAAATTAAAATACTGATTTACCTTGTTTTCATCCCTGGTTGCATGTCAGTGCCGCTGATCTCCTGCAGCCTGTTTGCAGCCACTTCCTGTCTACATCCATGTACTTGACAGATGGCTGCATGGCATTTCTCAGGGTTGGGTTTTTTAGTGGTAACAAACCTGCATAATGTGTGTTGAATGTAGTCGCCATCAGATACCATGTGACAAGGTGACAATGTAGAAGCACCCGTAACTAGAGGTGCCTGAACAAGGATCTTCATAACAATATCACCAGGTCTTATTTAACTACTTGCCTACTAATTTTCAGCTTTCGATGCTGTCACACTTTTAATGACAATTGTTACACTGTACCTATACATATCAAATTTACATCATTTTTTTCACACAGATAGAGCTTTATTTTGGTGATATTTAGTCACCACTGGGTTTTAATTTTTTTGTTAAATAAACGGAAAAAGAGTGGAAATTTTGAAAAAAATAAAAAGTGTTTCATAGTTTGTTATAAACATTTTAAACCGGTAATTTTTCTCATTCACTAACGTGCACTGATGGACACTGATAGGCTGCACTGATGGGGCGGCACTGATGAGGCGGCACTTATGGGCACTGGTAGGCAGCACTGATGGCCACTTACTGGGAGCACTGATGGGCACTGTTGGGGCTGCACTGACAGTCAGGACACTGATAATCAGTGCCCTGATCATCAGTGCAGATGTCTCTTTCACACATGACGGTTACTAACTCCCTTCACGCTGTCAGCTTAAAGGAACACTAAAGGATTTTTTTTTTTAAAGTGTTACATGTTATACTTACCTCTACTGTGCAGCTCGTTTTGCACAGAGTGGCCCAAAACCTGGTCTTCTGGCGTCCCTCGGGTGCTGTCTCGGCTCCTCCTCGCAAGAACTCATCACCTTCATGCAAGCTCGCATGGTGATGAGTTCTTGCGGACGCACTCCCGTGATACAGCCGGCGGCTATAGCCGCTCGCTGTATCACTCGGCCCCGCCCCCGGTGTACCGCGTCATTGGATGTGATTGACAGCAGTGCGAGCCAATTGCTGCGCTGCTTTTAATCAACCAATTAATGACCCGAGAAGCCTGCACGTTCACGGCGCCAGACTTTTAAGGGGTCAGGTAAGTAAAGGGGGGCTTGGGGGGCTGCTAATCCTCAGATATTTTTTCCCCTTAATGCATAGAATGCATTAAAGGTGAAAAAACTTGTACCTTTACAACCCCTTTAAGGAAAGGGATGCCAATAACTGGCTTGTGTTTACATTGTGATTAGCTGTGATTAGACACAGCTGATCACGTGGTAAAGGACCGCTGTGATTGGCCCTTCATCTCGATCTGTGATGAGCTGTGTCCCAAGGACATGCGCTGAGGCGGGGGCACGATCAGGGGAGGACATCATATAATGCCCTCTCAGAACTGACCGACCGCGCTATAGCCAAATGACGGCTCGAGAAGTGGATAAATAAAAGCTGATGGTTTAATGCCACGCACACACGGCCGTTTTTCGGGATGTTAATGTCATTAAAAACGATCGTGTGTGGGCTCCAGAGCATTTTTCACGACGTCAAAAATGGCCATTAAAAATTTAGAACATGCTCTAAATAGTTATGAGACAGGAGCACTCGTTCTGGTAAAACTAGCGTTCATAATGGAGATAGCACAATCATCGCGCTGTAACAGACTGAAAAGCGCGAATCATCTTTTACTAACATGAAATCAGCAAAAGCAGCCCCAAGGGTGGCGCCATCCCCTTTATAGTGCTGTCGTATGTGTTGTACGTCACTGCGCTTTGCTAGAGCATTTTTTTTTGCGATCGTGTGTAGGCAAGGCCAGCTTAAAGCGGGGGTTCACCCTAAAAAAAGAAATTCTTGGTCTACCATCCATTCCAGCATACTAGCGTCAGCTACAGTATGCCTTTATTTATTTTTTTGGCGCTGTACTTACAGTTTAATCCTTTAGTTTAGTTTCAGACTCCCGCAGGGAGTAGGTATTCCTATGAAGAGGGGAACATGATTGACGGCCGGCTATGGCGCATCACGCATTCCGAAAATAGCCGAAATAGGACTCGGATCTATACGGCGCCTGCGCAGTTAGCTTCTAGTCTGTGCGCAGGCGCTGTATAGCGCCGTGAAGAGCCGAGTCCTACCCTGGCTATTTTCGGAAAGCGTGACGCGCCATAGCCGGTCGTCAATCATGTTCCCCTCTTCATAGGAATGCCTACTCCCCGCGGGAGTCCAAAAATGAAACTAAAGGATTAAACTGTAAGTACAGTGCAAAAAAAAAGGCATTCAAGTAGCTGACGCTAGTATCCTGGATGGGATGGTACATAGTTGTTTTTTAGGGTGAACCTCCGCTTTAACAATCGGATTGAAAAAAACGTCGTTTTTTTTCTAGACCATTAAAAATGGTCGTGTGTACGCGGCATAAGAATACTGAGAATGACTTTTAAAATGATGTTACCATGTTAAAGCTTGTAAGACATTTTAGTGATTGTGTTTCCATGTAGAGTATTTTAATGAGCTAGTATAGATACCAAAGTAAAAAAAAAAATCATTATTAATTGAGTAATGCAAAGTGTTTTATAACCCAATATTTCTTTATGGAGGGATTTGTTGCATGTTCTAACAATAATATTATGGAATTACATATTGTCAGCAAACAAAAAATCAATAATATCTCAAGAAATGTAAGTGCAAAACCGTAATGAATTTAAGAATACCAGTCCTTTGATGTCCATACAGATTGTTTTTAGTTAGTACACAAAATACCTGTTTGTCCAGTGTCCTTGTGCACTAAACTGAAATCTTAAACAATGCTATCAGCCTTCAGCTATCTTCTGTGAACTACAAAACCTATCCCCCTGTGTAATAAAGATACAGTGAGGGGAAAGTGTTTGTAGTCTAGGGTGACCAGACATCCCCAGTTTCAGGGGACAGTCCCCTGATTAAGGACACTGTCCCCGGACCAAGTCTGTCCCTGGTTTTGTTCCCAGATTGGATTTAATAGGGGGCAGGGGCAATTTCAAAGACAATCAGTGCAGAATTAAAAAAATATATGTTTTGGGCGCATGCCAATTCAGCTTTGCTCGCATGTTCTTCTGCCTTGGCTCCAATCCTGGCCAGCCACCTGCCTATCTCCTTGCCTTCCCTGGCGGAGTGATCTTCCTCCGCTCCCCACCCAGTAGTAGCCGGGGCCCAAAGAGTAAGACTTGAGAGGTTGTGAGGTGGGCAGCGACGGGCAGAGAGTCGCTGATTGTTGCCATTACTAGTAAAGAAAAAATATGTCCCTGGATTTCATTTTAAAAATCTGGTCACTTTATTGTAGTCCAACTCAGGAGAGCAGCCTAGGGTGACAACACTAATCCTCAATAGATACAGTGCACAACGTGACTAGTGTTGCCCTAGGACAGTTTGTGTTACTGGCAGGATCACAAGATGAAAATTAGGGAAAACATTGTTAAGAAATAAAATGGGTGTAGCCACTACATCCAAGGACTAGCAAGCAGCAACATATAACAATTCAATTTTTTTGGGGTTAGGTATGTTTTATTGCCTGTGCACAGCCAAGTGTTATTTTACACAGATGCTCAATGCATGCCTTTTTTATTCCTTTATACTTGTTAAAACTTTAGATATGCAAATGGAGCCATAAGAAAAAAAGAAGTAGGAAACAATGATATTTTTGAGTTTCCATGCATTTCCCTCCATTTCCTTTTGTTCATGTATATCCTTTCTGGCTTTTGATATAGTCAGGGCCATCTTTTCCATTGGGCACGCTGGGCAGTTGCCCGGGGGCCCTGCTTGCCTGGGGGGCCCCACCGGCTGCCCAGTAACCCCAGTAAAAAAATGTGGAGAGTGACAGGTTAGAACTGACCATGCCCAGTTTGCGGAAATCACAGAGAAGATCTGGTCCTCCACGAGTGCGGGGGGGTTTCTGATGTAAGGGGGGAGTGAATGCAAAAATGTAAGGGGCCACTGATATAAAGGTTCCCCCTCCTATATTAGTGACCCCCCTTACCTTAGTGTATTTACTCTACGGAAGGTGGTCTCTGGTCACCAGTGTGCCCCCCACATCAGAGTTCCCCTTTACATCAGAGTCTGCAGGATTCCCCCTTACAATGCAAGGGGGAACTCAGTCTACTTTTTTTGCAGTGGCAGTAAAAAATGTGGTTCTGCCAGTAAATTTTATGATTTTTGTCAGTAAATTCTTGTGCGTGATTGTGTAGACAGGGCCCCAGTGCACTGTATTGCCCGGGGGTCTATAATGCTCTTAAGATGACACTGGATATAGTCAGTTCTTATTATATTCAGTTTCTGACTACTATATTATCTCTGATGGAGCTCTGCTCTGTAAGTTAATTATCACTGATGCATGGATTACCTCTTTGAAATGTTCCCTCTGCTATCATGTTTAAATATGCTTTGCACAAATACTGTACATAAGCATCCAATTTCCAAAATCCGCCTTATTTTTATCCTATTTAAACACAAAAAGCTGACAATAGAATGTTTTTTTTTTTACAATAATGTGAATGTAGATAATGCATTAAGGTAAAACACCTTCAGCGTTTACAACCACTTTAAAGGGAGAGGATGGGCTCCTATCCGTCTACCGGACCTATTTGTGTGAAGGTGGGGTGGGCTACACCTGCTTAGGGGATATATGAAAAGCTAAGAAAATGTTGTGTGGGAGTTTTCTTACTCTTTAAACTAGAAGTTCTATCCCATGTTTTCGGTTCACTCTTCATCACCCTTTTATGATCTTGATTACTCTCCATGATCTCCATTTGTTACATGGTGTCAGCTCTTGATCCATATGACTTGTCAATACATGCTGTGGAATTTAGCCACTTGTCTTAAAGAAGAAAAATACAAGTTTATTATCACATAAACATTCTTTGATACAGGAGATTACTGAACACATTTAAAGTCTAAGTTTAGTCAGAAAAAAACAGTACTAGGGACATTGCCCTCTAGCAATGCAATGTGTCTTTTGTGCTGCTGGCTCCTGCATTCGTTTAAACCTTCCTTCTCGATCCCCCGCTGCAGCTGCCTTAATCTTCTGGTGTGGCAGGGCTTAATAGAGCAGAGGGACTTACATTATGCACTAATCAAGTGTGCCAACCAAGGGCAGGTTCATACTGGTCCGACAAGTGCACCAACTTCAAGTGCACAAGTCGCATGACATGTAAAAATCAATGGTTCCCTATGAGAGCCGTCTTAACTGGTCCGACTTGTGTCAGTATGACTTTTGAAAAGGTTCCTGCACTACTTTGGTCTGACTTGGGTCAGATGTCAGCCCATTGAATTTAATTGAAGTTGCATCCAGGTCGGATCTGCATCTTAACTAATCTGATTTGTGACATGCGACTTGTGCTCAGAGGAATGCTAGCAATGCAAAATGTATTGAAAAACAAAATGTGTGAGAGTCCCCCCAAGACCATACCAGACCCTCTGGTCTGGTATGGATTTTGAGAGGTTCCCCCCAATATCCATACCAGAACCTTATCCGAGCATGCAGCCTTGAAGGCCAGGAAAGGGGGGGCGAGCGAGTGCCCCCCCTCCTGAACTATGCCAGGCCACATGCCCTCAACATGGGGGGTGGGTACTCTGCCCCCGCCCCAAAGCACCTTGTCCCCATGTTTATGGGGACAAGGGTCCCTTCCCCACAACCCTCCTGGACTGTGGTTGTGGGGGTCTGCGGGTGGCGGCTTATGGGAATCTGAAAGCCCCCTTTATGAAAGGGGGCCCCCAGATCCCAGCCCCCCATGTGAATGAATATGGGGTACATAGTACCCCTACCAATTCACCCAAAAAAGAGCAGTGTAGTGTAATAAAAACATGAAACAGTTTTTAAAAAGTCCTTTATTAAAAATTACTAATTTCCCCATGGCAGCTTCAATGTCAATCACAATGTCTTCCTCCACCACCGCCACTGCCACGAGCCATGGAAAAAAAAAGCTCCTCTTTTAACGCTGGCTCCCGCCATTCTATCAGCTCCGGTGTCTGACAGTCCTTATATAACTTTGGGGAGTGGCCATGCGGGTACTTAACTCGGAGACCCCACCCTGTTGTGACGTCAAGGACCCATCATGCCTGGGTCTGGGACGTCACAAGGGGGCGTTGTGTCCAAGTTGCGTCACTGCATGGCCACGCCCCAAAGTTACATAACAACTGTCAGACACTGGAGCTGACAGAATGGTGAGAGCCATCGTCGGAGGAGCGTTTTTTTTTTCTGCAGGTTGGATGGCGGAGAAAGAAATTGTGAGCGACGTTGGAGCTACCAATGGGGGGCATTAGTAATTTCATGTCTCATGTTTTTATTATACGACACTGCTTTTTTTTCATGAATTGGTAGTGTTACTATCACTCATTCACATAGGGGGGTGGGGGCAGGTGTTGGGGGGCTTCCAGATTCTAATAAGCCCCCACCTACAGACCCCCACAGCCACAGCCCAGGGTTGTGGAGAAGAGGCCCATGTCCCCATCAACATTGGAACAAGGTGCTTTGGGGTAGGGGGCAGAGACCCCTGCCCCAAAGCACCCACCCCCCATGTTAAGGACATGTTGCCTGGTATGGTTCAGGGGGGTGCTCACTCTGGATAACAGAAAACAAACGCTCCTGCGCATAAGTGGATTGTCCGGCAGTCAATAATCCATAGCGATGACACTAGCCTTGCTGACCTTCACGGAAGGGGGTATCCTTGTGACAAACAAGAAGAAAAACAAGGGCACACCAGCCTAGTGTATTAACGTTGGATACATTTTAATAGTATGCAATATAAAAACTACTCACAATTGTAGTGGAAAGATATGCAGTAAAAAGTAATTCCATAAAAGGCTACAGCATGTAGAACCCGAACAACACTCCGAATGGTCATGGAGGATGTGATGAGGATCACTGCCGGCTGACGCGTTTCAAAGCACAAGACTTCTTTATCAGAGCTCAGCAGTGTACTACCCTCCAGGACCATTCGGAGTGTTGTTCGGGTGCTCACTCTCCCCTCCCTTTCCTGATCTGCCAGGTTTCAAGCTCGGATAAGGGTTTGGTATGGATTTTTGGGGGGACTAACGCCGTTTTTTTGTTTTTTTAATTGTGGTGTGGGGTTCCCCCTCAAGATCCACACTGTTTTTTTTGGGATACATTTGGCATGAGGTTTCATCCATTCCAGAACCAAAGATATAGTTTTGATTGGTCAAAGGACAAGTCGCAATTATCTCAAAGTCTGATCAAAATCGGATCCTGTTCATTGAAGTTGCATGGGCAAAGTTGGAACAGGGCATAAGACTAACTATACTTCCATGGATTTCTCTCGTGCAGCCTGCGGGAGATCTAAAATATTCTCTGCTGTTAACTATGATCTTCAAGCTGCCACAAAATCTGGGGCTGCTTGAATACCAGAACCTGTGGATGCATCTGAATGGACGCTTTTCAATCAAATAGCTAGATTCAGGTAGGGCGTCCTAACTTTGCGACGGCGTAGCGTATCGTGTTTACACTACGCCGCCGTAAGTTAGCAAGGCAAGTACATGATTCACAAAGTACTTGCCTGCTAAGTTACGGCAGCGTAGCGTAAATCGGGCGGGCGTAATGGCGCCTAATTCAAATTTAGCTGAGGGGGCGTGTTTTATGTTAATGAGCTTGACCTGACGTGATTGACGTTTTTTTGGAACGGCGCATGCGCCGTCCGCCTACATATCCCAGTGTGCATTGCGGCAATGTACACCGCACGGGCTTATTGGTTTCGACGTGGAAGTAAATGACGTAAATCCCTATTCACGGACGACTTACGCAAACAACGTAAAATTTTCGAATTTCGAAGCGGGAACGGCAGCCATACTTTAACATTACTATTCCAACTATTTGATGGAATATCCTTAGGCCTGATAATGCGTTACGTAAACGGCGTGTCTGTACTGCGTCGGCCGAGGGTACGTTTGTGAATAGGCGTATCTAGTGATTTACATATTCTACGCCGACCGCAATGGAAGCGCCACCTAGCGGCCAGCCTAAATATTGCACCCTAAGATAGGACGGCTCAAGCCGTCGTATCTTAGATAGGTTTAAGTGTATCTCTGTTTGAGAATACACTTAAACTTAGGTCGGCGCAGATTCCGAGTTAGGTCGGCGTATCTACTGATAAGCCGACCTAACTCTTACTGAATCTAGCTAACTGTTTGTTGAGCTGGGTTGTGCTAGCAGGGCCAGCCACTGCTCACATTTCAGCTAGTTCAGCAGTAATGGCCAGCTTTAATATGTACTTTTAATAAAAAATTGAATTAAATGTTTTGTCACAATGATAGTTACATAAATGGTATGTAGGTGGGGATGAGTCCAAAAACGTAACATCTGTGACACAACTAGAGTGAGTGTAACTGGTTTAGTACCTGCACCATTAAAATGTACTAAATTGAATTTACATTTATGATCATGAATTCAATGTTAAAGCCTATAGGAACCCCCCCCCCCCAAAAGTGTAATATGTTGCAGTTTACCAATCCAATGATTTGGTGGCTGTTTTCTTTTTTTAGTTTCTTTATTTATTTTTACCTGTTGATGTGGCCAGGAACACACGTCCTGCCTTAGGGCCCTTTCACACTCACGGATCCCGTGAGGATCCGTTACTTTATTATCCGCTTGCTCAGCGGGGATCGCTCCGTTGATCCCCGCTGAGCCGGCAGATGACAGGGCGGCCCCCGCACACTGTGCCGGGACCGCCCTGTCAGATCTCCACTCTCCCCTATGGGGGGATCGGATGAACATTGACCGTCTGTCCGTGTTCACCCGATCCGCTCTGCAGACGGATGGAAAAATAGGATTTTCCTCCGTCTGCAGAATCGGACCATAGCGGGGACTGATGAGATAGGGTGTCGGCGGATGACATGTATGTCTGTATTTAATCCAAAAAAGGATGGATGAAATACGGACATACTGTCCTCATGTGTGAAAGGGGCCTTAGGGTTTCTATAGTAACTCTTCTACTCTATGGGGGAGCAATGTAGCCACTCTTGGACAGTAGCATTTTCAGTCTGTGCCTGGTCTTGCTTGTGACAGACTGCATCAGATATGCAATGCTTTATTTTGCCCACAGTTCCACTTATCTGGTTATTTTGGTACAGAAAGTTTATATAAATATTTTATATGGTAATAACCAGATACAAGTTCAAGTGCTTCTAGCTGTTTTAACCTAACACTTACCACAAAACCTTTCCTATTCCAGTCCCTATTCCTGTCTCTGAGACTTTTTGAGACAATTTTGTGCAGTACGGTACATATAATTGAAAGAGAAAAGTGTTATATTACAACTGACATGGTTATAGAGGAGAGAAAGGTGTTAGGAAAAAAAAGGGGCGCCCTCTAGAAATATTGAGCGTGTTGTTGTTTTCACAAAAGCAAATCTGACTTTCCTTGAAATGGTTATATATTACATATTGATGTACTAGTAAGGGAAATCCTATTAGATGAATAGTGCATTACTGATACTTTTTACTGATAATTTTCTTAAAACAGTCTTTATGCTGCCCAGCAGAAGTCAGCTAGTTACAGTGCTTGAGAACGAATAGCAAAGGTATAGCTGGGTGTTCACCATATGTCACTCTAGTTCAGGGGACTCCAAACTGCGGCCCAAGGGCCGGATGTGGCCCTTTGCTAGCCTTCATCTGGCCCTTGGGGCAGTATGTCTCCCAATGATATGAGGCACTATTCCTCCCAATAGCACCAACAATGGGGCAATATTTTTTAGACTAATAGCAATGATGGAGCACTATTCCTCCTCCTACTGCCCACCAACACTGGGGCCATGTTTATTCTCACTGATGCTCGGCCCTGGGGCATTTTCTACCCCAACTGGTCAGAATCCGGCCCCCCTTAAGTCGGAAAGACTGTAAACTGGCCCTTAGCTTTAAAAGTATGGAGACCCCTGCTCTAGTTTAAATCGAAGATTTGAAGCACTTGTTTTCCCCTGTGTCTGTGAGGTTGATAAGTAGATAGTGGTAAATGTGCATTTAATCTTTATAGTATTTGCTGGTCTCTTTCAGATATAGCAGATAACATATCTCCAGTATAAAAGAAGCCATATGGGATACGATGGTGATGATGGAGAATCACACTTTGCAAGACTTAGATATGTAACTGGATTTTCACTACAGTAGTTCAGTTCCAACAAGTAGAACAACAACAAAAATGTCATCCTATCAAGGGGGTGTGGTGCGGAGCATCCGGCCTTTTAAGTCAAGTGAACAGTACCTGTATGCCATGAAAGAGGACTTGGCTGAGTGGCTGAAGGATCTTTACAACCTGGAAATAGATGTAGATAACTTCTTTGAAGTCCTGGAAAATGGCTCTATCATTTGTTACCACGCCAATAATGTGAAGGATGCTGCTTGCGCCTTTGCTGTGGAATACCCTGACTTGGCAAAGAAACTCCGGCTTCCAAAACAAGGAGTAACATTCAATGCAACGGCCCAACCTGGAACCTTCCTGGCAAGGGATAATGTATCCAACTTCATCCAATGGTGCAGGAAGGAAATGGACATAAAAGGTAAACAGTACTGTTGTGTAACTACATGCAAGTGTTCCATAGGTAACTTACAAAGGCTGCAATTATTTGATCTACAGACTTAAAGTGGAGGTTCACCCAAAAAAAATGTTTAACAGTAGATTGGGCCTAATTACGTGAAGCAGAATCGGGACTTTTGATTAAAATCAATGCAGTACTTACCTTTTTTGAGATAGATGTTCTCCCGCCGCTTCCGGGTATGGGCTGCGGGACTGGGCGTTCCTATTTGATTGACAGCCTTCCGACCGTCGCATACAGCGCGTCACCAGTTTCCGAAAATAGCCGAACGTGGGTGCGCAGGCGCCGTATAGCGCCGCACCGAAGTTCGGCAACTCGTGACGCACTGTATGCGACCGTCGGAAGGCTGTCAATCAAATAGGAACGCCCAGTCCCGAAGACCATACCCGGAAGCGGCGGGAGAACATCTATCTCAAAAAAGGTAAGTACTGCATTGATTTTAATCAAAACACCGATTCTGCTTCCTGTAATTAGACCCAATCTACTGTTAAAACATTTTTTTAGGGTGAACTCCCGCTTTAAAGGGGTTGTAAAGGTTCGTCTTTTATTTTCTAAATAGGTTCCTTTAAGCTAGTGCATTGTTGGTTCACTTACCTTTTCCTTCTATTTCCCTTCTAAATGTTTGTTCTCTTTGTTTGAATTTCTCACTTCCTGCTTCTCCTCAGTAAGCTTTCCACCATCATCCAAGCGGTGGAAAGTAATTTAGAACAGCTTACTGAACAGCTTACTGAGGAGGAACAGGAAGTGAGAAATTCAGACAAAGAAAACAAAGAAAAAAAACATTTAGAAGGGAAATCGAAGGAAAAGGTAAGTGAACCAACAATGCACTAGCTTAAAGGAACTTATTTAGAAAATAAAAAACAAACCTTTACAACCCCTTTAACTGACTTGTAAAATGAAAAACTATGGGCCAAATCCACAAAGATCCGGCGTAACTTATTTTTTTCCATTTAAGTTACACTGCCTTAAAATTTCTACCTAAGTGCCCGATCCACAAAGCACTTACCTAGAAATTTTGGGCTGTGTAACTTAAATTCCGCCGGCGCAAGGCGTTCCTATTTTCATGGGGGCGATTCCCATTTAAATTAGGCGCGCTCCCGCGCCGGCCGTACTGCGCATGCTCGTGACGTCATTTTCCCGACGTGCATAGCGCGAAATTACGTTACGCCGAGCTTTGTGGATTGCGACGGGTCAATAAAGTTGCGTCGGGAAAAAAAAAAGATACGGCGGAAAAAAATAAATTAAAAATTTTAAAAAAATCGCGTCGCTGGACAGAAAGGTCTGCTTTTACATGGTGTACTAACTTTACACCTTGTAAAAGCAGCCCTAATTTTGCGTATGCAAACTAAAACGAAGCTGAAAAGCTTCGTGGATCTCCGTAAGTGCTAATTTGCATACCCGAGGCGGCATTTCGACACAAAATGCCCCCAGCGGCGGATGCGGTACTGCATCCTAAGATCCGGCAGTGTAAGTCCCTTACACATGCCGGATCTTCTGCCTAACTATGGAAAACTGATTCTGTGGATCAGTTCCATAGTTAGGAACAGGGATACGACGGCGTAACAGCAGTTACGCCATCGTATCCCTTTTGTGGATTTGGCCCTATGTCTTGTTTTTGAAAGAGTGGCAAATATAAGGTTACATTACATAAAGCATCCTACACATTTTCTTTTCTTTTTTTGTTCCTTCAAGGGCAAATTGGGCCTTAAAGTGATTGAAATGTCTTGTTTCTTTTTCTATTAAAATAAAAAAACATGTTATACTTACCTGCTCTGTGCATTGGTTTTGCACAGAGCAGCCCAATCCTCCTCTTCTCTGGTCCCTGGCCCCTCCCTCCTGTTGAGTGCCGCACAGCAAGCACCAGTTTGGTTACCTTAGAAGTAAATGGTTGATTTTAAATGACCTTTCCTTTGTGTGAATCATCAGAAGAAAGCTACTAATTTATACCATTTAATGATAAGAGTAAGGCTCAGTAACTATTTAAGTGGCACTAACTGAGTTGGATGCACATCTTTTTGTGTAAAAGTGGTGGTGCAAGAAGTGTGTGGGGAGTAGGGAAAGGCCAGAATCTGTCAACTTTATTATTGCTGTCTGTGCTTCCCTTGCAGGAACATTTCTCTTAACAAGGCCCTAGATCACAGTAAAATTGACAGAGGCTCTAAACCTTCCCACCCCATCCTAAACTAAACTGAATATAAAACAATAACATATTTTTTTTGGCTTAAAAGAATCATTACAATGTTATAAATATTTAAATTGTATGTAAAGCCATTTGTGTGTGTGTGGGGGGGGGGGGGGTGTACAGTAGGGACTTCCTGTCCTGCCACAGGAAATGAGAGGAAAGCCCACTGAAGCGAGAGGGTCCCTACACTGACAGAAAGATTTACCTTCATGTCCTGCTCTTGTCACAGCTCAAAATGTTTGGATTCCCCCTCACTCTG
The DNA here is from genome assembly GCF_905171775.1 of Rana temporaria. Lineage (NCBI taxonomy): Eukaryota > Metazoa > Chordata > Amphibia > Anura > Ranidae > Rana > Rana temporaria. The sequence continues at coordinate 259,713,536 of NC_053490.1, read as the reverse complement.
TATTTGTGACCATGGTCATCAGGACAAAGAGAGGAAAAAATCCTCTCAGTGGGGACAAGGACAGAAATAAATACTTAATGTAATAGGTCAAAGAGTGCTAAGTGAAAAATCCTTAAGTCTAGTACACACAATCAGAAAATCGGACTTAAAATACTGCTTTTGAATCGATCGTACAATAATCTGATTGTTAGTACACAGCTTTTTAACAGTTCATCCAAAATTATCCCAAGGGACAAACACAAAAAAATTTCTTGTGCGCTTTTTGTTTAATGAGTACAGTATTCGCCCGAAAAAAAAAATCGTAAGAGCATCACCTTGAATGCTCAGAAACACTAACCCTAGGCCCTAACACTAAACCTAACCCTAGCTGACTTTTGACCTATGAACTTTAACCCTAAGTGCATCTCCACTTAGTGATTCTCCCTACCCTAATCCCCTACCTTTCCCAGAACCCGCTCGGTTTGTTGGAAAAAAACATAAGTGCATCTCCACTTAGTAACTCTGCCCACCCAAAACCCCTACCTTTCCCAGAACCTGCTTGGTTTGTCGGAAAAAGGGAAAAAATCCTCTACCTGCAAATCAGTCTGCTTAGGGGTATTGTTGAATCCATTTAATATTTTGCCAATTCACTCAGCCCTGATGAAGGGGGATTGCATGCGGCCCCTGAAACGAGTTGGGTGTCCTTTAGTTGGACTAAAAAATTACAATAAAATTGAAATAAAACCATTTTAACTTTTCTTTAATGTAATGGATAACTTATTCCAGTCACTGTGTGAATATATGAAAATCACCCTTGTTTTACAATTTCATTTCCATAACAGCATTAGAGGTGGTCTGTATAGCTCCACGTCCCTGTCTCTATGACCGCCGATCGCGGGTGCCTGACTGACGCGGCCAGTGGCCTGGAGGCCGGAGGCCGTATATAGACGGCCTCCCGGCAATTCAGAGCCACAATTTGGCCATAAAAACCCGCCGTGTGGGCGGGAAGAGGTTAAAGGAACCTACCGGTATTTAGAAAAAAAAAAAAAAACCTTTACAACCCCTTTAAAGTTCCTGTGCGTGTAAAGGCAGGTGTCCCAATACTTTTGGTAATATAGTGTATGTTTCCCTTTCACTTCTCCCGTTTTAATACTAAATGGTTTATTTTTTTCTGTCAGTTTTGCACATGGAAATGTACATGAATATGATCTGCAAACATGTGTAATCCATGAAAAAAACAAGAAAAATAAAAACATGACCTTATTTGTACAATACAATGCTCTCATCTACGACTAAGCCACGTAGGCTGTGAACATGATGTTACTCCCGATCCACACTTTTAATCCTTGATCATCATATTTTTTTTCAGCTCCAAGATCTTTTTTTTTTTTTAACAAGAGATAGCTCCAAGATCTTTAAGCTATGTGATTGGGACAGGGATTAGGTTAAAGGACAAATGTGTCTTTAGCCACCCTAGCCCTCTAAGTGAAGTCACAGGACACCCATGACTTCCTTCATTGTTAGATTAAAGTAATTGTGAAGTCTTGTTTTTTTTTCCAATAAAAATAACAAACGTGTTATATTTACCTTCTCTGTGCAATGGTTTTGCATAGAGCAACCTGGATCCTCCTCTTCTCGGGTCCCTTTTCGGCTCTCCTGGTCCCTCCCTCCCTTTGAGTGCCCCTAGAGCAAGTAGCTTGCTATGGGGGCACCTGACCTGAGCTGCAGCTCTGTGTATCCATTCAGACACAGAGCTGCTGTTCGGCCCCCCTCTCTCTCCACATTGGCTAACTGACTTTGATGGACAGCAGCAGGAGCCAATGGTGCCACTACTGTGTCTCAGCAAATGAGGAGGGAAGTCCTGTACGGCCGACATCGCTGGATAGAGATGGGGCTCAGGTAAGTATTAGGGGGGCTGCTACACACAGAAGTTATTTTATCTTCATGCACAGAATGCATGAAGATAAAAAAAACCCTCTGCCTTTACTACTCCTTTAAAACAGCATTTTTCTTGTGTGTGGCTTTATTACTAATTCTTAGCAAATTCAGCCTTTGATTAGGCAACATATCTGATTAAACAACAAAAATTGCATAGAGCCAAACTACCCAAAAAAGTAATCTTTGCAATTTACATGATTCAGTTAAATTTTAATTATAAACATATTGTTGCTGTTGTGTGCAGGGCCAATGCTACCACTAGGCAGCCGCCTAGGGTGCAGCCACAGCTGCTGGTTTCCCCAGGGCCAGTTCTTAACACACTCCCAGCCGCTATACCGGCTGGGAGTGTGTGTTCTTCAGTAAAGCCAACTCTCGGCTTTCAATGTGAAAGTGATACAAGCGGCTCTTAAGCCGCTGATCACTTCCACAATCTGCTGCCCTCCCCCGCAAAACTCCCCACCATGTTTACTGGGCTCTGCTACCCCACCTGTGGGCCCTGTGTGGTCATGGGGGGGCCCTGGAAAGGACGGCAGAAGCTCCACAGACATCCGTCCAATAAGCCTTCCTTCTGAGCAAAGACCAGGAAGTAACGAGCATGAATTGAATTCTAGCACCGGCTTAGGTTGTGTGACAATTGACAGAACTGTATGTAGCTGTCCACATTGGTTGACATCGTAAAATGACAATTTTGCTTTCCTTTAGAAGTCCTGATGTTTGAGACAGAGGATCTAGTTCTAAGGAAAAATGAGAAAAACTTTATCCTGTGCCTGCTGGAGCTGGCCAGACGAGCATCACGCTTTGGTATGAGTGCTCCCATGCTAATTCAAATGGAGGAGCAGATAGAAGAAGAGATCCGGGTGGAACTAGAACTGCCTCCAGTTGAAATCCCACTACCTAAACCACAACCTCAAAAAAAACTATGTGACTTTAAGAATCTGGACCAAATGGTAAGCAAATAAAAAAAACATCCTCAATAAATAAACTGCATTAAAATAGCATAAATGTATGATTAATATGTTGTAGTATAAAAAAAGAATACATTTTGGATCAATGTGTTGGCTGCAGTGGATAGGACTGTTTCTTGATACCTGTGCATTAGAAGTTTGTGTTTTTTTAACCATCATTGATACAAAAGAGAGGACCTTACCTTGTTGTCTGTGTCAGGAACAGGAATGAGCCCCGAGTCTTGAATCTACTAATGAGGAGTAGGGGGTACTACTGGCTGCTTTGGTTGGAGAAAAAAGATGACAGGGGAGGGACAGTCTTAGCTCCGCTCCTGTGTGAAGGGGGTGTTTCCCTTCTCGCCAATCACCTCTCAGAACTCTCCAAGTTGAGCTCTGCAGAGTATAACTTCAGCTCTCCGCCCCTTTTTTTGAACACTCAGCCAAGCTTGCTAATGTCTGGATTTAGAATGGATGTAGGAAAGAGAATACTGCGGATTGACAGGTGCAACTTGGAGGATTTAATTCATCTCTGTGTATCACCTGAGACTAGTCACTTCACTGGGTATATGTAAGGGTTTATAACTGCTTTAATAAAAATGGTGTGTGTTTTAGGCCCAGCAAACAAAATTCAGTCATTCGCATGATTTACTAAAGGCAAATAGTCTGTTCACTTTGGCAGGGAAATTGTTCTTTGCAGGAGGAATGTTTGTCAGAGCTTAGTGAATAAGATGAAGCTCTGACAACTTCCATCATCTAATCATGTTCAAGCAAAAATGCTGTTTTTAACTTTTCCCTGCATATTATTGAGTATTCTATGTGTAGCGCTTACCCTCAGAGGAGTCCCATGGCTCTGTGAAGTGCTCCATCCCCTCTGACACACCTGTTGAGCTGAAGTACTGATATACTACCACAACTATATTAGCACATAGGCATGATACTACTTGATTTAAAATAAAGTGAGTATATTATTATTTCTAGGCTGACTAAATAACAATACACACAAGCAGTAAATAGGAAAATAAGTCAATTTGATTGCAATAAATGAACTGACTTAAATACCGGGCTTTAATATGGCAGTTAATCTAGACCAGTGATATTAATCAAATTTTAACTAGTATCAGCAGTAATGGTAAAGAGAAACATAACCAAAGAACTGCATAAACTAGTGAGCAGACAGTGTCCCAGGGTGCACTCTTCCTGAGTAGGGATGAGCCGAACACCCCCCCGTTCGGTTCACACCAGAACCTTCAAACGGGCCAATCGTTCGCACGAACGTTAGAACCCCATTGAAGTCTATGGGACTCGAACGTTCAAAATCAAAAGTACTAATTGTAAAGGATAATATGCAAGTTATTGTCCTAAAACAGGTTTGGGGACCCAGGTCTTGCCCCAGGGAACATGTATCAATAGAAAAAAAAGATTTAAAAACTGATGTTTTTTCGGGAGCAGTGATTTTAATAATGCTTAAAGTGAAAAAAAATAGAAAAATTCCTTTAAATATCGTACCTGCTGGGTGTCTATATTATGCCTGTGAAGTGGCACGTGTTTAGAACTGTCCCTGCACAAAAATGACATTACTATAAAAAAAAGGTAATTTAAAACTGCTTGTGGCTTTAATGTAATGTCTGGTCCCTGCAATATATATAAAAATCATTTAGAAAAATAGCATGGGTTTCACCCCCTCCCCCCAGGTCATTACCAGCCCCTTTGGCCCTATATACTTTGAACAGCAGTATACAGGCAGTGCAAACAAGAAAGTGACTGTAGGTTTGTTGTTAAGTAGAATCTGTTTGTAATTTTGAACTGGTACTTTTTTAAAGTGTAGCTACAGCCAAAAAATCTATTTTTAAGCTTTTTGGAAAACATAGAGAAGGGTTATCACCCCTGTAACATTTGTTTTGCTGTCTGTGCGCATCTGTTCAGAGGATTGCACCTCACTTTCTGTCCCAATGACAAATGTTTTTTTGAAAATGTTTAGTGAAACAAGGATTGGTGATAAAGCATCAGTGGATAGGAGACACATCTTACAGAAGAGAATTTCCCTTCCTAGGGGTAGATTTCCTCTCACTTCCTGTTGTCTCCTTCCATTTGCAAGTAGGAGTCGTTTGTAATAAACAAGTGGGTGACTAAAGCGCTAGCCAACAGTGAAAATTAAAAGTGACCAGTGAAAAACAAAATGCTGCTCAAATCTAAAATGTGCTAACAACAAATAAAGGTCTGAATAAAGAATGATGAGCGCAAACTAAAAATCTAAAAGTGAATATAAAGACAGTCCATAGGGGACTGATAACAATCAATAAAGATATGCAGTGAATTCAAAATTAGTGAAATAACCCAAAACTGATAATAAATCCAAAAATAAAAGTCCAAATATATAAATCAAAGTTTGGATAAATCAATCTGGTGTGCCAGTGATAAACAAAACTTCTGCACTTTGGGCATCAATGTGGACAATCTTGATAACTCTTTGCTTAGCCTGGGCTCACAGAGCGCTTACCTCCAGACACTAGGTCATGCGTGTCAACGAAATCCTCCCAAAACTGGAACAGAATCCAAACAGTGGGTAACTCGTGTTGCACGGAATCTTCCCAGTGCTGAGATAGAGTCGAGGGGCGTTCTCTGTATCCAATACCAGTATAGGTCCAGGCGCAGCGAAGTCGACTCCACAGGATAGCCACAAGGTGTATCAGGAGCAAATGTAGAAATAAAAAGCTCTCATGGTGAAGTATGCAAGCAATTTAAAATTTAATAAAGGTAAAAATGTGCTTACATTGAAAAAACGAATAAAACGCCAAACAGCGGCACTTCCGGTGGACGGTCAGGGTGTCGCGTCACTTCCGGTCACGTCTAACCTTATGCATTAAGTCACGACACGTGACTTCATCAGAGGTTCGTTTGTAAGTTGAATTTTTGAAAGTAGGGGCCTGCCGTATTTACTCTGCAGAAATTTGGGCCCTAGGTGTTGTGTTGCCACAACACTGTATGCACTCACAGTTAGTCTTGGTGGGCGCTGGAACGCCCTGCTGTGAACTGTTATATCAATAATTGTAATTACATGCCATTGTTAAAAAGTGACTGCCTGTGGTATTAATATGAGAACACCAGCAAATGTATTGACGTAGATTTAGGTGCACACTGTGCAGAGGACACAGTACACCAAGTGAAAATACTTGCTGATCAGTCACTGCCTGTGGTATTAATATGAGAACACCAGCAAATGTATTCATGTAGCTTTAGGTGCACACTGTACAGAGGACACAGTACACCAAGTGAAAATACTTGCTGATCAGTCACTGCCTGTGGTATTGATATGAGAACACCAGCAAATGTATTCATGTAGCTTTAGGTGCACACTGTACAGAGGACACAGTACACCAAGTGAAAATACTTGCTGATCAGTCACTGCCTGTGGTATTAATATGAGAACACCAGCAAATGTATTGACGTAGCTTTAGGTGCACACTGTGCAGAGGACACAGTACACCAAGTGAAAATACTTGCTGATCAGTCACTGCCTGTGGTATTAATATGAGAACACCAGCAAATGTATTGACGTAGCTTTAGGTGCACACTGTGCAGAGGACACAGTACACCAAGTGGAAATACTTGGTGATCAGCCACTGCCTGTGGTATTAATATGACAACAACAGCAATTGTATTCACGTGGCTTTAGGTGCACACTGTGCAGAGGACACAGTACATGTGAAAATACTGCAGCTAGCACAATCACCTGCCTGCCTGTCAGTATATTAGGAAGAGCAGATCTAGCTAAACTCAATACAGTGTATAAATATATATACACAACACCTGGGATGCATATATATCCTCTACAGACTGTAACTCTAACTGACTAGCCTGCCTGCTCTATCTAACTAAAAAAAATGACACTCTCTCTCTTTGTCTCTCTCTGTCTTAACCACCGCAACACACTACACAAGGTCAACTTCCAGGCGGCCTTATATAGTGTGGGGCGTGTACTAAACCCCCTGAGCCATAATTGGCCAAAGCCACCCTGGCTTTGGTCAATTATGGCTCTCCGTTTTTTGTGATGCTGCAGTTAATTATGGGCCGTGACACGCCACTCGAATTTGGCGCGAACAGCCCATAACGTTCGTAATTCAACGAACAATCTAACATACGATGTTCGAGTCAAATGTGAGTTCGACTCGAACACAAAGCTCATCCCTATTCCTGAGTATGAGTAGAGGTTTGTGAATATTTTCCTGAAAAAGGGGTACCATTTTTTTTTAAACAGTGGGAAGTCCGTTATGAGATAAAGGTGTGGAAGAGGGCGCTAGTGAGATAAATCACCTAATGTGAATAATAATAAATCCTAACAATTGGGACACACTCACTAGGGAGGATCCCACATGGCAGGGTGATACTTCTAAAAGATGTTGATCCAACAATCAATAAATCTCTATCTAGAGATATCTTAAGTGCACACAGATAAATCCAAAGAATAAAGTCAGTGAAGAAAAATTTAATAAATGCAAAAAATAAAAATGTATAAAAAATAAAAAATAATAAAAATGTGAAAAAAGTGTGTCTCTTGATTAACACAATTGACTTAACACAGTTCATAGGGGATCCCCTTCACAGGATACTTCAATTAGTGTTCATGCAATCAATCCTGGTGATAATGCAGCCTCCACCATCTATTAGAACTTCACCTGATGTGCTCTTAACAGGGAATATGCTTACCAGATTTAATGGACCACTTTAATGAAAAAGTAGGTCTGCTACGCTGAACAGGTTACAGTGCCTGTACACTATTCATCGAACGCTGGAACTGGCACGATGCTTGTAACCATGGTATCCCAGAAATCCAACCACAAAAAACAAAAGGGGTCTATAGTGTATTACCGATTTAATAAAACATAATTTAAAAACAGGCTGAATGGCCCCTTACTTGTGTGGGTGACTACCCGGCACTAGGACTGCATGCGTAACGTTTGGGACCTTGTCTCGATCGCACTGGATGCCGTGTGGTCAGATGTCCAGGTTGTAACTGCAGTGGCTGCTAGCGGGATCAGCTGGGGAACGAGATGTCAGACCTTAGCCGCCGACATATGTTTCGTGGAATCCACGTCCACGAAACATATGTCGGCGGCTCATCGCTCAGGTCCTCAGGGGCTCTCCCTCCCCCTGGTGTAAACACAGACACACACTAGCAACAGGTCTGTATGCCCAACTCTAGTCCTATTATAAGGTGTCCTAGGCTCATATAGTTCACAGCCACATTCATTTTCAGAGTGCACCTTACCTTCCAGTGTTCTTCGCAGTTGCATCATTCAGGAGGGCGGGAAGGGGCAGCTGCATTAGCCAGTCTCCTTAATGCAGACACACATGCCCAGGGATTCCCAGCACTCAGCATCCCAGTCTCTGTAGCTGGACAAGTACCTGGCTGTATTTGCATAATGAAATGTCACTACATTCACCAAGCTCTGGGGCCAATTTCCTTGCAAAGTGCAACTTCCCCATAAGAGCGAACATCCTATTTGCCTTTATAAAATTAACCCCTTGTGTGCTGTCAATTGTGCTATACATCAGTAGTGCGAGACCCTGTCTCAACATTAGTTGCGGCTGGTGCTCAATTTTTTTTGAGGGGGTGGGTGCTAACAAACTGAATAATACTGAAAAAAAACACATCAATTGCAGCCTCACTGTGCCTATGAAATGCAGCCACTGTGCCATCAATTGCAGCCACTGTGCCCATCAAATGCAGCCACTGTGCCTATCAAATGCAGCCACTGTGCCATCAATTGCAGCCACTGTGCCCATCAAATGCAGCCACTGTGCCCATCAATTGCAGCCACTGTGACCCCCGATGACATTTAAACAGCACTCCCGTCCGCCCATTTGTAGTCTGACCAGCACTTACTCCATATCTTGGTGGCGGGTCAGGCAGCGGGTGACGGAGGCAAGCTCTGGGACAGACAGCGGGTCAGGCAGCGGCTCCTGTGTCCTCCATGCTTCCGCTGTGCATCTATTCTTTCCTTCTGCTAGGCATCAAGTAGGATCACCTGTCCTTTCAGCAAAGCAGGTGACGGGTATCAGACTCACTCTTCCTTATTGGCAGAAAGGCAGCTCAGTGTTAGAAAAGCGAATATTAATTTGCTTTTCTAACACACGGGGTGGGCTCCGATCGCAATGCTCTGCACGCTGAGTTGATTCTATTTTGAAGCCTATTAGACCCTCTGACTTCAACCAGGTGCTTCAAAAATACACCCTGCTGCTGTAATTCACACGCCCGGCGTCCTGAAAGGGGCTGGGCGCATGAATAGAGGGTGGTGACCATGGCGGTCATGGATAGATTAATGTTATGCATGAATCTTTTCATTACTCATATAGGGTGTGGGGGGGGGGGGTAACGTGATAGAGGGGGCGGCACCCGTGTGCCCTTAATGGACGGGCCGCCACTGATTCTGCTACAAGTTAGGTTGTCAGAAGAAGTTAGTTATCAAGGATAGATTTGTTCAGACAGAAACTAAATGTACCAAGCATATCTGAATCACAAAAAGATCTTTATATACTGTATAAGCATATGTATAAACGTATAAGCATATAAGCAAACTAGAATACATGTTCTAACAGGGGGATTTCTTCCATGAAAAATATGTTTTATGTGGACATTTGATTGCTTACCAGGTAGTCCAAATACAAGGTAACTTACAAGGTGGTGCAAAGGTAGCCCATGTATAGGAAGGCCAACCAACAGTGGTCTGAATATTTGCTGTCCTGAAGGCTGTTAGTATATGCTTGTTCTTAATGATTTATGCTCGCTTTGTAGCTGAAAAAACCCCAGTAAAAGTAAAAAGTAAAACAGTCCTAATTATCCTCAGTGAATATATAAAAATGTAGAGTATACAGTGTCTTAAATCTGAAAAGCAGAGTATGCTGTAGTTGTGGCAATTTCTGTTTCTAATTAACCCTAGCAACACTCTGCAACTTAAATACTGATAGTATCTTATTTGCATTCTAGAAGATGTGTGACAGCCTGCAGCAAACAACTTTGCTCCTTGTTTTTCTTTCAAGTAGCCAGTCCATGGTTTACTGATTGTAGTAACCAAGGCTATGGTCCTACACAACGGATGTTCCTCCTAGCCAACAGCTTGTCAACTGATGATGTCACGTGTAAAAATCTGAGTATCTCTTCAAGTCACACCTTCAGCAAATAAAATTCTTTTGGTATTAACAAGTGGTGGACTGCAGATGGCAGCGGATCTAAGGCTTGTGTGTTAAGATGGTTATGGAATTAAAAGAAACCATTGATGACTAAAATATGTAGGTTGCAAATGATAACCTCATGTTCTTAAAATACTAGCTGCCTGGCTGTCATGTTCCTCCTATGGCTTTGGTAAATTTTGAGTCTGTAATAACAATAAGTATTCATTTTTTTCTTTAACCACTTGCCCCCCGACCTAATCTGAGCAAAACCATGGGCAGCCTAATATTTAATAGATTTTTCTATAAAAGTGTATAAACAAATCTGTATTATTCAAACATACTGCATCTCACACAGCATCCATATTGTGCATAGTACTGTAGAAATAATTTGGTAATCTGCAATACTAGAGATTTAAAGTCCGAATCCTAATGCCACATACACACGACCGTTTTTCGGGTTTTAAAAAATGCAATTTTTTAAAGGTCTAGAAAAAACAACGTTTTTTTCAACCCGTTCATTAAAACGGCCTTGCCTACACACGATTCGTGAAAAAAAATGCTCTAGCAAAGCGCGGTGACGTACAACACGTACAACGACACTATAAAGGGGAAGTTCCATTCGGATGGCGCCACCCTTTGGGCTGCTTTTGCAGATTTCGTGTTAGTAAAAGACGATTTGCGCTTTTCAGTCTGTAACAGCGTGATGAATGTGCTTACTCCATTATGAACGCTAGTTTTACCAGAACGAGCGCTCCCGTCTCATAACTTGCTTCTGAGCATGCACGTTTTTTTGACCCGTCGTTAAAGCCCACACACGACCATTTTTTTACGACGTTAAAAATGACGACGTTAAAAACATAATTTTTTACAACCTGAAAAACGGTTGTGTGTACGCGGCATTAGGCTCCATTCCTGGTTTATCTATGTTTACTATGTTTTACTATAGTATAGATCCATCCCCTGCATGCACTGTGTAAACACTTATTTTAATGTTTTTAGCATGTCACCTACCAAATGCTGTTTTTGCGGATAGCAGAATATTTTGTCAAAAGTAATTTCTATACATATTTACACTTCTACACCAAAAAGTGTATTTTCTATATCCACCATTTATGTAAATTTGTATAAATTGTAATGCAATTCATCCTAATGTGTGCATAGCCTGTATATGTTTTCACGTATGTGTGGGTGAGCAGTATTTCCTGTTGAGCTACATGCAGTATAAAGCATATTTAATTAGGTGGACTTCACTGGCAGGATCAACAGGTACTTGTAGGACTTTAAAAGGTAATAAGAGAATACTGTAAGTGCAGATGAACTTTAATTGAAAGCAAACTCTGGGATCAAATGAACCCCTCAGCCCCCACCCACTAATCGGTTTTGAAATACTCCCTTTCACTTACTGTAAGCTGTGGTCACGTCATCTTCCAGTGACGGGTCCTTCCCATCTCTATTTACTTTCTGCTGGGGTCCTTCATAAGGATGTTTATATCACTGCCTGAGTTACGTGGACAATACCCATTGGCTGTTCACCCAAACGATCTTCTTAGGATCCAGAAGACCATTAATGTCAGCCAGAGTAGAGTCAAGGAGACTGGACAACAAGGGTTAATCTGCGAAGCTGGATCAGCGGTCCCCAAAGATGAAAATGCATCAGCAAAAGACCTTGATGGGGGGGACTCTTGGCTTTACGAGAGAGGAAAATCTAAAAAACTAGAAAAATGGGTTTGAAAGGTGGGAGGGATGAGTGAGAGTTTATGCACAGAGTTATGCCGCGTACACACGACCGTTTTTAATGTTATGGAAAAAACAAAGTTTTTCTCAACATGATTCTTTTCAAGCCTGCCTTGCATACACATGATCGTGAAAAAAAAACTGCACTATTAAGGGGAAGTTCCATTCAGATGGTGCCACCCTTTAGGCTGCTTTTGCTAATTTCGTGTCAGTAAAAGTTTTGGTGAGAGACGATTCGCACTTTTCAGTCCTCGTGCTTTTCAGTCTGTTACAGCGTGATGAATGTGCTATCTCCATTACGAATGATAGTTTTACCAGAACGAGTGCTCCCGTCTCATAACTTGCTTCTGAGCATGCGCGTTTTCTTCCCGTCATTAAAGCCTACACACGACCGTTTTTTCACGACGTGAAAAACGCCGAGAAAAATTAGACCAGGTTCTAAATTTTTAATGCCCGTTTTTCACGACGAGAAAAATGCTCTGGAGACTACACATGGTTGTTTTTAATGACCAATTAAAAAAATTGTGGGGCAGATCCACAAAAGAATTACGCCGGCGTATCTATTGATATGCCGGCGTAATTTTAAATTTCTCGCGTCGTATCTTTGTTTTGTATCTTCAAAACAAGATACGACGGCATCTCGGGTCAATCCGACAGGCGTACGTCTGAGTACGCCGTCGGATCTAAAATGCGATTTTTCGGCGGCCGATAGGTGGCGTTTCTGTCGAATTCCGCGTTGAGTATGCAAATTAGCTAGTTACGGCGATCCACAAACGTACGTCCGGCCGGCGCATTTTTTTACGTTGTTTGCGTTCGGCTTTTTCCGGCGTATAGTTAAAGCTACTGTTGTTAAGTACTCAATGTTAAGTATGGCCGTCGTTCCCGCGCAGAAATTTTAAATTTTTACGTCGTTTGCGTAAGTCGTTCGCGAATAGGGATTTGCGTAGAATGACGTCACCGTCGAAAGCATTGGCTTGTTCCGGGTTAATTTCGAGCATGCGCACTGGGATACTCCCACGGACGGCGCATGCGCAGTTAAAAAAAAAACGTTGTTTACGTCGGGTCACGACGTATTTACATAAAACACGCTCCCATCACAGAGATTTGATTGCCGCGCCATTACGCTGCCAAAAAAACACTACACCGTCGTAACTTACCGCACAGATTCTTTGTGGATTTGAAAAAAATAAAGTAAGTTACGGCGGCGTAGTGTATCTTAGATACACTACGCCCGGCAGATAAATGCGCCGCTGTACGTGGATCTGCCCCTGTGTGTCCGCGGCATTAGGCTTTCTTTTTTGGCTTTTTTTTTTATGAAAGTCTATAGTTCTACTGTATATATTTTTTTTATTTGTTAATATGTATTTCTGCATTTGATTCTCAAAGTTTACAATTAGATATTGAAATATTGCTCACATCTGTTTGCTGTATACCAAGGTAATTAATTGAAGAGTTTTAGTGAATATGTTTTTCGTTCGACAGGTTGACATTAAACAGTTATATTAAAACCAGATGAATAGATATGACATTTTGCTACTATACCCAAATGTATCATCTATGCAATATTTTTTCACCAGGTGCAGCATTTGGTGAGCAGATGCACGTGTCCTGAGCAATTTTCTATGATCAAAGTCTCGGAAGGAAAATACAAAGTAGGGCAATCAAACACTCTCATTTTTGTTAGGGTAAGTACATAGATATAATAAATGTAGTGTTCAGAAATATATATTTAGCTGTAGCCTGAGACCTTAGATATTATGTTCAGAAAAGTAAAGTAGTCTCTATTTTAATAAAACCCAACTCAGAAGACTCCTCCTGTACGTGAAAAAACAAACAAAAATAAACAGCTCAGGCTGAAATACTCACCTTCAAGCTCAAACTTTCCCCTAAAGCATTGGTTCTCAATCCTGTCTTCAATTACCCCCAACAGGCCATGTTATGGGAATTTCTCTTAGATAAAATAGCTGTCCAAAATGTCAAGCCACTGACTCTGATTTAAAGCATCTGTGCTAGACTTGCAAACATGGCCTGTTGGGGGTACTTGGGGACAGGGTTCAGAACCACTGCCCTAAAGTACCTGTTCTCCACCACAAGATGTCCTCCTTCATCTACTTTGAAAGATGTTCATTGCATGGAAGAAATAACAAGAGAGTGAGACACTTAAGCCCAATATACTTTCTACATAATAATAACACATTATAGCTGATAGCCACTAAATGTTGCACATAACATATCCCTATTACATACACTGGCTATGTAATTATGATGCTGCAATTCACTACTGTACTTACTACACCAGCCTGGTAGGGTGACCACATTTCCAAACTGCCATTCAGGGACACCCCCCCCCCCCCCCCAAAAAAAAAATACGTTTTTTTACTAATTTTTTTGCCAGTTTTGGGGGCAGGGGCGTATCATGAAATCAGCGGGCCCGTGACAGAGGGCTGGGTGACAGGGGACTGGGTGACAGAGGGCTGGGTGACAGAGGGCTGGGTGACAGAGTGACAGAGGGCTGGGTGACAGGGGACAGAGGGCTGGGTGACAGGGGACAGAGGGCTGGGTGACAGGGGACAGAGGGCTGGGTGACAGGGGACAGAGGGCTGGGTGACAGGGGACAGAGGGCTGGGTGACAGGGGGCTGGGTGACAGGGGGCTGGGTGACAGGGGGCTGGGTGACAGGGTGACGGGGACAGGGTGACGGGGACAGGGGACTGCGTGACAGGGGACTGGGTGACAGGGGACTGGGTGACAGAGGAGTGGGTGACATGGTGACGGAGGGCTGGGTGACAGGGGGCTGGGTGACAGGGGGCTGGGTGACAGGGGGCTGGGTGACAGGGGGCTGGGTGACAGAGGGCTGGGTGACAGAGGGCTGGGTGACAGGGGACTGGGTGACAGAGGGCTGGGTGACAGGTGACAGAGGGCTGAGTGACAGAGGGCTGAGTGACAGAGGGCTGGGTGACAGAGGGCTGGGTGACAGGTGACAGAGGGCTGGGTGACAGAGGGCTGGGTGACAGGGGACAGAGGGCTGGGTGACAGGGGACAGAGGGCTGGGTGACAGGGGACAGAGGGCTGGGTGACAGGGGACAGAGGGCTGGGTGACAGGGGACAGAGGGCTGGGTGACAGGGGGCTGGGTGACAGGGGGCTGGGTGACAGGGGGCTGGGTGACAGGGGGCTGGGTGACAGGGGGCTGGGTGACAGGGTGACGGGGACAGGGTGACGGGGACAGGGGACTGGGTGACAGAGGGCTGGGTGACAGAGGGCTGGGTGACAGGGGACTGGGTGACAGAGGGCTGGGTGACAGGTGACAGAGGGCTGAGTGACAGAGGGCTGAGTGACAGAGGGCTGGGTGACAGAGGGCTGGGTGACAGGTGACAGAGGGCTGGGTGACAGAGGGCTGGGTGACAGAGGGCTGGGTGACAGAGGGCTGGATGACAGAGGACTGGGTGACAGAGGACTGGGTGACAGGGGACTGGGTGACAGGGGACTGGGTGACAGGGGACAGGGTGACAGGGGACTGGGTGGCAGGGGGCTGGGTGACAGAGGGCTGGGTGACAGAGGGCTGGGTGACAGAGGGCTGGGTGACAGAGGGCTGGGTGACAGGGTGACAGAGGGCTGGGTGACAGAGGGCTGGGTGACAGGGTGACAGAGGGCTGGGTGACAGAGGGCTGGGTGACAGGGTGACAGAGGGCTTGGTGACAGAGGGCTGGGTGACAGGGTGACAGAGGGCTGGGTGACAGAGGGCTGGGTGACAGAGGGCTGGGTGACAGAGGGCTGGGTGACAGAGGACTGGGTGACAGAGGGCTGGGTGACAGAGGGCTGGGTGACAGAGGGACTGGGGGACAGAGGGACTGGGGGACAGAGGGACTGGGGGACAGAGGGACTGGGGGACAGGGGACAGGGTGACAGAGGGCTGGGTGACAGGGGATTGGGTGACGGAGGACTGGGTGACGGAGAGCTGGGTGACAGGGGGCTGGGTGACGGAGGGCTGGGTGACGGAGGGCTGGGTGACGGAGAGCTGAGTGACGGAGAGCTGGGTGACGGAGAGCTGGGTGACGGAGAGCTGGGTGACGGAGGGCTGGGTGACGGAGGGCTGGGTGACGGAGGGCTGGGTGACAGAGTGACTGGGTGACGGAGAGCTGGGTGACGGAGAGCTGGGTGACGGAGAGCTGGGTGACAGAGTGACTGGGTGACAGAGGGACTGGGTGACAGAGGGACTGGGTGACAGAGGGACTGGGTGACAGAGGGACTGGGTGACAGAGTGACTGGGTGACAGAGGGACTGGGTGACGGAGGGACTGGGTGACGGAGGGACAGAGTGACGGAGGGACAGAGTGACTGGGTGACAGAGTGACTGGGTGACAGAGGGACTGGGTGACAGAGTGACTGGGTGACAGAGTGACTGGGTGACAGAGGGACTGGGTGACAGAGGGACTGGGTGACAGAGGGACTGGGTGACAGAGGGACTGGGTGACAGAGTGACTGGGTGACAGAGGGACAGGGTGACAGGGGACTGGGTGACAGGGGACTGGGTGACAGGGTGACAGGGGACAGGGTGACAGAGGGCTGGGTGACAGAGGGCTGGGTGACAGAGGGCTGGTTGACAGAGGGACTGGGGGACAGAGGGACTGGGGGACAGGGGACAGGGTGACAGAGGGCTGGGTGACAGAGGGACTGGGTGACAGGGGATTGGGTGACGGAGGACTGGGTGACGGAGAGCTGGGTGACAGGGGCCTGGGTGACGGAGGGCTGGGTGACGGAGAGCTGAGTGACGGAGAGCTGGGTGACGGAGAGCTGGGTGACGGAGAGCTGGGTGACGGAGGGCTGGGTGACGGAGAGCTGGGTGACAGAGGGCTGGGTGACAGAGTGACTGGGTGACGGAGAGCTGGGTGACGGAGAGCTGGGTGACGGAGAGCTGGGTGACGGAGAGCTGGGTGACGGAGAGCTGGGTGACGGAGAGCTGGGTGACAGAGGGACTGGGTGACAGGGGGACTGGGTGACAGAGGGACTGGGTGACAGAGGGACTGGGTGACAGAGTGACTGGGTGACAGAGGGACTGGGTGACAGAGGGACTGGGTGACGGAGGGACAGAGTGACGGAGGGACAGAGTGACGGAGGGACAGAGTGACTGGGTGACAGAGTGACTGGGTGACAGAGTGACTGGGTGACAGAGGGACTGGGTGACAGAGTGACTGGGTGACAGAGGGACTGGGTGACAGAGGGACTGGGTGACAGAGGGACTGGGTGACAGAGGGACTGGGTGACAGAGGGACAGGGTGACAGGGGACTGGGTGACAGGGGACTGGGTGACAGGGGACTGGGTGACAGGGGACTGGGTGACAGGGTGACAGGGGACAGGGTGACAGGGGACAGGGTGACAGGGGACAGGGTGACAGGGTGACAGGGGACTGGAGGGCTGGGTGACAGAGGGCTGGGTGACAGAGGGCTGGGTGACAGAGGGCTGGGTGACAGGGTGACAGAGGGCTGGGTGACAGAGGGCTGGGTGACAGGGTGACAGAGGGCTGGGTGACAGAGGGCTGGGTGACAGGGTGACAGAGGGCTGGGTGACAGAGGGCTGGGTGACAGGGTGACAGAGGGCTGGGTGACAGAGGGCTGGGTGACAGAGGGCTGGGTGACAGAGGACTGGGTGACAGAGGACTGGGTGACAGAGGGCTGGGTGACAGAGGGCTGGGTGACAGAGGGCTGGGTGACAGAGGGACTGGGGGACAGAGGGACTGGGTGACGGAGGACTGGGTGACAGAGGGACTGGGTGACAGAGGGACTGGGTGACAGAGGGACTGGGTGACAGAGGGACTGGGTGACAGAGGGACTGGGTGACAGAGTGACTGGGTGACAGAGTGACTGGGTGACAGAGGGACAGGGTGACAGGGGACTGGATGACAGAGAGCTGGGTGACAGGGGACTGGGTGACAGGGTGACAGGGGACAGAGGGCTGGGTGACAGAGGGCTGGGTGACAGAGGGCTGGGTGACAGAGGGCTGGGTGACAGGGTGACAGAGGGCTGGGTGACAGAGCGCTGGGTGACAGGGTGACAGAGGGCTGGGTGACAGAGGGCTGGGTGACAGGGTGACAGAGGGCTGGGTGACAGAGGGCTGGGTGACAGGGTGACAGAGGGCTGGGTGACAGAGGGCTGGGTGACAGAGGACTGGGTGACAGAGGACTGGGTGACAGAGGGCTGGGTGACAGAGGGACTGGGGGACAGGGGACATGGTGACAGAGGGACTGGGTGACAGGGGATTGGGTGACGGAGGACTGGGTGACGGAGAGCTGGGTGACAGGGGGATGGGTGACAGGGGGCTGGGTGACGGGGGGCTGGGTGACGGGGGGCTGGGTGACGGAGAGCTGGGTGACGGAGAGCTGGGTGACGGAGAGCTGGGTGACGGAGAGCTGGGTGACGGAGGGCTGGGTGACGGAGAGCTGGGTGACGGAGAGCTGGGTGACAGAGGGCTGGGTGACAGAGTGACTGGGTGACGGAGAGCTGGGTGACGGAGAGCTGGGTGACGGAGAGCTGGGTGACGGAGAGCTGGGTGACAGAGGGACTGGGTGACAGAGTGACTGGGTGACAGAGGGACTGGGTGACAGAGGGACTGGGTGACAGAGGAACTGGGTGACAGAGGGACTGGGTGACAGAGTGACTGGGTGACAGAGTGACTGGGTGACAGAGTGACTGGGTGAAAGAGGGACTGGGTGACGGAGAGCTGGGTGACGGAGAGCTGGGTGACGGAGAGCTGGGTGACGGAGGGACTGGGTGACAGAGGGACAGAGTGACTGGGTGACAGAGTGACTGGGTGACAGAGGGACAGAGTGACTGGGTGACAGAGGGACTGGGTGACAGAGGGACTGGGTGACAGAGGGACTGGGTGACAGAGGGACTGGGTGACAGAGTGACTGGGTGACAGAGGACTGGGTGACAGAGTGACTGGGTGACAGAGGGACTGGGTGACAGAGTGACTGGGTGACAGAGGGACTGGGTGACGGAGGGACTGGGTGACGGAGGGACTGGGTGACGGAGGGACAGAGTGACTGGGTGACAGAGTGACTGGGTGACAGAGGGACTGGGTGACAGAGGGACTGGGTGACAGAGTGACTGGGTGACAGAGGGACTGGGTGACAGAGGGACAGAGGGACTGGGTGACAGAGGGACTGGGTGACAGAGGGACTGGGTGACGGAGAGCTGGGTGACGGAGAGCTGGGTGACGGAGGGACTGGGTGACGGAGGGACAGAGTGACTGGGTGACAGAGGGACTGGGTGACAGAGGGACTGGGTGACAGAGGGACTGGGTGACAGAGGGACTGGGTGACGGAGGGACAGAGTGACTGGGTGACAGAGTGACTGGGTGACAGAGTGACTGGGTGACAGAGGGACTGGGTGACGGAGAGCTGGGTGACGGAGAGCTGGGTGACGGAGGGACTGGGTGACGGAGAGCTGGGTGACGGAGGGACTGGGTGACGGAGAGCTGGGTGACGGAGGGACTGGGTGACAGAGGGACAGAGTGACTGGGTGACAGAGGGACAGAGTGACTGGGTGACAGAGGACTGGGTAGAGAGAGATTATACAGTCCACATTACAATTTACAGGGGCAGCAAAGGTGACAGAGAAAAGGGGGGTGCACCATGCAACCCCCCCCCCTCTCTCACTGTCACCTCTGCTGCCCCTGCAAATTGTAATCTGGACTGTATAATATCTCCCCCCATTGCATGGTCAACCCCCCCCCCCTCCCCTGCACCTACCTTTTCTGCCCCTGCTCCAAGGATGGCCGGCGCGGCGCAGCGGAAGTCGGGACTCGCGGGAGGTCGGGACTCAGGACGGACGGCGGATCGAGTCCAGCTGAGCAACCGAGGCCTGGAGGGGAGGAGGAGGAGGTCTTGGTCTGTGCCGCGGTACTGGTAGGTGACGGTGAGTGACTCACTGTCTCTGCCTGCCCTGTAACGATGCTGCTGCTCTCTCTGCAGCAAGAACCGCGGCTGGCCGTTGGAGGAGGAGGAGGTGGGGGTGGAGTCGGAGCCGCAGAGAGAGCGGGACACGGTGACGTCACTGGTTGCTACAAGCCAAGCGGGGCTTCCCTAGCAACCAGTGACTTAGAATCATTTAATTACAGCGACAGCAGCAGCAGTGAGTGTGGCAGGCAGTTGATTCCGGGACTCTCTATTGTCCCGGTTTGAAGGCTCCCGGGACACGGGACAAAAATGTATATTACGGGACGATCCCGGGCAAACCGGGACACGTGGTCACCCTAGCTGGCATAGTTGTAGGCCACAGTTGCGATGGAAGTAAGCAAAATTGGGATTGCAGCTTGGACATTTTCCACAAGCTAATCTTTCCACCTTGACAGACGCCTTACAACAGAATCTAGGCCACCATCAATGTGAGACAACTTGGTAAAGTAAAACCCCAGCTTTTGTCAGTTGGCAAACGTACAAAATCAGCAGGGGATCAAATATTTTTTTTCCTCACTGTAGGTGGTTGATTTACAAAAAACTGTAGAGTGCAAAATCGAGGGCAACTGTGCATGGTAGCCAATCGCCTTCTACCTGCAGCTTGTTCAATTAAGCTTTGACAAAAAAAAAAAAAAAAGCTAGAAGCTGATTGGTTTTAATGCAGAGCTGCATCAGATTTTGCACACTCCAGTTTTAGTAAATCACCCCATAGTCTTTTAGTAATCTGTAATGTTGTTACCAACCAGGAGATATACTATTTCCAGCTAAATGTTAAATACCACATAGACTTGAACTATTTCTCAATGGTTACATGAATAGGCCTGTTGTTTTCAGTTAGAGTTATTGTTCTGACATTCTGGGCACTAAGGGCTAGATCCACAAAAGGGATACGCCGGCGTATCTACTGATACACCGTCGTATCCCTATTTCTATCTATGCGACTGATTCACAGAATCAGTTACGCATAGATATTCCTAAGATCCGGCAGGTGTAATTGTTTTACACTGCCGGATCTTAGGATGCAGTACCGCGGCCGCTGCTGGGGGCATTTCTCGTCGAAATCCAGGGTCGGGTATGCAAATGAGGAGTTACGTCGATCCTCAAAGCTTTTTCGCGTTCGCTACGTCGCCGCTACGTTAGTTTCCCGTCACTTAGTTACACTTTTGTGAGGCAGCCCTACTTTTACACAGCAGGCGTACTGCTGTGTAAAGTATGGCCGTCCTTCCCGCGTCAAATTTTTAAATTTTACGTCGTTTGCGTAAGCCTACGGGAATACGGAAATACACTACGCGCCGCGCCGTTCAAAAAATTACGTCATGTCACGCAATGCATGTCGGGGAAAAAAGCGTCGGGAGCATGCACAGTACGTCCGGCGTGGGAGCGCGCCTAATTTAAATGGGACTCGCCCCATTTGAATTGGCCCACCTTGCGCCGGACGGATTTGAGTTACACCGCTGCAAATTTCCAGGTAAGTGTTTTGTGGATCGGTACCTAACTTAGAAAATTTGCGGCAGTGTAACTTAAATCTAAAAAGTTACGTTGCGCTGCCGGGCTGTGGATCTGGCCCTAAGAAATCATTTGTCTGTCTACTGTATTTAATAAAATTGACTCAACATTGAAATTATCAAACGTTTCTTAGTAAGCAGGTTTCTGTTTTATAGATTCTTCGTAACCATGTGATGGTCAGAGTAGGAGGGGGCTGGGACACGCTGGAGCATTATTTGGACAAGCACGACCCCTGCCGATGTACTTCTCTCTGTATGTATCCCTAAACAGGGCATTATTTATACCTGTGCCTAGTTAATGAAAAAGAAAAGGCAATAGGCTCAATTTACAAAGCTTTAAGAGAAGTGCAAGGATCTTTATTTTAGTAATGTCACTGTAATTTTACAAATTCATTGGACTTGAACTTGAACAGAATTAACTTTTGCTTTATTGAAAATACGGATCCTTATTGTAATGCTTTAGCTGTGGACTGCCAATTCCTGTCCCTAGAACATACCCGTATGTCCTTGGGAAGAAGTGGTAATACCAGGATCATGGCTGCAGATGTCGGCTGGCTACAGACAGCGGACAGGGAGAAAGATCCGTTCCTCCCCTTCCTCTGTGACGTATGAAGCCGGAAGTGATATGTATTACGTAACTTCCTGTTTTGGTTGTTTGTTTAAGGGCCAGACAGGCAGCTGTTCAAACTGATCTGCCTTGGAGGGCAGAAGAATGATGTTCTCCAGATTTATTTATAAAGAGTACCTGTCACTGTCCATGCTATCACAATGAATGTTGTTCATCCCTTGTGATAGCAATAAAATTGATTATAAAAAATATATAAAAAAGAAGCAATGCAGAAAAAGAAAAAAAATAATAATAATAATAATAAAAAAAATTATAAAAAAACTGCCCCCATCCCCCTGTGCTCATAAGCAAATGCAATTGTGTACTTAGGTCCTGCATGCATATGTAAACGGTAAACACACCAGAGTGAGAGCAATCATTTTAACACCAGAGCTCATGTTTTACTCTAATTTGGCAACTTGTAAAGGCTTTTAAAGCATCACCTATGAAGATTTTCGTTACCATTGTTTGTTACCATTTCCTGGGCATGTACCATTTTACAATTTTACATGTCTTGTATCTATGCAACATCATATTTTATATTTGACCATAAAATTGGGTATTTTATTGTGTTTGTGCATAATTTATTTACGAAACATTGTGTTTGATAAACAGCTGAACAAATGTCTTACTAGATACAATTTTAAAAAACCACCAATTTATTCTCCAGGGCCATTGCTTTCAGAAAATATTTATTGTTTCTGGCTTCAAAGTAGTTTTCTACCAACAAAATATTCTAACATGTATAAGAAAAATGTCAGAACTGGCCGGAATTGGAAGTTGTTAATGTGGTTGTAATCCCTCTCATACACCCAGTGAAGTGATTGACCTCAGGTGATACACAGAGATGAAACAAATCCCACAACATAAGAGTCACCTGTTTACAGCCTCCTAAAGCCCACATTTTACACAGCATTTCTAAAAACCAAAAGGCGCAGCACAGACACACACAGCACAGCACAGAGCAGGGAGCTGAGTGTAGGGAATGAACAAACACCCTCTACCCAGTCTCATAGGGAAACATGCACACTTGGGGCTGTCATTCACCTACTGTGTGCTGGGGGGATGGGGGCAAGAGGATCTTCCAGGAATGCCTGGTGTTGGCATACACTACCAGAAGTGAGCCATGCAGATAGTAGAGAAATGGCAGAGCAGACATAAATCATAATAGGTGCTTTGGATCAAGGCAAGTGTATGCTTTGTTAATTTTTAATTTCAGAGGTTTACAACCACTTTAAGTCTATCGTAGTTTCTATTGGATCGAGGGATAGAAATCTCTCTTGTAGGTTCACTGTCATTATCTGCCCTGTATGTTAAGCTGGCAATACATTATACAGAGAGTGTACAATCTCAAAGTTACCAAAACTATGCAAGATAAGTACCTAAACAATCCATTACATTTATATCCAGTCAGACATGCCCTTGTACAACATGGTTGATAGTAAATCTAGAACAGATTGTAAAATCAGATTGCATAGTATATGGCCAGCTTTACACCGCTAACATTAAAGTACTCTGAAGCAGTTAACTAGTAACTGCAATAATACCTTGACTGATGGGTTCTCAAAGCAGAACATCTTAAACAGCGCAAGAAAGCTGCTATGAATATTTACAGTAAACACTGCATTAATTAAAATGAAATTGAAAAAAACATTTCAAAACGTACAGTAGAAAATTGACTTTAAAAACCATAGCAACTTGTAATAATGACATCCAAGGTGAATTTCCCTTAAAGGTTAAGTTCGCCTTTGTACACTTTTTTTTTCTAAATTCCAGCTCCCCTTTGCACCAATATAGCATTCATGTAAGATGGTAAATTCGTGATTAGTGATCCATTTCCATATTTAGATATTTGGCACCATCATCCCTTAGAAAAAGAATAGTAGAAAACCCAATTGGGGAGCATGGGCCTTTATAGGTGCTGCCTGATAGTAAAATTATATTACAACTCATATAATGTAAAAAAAAAAAAATATTACAAAAATAGAAGAAACAATATACAGAACTATCACATATAAAGAAATAAATACATTTCCTCTATGTAATTTTTCCACGCTTATGACTATACATGACTGCATCCGGATGGTTGCAGAAACTTCCAACCAAAAGGTTGCAAATCCAAAATGTAAAGGATTCAGACACTGTTCTGTAAGTAATGGTGTTAGAGCAACTTTTTGAGCACAAAAACCTTCCCATGGAAAGCAACCAGATCGAGCAGGATCAACCACAGAGAGGAGTACCTTTCAAAATACTGTGAAACTTTTCAAAATGCTTATTACCTATAGAATAATCAAAAAATGAGTATGACATATCGAAACATATAGAAGATAAGCGTGGAAAAATTACATAGAGGAAATGTATTTCTTTCTTTTTATATGTGATAGTGTATATTTTTATTTTTATTCCAGCTCCCCTATGCACCAATATAGCATTCATGTACTTTTTTTGCAAAAATATCAAAAAACTTTCCATTAAATCTGCAGTCACTTACTTTTCTTGTCCTAATCCACGTTTCCAGACGTTTCCATTAGTAATGTCTTCTTCCTGATCAGACTTTAGGTCATCACACATGAACCATCATTAGCACACAACCTGCATCATCCACCCTCCCATTCCCAGGTGCACGTTTTTTAAATGAAATTCAATCAATTAGTGATCACCCTTCTCACTAAATACACAATTACACAAAGACTGCATAGTGTATGGCCATCTTTATACAAGTGCATAGGAGGGAGTGGACAAAAAACACTCAGCTGTCAAGCTTCATTCACAACTCTGCATAGCGGGAACTCACATTCCCACATGCGTCTTTTTTTTGTGAGGGGGAGAAGTTTTGGAGCATTTTCACTCATCACACGTAGGGCAGTCCATCCCCTGAACGGGCTGCCCTACACACAGCAATCCCCCCAATGAAGCTTCAGAACAATTTTTTAGAGTGGAGCTTGGTGCATTTTTACAGCGATTTTTGGTGCAGCACATTTCTGAAATGCAAGGAAACATACAGATGTGAATGGAGCCTTGTTGTTATTGTGTTATTGCTCTAATTTCACTTTCAAGCCCCATTCACATCAAGCATAGTAGGAGCAAACATTTTGTGTCTCGTTTTTCCTGTGAAGCATAGGGCAGCCTGTTGATTTCAATTGGCTGCATTACATGTGGTTAATAGGACATTTTAGCGTTTTGTGGGTTGTATGTTTTTTTACTGTGCATTTTGCAGCATTTGCCCCTCGTTTTTTTTTTATGTGGCAAAATGTGTTTGCTTCTGTGTTTAGTGTGCCGTTAAAAATTAATGGCACTAAAAGCGCAACTAGTAATTTTAGGTTCATAAACATGGCCATACACTATGCAATCTGATTGTATATTGTGTATTTAATGAGAAGGGTGATCACAGATTGATTGCATTTAATTTAAAAAATGTGCACCTGGGAATGGGAGGGTAAATGATGCAGGGTGTGTGCTAATGAGGTCAGCTGGTCAACTCCTTCCTGTGTTATGACCTAAAGTCTGATCAGGAAGCAGACATTACTAATGGAAACGTCTGGAAACGTGGATTAGGACAAAAAAAGTAAGTGACTGTAGATTTAATGGAAAGTTTTGATATTTTTGCAAAAAAAGTACATGATAGTATTGGTGCATAGGGGAGCAGGAATAATAATAATACAAAAAAAAGTGTACAAAGGTGAACTTGCACTTTAACAGATAGGACCGTTTTGTTATTGTTAACCAAACTGATGTATTGATGACTTCTGAGGGTAG
Organism: Rana temporaria; assembly: GCF_905171775.1. Taxonomy (NCBI): domain Eukaryota; kingdom Metazoa; phylum Chordata; class Amphibia; order Anura; family Ranidae; genus Rana; species Rana temporaria. The sequence continues at coordinate 259,687,949 of NC_053490.1, read as the reverse complement.
TATGCAAAACTCTTAGCAATGATCAGTATGATCATTACACTCCACACCTATTTAAAGACCAACTCTGGGAACATTTAAAATTATGCCTTGCAGTCCTTTCTCAACCAGGACTTCAAGGGTCCCTTTCCTCTAGAGGTTACCAAGGGTTCTTTGAGCAAGTAACAATTTCTGCCTTCCAGATTAGAAACCCCTGACACCAATAATCTTTCCAGTTATGCGTAAGTATACGGCCATTTGCCTATTGACCACCAATAGCATCCTTCTCCCGCTGACCATCAATGTAAGGAGGCCCTTCTTCCACTTACCACCAATGTAAGCAAGTCCTTTTCCCACTGACCACCAATTGAATTGAGCACTTCTTTATTGACCACCAATGTGGGAGAACACTAACATCTTCGGTGCCTGCATTTTTCTTGTTGACATTATTACCATTTGCTAAATTTAATTTCCATTATTACCGACGATTATTTTGTCATATTAAAAAGTTCTGGGTGTCAAAATGACTAATTATGCCACATTCCTTATCTTTTTCTTTATTCTTATGTATTAACTTACTGTCCACGCTAATGTACAGTGACCTACAGATATAATAGGTACAAGCAGGGGTTACTTGAGACTTGGAAGGTGTTTTAAGGGTTCCTCTGTGAAAAAAAAAGGTTGAGAAAAGCTGCTCTAGGTACACCACCTTCGGCATCTTAAGAAAAACCTCTGCTAAGATCTCCTGTCTTTCTTTTTGTTTTACTGGTGGTAATCTAAAATGACATTCCTTGTTTTTGTTAATGATTAGGAGAAAAACGTGTGGCCATGAATGTCTGGGAAGGTTCTTGCTTATCTAAGTCATGATGTAGCTAGTGGTAGTCATTAACAATTGATCATCTTCTGTAATGTTGAATACTTTTGCTACCTAGCCAAGTAGCTTCTTAGGAAAATGGAAAATGAAAGTCAAGAACATACCCCAGAACATATATCCACACAGGTGACTCCGTCACATTAATCCAATCACCATGAAATGCAAAACCAAACAGAATTAAAGTGAGACTAAGCATGTTCCTTGCTGCCCCAACACTACCTATTTTAAGCACAAGGATAACTTCTACAGACAGAAAGATTGACATGAAATGGTATCACCAGTGTCTTTCACTGCAGCTTTGAACACATCTAATAACTGGTAAACTGCAAGATATAACATTTCTGTGTTTAGGTTTTTCAAGGATAGTGAGGTGAACATTTTGGACAACTGATTTGCAAGTCACGTGGAAGAGGCCATCCATCTCAAACTTAACATACTGTATTTATTGGTGTATAACACTCACTTTTTTACCCTGAAAATGGAGGGTAAACTGTACCTGCGTGTTATACGCAGGGGGCTGTGTAAAGTTTTTTTCCTTAAACGTCCCTCTTAAAGTTAGGGTGCGTGTTATACGCCGATAAATATGGTAATTTAAAACTCAAACCTTTAACACCACCTGTCATCCACATTTATAATGTCATTTTAAAATCCATACTCTTAGGATTTTACAATTCACACCTTCAGCCCCACTTTTCACACTTCTCATAATGTTCACTGACAATCAACATTTGCCTTGACACACTCCATGGCGATTGAATTGAGGTTACTGAGTTAACCTTGTGGCTTTAAATACTAGATATGTTCCTGAAACTCATTAGACACAAATGAGCTGCTTCGACAAGCAGGAAAACATATTCAATATTATAAGAGTTATAACAAGTTATGTTAAGGTGATATTAATCCCAAAACAACATTTTTTATATATTGAGGATTGATAATCATTAGATGTGGAAGAAATAAAGCCTATAAAGGGAAACTAATACAGCCATCATATCTAAGCATTGGCAAGCTGCAATATAATACCAGTTTGCTTTTGGGTTTAATACTGCTTTAATTGTGATTAAATACTACTAACTGTGGCCAAAAACTATATTCAGAAAAAAACACTGTTTTACTGCTTCCTCCTATAAGAACAAGCCTGCTCTACTGCATGGTAAGTCTATTCCTGGCACGCACCTATCAGTGCCTGTACATCTTATCTTAGGAGCCACACAATATTCTGAGCCCACTTCCAAGAAGGTCTGGTGAATACCAAGCTGTTTCAAGGTGTCCAAATGGAGGCCATAATTTGTAGAGTTTCTATAGAAATAAAAAAAAAAATATGTGGACCCCCATTGAGATTCAGGAACAACAAATATCAACTTGGATCTAAAAGGCCTAAAAGGCAAACTCAACTTACAAGGGTTGCATTGTGTAGTGCATGAGTATCTAATTAAATTATTTATTTTCTCCATTACACAGTGGTGATGATTTACTAAAGGGAAAAAGGCTGGTTATTTTGCAAGAGAAGTTGCACTTTGCAGGGAAATTTGCCTCTGAGTTTAGTGAATGAGGTAAAGCTCTGTTGACATCCATCAGCCAATTATGGATGCAAAAATGCTGTTTTTTTCCCCCTTGCAGATGATTGGGTATTCTTTGCAAAGTGAAACTTCACCACATTTAGTAAACTTTGGGGGAAAATCTCTTGCAAAACGCTACTTGAATAGTAAATAGCCTAATAATATTCATATCTGTCAGATTTAGAAATGTGAATGCCACAGATAATATGTCAGTTGGTCATGTTTGGCTATCTTTACAGCATTAAATCCAACTACATATCTTTTCAACATAAGTCTCTTAAAGTGATAAATAGCCTCCCAAATGTGTTTGCTTTCAAAATACTTGATAAAGGCTCTAAAAATATTTATATAAATTCATTTAATTTTATTAAATACATTTGTATTATTTTCAGCAAGAATTGACTGTTAACTAGTTTGTATATGGATAGTCCTACGTTACCCATATCTATATATGTCATATAAATGTATGGCATGGCATTAAAAGTCTACAGCATGCATCTTGGTGGCAAAGAAGACACTTTTTTTATCCTGGCAATATATTTAAGAAAAACATGAATCTGTTATACAGACCTAGCAATTACCTGTCAAAGTATATGCAAATCAATTACCCAGGCGAGGTCATTGTTTAGTGGTGGTTATAAAATTCTGACAGGTTGCCTGAGTGAACCTATCTAGCTGCTTTCTAGTATTAGTCATTTGAAATACCTAGTTTTATATGCACACCATCACTGTCACTCACGTATCTCTTGGAAGTCTGCCAGCTAGTAGACTCTATTCTGAAGGAAAGGTATGAGAGACAATCACGTCTCTGCATGGTCCATTACCTTCTTACTGTTATGTCACTTGTCCCTGATATTTGTGACATTGTGTCTGCAGTTTTCTATTTTTGGATTATTGTGAGACGTTAACCATCTCTTCACCACACGTTTATAGAAAGTCTGCTAATGTAAGGAAGCAAATCGGTAGTGTAGGTTTCTGTCTCACAGGAGACTAAAACAGTTTTTTTCTTTTCAAGATTGTATTTGGAAAGCTTTGTAAAGGTGTTCCAAGCTATGATATGGTTTTAATTTGATAGATTTTTAATTAATAATGACACAATAAATGTTTTAACTCCTTTTCCTACAGCTCATAAACAAGCTTCAGCATCAGTCAGCAATCGGAAGCCAGCTCACCCAGTTCATGAGATAACAGCACGTTTAACAGCAAGGTCTGACAATCCCAACAAAACTCAAACCACACTAATAGTAAACCGTTCCCAGAGTCCACTGCCTCCGGTAGACTGGAAGACCTACACATCTGGCAATGGTAGAACCCATTCATCTTCTACCTCTGCTGAAAGTGTTGATAAGACGCCTGGGTTTAGAACGCCTAATGTACACAGTGACCTCCAGAGGAGTTTTGCATTCAGGTACATGCAGCATATGTTCATGATGTTAAACAAATTAACATAGTAATACATCAACTAGCATCTGAATTATGGATTAAATTATTTATGATTGCACAAAGACCGGTGGTCCTATTTGCACTCACTAACCAGTTTACACCTTGGCAGTTTTGGTGCATCTAAAATGATCTAGTGTAAATGGGACACAGAGATCAGGCACATTCACAGCTGTCCACTAGTGCTTTGCAAAACATGCGTATTATGTCAGGTGTTAACAGGCATTGCGTTCGGCAATCCATTAATTTTGAATGAGTTTCCAAAGTATCAGGGCAGACAGAAAAACATATCTGTACCTTTTTTTCCCAACTGAAGAAACTTTACCCAAGCTCAACTGGTCTGTTATCACAGATTGCTGAGGGCCGTTGCTCATGGCTGGAGTGTGTGCTCCCAAGGCATCAATTCATAGAAGAAATAAACCAGCAACTCTGTACATTCCAAATTCTTTATAAGGCTACATTAAAAGCGGCACAAAATAGCTAACATGTTTCAGCCATGATGGCCTTCTTTTCTTTCAACACAGAGCACCACAGCTCACGACAGCATTGACATGCTGCAAGCAAGGTGCATTGTGAAGGTGCATTAAAGGGGTTGTAAAGGTTTGTTTTTTATTTTCTAAATAGGTTCCTTTAAGCTAGTGCATTGTTGGTTCACTTACCTTTTCCTTCAATTTCCCTTCTAAATGATTTTTTTCTTTGTCTGAATTTCTCAATTCCTGTTTCTCCTCAGTAAGCTTGTCCCCATCATCCGAGCCGTTCTGGCGGGGGGTTAGTCAACGCGCTCGCCCCCTCCCTCGGGACTACATCGCTGTGTGTCTCCCCGTCATCCCCTCAGAACGGCTCAGATGATGGGGGCAAGCTTATTGAGGAGGAACAGGAAGTGAGAAATTCAGACAAAGAAAAAAATCATTTAGAAGGGAAATCGGAGGAAAGGATAAGTGAACCAACAATGCACTAGCTTAAAGGAACCAATATAGAAAATAAAAAACAAACCTTTACAACCACTTTAAGGTGCCTTTCGAAATAAATGCACCACAGTAGACCAATACACGTAAGGTGCATTAAAAACCACACATTACCGCAAATCAATGGTGTGGATCCAAAAGATACATTTATATGGGTTAATATAATGTTTGAAAATGCCCAATATGCTATGTGTTTTTAAAACAAAAATAAATCAAGTGCTAAAAAAGGCAAATAGAATTACATAGAAGGCTCCTATGAAGAATGTCCAAAAAACTGTAAAGCAATATTGCGCTTGTGTTGAAAATAAATATAAAAGCAGCAACAAATATTGTGAGATAAAAAAACACAACAAAAATATGGCAAAGAAAGATAAGTTGTGCTAAAAGTTTAAATTGTTCAAAATGTGCATAAAGGTGTAGAAAAGAGTCTCTATAAAGTCAAACGCACAAAAGGCTATGATCATAAAGTCAAATGGCTATGGAACAAACGGAAGAAACTCCTCATAAAGTGTTAGGAAAGGTGAACTTGAAAGGTAATTCTCCACCTTAAGAGAGCCACCGACACACAGGTTAAGATATACTCTTACCGCAAAACAAGGACCCACTATTATGGGTTGTTTTTTTCGTTGGACCTCGTCAATGGTGAATGTACTAAGGCTTAAGGGACCTTCCGTAATTAGAGAGTCTTTGTTTTGCGGTAACAGCACATCTTAACCTGTGTCTGTGGCTCTCTTAAGGTGGAGGATTCCCCTTTCAAGTTCACCTTTCTTAACACTGAGGAGTTTCTTCTGTTTGTTCCATGGCTATTTGTGCATTTGGACTTTTATGAAGAATACCTGTTGGCTTAAAGGAGAAGTAAGATAAGCAGTGTTTGATTGCTCAGTTCCAACTTTCCACTGCAGAGACAGCGGGGGACAGATGGAGCATCGGATTCATGCTGCATTCACCTAGGTGAGTATAAATGTTAATTTTTTTTTTTTAAAGTCCATACTTCTCTCTTAACCAAACATAGTAAAATGATTAAAACAGCATCCTAGGTTTGACCTCTGTGTTTTACTGTAAGCGCATAAAAGAAAGAACTTGCCTGGTTACTGTGGAAAAATGCCAATTTGTTAAAAAGATCTAATGGGAATAGAGCTGGTTGCTAATATTCTTAAGTATTTTATCACCACTCACCATCATTCTATTAAATGAATATAGAATACAGGATTTACTACGTAAACCAGACTGTAAAGACCAATGTGCTTCTTAAAAAAATACTGTTTTGAGGATCATTAGAAGTTCATCATAAATATTACTTTTTAAATCTATTGACATAAATTGTGCTCTTTGGTGGGATTTTTTCTTATATTTAATGAAAAGGTAATGGATACTTGCTTACTATTCAATATTATACTGTAAATGATGTGGGTGTACCTGTACAATTGTGAAAATATCACAACTAATCATCTCCAATCACCAAATGTTTAATTCTGTGTTTTGGAAAGATTGTCCATTAATTGCTTCCATTTTGCTCTGCCTATGGCATAGATGGAAATAGATACTATATATTACAGCCTGTGTATGGGTTTATGGACATGCAATGTATAAAAAAAATTATGCACTGGGGATCTGAGCATTTCTACATGAAAAAAACAGATAGCCTTTTAGACCCTTTTATTTAGCTAAGAGTTCAAAGAGCAATGTTGTTTATAAACCTCCCTCTGTTAACTTTTGATTTTGTTCATATTGCCAGAGGACATGAACGACCTGCAACCCCATCAAGGAGACAACTATTTACTGAAGATGGTCATTCTGGTCAACAATTTCTGTGTCCACAGTCTTCCCATGATGGTCTTAGACTATCTACATCTTCCACTGGGTCCCAACTGACTGGAAGTGAAGATGAAAACTCTCATTCTTCAGATGTCTTCTATGAGAACCACAGAAGAAGACAAATAATGAAGAGTCCTGCTCCTGGACATAAAGAAAGAACAATGACGGATACCTACCACAGCCAGATACATACTACAAATGTTAGAGCACAATCAGCATCAGAAAAGCAAAGTATTCAGCAAGAATCAAGACCTAAAACACCTTCCAGCTTTTTACGACCACCAAGTCCCTCCAAATACTTACTCCACAATCAGCAAAACAAAATATCAGAATACCAACCCAGGGTCAGTTCTGATTTTACTACAAGACCTTCCTCTCCCACTAAACATACACGGTCCTCTTCTCCTTCAAAACAAATTAATACTCGACCTACTTCTCCATCTAAGCATCTTAATACTCAGTCTTCTTCACCACCTAAACAACATATCACACGTTCAATGTCTCCAACTAAGCAGCTTAGTCAGCCATTTAAGCAAGAACTGAATGGTGTCAAGACGATGCCTATTTATAGTAGGCCATCTACACCAAGCAGATATTACCAAGGCGAATCTCTAAACAGAGATAGAAGCAAATCTGTAGGAAGCGATTTTATGTCTCATAATAAACTAACAGTAATGAGAAGCGTGCCTGCTCAAAATGAGCAAAGCAAAGTTATACTGACTGGTAGGTCTACTCCAACAGTGCACGTTAACAAAAATGGTCTAACACGGGACAAGGTCCCCAGCTATAGTATGAAAACGCAGATCAGGCAAACCAGTTCTTTGGAAGCTTCAATTATGTCAGATAATATGGAACGAGATTACAGGTACACACCAAAACCCATTGGCCCAGACCAAGAGCAAGAACTGTATCAGAGCCTGGAAGACGAAATCCAATCGAACATAAAGGCTTTAGAGGAAGATTCTGATGAGAACAGCAACCAAGAAAACAAGTGCAATAACTTTACATCTAGCATTGCAAGTGATGTTGCTGTTCACAATTTTAACATGAAAAGGACTTCAGTATCTTCTGTCTCAGTGAGAAATAGATTAAAGACACCTGATGGGGAAGTAGAAATACCCAGAAGTGGAGTGTATATAAATACCAAATGGCAGTCTGGAGGAGGAAGTTTTGATGATGTTATCACAGAACTTTCTCAAGGTCAGTTAAAACTTAATAGGGTTGATGTGGAAAACTGGATTTCCACAATAACTCCAAAATCTGTTGTGGCTGCGGAAACAGATTTAACTGTTCAGCATTTAGTATGTCAAGAGAAAAGTAAGCCAGCATTATTGGTACAGGAAACAGATAAAACTAATTTGATCTCTGCAGAGAACAAGGAAAAGAAAGTCAAGCAATTGCCATCTCAGAGAGCAAGACAACTGGCAATGGAAGCCAAGAAGAAGAGTTTGGAGGCTGCAGCTGATAACCTGGATTCATCAGCCAAATGTCCTAAAGCAGAAGCAACCCCGGAAGTATCAAAGTTACCACAATCATCCAAGCCAAAACGATCGCTGAAAAAGCCAGAAAGAGTGCCATCAATATACAAACTCAAGCTACGCCCCAAAATCCGTCCCAGACGAGATAACAGACCAGAAAAGAAGCCATCCAAGATCCCAACCCCTGTTTCTTATCAACAAACAAAAAAGAAAACGAAAAACCCCAAAAACAGCACAACAATTCCTTCTAGTGCTAGGAGTCAGAGTGAATCATACAGCGCAGGTATTAGTACAGGAGATGTTGATACCGATGAAGCAGTCTCAGAACTTTCTTTGTCCCTAGAAGCTTCGGGTTCCCAGCTAAATCAATTATGGGATGAAAATAATGGAAGCAAAAGTGAAGAAGAGACATGGATTTAAGGCACTAGAATTTCATTCCAAGACATCCAATTTTTTTATGCAAAAATCAACAACATTTCAACTGAGCTTGTGCAAGAGTATAGATAAAGCCCTGAGATCCACAAGTAATCATAATCTTAGCACAATTGTTAAAAAATGAAGGAACACAATTGGGTAAAACCTTAAATTTGCAAATTGAAAGCACACATAGATGTGAAAAAATGAATCATGCTAGTTTCTTTTATGAATATAGATCTAACACACGATAATTTTTCGGCATGAAAGAAAACGTTGTTTTTAAAAACGTCATTTAAAATGATCGTGTGTGGGCTGCACATAATTTTTCAGTTTCTTTTTTTGGGTTGTAAAAAATGATCGTGTGTGGGCTAAAACAACGTTTTAAACCCCTGCATGCTCAGAAGCAAGCTATGAGATGGGAGCGCTCGTTCTGGTAAAACTACCGTTCATAATGGAGTAAGCTCATTCATCGCGCTGTAACAGACAAAAAAGCGTGAATCGTCTTTTACTAACAAGGAATCAGCTAAAACAGCCCAAAGGCGAATAGAACTTCCCCTTTAGAGTGCCGTCGTACGTGTTGTACGTCACCGCGCTTTGTCATTGAAAAACGACGGTGTGTGGGCAACGTCAGTTTTAATGATGAAGTTGGAAAAAACTTTGTTTTTTGGACATGCTGAAAAACAACGTTTTCTTTCATGCCGAAAAATGATCGTGTGTATGCGGCATGAATCTTTTACAGAAATCTGTCATAAAAGCCTGTGATTGAACCTGACAGTCTTTGGCTCTCCACTTTCTTACCATTGTCTTAATGGCTGTAACGCAAAATACGTTTATAGTGCCAGATTAGGATGCAGTCTGGACATCAGAGAATAAAAAGCTCTGCTAAAAGGTTTCTAAAAATATTGCTTTGTAAGAGGTTCCTTTTTTAAAAAAGTGCAATTTTAGGAAACAGCCAGCAAGTCTGTGTCAAACTGCAGACTGCTTTATAGCATTTCCTTGAAGTCCTCCCATGTCATGCAGTGAGCTGATTACACACAGTTTAGCTCTGGACAGACAATGCCATGACAATCTAGCATTTATCAAAACCTCAGTTATTGTGGAAAGGGGAGGGGTTTGTGAATAATTTATTAAGTGTGCTTATCTTAGAAGGAAAGATCTATAAAGTAACCATGAAATCACTCAACTCAATAAAAATATTGCCAAATATATATAAAAGATATCTATGAAGGTCCCTAAAAACAATGAGTCATGTTAAAGATTTATAAAAACAGTTGCAATTATTAATGTGAAACATACTTATTTCCAGAAACTAAGATTCCATGACATTTTTAGTTATCATCCAAAGCCTTATTTTTTTTAGTTTGTAGCTGTTCTGTCACCAGTGTTGTTGTTCAGTATCCACCTACTCCAGAGATCGTGCAAAGCCTGCAGCACTATACTTTAAGTGGGACTTCTCTAAAGATTGTTGTTTCTCACCGCAGACCGCCTAAAACCTAAAGTGTCATGACAATATAATACAATATTTAACATTAAAATTTAAAATGAAAATATGCAATTTAAAGTATATTTAAATAAAATCATTGACATTTCATATAAATTGTAACATGTTACTGTAATTACAAAAGTTGTTTTCAGTCTTTTTAAATATGCAGCTTTGATTAAAATAATGCCAGGTGATCATGACACGATAGTCATTGTTTAGGCACCTAATAACTCTATAACTTTTTTTATGTTGGCTTTTGAAGCACATGTGTGCTAGTTAGACAATGAGAGCACTCTAGATCCGTAGCCTATTGTATAAGCCAGTCTTTCAAGACTCACTTGTGAATGCTACTATAGACATGACAAAGATTCCTGGTATGTGACCATCAGGCTCTAAACTCAGCATTGTTGCACTCTCTAGACCATTGTATATTGTGTCAGTTAGCCATAGAGTACCTTTCAGCTCTAGAGCAGTGTTACAACCTCTGATGTGACCCTGTCCCTGACAAATCATTTGTTGCTAAGTCTATAGTACAGAGCCATGGCACAGGGCCTGGTGTGCCTCAGTCTCTGATGACTCACTCTGTAACTAGCCTATTGTTCCAGTGCCTGTGGATTCTGAACTCTTGAGCAGTAGCACAGCTCCTGGTAGGCCCTCACACATTGTAAGTGAGCTTGTATTGGGGCTAAACTATCTTAATAAATATATCCGTTGGGTACCTGCCTCTTTTTTCTACATTTAGAGCAATGCCACAGCCTTTCTGGAACCTGACCTCTACACATTCACTCTATATAATATCTCTGTTGCATTTTACATATTGTGTTATGTAACGCTATTATAGTGGACTCTGCCTCATGTAGCTTGTCAGTCTCTTGTGTGCTATATCGCCAACAGGCAGCCTACAATCAAGTTTTAAAGCTATGGCACAGCTTCTTAACTGACTGTGTCTCTGACAACGTATTAATTTGCCAAGGCAGTTCGGCTGCAGCAGCTGGAAATACTTGCGGATTTTGTTTATATGTGTTTTTATTGTTATTTGGTTTTACAGACACATAGAAGAAACAAAGGGTACAAATTGCATGTACAACCAAAAATACAGTTTGGCTCTAAAATACAGAGAAGGTAAATACTTTCTTAACTTGAATACATGAAAGATAGGCACAAGTGTGAACCTGCAAACCAGATCTGGGTAATAACACCAGAGAAGGAAGGGAGAGGGGAGGGAAAGAGGGGGAAATTGTGACAGGGAATCTAAGAGAACCATCAAGCAACCCCCATAAGCTGATATAAAACCGTTAGGCTATTAAGTGGTCTATAACGTTACAATGGGATAGAGAATGGTAACCCAACTAGCACTCCAAAGAAAAAAAGCACTGGAAACCATTGGAGCAGGTGTTGTCCACCCAGGTTCTAAGGCCCCTTTTATATGGAGTGAACTCCATCAAGGGAATCCACTTGCTTAGCAGGGGATCTGTTTGCTGCTCCCTACTGAGCAGGCAGATAACAGAAACACAGATGTTCCCCAGCCATCTAGCGGATCAGATAACAGTCGATTGTAAACGGACAAGCAGTCTGTTTCCATCCGACTGCCCCATAGAGAACAGCGGGCTGTGTTTGTGTCCGCTCTGTATCAGCGGAGCAGACATGTTCATAGCCTGTTGTTATCCATGGGGCGGCCAGATGGAAACAGACTTCCTGTCCATTTTTATCCAACCATCATCCGATCTGAACTGCTAAACGGATGGGGAACAGATCCCCATCTGTCTGTTTTTGACTTGTGTGATTCATCCCATCCACACTGTCTGTAAAGAATACCTATGATCAAAGTCCTCTGCCAGCTGGTTATTCACATTCCTTATGTCAAAAAGAGTATTAAAAGGTAAATAAAAGCTTAGGATGCATTAAGGTGAAAAAACACAAGCCTTTACAACCCCTTTAAGTTATTATTAGTTAGTTATTATTTCTGATATTTGTTCTTATTTCCAGATTTTCGTTCTTTTGAATTCTCAGATTTTTGTTCTTATTTTCAGATTTTTGTTCTATTTTTCAGATTTTTGTTCTTTTGAATTTTTCGGATTTTCATTCTTATTTTTGGATTTCTGAATTTTCGAATTTCCGAATCTCCAAAATATAGAATTTTTGAAATTCTGAATTTTAGGATTTTCGAATTTCCAAATTCTGAATTTTTTTATTTTTAGGATTTTTAAATTTTGAATTTCCGAAATTTAGAATTTCCCAATATTCGGAAAAATTCAGATATTTCCGAATTAACGAATTTGTCTAAATTGGTTAAAAAACAAATTTGGAACTAAACAAATTACACATGTCTATTGCTGAGCCTGTCATCTACTAGGACCCCAGGTACTTTTCCATCCTAGATTTCCAAGAGGTTCTCCCCCTAGTGAATAGATTGCATTCATATTTATGCCACCCAAATGCATTATTTAATTTTTTTCCACATTAAACCTCATTTGCCATGTAGTTGCCCACCCCATTAATTTGTTCAGATCTTCTTGCAAGGTTTCCACATCATGCGGAGAAGTTATTGCCCTGCTTAGCTTAGTATTGTCCGCAGACACAGAGATTGATCCCATCCTCCAGGTCGTTTATGAACAAATTAAATAGGAGTGGTCCCAAAACAGAACCCTGAAGGACACCACTTTATATCCCTGACCATTCTGAGTACTCCCTATTTATCACTATCCTCTGAACTTGCCCTTGTAGCCAGTTTTCAATTCATGTACTCATCCTATGGTCAATGCACAGTATTTGTACAGTAAACGTTTATGGGGAACTGTCAGGTGCTTTTGCAAAATCCAGATACACCACGTCTATGGGCCTTCCTTTATCTAGATAGCAGCTCACCTCCTCATGGAAGGTAATAGATTGGTTTGGCAAGAACGATTCTTCATAAATCCATGCTGATTAATGATAAAGTTTTCTTTACTAAAATCATGTATATAGGGCCAAATCCTCAAAAGAGATACGACGGAGTAACTGCTGTTACTCCGTCGTATCCCTGGTCCTAACTATACAACTGATCCACAGAATCAGTTTTCCATAGTTAGGGAGAAGATCCGGCATGTGTAATTGAATTACACTGCCGGATCTTAGGATGCAGTACCGCATCCGCCGCTGGGGGCATTTCGTGTCGAAATGCTGCCTCGGGTATGCAAATTAGCACTTACAGAGATCCACAAAGCTTTTCTGCTTCGTTTTTTCTCCGTAAGTATTAAGTTGCATACGCAAAATTAGGGCTGCTTTTACATGGTGTAAAGTTAGTACACCATGTAAAAGCAGACCCTTCTGTCTAGCGACGCGTTTTTTTTCGAATTTGAATTTTTTTTTTCGCGCCGTATCTTTTTTTTTTTTCGACGCAACTTTATTGACCCGTCGCAATCAACAAAGCCCGGTGTAACGTAATTTCGCGCTATGCACGTCGGGAAAATGACGTCACGAGCATGCGCAGTACGGCCGGCGCGGGAGTGCGCCTCATTTAAATGGGAATCGCCCCCATGAAATGAGGAACGCCTTGCGCCGGCAGAATTTAAGTTACACGGCCAGAAATTTCTAGGTAAGTGCTTTGTGGATCGGGCACTTAGGTAGAAATTTTAAGGCAGTGTAACTTAAATTAGAATTTCGCCGTTACGCCGGGTCTTTGTGGATTTGGCCTATAGTCCCTTATAATCCCCTCCAGGAGCTTGCACACTATTGATGCTAGGCTAACTGGTCTGTAATTCCCAGGGATGTATTTTGGCCCTTTTTTAAATATTGTTGCTACATTGGCTTTTCTCCAATCAGCTGGTATCATTCCCATTAGTAGACTATTAGTAAAAATTAGGAACAATGGTCTGGCAATTACTTGACTGAGTTCCCTAAGGACCCTTGGGTACAAGCCACCTGGTCCCGGTGACTTATTAATGTTACGTTTTCCAAGTCTATCTCTAATTCTGTCCTCTGTTAGCCATAAGGGTGCTTCCTGTGATGTGTCATGAGGATAAACACTGCAGTTTTGGTTACTAAAACCCGATTCCTTCGTAAAGACTGAGGCGAAAAATAAATTCAATACCTTTGCCATCTCCCCATCCTTTGTAACCAGATTTACTTCCTCATTCTTTATGGGGCCAATAGGGTCTGTCCTCCTTTATTTACTGTTTATATACCTAAAGAATTTCTTGGGATTTTTTTTGCTCTCCTCCGCTATGTGTCTTTCATGTTCTATCTCAGCCTTCTTGGTCGTTCCTTGACCTGACCTATCCCGCAGTGCATTTGTCAAATGCTCGCTCTTCTCTCAAGAAGATTTTACTACTTTGTTATTTACAGGGAGATTTTCTTCCCTTTACAATTTTTTCATGATAGATAAGCCTTTATCATCACCCTGTACTTGTCTAATCGAATAGGCAAGTCTTGTTTTTTCCTTCTACGATTTACGTAAGGCTACAGTGCAATTTCATATGCCCTTTATGGGTTCCACCAAGGTAAAAACGTATTCTGTTTTAGCATTGTGCTCTTTGCAGTAGACTCATTGATTCCTCCTTTCTTCTCTTTTTTCTAGAACAGGAAGTTTCCTAGTGCCAACATTAGGATTCCTGCTCCTCTCTCTTCATTGAAGTTTTTACAGTTTCAGCTATAATCTGAGGACATTTTGTACTCAAATACTGTTATTCCAATGCAAATTTGCTGGTGTCTAACAAACTCTTCTTTGTGGTATTGTCTTCACAGGCTTCTTTAGTTGTTGCTCTAGTTTTTGTCTGACCCATTTAAAAATAAGGGGCGTTGATTCTCCTTCCCTTCCCCATCCTTTTAATACTTTTAAATGTTTTACTCCTCAGAGATATCCTACTGAGCTTTCAGCTCTCTTACTGATTTTTATATGGTTTTCTCTTTTTTCCATGAAGTCAAAATTTAGGCATGCTAGGCTTATGCCATAATTTTACTGATATCTAACTTAGTTTCATTATTTGACATATATTTTTTTATTTCCTTTGATTTGACCAGGTCTAGTTTCATCTGCTTTTCAGATGCTGTAGTACTCTCTTTATAATTGATAGACTGCTACTCGATCCTTCATTTCCGGTTTTAGGACCATGGTTTTTTAGTTCAGTGCTTTCCCTTGATATAGGTTTCTATTCTGCTCTTTAGTTCTTGGTACTGTCTTACTGTTCTCACAATAGTGATTGCTTTTTCCTTCTGATTGCTTTTTCATATATAGCCTTCTATACCTAAGCATTGTTTTCTTCCAAGTATATTTTTATTTCAATGCTGTTGAATCTCTCAGTAGCTGTTGCCCTTCCCTTCAGTTTGACCACTTTTGTCATCCCTTTTGTCTATGATTATTTTCTGATTGTGTTCCTCAATGTACAATAAATACAATAAGATTTTGTAATTACCGAAAAATATTTTTCTTGAAGTCGTCAGAGGGACAAGGATCCTGCCCTCTTGAGTTCTTGGCCTTATGTATTGCTTGCTCACAAAACTGAGGCATGATGGTTGGAGGTGGGGTTCTACAGTGGGCTGGTTTACCATTTTTTTGTTTTCCAGTGTCCCAACCTCCCGAAGGCAGCAGGATACCCCATTTGTCTATGATTATTTTTAGTCCCTGTATCACTCAATGCACTTTAAAAAATATTATTTTTTATGATAAATACAAAAACCTTATTTTTATGGGAATAGCGCATGATACATAGTACTTTCACAAATTAAATATCAATTGAGGGTTTAGATCTATTTTTTTTTTACGGCAAAATATATAAATACAGTATTACAAAAAAAGGTGATTCTCATAATCAGCTATATATTATACTGCAACAAAATGCAAAGTAACAAAACATCCTGTCTTAAAAACTGTAGAGTCCTAACAAACATTTGTTGGATCCTGTTATGTCAACACCCAAAGTCAATGGCTTTATACACAGTCATACAGTGGCTTTATAGCAATTTCAAGGCAATGACAAATACAATGTCTGGGGGGAAGAGAGTTCCATAAACTTAACACAGTGTTCTATATAGTCAGAGTGGAAGAACTCCAGACATCCCAAATTGTGTTGTATTTTTGGAACACCCTTTACGTTCAGATTGTAATTTTTCATAAGGCCAAATTTAGTGGGTTTAGATCTACTTTAAGTTCAGATGTTATGTAAAACTCGTTCACAGTGATGTAAAATATTGGTATAAATTTAAATAGATCCTGTCAATACATTTAACACTCAGTTTTTCTATAATGTATGATAGGAGATACCCAATGTTACCCAGATATGTTTGCAGTTACCTCTAAAACAAACACTGGAGTGCACTGTATGCAAGCTGAGACTTTTGCCTTTGTCACACCAACAGGTGAAATATCCTTTAATACAGAGAATGACAGAGTATAGCTGTTTGGGCAGTACTCTCTCTTCTGGACTGTTGATTTTCTGTACAGCGATCAGCAGCCTATGTGCAGCATATAACCAGGCTTTGGGATGAGAAGTTTCATTTTGGACAAATATGATTGGGGCATAAACCCCCTACTATGAAAAAGTATAGTAAAACGTTTTTTTATTATTAAGAAACAGAATAGGCAATAATGGAGAGATAGCATGACACGTACTGAATATTTAATGCGCACGACATTGAATGAAGAATTTTTTAAAAGCCCATTCATTATGTATTAAACTCATATCACCACATGCTTGGCCAGCATAACAGAAATTAGAAAGTTTGCATTGCAAACTCCTTGTATTTAAGCATGTGTGTGTGTGTGTGATCAGACTTATCATACTACTTATGTTGTCACAGTTACTAGGAAATTTCATCTTGGTGTGTTTTTGTTCATATATTTTTATTCATTGTATAGACAAATGTATTTATGAAAAATTTGTTAAAGTGCATTTGTATGAATTATTTTAATATTCTTTTTAAACTAAAATAAAATCAGTTTTAAATTATACAGTATGTGTATACATGTAAAAGTCAATCTACAATGATAAGTTCTTTTGCAGAGCTAAGACATAGGAGATACACTGTTAGTTACACTGTTAGTTACTGCAAAGGTACTTTAACCTGGAAAACAGTGTTCTGCGTTCCCTTTGATTTACTTTGCTACTGGAGACTTCATGGCTAACCTTTTTAAACAGCACTTACAAAACGCCCTTACTGGGAACTGAGGTGGTCTAATTGCACAAGTGGAATGGCAGTTGACATGACTTATCTAGAAACCTCTTGTTTCTGGTTAAATTTAGAATTTACAAGTTTATAGTTTAAAGCGGACCTACAGTCATTTTTTCAACCTTCCATCTATTAAAGGGGAGTTCCAGGCTTTTTTTATGTTTATTAAAAGTCAGCAGCTACAAAAAGTGTAGCTGCTGGCTTTTAATAAACAGACTCTCACCGGCTCCACGTTCCAGCGACGTGCCGGCAGGAGCTCCGCTCCTCCCCCCTCTCCGGCCGGCGTCTTCATTCTTAGTGTGGGCACCCAGCCGTGACAGCTTTCGGCTTCACGGCCGGGCACTCACTGCGCATGTGCGAGTGGCGCACATGCGCAGTGAGTTGTTTCCCTTGGGATGAAACTAGTCAGGGCTGAACCAAGTGAAGGAGTCTGATTGTCAGTCGGCATTAGAGATCGCTCCCCTCCTCGCAGCTTGATCAGCAACGAGTGTTCGGTGATGTGGATAGCCTGACCCGACCTGGGTAAATCAGTGAGATATGCCATTTTAAAAAGTTTTATACATGTGAGTGTATTGGATGACGTTTTTATTGGGCAATTAAAGATTTTTAAGCAGGATCACGCTATGTGTCTGTTTCCTATCATCTTTTCTATGTATGAACCCTGAGCCATTCAGAGACGCTGAGCAGAGATTGAGGCTGAGACTGCACCTGTGACACGCTGATATATATTTGCTTTGCGGTAAGAGGCTACTCAAGAGGGGGTTCTCTCTTCTCACACACCCCCCTCTTTCTTCTATGAGCACAGACGTTGAGCGGTGTCTTTCCAAACCTATCATCTTGGGCTATAGTGGACTTTGTTTGAATAAGGATTGTTCAGTCCAGTATTGCCTTAAAGACTGCTATTCTTCATTTAAGAACTTTTCTATTCCAAGGACTATATTCAATATTTATATAATTATTTGTTTAAAGTCTAAATTTTGCATACGTCCAGCGCTGCCTGGTTAATTGTGATATAATTCTGACATATTCAGGTTTTTATTCATTTTTTCACCCAGCTATTGATGTGTTAAACTGGTCCGTGAACCAAGTATAATGGCAGCAGCTGCAATCATTTAGAGTGACTAGTTTGGATTTTTGGCTCATTGAATCGCATATTCGTTTTTTTTCTTCCAAAAGCGCTTGTTTTGTGTTTTTGCATGGGGGGTTTGCTTGAACACAACTGATTGATTATAGTGATTAAATACCACCAAAACAAAGCTCTATTTGTGTGAAAAAAATATATAAAAATATCATTTGGGTACAGTGTTGCATGACCACGCAATTTTCATTCAAAATGTGACAGCCCTGAAAGCTGAAAATTGGCCTGGGCAGGAAGGGAGTTTAAGTGCCCAGTAGGCAAGCGGTTAATATGGTGATGATAATAAAACATCTCTTCTAGAGGGATATGCCAATTGAATATCAGGTATTCATGCCACGCAGTGTTCCTGGTTTCGGGGCCATGTTGACCCGGAGCATCTGAACAGTGATGGGAACCCAGTGAGCGACTGGGCTCCCACCTTTGAGCATCCCAAGCTGTACTGCTGTTCGGTGGGGAGTCCATCTGAGGAGCGCCATTGAGAGGCTGGTGATCCAAAAGGGCCTCGACAAACCACCGGGGATCAAGGTAGCCGAACACTGAGGGATTGATCACCTGTCAGTCGGTACAAGTTGAAGGAGATCCAGGCGTAATTCATCTAAGGAGGTATATCTGCGTGATTACAATCCAGAGAGGGCCTGTGGCAGAGGTATCTTTCTGAGGCTCACCAAGGAGGGTCTGTGGCAGAGACTTTTCCTACAATTGTCCGAGTGATACTCCGGCTGCCAGGTCAGTGAGAGGCCTGTCCGCATATACTAAACCCACTCAGGCAGGAGTGGCGCAGAGAAGTTTTACGCTTGGGAGCAGGACTGTTTCCCTATCATCACGCCTGAATCTGCTGTTCTCTCTCTTCTTCAACTTTACTTTCCTCACCACAAGTTTATTGTTTTTACCCGGCTGGGTAATAAAGAGCACAGCAAAGAACACCTGTTGCGGACATTCCTTTACTTCTACCTAATGCAATAATGCAATACGCATCATTCACCCCTAGGAGTTCGGGGGAGCCATGAGGTAAATGTGCCACTAGGGGTGCAACGGATCGTGCCCGATCCGCGATCCGAACGGGTCGACCTGTTCGGATCGGCACAGTATGCGATCCGCGGAACGCACCTCTGCCGCGGCCTTAGGAAAGACCGCGGCTTCGGCCTAGCTCCGGAGCGGTCGGCCATCTTGGTACACTTGGCGGCGGTGCGCGCTGACGTCATCATCCCTCCCTTTGCTCGTGGATCTTTTCTATTCTGCAAGAGCGCGCTGACTCTGCATGCAAGCTGAGTACAGTGAGATTGACCGAGTACATCAGTACAGTGAGTTGGCTAATGGCTATCACAGGGGGAAAATGGCTATACACACAGTGTTACTGTTTACTAGTGTGGGGGCAATCTTGGCTATGACTATTATTACAGTGGCAAAAATGGCAATTACGGTGAAAAATAGCTTTGATAAAAAAAAAAAAATGGCAATTACAGTGTTACTGTTTTACTAGTGTGGGGGCAATGTTGGCTATGGCTATTAATAATAGCCATAGCCAAAATTGCTCCCACACTAGTAAAACAGTAACACTGTAATGGTCCCAAAAACGTGTCAAAATTGTCCGATGTGTCCGCCATAATGTCGCGGTCACGGAAAAAAAATCGCTGATCGCCGCCATTGGTAGTAAAAAAAAAAATATTAATAAAAATGTAAAAATACAAAACTTTTGTTTGTCTTGTGTTTTTTTTTTTTACTGATCCGAAAATGATCCGATCCGTGACTCCTGATCCGAGGATCGATCCGATCCGTGAGTTTTTTGATCCGTTGCACCCCTATGTGCCACCCAAACAACCAGCAACTCTTCCGGGGGTAATGCTACATTTAGGTAGGGCGATATGGGTAGCATGATAGGACATTGGGAGGGCTATTTGGCTACTCTAAAGTATTTACTCAAGTGTGGCACACTAGCCCTACATTACACTAGTTCCTATGTGCATAGTATATAATAGTGGCAAGTTAGAGAACATTCACATTCGTATAGAAACAAGGAATTTAAAGATTTTTCATTTATTTTTTATTTATTTTTACTCTGGGTTATGTTCAGTGACAGGAGGAGAGGGATCACACAGAAATGCTGGATGTTTGGACTTTTCTGCATCCAGGGGATCAAAAAAAAACATTAAGTAATAAAGCTGCAGTATCTTGGGAAATATATGTAATTAGTTTGCTGCTGGCAGAGGGATCTTCTCTACCCCAATGATCAGTCACTGGTGCTATTGTAATGCTGCAACCTTCTGGTAAAAGGCAGCATTATTTGTGTGAACAATGTGTACACATAGTCATGCTTATAAAGTGTGCAAATCAGGCATTGTGACAGAACTGTGTCTTCCGTGCGCCAGCATCTTAATCCAGGATGTAGAAGCTGACCCTAGATGATATTTGAACAAAGATAACTTGGTTCTTGCGGAATGTCTGTATGAGTATTGTAATCTGTTTGAAAGGTAATCAATGCCAGAAGGCCTTAATTGGCATTAATAAAAGCCACTCCTAAAATACCTAAAAACTGTGAATGGTACAGCAGTTTGGAAGGTAAAAACATGTGGTCCAGTCTCTTATGGTGTATTATCTGAAAACAAATGAATGTCTCTCCATACAGGCTTTTCATCAGTCCTGAATGTCATTGAATTGCTTTAGGCCTCATGCACACAGGCTTATCAAAGTAAGAATATTTTTTTTCTGCCAGAATTTGGCAGAAAAATGCCTCTAATGTTACAATATTTATGTGCGTTTATGTGCAAATTTTCATGTGTTTATGCGCATATAGCATTTGAGCATGCATGCACGTATACAAGTTGACATGTTTCTGCTTAAAAGCACCTTTTAGAACACGCCTTTGGTGCATTTTTTTTCCTCTTCAAACACCTATGTGTGCATGACCACTAAGGCTAATATAGAGGTGCTTTTTGCAGTGATTTGACATGTCAAATCACATGTTAAATTGGCGACTATTGCAGGCAATCGCACCGTCCGAATCGGTGACATTGTACTACTTTTGGCGACTTTGGGGTGCGATTTCCATAGACACCTGTGCAGAAACGCGCACAGATGTCTCTGAAATCGCCCCTGAAGTTGGGACTGACATGCAGGAATGAAATTGTGCGAGTTCAGCTGAACTTTCATTCCCGCTCTCAGGCTGGGTTCACACTACTACACTACTTTCATCCTACTTTGCTCTGTGTTCAATGTTTCCCTATGAGAGCGTCTTGTAGCGTCCTACACAAGTCGGTCCGACTTTGAAAATGCTCCCTGTACTACTTTTGGTCCTACATTGATCCTACTTCAGGCCCATTGAATATCATTGAAGTCGGACCAAAGTAGTATCCTGTTCATGAAAGTAGGATGGATGTAGGACCAATGTAGGATAAATGTAGGACCAATGTAGCAGAGCAAAGTAGGATGAAAGTAGTGTAGTAGTGTGAACCCAGCCTAAGTGTGAACCTGGGCTAACAAGCACAAAATAAAAAAGAGAAGATAATCTGCCTGTCAACTGGCAACGCTGTGACAATGGACAGCAAGCCAGAAATCCATGAAAGGCCCAATTGTTCAAGTCAGAGGATTTCTGATAAAAAGGACAAAAAACAGTCATAAAGCATATTACCATGTGTACTGTCAAAGGACAAATCACTGGATAATGGATTTTAAACAATATCCACACAATAAGCAGTAGATATTTAGATAGTATAAATTATGCATTTTGGAAAGGAGAGGAATAGCCACATTTTTTTCATTGGCTAATAAAGGTTTTTTTTTTTTTTTTGCAATGTAGGATGTTTGTTAGCAAAAAAACAAAACAAAAAACGTACAAAGGTTATAATATCACTTGCATGGCAAATGTCATACCTTGCATATTTTCACATGCGATATTTCTTTCAAACTTAGGCAAATTTTCAAACATTACAAGCAGATGAGATGCTGAAATCAGGACTGGCAGCACTTTCGTCATGTTACAATGACCACTGTTGCTACCCCAGTGACATCTTTGCTTAAAAAAAAAAAAAATCTGTCAGGTAGGTAATTGCAATTGCTCTGTACATCTAGGCTGCCTGTCATTCAGTGTGATTTTTGGGTTTAGCAATCAATTAGCCAAATAGGGTGCGTAAAAGAAGGGAGCAATTTATATTTGACATGGGGAAGTCACTGTTTCATTTGAACATTGTTGAATGCATACAGAAAGGGGAAAAGATGCAAGAAGCAAAGCAAGACTAACAAAATTAATAATTTAAATTAAATAGATATTGAAGTATCAACTTTGCCTATTGCCCTTTTAAATAAGCCCCTAAAAGTTTATGGACTGCTATTATAGAAGCAGATTTGTGATTTAATGGCTCATGAATTCATAGCCCTTAACAAACAATAACAAGTTTGCCTGGAGCTGCATCATTAGCAAACCTCTTGCAAGAAGACATAAAAAAAAGGTGTACACCTGTCATAGTCACTCTTATTAAAAAACAAAAGTAACAGGGGGGAGTGTGCTTAGTTTCAGGATAAAAAGATACCATCACTACTTCAGTGGAAAAAATGCAGCCTTGGTTAAACTACACTATATTACCAAATGTATTGGGATGCTTGCTTTCTACATCCCAATCTTGGTCCGTAGGGTTCAATATTGAGTTGGCCCATCCTTTGCAGCCATAGGTGTGCGCAGCCTATTGCATTAGGGTGTGCACCCCAAAGTTAAAACACAGAGCAACAGAGGCAGCGGCTAGGAGTATACACGTCATGGCCACAATTCTATGCTTCACAGCCACTGCAGAAATTACAAAGTGCAGAGCACATGTGAACGAGTCCTTAATTAAAAAAAAAAAAATGAATATTTTATTTTTATTTTTAACTGCCTTTTTGGGGGGCTTTGGTGACATATCAGAGTTCTACACAGACCCCTGATGATCAACATTTAAGACTGAGGATAGGATGAAGACGCAGATACTAGAACAGATCCCACTGCAGTGCAGCCGGAGGGAGGGAGAGGAGGAGAAGCCAGAAATGCGCTGCAGGGGAAGGAACAAGTGGACCGGTATCTGCAATTAGGCAATACAGCCGATCCTCCTGCTCATCATGTGTCTGAGCCCCCCTTTTGAATTACTAGGACATGGGCCTGATAAAGAGGGCAGGCTATACTTATCACTGGCCCAAGCGCACAGGGTGATTAGTGTTTACCCAGGCACACCCCTTGCGCACCACTATGTTTGCAGCTATAACAGCTTCAACTCTTCTGGAAAGGCTGTCCACAAGGTTTAGGAGTGTGTCTATGGGAATGTTTGACCATTCTTCCAGAAGCGCATTTGTGAGGTCAGGCACCGATGTTGGATGAGAAGGACTGACTCGCAGTCTCCGCTTTAATTCATCCCAAAGGTGTTCTATCAGGTTGAGGTCTGGACTCTGTGTAGGCCAGTCAAGTTCTTCCACCCCAAACGCGGTCATCCATGTCTTTATGGACCTTGATTTGTGCACTGGTGTGCAGTCATGTTGGAACAGGAAGGGGCCATCCCCAAACTGTTCCCACAAGGTTGGGAACATGAAATTGTTCAACATGTCTTGGTATGCCAACATCTTAAGAGTTCCCTTCACTGGAACTAAGAGGCCAAGCCCAAACCCTTAAAAACAACCCCACACCATAATCCCCCCTCCACCAAATGATTTGGACCAGTGCAAAAAGCAAGATCCATAAAGACATGGATGAGCGAGTTTGAGGTGGAGGAACTTAACTGGCCTGCACAGTGTCCGGACCTCAACCTGATAGAACACCTTTGGGATGAATTAGAGCGGAGACTACAAGTCAGTCACTTCTGGAAGAATGGTCAAACATTCCCATAGACACACTCCTAAACCTTGTGGACAGCCTTCCCAGAAGAGTTGAAGCTATTATAACTGCAAACGGTGGGCCAACTCAATATTGGGCCCCATGGACTAAGACTGGGATGCAATTAAAGGTAATGTGCGTGTAAAGGCAGGCATCCCAATACTTTTGATAATATAGTATATAGTTATTATAACCTAATGTAACCTGCTTTCACTTATAGTTGACAACTGTCAATGCAATAATGCATGTTACAAGTTGTTACTGCAAGGCTGACCAAACACACCTCCAACAATGCAAATATGTGTGGTTTTAATATAATGCTTCATCAAGCAAATTTATAGTAATGTGACATAATTCTTGATGCAGCCATTACAGTGACCTAAATTTGTTAAACTGATTGGTTGCTATATGTTTTCATACTGTAGTTTGCTCTACTAGCTACACTCCATACTAGATATGTTTGTATAAACCCCATGCCAAGTCCAC
Source organism: Rana temporaria (assembly GCF_905171775.1). Lineage (NCBI taxonomy): Eukaryota > Metazoa > Chordata > Amphibia > Anura > Ranidae > Rana > Rana temporaria. The sequence continues at coordinate 259,663,348 of NC_053490.1, read as the reverse complement.
ATGAGACTGAAATCTCAGTGTAGGATTACAGGTGTGTAAAGCATACTTTTTGAACCACCATGTGTCCCCATTCATGTGTAATTTCCTGTGCTTTGCACTGCCTGTAACAATGCATTACAACAGGAATCCCATTATTGTCTATGGGGCCTGCTTACAGCTATGCAACATGCTTCCATGTGACTTGGTAAAGGGTGCAGACGCTTTTGGTGTGAATTGTTGGCCCTATATACTTCAAAGGGAGTAGATAGAAAAGCTTGAAAAATTCATTAGAAAATGCAAGAAAAACACATATTAACCCCTTCCCAACAACTCCCTTTAAGGGTTCCAAAAGTCAGGAGGTGGAGGAAGGCATTTGGATCATGTGACTGCTGTATTTGGCAGTCACATCATCAGAAAGCTTCTGATCGGGAGCTTTCCAGTACATGCTGGCTACCGTGCTGGGAGCATGCTCTCATAACGGTAAGTGGTTTACACAGGGCCGTATTTATGCAGCGGCTTGGCGTAAAGGCCCACAAGCCGAGAGGCCACACATATGTGTGGCCAGTGTTAAGAGGTTAATAAAGATGCAGGGATGAATCTAACCTAAATGTAATTCTGACTAGCTGAAGGATATGCCTGTTTGTTAAATTAAACTTAACATAACAGTTTCAGTTTACAAATCCTGAACTGCATGCAAATAACACATCCATTGTCATAAAATCAAAGTACATATCTTAAATACAAATTCCTAACCTGGGTTTGCACTGGTTCAAATATTTAAAGGATAACCTGGCTCAAGAGTTTCCAATTAAAGTATGTGAGTTGAATTTTGCACTGGCTCTACTTTTTAAAAGGTAAAACCCGGGTCTGGAGTTTGCAGTATGTGATTTGATTTTGACATTTGTGAATACAATTTATGTCTGATGAACATACATATCTTTTCATAATCATGGTGGTAGTAAATACCTTTTTCTTAATTTATACCTGCAGGTAAGTCCATAATAGGGCTTACCTATTCAGTAAACATCTCCTAAATGTGCAACATGATGTCACCAGCAAATGCGCACTGCGCTCTAAATGCATGGTGTGCAGTAACAGCGCAGCACTGGAGGGCTTAGTTTTCAGGTAAGTCTTCCATAATGGGCTAGTGTGCAATGCACACTAGCCCATTATGCGCTTATATTGCAGGGAGAATATTTTTTGCTTTCTTTTTTTGCAGTTTACTACTGCTTTAAACTAGTTCATTGAACATTGAAAAGCTTATTTTTTTTTACAGCTTTTACCACCTCCTGTCCGTGCTATAGCCAAAAGATGGCTAAGGCACAGGCTAACATTGCCAGGAGGGCATCTATAGACGTCTCCCCCTGACCGTGCTTCTCGCAAGCCCCCTGCAGTGTGCATGGGCACAGATGCAGCCCCAACAGTGCCCACAGGTGCTGCAAATCTGTGCCCATCAGTGCTGCCAAACAGTGCCCATCAGTGCTGCTAATCAGTGCCCATAAGTGCTGCCTGTCAGTAGCCATCAGTGATGCCTGTTAGTGGCCATCAGTGATATCTACCAGTGCACACCAGTGCCACTTATCAGTGCCCATCAGGGCAACATATCAGTGCAGCCTCATCAGTTTCCATCACTGCCGTCTCAGTGCCCATTAGTGCAGCCTATTAGTGCAGCCTATCAGTGGCCATCAGTGCAGTCTCATCAGCACACATCAGTGAAGAAGAAAAATTACTTATTTAGAAAATTTAATAACAGAAGCTAAGAAAAACTTTATTTTTTTATTTTCATGTTGTAAATGAACAAGGGGAGAGGACGGGTGAATAAACAACAGTACAACTGCTATGTATGAGAATAAGAAAAAATGATTGCATGAAGTTTTGCTTTAATAGTTACACCTTCAAGGTTGTATAGAATGAAGATGTGTACAGATGGGGAAAAAAAAGACACAAAAGACTGTAAAATTAAATGGAAATAAAACATATTAAAACAAATATACTAGCAAATACATACTCTTATGACAGTTCTGAGTATAAAAGGAAATCAAAAGAGATAATGATGACATAAAGTGATGAATTTGATAAATTATAAAAGAAATGGTACTTAAAAATATTTTGAAAATGCAAGAAATAAAACAAACCTGAAAAAGTAATGGAGTTTACAAATACTTAAGCTAAAAAATGGTTTCCTAATAATAACAAAATAAATGCCAGAATAGTTTTACAAGTACGTAAAATCCAAAAAGTGGAAACACTAAATACTTTTTCTTTTTCGTATATCACGGGACACAGAGCACTATAGTAATTACTAAGTTGGTTATAAGCCCACCTTCAGGTGATGGACACTGGCATAATCAAGACAGGAAGTCCCCCCTATATAACCCCTCCCATAATGGGAGTACCTCAGTTTTTTTCCCAGTGTCTAAAGGTGTGGTCACGGTTAAACTGTTAGGCCCCATAAACACGACCAAACATGTATGCTGAAACTGGTCCGCGGACCAGTTTCAGCATACATGTTCGGTCGTGTGTAGGCGCGATCGGGCAGAATTCCAGCAAACATTTGCCCGCTGGGCCTTTTCCCAGCGGGCAAATATTCCTGGACTTGTTTTAAAACCATCCGCTGGAATCCTGCCCGCTCGGACATGTATGGTCGTCTGTACAGACCTACCGTACATGTCCGAGCGCCCGCCGTCCCTCGCATGCGTCGAATGACTTCGACGCATGCGTGGAAGCATTTAAAAGGCAGGCCCGCCCACGTCGCCGCGTCATCGCCGCGGCGGCGGCACGGACACGCCCCGCGTATTGTTTACGCGCGGACTTCTGTACGATGGTTAGTACAGCCATCGTACAGAAGTCCCCGGGCAGACATGTACGGTGAAAACGGTCCGACGGACCGGTTTCATCGTACATGTTTGCCCGTGTGTACCCGGCCTTAAGCTCCCCGAATGGCCTGGGCAGGTCAGGGGCTATGCTATTGGATCATTTCAAAAGGTCTATAAAACAAAGACAAAAGTGGATGGTCCTCGAGCCTCGGTACGGAAGAACGAGGTCTTGCCTGTAATGTTTCTCTCAGAAGAGCTGGGCCCTGGAATCCAGCACCCTGGTCACATACCACAGATTTTCTAACAAGGGCGATATACAGGTCCAAGGCAGTGGGCCCTACGTTCAGAGGGAACCCCATCCTTGAAGGTCTGGCATGACACCAACCCACCGTGATGGGTGAAGATTGGGTCACTGTGATGTTCCAGTAGTACCCTGCGGCAGGAGGGGTAAGTTGAGAAGATCCTGGGTTCTTCCTATGGACTTCTCTTTTTTGGAGTAGATGGTGTCTTGCCTGGTTTGACCACCAGAGGATGTAAGAAAATATACTGATGTTAACATCCCATGCTTACCTGTTGGAATGTGTCTGCAGCACTTGTGGAGAAGTGTCTGCCTTTTCTCTCTTGTGTGTAGTCAGCCACCTATGGGGGGAGCGTTGTTGGGGACTCCACCTATTGCCAAGCCTGGCTGCCTCTCGAGGCCCCTTCCCCCCTCTGGGGGACGAAGCTGGTTGCGACAACAGCGGCACCCACATTAAAGCAGCAGGGGGCATATGGCGCGCAAGGGTGGGGGTCCCCTCTGCTTCCCCCCTTCCCTCCCCCTTAGTTTTCCTTTTTGATTGCGTGTGCAAGGAGCTCCCTCTTTCTTGCCTGGCAGAGAGGACGTCACTGGGGAACGGGTCGCGTGCACATGTTTTCACGGCGCAGGCATGGACCGGCAGCTTCCTTATTTAAAGCTCAGACTGTGTGTGCAGATGGTGGCTGATGATCGGGACACAGACACGGTTCTAAGGGCATGTAAGCGCTGAGGGTACAGGCATACTCAGGACCCATCTACTCAGCATCTGCTGTAGCATTAATAGCGACATATTTACCATTGCTAAGACTGAGCTCAGCAATAGTTGCATGGTGACAGTAACTCTGCTTTGTGCTAAGAACTATGTATTCCCGTAAGAGAGGAACAAAAACAGGGAGAAAGGGCGCAAAGGCACCACAGTCAGGACCTGAGAATCCTAGTCGTGCCTCCACAGTATCACCCTCCTCTGAAAGATCTGAAACGGCTGACCAGGCTGAGCCCTCAGACTTGTCAGGCATTGTAGCTACCTCCAACATTCCAGCCTCTACGTATATCACTAAGGATGACTTGGCTACAGCTTTGGCTGGTTTAGAGGGGATGTTAGTTAGTTTGTTCGCATCCTCCTCTTAGGCTGGAAAAAAAAACGCGACAGGTCCTCTTCCCCTGTCTCAGATCCGTCATCTGTGGAGCAGGAGTGGGCAGAGGATTTGGATGTGCGGACCTATTAGAGGGGCAGGAAGATGGTTCCCCGATTGGGTCCTAGTGGAGCCCTTTTCAGCTTCACAGTCTCAGAGATTGTTAATCCAATCACTCACTGAGAGGGTGCATTTTGAATATAAGCTAACCTTGGCAGAGATGGCTGAAGTTCCTTTTTTCCTCCTTGGGTTCCCTGAAGCCTCCTTAGGGTTTGCATGCTTTTCCTATGCACCCGTTGTTGGAGCAGCTTATTTATGCTGACTGGGATTATCCAGACAGGCATTATATTCCTCCTAAAAGGTTTTCTCAACTTTACCCTATGGAGAAAAAAATCACTAAAAAGTGGAAGGTGCCAGCAGTAGACACTGCCGGTTCTTCCCTGAACAAAAGTCTTACTTGTTAGGTAGACAATGTTCAGGTGTTTAGGGATCCAGCAGATAAAAGGTTGGAGTCATTGATTAAGGCCTCATTTTCTATGGGTGGTGCTGTTGCTAAGCCTGCGGTCGCAGCAACTGCTGCCTGTCAATCCCTTAGATCAAGATCAAGCAAGTTGTCAGAGGGGAAGTGGTCGCGGACCTAGCAGAACTGCCTAAAGCCCTTTGTTTTGCAGTTGACGCTATTAAATATTCTATTCATCAGATGTCTCGCCCTCATAGGGTACTATGGCTTAAGCACTGGTCAGCAGAATTACCTTGCAAAAAGCTATTGACTGGGTTCCCTTTTAATGGAGAACGGTTATTTGGAGATGACCTAGATAAGAACATCCAAAAAATTTCAGGGGGAAAAAGTACCCTTTTTCCAGTAAAGAAAAGAGGTAAACGCACCTCATTTAAATGTTTTGCTTCTCCATCTCCAGGGGCAACAGCCTCCAGGCAGTCAAGACGGCCTCCGCTGTCAGCCCCAAGAGAAAGGCTCCAGAATCTGGAGCAAAGCCAGAAAAAATCCTGGGGCACAAGTCTGCAAAGCAGAGTCCCAAGGCCTCCTTATGAAGGGGTGCCCTGCTCAATCGAGTGGGGGGAAGGCTTTGACAGTTTGCGGAGGCCTGGGGGGAGGAAATCCAGGACACGTGGGTAATTTCCACTGTGTGTCACGGATACAAACTGGAGTTTCGGGAATTTTCTCCACCTCAGTTTTTAAAGGCAAGCGTTCTGAAAGATCCAAAAAAAGGGGATCTTTATATCAGGCGCTAGATCGGCTGCTATCCAAGGGGGTGATCATAGAAACCTCCCTAGAAGAGCAAGGAATGGGTTTCTATTCAAATCTCTTCAAGGTGCCAAAGACGAATGGGGATGTCAGACCCATTTTGTATCTCAAGGGTCTGAACTGGTTCCTAAACATCCACTCGTTTCGCATGGAAACAATCCAGTCAGTAGTTTCCACCCTTTGGGGAGGGGAACTTCTAGCATCCATAGACATCAAGGATGCATATCTCCATGTGCCAATATTCCCTGCTCATCAGGAGTTCCTGCGATTCCCAGTAGAACAGTGGCATTTTCAGTTTGTGGCCTTGCCCTTCGGGTTGGCTACCGCGCCACGAGTGTTTACAAAGGTCCTAGCTCCACTCTTGGCAAGATTAAGGGTCCACGGTATAGCAATAGTAGCATACCTGGACGATCTGCTGCTGATAGATAAGTCCATAGCAGGACTAAACCAGAACATTATCAGCACATTCAGGTACTTGGAACATCTGGGTTGGGTTCTCAACCTAGAAAAATTGTCCTTATGGCCAATAAAGAGGCTAGAGTATTTAGACCTAATTATAGACATGGCCCACAAGAAGATGTTCTTACCCCAGGCCAAAGTTGGTGCCATAAGAGAACAAGTTCATGCGATTAGGACAATGGAAAATGCATCTGCGTGAGGTTATTAGGGAAGATGGTGGCCTCATTCGAGGCTGTTCCCTATGCTTAATTTCATTCAAGGTTTCTGCAAAACAGCATCCAGTCTGCTTGGAGCAGGAAAGACCTGGATTTGGATTGTCCAATGCGCTTGACTACAAGCGTACACCAGAGTCTCAATTGGTGGCTATCAGCCAAGAATTTACAGAATTTACAGAGGTAAACCATATTTTTACTTGGACAGAAGGGCATGTGCCGTGCCTGTCTGCGGTGTTCATTCCAAGGGTGGAAAATTGGCAGGCAGATTTCCTGAGTCGCAAACAATTGCTCCCAGGAGAGTGGTCTCTACATTCCGATGTCTTTCTGGCCATATGCCAGAAATGGGGTACCCCAGACGTAGACCTATTGGCTTCCAGAGTCAACAGGAAGTTGAACAGCTTTGTATCAAGGACAAGGGATCCGCTCACTTGCGGGACGGATGCCTCAGTAACTCCTTGGGATCAGTTCTCACTAATTTATGCTTTCCCTCCAGTTCAGTTTCTTCCACGTCTTCTGCGCTGGATCAAGGGGGAACAGAAGCAGGTAATTCTAGTTGCTCCAGCATGGCCTAGGAGATCCTGGTATGCAGAGATCGTAAGGATGGCAGAAGGGGGAACCTTGAACTCTTCCGTCCCTTTCAGACCTGCTGTCACAGGGACCAGTATTCCTGCCTTACGAAAGCTAAATTTGATGGTTTGGCTGTTGAAGCCCTCATTCTGAAGGATCAGGGGCTTTCAGGCTCAGTGGTATCTACCCTGATTAATGCAAGGAACCTGGCCTCTAGGGCCATTTATTATAGGGTCTGGAAGACCTATGTGTCCTGGTGTGAGAATAAGGGTTGGCACCCTCGCAAGTATGGTAAAGAAAATACTGCGCTCATCCAAAAATATAATAACGAGCAAGCAACTATAAGTCTTATATTACACCAAAAACAAAAACAGAAAAAGCTGCGCTAATAAAGTGACTATATAAAGATTCCTCTATATAAAGGCCATAAAGAATAGTTAAAAAACAAAACTCTCTATATAAACAAAATGAATTGATATACTATATAAATTACCCCAGTGATAAGTGTAAATAATAAAGTCCAAATATTAACAATCCAGATAAGATGAACATGGATTTTACGCTATGCAAGTTTTTTTTTTATGGCACATCCTTACATGTACTGAACATGAAAATCTGCATTGAGGATTTCCCTGGTGGAGAGCTGTTTGGAAGTTACCTGCCTTATGCGATTGCGATCTCCTAATCAGAGATCAAATTTAGCTTATGAGAGGCAGTAATTACCTATGGTGGAGGCTTTTCTATCCTCAAGTTTTTCTGGATGTTGGGAGTTTTCTGCACTGAAAAACCTAGTCCTGGGATTTCACCTTTTTGGACTGTTCAATATTTGGACTCTGTGAATACACCTAACACTGGGCTGTTTATCCACTCATCCATTTACTTACATGTTTTGGGAGTTTTTTGCACTGGATTAATAAGTTCAAACATATTTATTGGGACTCCACTCCACTCCAAAGAAAAGGATTTACAGGTAAGCTGTTACAAAAAATCCTATTTTTTCACTTGCCTTGAGCATTAATGGTGGAATGATGTAGAAAATACTCCTTGTTTAATAACTTGTCCAATACAAAGATCTTATCCTTAAAAAATCTCCAATTTTGCCAAGAAAAAAGATCCTACTCAAGTCAACTACTGTAAATACACTGCAGGGTATTTTGCAAACTTTATTACAGAGACTTACATGCTGTGGTGTTGGAACCGTCACAGGGATTACAGTCATCTTCTTTCTGAGAATGCCAAGAGGAAGGTATGCCTGCTATAATCACATGATCAGTTCCAGTGCTGTAATAGGAGTAAAACTGGTTCATAACGAACAGTGTCCACAATGTCCCCACCATTTTCAAATTTAGAATGAAGCAATTTGAGTTTATGAGCAGTATTAGAAAACCATAGTTCCATCACTGTACATTATAACATTAGGATAATGTTACATGGCACAACCACCTGGACCAGATGTCAGCTATCCATGTGTACTAGATGTATGCTTTGTATATGGTAGGTTACTGTCATTTATTTTTTAGAAATTCTTATAACTGGGTCAGTTTTAAAGATGGTATTACAGCTAACGCTGAGCTCCTGACAGGTTTACTTTAAGCTGTGGAAAGCCACATGATAAAGATAGGTCATGACTTGCACATCATTTCAGATTCCTGTATCCATGGATAAACTAAATGTTTTAACATGGGATGTTCAGTAAAGACATCCTATGTTGATTTGTTTTTCATTATATGGTAGGTTTTAAAAGCGCATTTGTGAAAGGCTTATATTAAAGCCCCAATCTGAAACAGCTTTTGGTGTCAGTAGGGGAGCATGAAGCCCCACATTTAAAATACTTGCATGCTCATAATCCTTTAGGCTTAGGTATTTTAGGTATTTGAGGTGAATCCCTAGCTCACGTCAAAGCAAGAGTCAAACAAATATTGACACATGCAAGGTTGGTTTTATAGAAAACACAGCGTTTCCACGATACTCTAATGATAAAAGCTCTTGACAAACTGACCTGTTTATGGGAATGGCCACAAACTATATCCAAGGCACATTGCTTTAATTCAAAATCAGTAAAACAATAGTAGAATGTGCCATGCAGGGACAAAGCTAGACAACTTGACAATGACAGGAACCTCTCGTGAGCAGCACGAGAGGTTTTATTTCTTTAACCACTTGACACCCGCACGCCGTCATATGACGTCCAAAACGGGGACCTATTATGCCGGGTGGACGTCATATGACGTCCTGGGCTTTGCGGGGGGATATCTCAATGATGCCTGCACCCAGAGGCATCATTGAGATATAATTTTTTAGCGGCGGCGATCCTGCGCACCGTAAGAACGATCATAGTGGCGGTTCCGCCGCTAGATCGTTCTTACAGGCGGCGGGAGGGGACATCCCCCCTCCCGCCGCCATCCGGTGCTTCTCCGGGCTCTCCCGTCCCACCGGGGGCCCGGAGAGATGATCGCCGTCCGCCGGATGTTTGCCATAGAGAAGACTGGTGACCAGATGGTCACCAGTCATCTCTATGACCGTCGGAGGCCCGGGCGCGATGTGATGACGTCACGCCCGGGTCCCCGTAAGTAAACAAACCGCAATTGCGGCTAGTTTGGATGAGATCTGTGAATTTTTTTTCACGATCTCATTCTTTCCAGCCTGGAGGAGAGATGTGGGGTCTTATTGACCCCGTATCTCTCCTTAAAGAGGACCTGTCACACACATTCCTATTACAAGGGATGTTTACATTCCTTGTAATAGGAATAAAAGCGATTGAAAAAAAAAAGTGTAAAAAAAAGTGTAAAAAATAAAGAAATAAGTAAAATAAAAAATAAAAAATAATAATAAAAAAATTAAAATGCCCCTGTCCCCGGTAGCTCGCGCTCAGAAGCGTACGCACACGTAAGTCCCGCCCACGTATGTAAACGTCATTCAAACCACACATGTGAGGTGTCGCCGCGAGCGTTAGAGCATGTGCAACAATTCTAGCACTAGACCTCTTAGAACTCTAAACTGGCAACCTGTAAAAATTTTAAAGTGTCGCCTATGGAGATTTTTAAGTAACGAAGTTTGGCGCCATTCCATGAGTGTACGCAATTTTAAAGCGTGACATGTTAGGTATCTAGTTACTCGGCGTAACATCATCTTTCATATTTTACCAAAAAATTGGGCTAACGTTACTGTTTTGTTATTTTTTAATTTATGAAACCATTTTTTTTTACAAAAAAAAGCTGTTTGAAAAATTATTGCGCAAATACGGTGCAAGATAAAAAGCAATGACCGCCATTTTATTCCCTAGGGTGTCTGCTAAAAAAACATATATAATGTTTGGGGGTTCTGAGTAATTTTCTAGCAAAAGAATGAGGATTTGTACATGTAGGAAAGAAGTGCCAGAATAGGCCCGGGAAGGAGGTGGGTTTTAAAGCCCGGTATTGAAGTGGTTAAGGGACAATTTATTTTTGGCAGACATATCTTCTATTCTTTTCTGGGCATTTTCTATAATAATTCATTTTTTACATCAAGAGAGTCATAAGTGATCAAACTTAAATATATATATATATATTAATATATATTAAAGTTTGATCACTTATGACTCTCTTGATGTAAAAAATGAATTATTATAGAAAATGCCCAGGAAAGAATAGAAGATATGTCTGCCAAAAATAAATTGTCCCTTAAAGAAATAAAAAAATCATATATATATATATATATATATATATATATAATATTATAAATTAAGCCCTCACTGACCTCTGTAGTTGAAGATACTGTGGAACAACACATGCAGAAGGTTTCAAGGTGCTCGGTATCAATGCATCTTCTTCCAGAACACCTGCCCTGTCTTTACATTAGTAATTAGGAGGATATAAGACTGCTGGTAGGGGAGCTGAGCTGACCTATATAACCACTTCAGTGCTTCTGTTGAGAAATTTGAGCATTAATCGCTCCACAGTGGTTGCAGCTACAAAGGACATTTACAGATTGTGTCAATATGTATAATATGTAGAATATGCAATATGTCCAAAGCCTGGTGATGGATTCACTTCAAGAAACATGTTTAAGCACCCATTATCCCAATAATAAAAATTAAAGTTAGGCATACACTGGTTGGGTCTGTTTTCCCTGTAGAAAACGTTCCTATGTTTTACTCGTTAAAATTGTCCTGCTGCTGGCCAATTTTAAAAGATATGTGACCTCTTTTGGAACAGGCATGCTTGCTGCTGTTCCTTAGCTGGCCACCATGGCTGAATGTCTGAAAAAGGGTCTGGTTGGAACAGAACCCCATGCTGTTATTTTTACATTTTATTTGCTACATACAAATTGAAATGAATAATTTCAGGGTGTGACTGCTTATGTAAGCCAACATAATTGTGAAAGAAAAAAAATGAATTCTATGACCCAAATATGCACTGCCAATGTACGCTGTAGCACCACATACAGCTTTAAGGCATCTCAACGCATATTATTTAAAAGATTTGTGCATTTTCTATGAAGTTGCATGAAAAGAAATCCCAGCTGTGTTTTTTTTCTTTTTGCATTGGTTCATGTACCTGGAAGTGCCTGGCTTTCTATATCTTTTTGGTAGTAGTTTGCCAATTAGTCCTAAAAAAGAGGCATAACTTACTAGTAAGATTTGCCTTCCACAGACTTCAATAGGGTTCAAAGACAATTCTGGGTTTAGCAGACATCCCACTGGATTTGACAACCCTCTGCAAACTGAATCAGGGCAGATTCACTCATTCTTACGCCTCTATTTTATTGTTGCATCTCTATGAACATCATGGAAGAGACCTCTCTGCACTTGTAGTATAGCAAATTTAGCTTTTACTTGTCTAAAATATGAACACCTGGTCCTCCAATAAGGTGTGGACTCTAAATATATATTATCCCTACATTTTTTTTTCTTTATTTTCAACAGGAATGTGGAAATATGAAAGCTCCCATCAGTTTCAGCTACTGCCTGTATTCCCATTATGAAGGAGTACCTCACTTTCTTCCCCAGTGACATCAGTCACAGAAACTGGAAATATCTTGATATCTCTAGGGATATAGGCTGTAATAAAACATGGTTCAACATAGTAGGGAAAGGCAAGAACCTCTTTAAAGTTTGTATTGCCAAGAGTGTTTCTCTCCATTTCTTCCTGGACTTGAGGCAGAGGTAACTAGTACAGTAAGTGAAGGGTAATCTCCCTTATGAAGACTCGAAGAATGAAAATCGGATGAAAGTTTAGACCCTTCCACTCTCAAAATTTTTTTTAAGTTTAGTTTTCTCTTCTCTCTGTACTTTTCTCTTTTTCTCCCAAACATTGCAACCAACGCATGAGAAAATGCAAGTAACTGACAATTCAGTTTGTGTATTTATGACTGTATTTTACCTGGAATTTTCCTTTAAGCCCAAAATGACATGTTTGATAAAAACTGCAAAATGTTATTGTTATATAATGTTAAAGCTGAACTGTGGGCACATATAAAATAACATTAATTAATGTGGTTATGTATGCATAATGATAGTTAAAAAATTAGTGTTAGTACCCAATGTATGTTATAATCAGTCTCTTGCTATCCTATGCAGTAATATGGACCAATCAGGTGTGCTGTGTGCACATGTTCAGACAAGGAGGAGTAAGCAGAGGGATCAGCTCTTTCACTGTCCAGTTACAGGCTGCATGCAGGAAAGTGATCTAGCTGTAATACTCTAACTGCAGTATAGAAATATCACATCAATCCCCTGGCTGTGCTATCTGATAGGTCTGCAAAAATCTCAGTACTGGCTGGATAGAAAAAATAGCTCCCATTTTTTTAACTGTAAATGTACGTAGTTGTTCACCTGAAGTTCAGTTTTAATTTTAAGGGATCTTTACTATTTTCCATACAACTTCAAATATATAGTTTGTACTATACCCTGAAAAAATAAATGCAAGATTAGGATTAAATAAACTGCACAAAAATCAATCAAGAAATATAACAGTGACCCTTAAAGGAGGGTCTGCTGGCCTGAGGTTTAATAATTACAGTAGCTACATGTGGCTCCATCATCCATAATTCCATCTTAGAATGTTCACAGTAACTAACATCATCCATACCAAACAAGAATAGGTCCTCCATTTTTTTTAACAGAAAAAGGTCCTCCATTTTTAAAATAACAGCACAATAAAGGATTTCAAGCACACACCATGTAATCTAAAGTCAACGTAATCACTAAAGGGTTATTATGTCATTACAAGACACAATTTTCAGATTTAAAGGGGTTAAAAGAAAAAAGAGAGCGATCGATATCATCACAGAAGCCGTATATTCCTATATCTTCTTTAAAAGAAGCATGGAAACGCTATGCTATGATATCACATAGAACATCTTGGAAAGCTGTAAATTGCCATTGGTGAAACTGAATTCTTGTGTAGGTCCACTTGCTGTGCCATTGCTTAAGAGAAGTCCAAGTATCCAGTGTCACTGAAACTAAAAAAACTGTGACTCCATGTCACATGACTGAACAGCGGTTGCGGCGTAGTGCTCCTTGGAAGCGTATTGCAGCATGTACATGCTTGCATCTAGCACAGCCTACACTTTTAAGCAGTTCACTGAAAAGTAGTAATATGTGCCAGTTATACTTGGCTGAGCATTCAATGTAGCCACATTTCCATGTCTTCTTCACCAAATGCGAAACGTTCCATCGTGGGATAACACGGCCTCGCTGCAGGTCACGTTTGTTGCCAACTATGATAATAGGTGTCTCAGATGTGCCAATCACTCTGTGGAAATTACAAAAGAATAAAAAACTGTAATGAGACATACCAGATTCTATTAAGGTGTAATTAAGAAAAAAAAGTAGCCAGCTGAGAGGAGCTAAAAATACTGATGAAGGCTGGGTTCACACTACTACATTACTTTCATCCTACTTTGGTCTGTGTTCAATGTTTCCCTATGAGAGCGTCTTGTAGCGTCCTACACAAGTCGGTCCGACTTTGAAAATGCTCCCTGTACTACTTTTGGTCCTACATTGATCCTACTTCAGGCCCATTGAATATCATTGAAGTCGGACCAAAGTAGTATCCTGTTCATGAAAGTAGGATGGATGTAAGACCAATGTAGGATAAATGTAGGACCAATGTAGCAGAGCAAAGTAGGATGAAAGTAGTGTAGTAGTGTGAACCCAGCCTGAAAGTAGTGTAGTAGTGTGAACCCAGCCGAAACATGTTCACAAAGCAGCAGAAAAATTAGAATACTAGGCTTACAGCTGTGTGCAACAAGATATAGCAGTAACGCTTATTTGTTCAAGCTCCATCTATTATGTTGTGTCATTCTTTTAATATACATCAATGCTAGAATGTGCTACTGGAGGATGCATGTTGTCTGCTTCATATGCAGAAATACCTTGGACAACCAAACAAGAGAATAGAGAAATGAATTGTGTTTTTTTAACTATAAGCCCCCTGTTCCCATCAGAGCAAGTCAAATCGCATGCCAAATCGCAGCCTATTGCCAGTGTGAACCAGGCCTGAAGAGCATTATGACCTCTTTCAAAATCCTCTGTACTATCTTCTTTGAAATTACCAACAAACTGATCTAAGTAGCAAAAAAAATTTAAGAAAATGTTCATCACAGTTTGAAAATGTTGAGTCTCGTGGTTGTCCCCTCTAACCCTGTTGCTCTAGGCACTGGCTCACAAGTTCTTAATGGTAGGAACAGCTCAGGGTATGGCTGTGAAGGGGGATGGTGGACACCCTCATACACAGTCATTAAACACCCTGTAAATCTGAATGTCAGAAGTATGGGGACTCCATTGTAGCAAGGCATAGACATACTTTATCTCCTTCTCGACAAAGTCTTCTCAGTAAGTATATAGTCATTTAATATTTTTCTTTAGATTGCCTTCTTTATTTTAAGACTTCAGATAGCCTTCTCAATACTATACCATAGGACATTAGAATTTATTTGCAGAAAAGCAGAAAGTAATATTTCAGAATCCAACCACAAAATACCTGCCTTCACTTGCAAAACTTTACCAAATGACAGCAAAGCTATACATTTGGCTTTTTCATGACATTAAGAAACTTTCTAAACCAAATGTAAAACATTAAGGCAACTTCAGATAAGACCATGACCTCAGGGAAGAATGGGAGCAAATACTAATGTTGGCTGGAGAGGAATCAACTGTAGTAAAAGTTCAGAAACACTAGGACACATGACATCCCGTCACACCAACGACAGACAGGGATGCTGCTTTGCGAGTACAGTGAAGCCTGAAATTTATATGATTGTACTAATTAACCACTTAACCCCCGGACCATATTGCTGCCCAAAGACCAGAGCACTTTTTGAGATTCGGGACTGCACCGCTTTAACTGACAATTGCGCAGTCGTGCGACGTGGCTCCCAAACAAAATTGGCGTCCTTTTTTTCCCACAAATAGAGCTTTCTTTTGGTGGTATTTGATCACCTCTGCGGTTTTTATTTTTTGCGCTATAAACAAAAATAGAGCGACAATTTTGAAAAAAATGAATATTTTTTACTTTTTGCTGTAATAAATATCCCCCAAAAATATATAAAAAAACATTTTTTTCCTCAGTTTAGGCCGATACGTATTCTTCTACATATTTTTCGTAAAAAAAAAACGCAATAAGCGTTTATTGATTGGTTTGCGCAGAAGTTATAGCATTTACAAAATAGGGGGTATTTTTATGGCATTTTTATTAATATATTTTTTTTACTAGTAATGGCGGCGATCAGCGATTTTTTTTCGGTACTGCGACATTATGGCGGACACTTCGGACACTTTTGACACATTTTTGGGACCATTGGCATTTTTATAGCGATCAGTGCTATAAAATGCATTGGATTACTATAAAAATGCCACTGGCAGTGAAGGGGTTAACACTAGGGGGCGGGGAAGGGGTTAAGTATGTCCCTGTGTTTTATCTTACTGTGGGGGGGTGGCCTCACTAGGGGAAACACTGATCCTCTGTTCATACATTGTATGAACAGAAGATCAGCATTTCCCCCGCTGACAGGACCGAGAGCTGTGTGTTTACACACACAGCTCCCGGTCCCCGCTCTGTAACGAGCAATCGCGGGTGCCCGGCGACGATCGAGCCCGCCGGGCACACGCACAGGAGTCGGGGGCGAGCGGGGGCGCACGCGCGCCTCCGGCGGCACGCACGCGCCCCTAGTGGCCGCTCGAAAAGCGGACGTATAGCTACGGGCTCTCGCCCAGGAGAGCCGACCTGCCGCCGTATAATGACGGTGGCTGGTCTGCTAGTAGTTAATACCTGTGAAAATAAATATAAATATATAGACATTTACAGACAGTGTAGTGTTTAACTTTTACAATTTTGGAATTATTCCAAATCTGGCAGAACAATAATGACTCCAAGGCCAGGTTCACACCTATGTGAATTGAGTGTGGCTTAAACCGCATCCAATTCACAGAACATTTCAAAATACATTGTTTTCAATGAGGCTGGTTCACATATGTGCGATGCATTCGCACTGCGCATTGCCGCCAAACCGTGTGCGTTTTTTAGGTCTTGCGGTGCGGCTCAGGTGCGAATTCAGTCCCATTATCTTCTATGGGTACGCAGCTGAATTCGCAGATGTGTTCATTTCTCTTCAGTATTTGTCTCATTCTGCTTAATACACTTCCCCCCTCCCCCCTCCCAGGTCTCCAAATTCGCAGATAATCTGCAGCTAAAATGCAATGGATCTGCTGAACACTTCTCTTATCTCTCTGCAGAGATAAGAGAGCTGAAATTCGCACCGCACAAGTGTGAGCCCAGCCTAAAAGAAAAGCCAGAAGTGTTCTGAGAAGGCTCATGGATGGATCCATTGAAGATGCCACTGTCCATTGATTTTAGCAACTCAAGGCTTCTTTCACACTGGCAAACCTACTGTAGTATTCACAGGACATTTTAAACACATTATGAATGCATATAATGATTTGTTTTTTATAACAATACAATGTTTTATTGTTTTTTACAGTAAATGACAAGACATACGACAATGTCAAAATAAAACAATTCTGTTCAGTATATAAAGTGCCTTGAAAAAGTTTTCACATCCCTTGAAATTTTCCAAATTTTTAATGTTACAACCAAAAACTTAAATGCATTTTATGCCATAGACCAACACAAAGTGATACATAATTGTGAAGTGGAAGGAACATGATACGTGGTTTTCAAATTTTCTTACAAATAAATATGTGAAAAGTGTGGCGTGCATTAGTATTCAGCCCCCCTAAGTCAATACTTTGTAGAACCACCTTTAGCTGCAATTACAGCTGCAAGTCTTTTGGGGTAGGTCTGTATCAACTGTAGAGAGTGACATTTTTGCCCATTCTTCTTTGCAAAATAGCTCAAGCTTTGTCAGATTGGATGGAGAGCGTCTGTGAACAGCAATTTTCAAGTCTTGCCACAGATTTTTAATTGGATTTCTTCTTGCCACTCTCCCATAAAGGCCAGATTTGTGGAGTGCACGACTAATACCTGTAGTTGTCCTGTGGACCAGTGTTTCTCAACTCCGGTCCTCGGGGCGCACCAACAGGTCTTGTTTTCAGGCTTTCCATTATTGTGCACAGGTGATTTTATCAGTTTCACTGCCTTAGTAATTACCACAGCAGTTTGATCTGAGGGAAATCCTGAAAACATGACCTGTTGGTGCGCCCCGAGGACTGGAGTTGAGAAACACTGCTGTGGACAGATCCCCCCACCTGAGCTGTGGATCTCTGTAGCTCCTCCAGAGTTACCATGGGCATCTTGGCTGCTTCTATGATTAATGCTCTCTTTGCCCGGCCTGTAAGTTTAGGTGGAAGGTCATGTCTTGGTAGGTTTGCAGTTGTGCCATACTATTTCCATTTTCGGATGATGGACTGAACAGTGCTCCGTGAGATGTTTAAAGCTTGGGATATTTTTTTTATAACCTAACCCTGCTTTAAATTTCTACACAACTTTATCCCTGACCTGTCTGGTGTGTTCCTTGGCCTTCATGATGCCGTTTGTTCACTAAGGTTCTCTAACACACCTCTGAGGTCTTCATATAACAGATGTATTTATACTGAGATTAAATTACACACAGGTGGAATGTATTTACTAATTAGGTGACTTCTGAAGGCAATTGGTTCCACTAGATTTTAGTTAGGGGGATGAATACAAATGCACATCACACTTTACAGATATTTATTTGTAAAAAAAAATCCTTCCACTTCACAATTATGTGCCACTTTGTGTTGGTCTATCACATAAAATCCCAATAAAATACATTTATGTTTTTGGCTGTAACATAACAAAATGTGCAAAAATTTCAAGGGGTATGAATGCTTTTCTGGGCACTGTAACAGTCAGGAATTACTTCTGACGAAGCAAATAATTACAGCAGGAATCCGGTTAAATCATAATCTAATCAAATAACAGATTACACAAAAAGAGAGAACGTTAAAGGTAATGCAAGTTACCTTGCAATTATACCATATTATCAATGATGAGTCATACTGATATCAATGTCAAATAAGTTACAGAGAACATATTTATATACTAAATAAACAAGAGTAATGATTTTTAATAGTGAATTCCACACTGCATTTAGTTTATTTTTTCACTTTAGTTGCATTTAGAGAAAAAAATAATTATGTGGGTCTAGTTTAGATACCCTAAACTGAAAGGGGCAGATCCACAGAGATCTGCACCCGCGCAGCGTATCAGAGATACGCTACGCCGCCGTACCTTTACCTGGCTTTCAGTTCGAATCCCTGAAGAATTTACGCTGTAAGTTACGGCGGCGTAGTCTATCTCTGGCGGCGGAATTCAAATCGGCGATTAGGGGGCGTGTTTCATTTAAATGAAGCGCGTCCCCGCGCCGAATGAACTGCGCATGCGCCGTCCCTAAATTTCCCGCCGTGCATTGCGCTAAATGACGTTGCAAGGATGTCATTTTTTTTAACATAGACGTGAATTACGTCCATCCCGATTCATGGACGACTTACGCAAAAAAAATAAAAAATAAACGTGGGAACGACGGCCATACTTAACATGGCAAGTCTAACTATACGCCGCAAAACACCAGCTTTAACTATACACCGGAAAAAGCCGACTAGAGACGACGTAAGAGAATGCGACGGCCGCGCGTACGTTCGTGGATCGTCGGAATTAGCTAATTTGCATACTCGACGCGGAAAACGACGAGAACTCCACCCAGCGGACGCCAAAGTTTTGCATCTACGATCCGAAGGCGTACGAAGCTGTACGCCTGTCGGATCTAACCCAGATGCCGTCGTATCTTGGTTTGAGGATTCAAACTAAAGATACGACGCGGGTAATTTGAAAGTACGCTGGCGTATCAGTAGATACGCTGGCGTACTTGCTCTGTGGATCTGCCCCAAAGTGTCTATACACATGTAAAAGTGTGTAAACGCACATAAAGGCAAATACATCTCAACGTAGGAGAACCTGATCTGGGAAGCATAAAGTTTGTTTATACACTACTTTTCAGACAATTTTTCCTGCGTTTATATAACCTAAATGCAGGAGGCTAGTGTAAATGTAGCCTTAGCGTTTTATCTTCCTTTAGCAAGCATGCAGAGTAGACTAGACTGGCGTTAACATTGCTACTTCTGTAACCAATCTTATGTTGTGTAAGATAAGTAAACATCATTTTATTTATAGTTTTATGTATGCTATTATTCAGCTGCAAAATTTTGAGAGGCTTAAAAAAAATGTGAGTAATGCCTGGTACACACAGCAAAATGTATTTTTTGTTCTGACAGGGGGACCGCTTCCGACAGAGATCATCGCTCACACAGTTTAAGCCCACGTTACAGATTTTCTGTAAAGGTGATCTTACCCTTTAAAGCGGAGGTCCGCCCACCGCTGCAAAAATTAAAAGCCAGCAGCTACATATACTGCAGCTGCTGACTTTTAATAATAGGACACTTACCTGTCCTGGAGTCCAGTGATGTTGGAACTGTAGCTGATGTTTCCATCGGCTGTCAAGTGCTGTTGCCGCCATAGCCAGTAAGGGAACCTGGTGGTGAAGCATTGTGGTTTCACGCCGGGTCCTTACTGCCCTCATATGAGCGAGGCACCCGCTGCGCTCTCCTACTGACCCATCAGAGGAGGAAGGAGGAGGGAGCTGAACAGTGAAATGTACTTCTTTCAGCCAGCAGACCTTTTTAGAGATATTTGTACATCCCTGATTTCAAAAAAGTTGAGAAGCTGTGTAAAATCTACATAAAAACAATATCCAGTTGCTGGAGTTTTGGGAGAGGAATATGGACCTATTCTTGCCTGAGCATATGCTGCTTTAAAGCCTGGATATACCTTTCAGCACTGATGTTGCCTTTCCAGATGTGCAAGCTGCCCATTCCATATGCGCTAATGCATCTCCAAACCATCAGAGATGCAGGCTTTTTTAACTGAGCACTGATAACAACCCATACAGTGCCCCTTCTTTTTCGTCTGGAGGACACAGAGCATGTGGTTCTGATCACAGAACAGTTTTCCATTTTACTACAGACCATGTTAAATGAGCTTTGGCCCAGAGAAGATGGTGGCATTTCTAGATCATGTTCAGATAAGGCTTCTTCTTTGAATAATAGAGCTTTAACTTGTATTGTTGGATGGCACAATGAACTGTTTACAGAGAGTTATTTTCTGAAAGTATTCCTGAGCTTATACAGTGATGTCCCTCACAGAACCATGCCTGCTTTTAATGCCTCCTCTCCCCCCCACACTGTACCAATAACAAGACATCAACAGTAGTGATTGCCAAATTTATTGGCCACCTACATATGAGCTCTAGAGTCGTTCTGAAACCACTTGGACCAGACTTTATCAAACTTTTTTTTTTTTTTTTCAAATTATTTTTGTTTTATTTAGATACACATTAATAATACATTATACATTATACAATTGTAGCAGTGCTTATTACTGTTAAGATACTATTGTTGTACACAACTTCAAAATATATACAATTCACGTAAATTGGCCATGCCACTGCGTACTGTAGTGTATCCCCTCTAACCTATGAATGCGATCCTAAGCACTCCTACCCATCTGTTAGAAGAAAAAAAAGAATATAAAAAAGAAGAGAAAAAAAACGTTAAAAAAGAAAAAAGAAATATAAAAAATTCACCTAGGCTCTCTCCGTTATCCCACGCTCCCATTCTCCCCCCCTCGAACCCTGGAATCTAAGAAGGATTTCCAGGAGGTCCAAATTCTTAAGTATCTTTCCTTTTGGTGTTGTGCTGTTTGTACTAATTCTTCTAATTTACTGATTTATTTTACTTTATTTATCCATATCTCTATTGTGGGTGGAGTTGGTGACTTCCATTTTTTTGTTATCCACATTTTTGCAGCATCTAATAGATGACCTAGACTTGTCTCCCTATATGCTTTCTCTTGTATTTGGTTCACGTGTAAAAGGTAAAATTCTGGATCTTCCGGTATCTCATATTCTGAGCACATCTGAAGTATCCTTTTAATCTCCAGCCAAAAACTCCTTAACAAAGGGCAGTCCCAAAATATGTGTAGCATCGTCCCTTTACTACCCTGGCACCTCCAACATTTATCTGACACCTCTGGGAAGATTTTGTTTAATCTCTCCGGTGTCCTATACCACCTCGCGAAAATCTTGTAATTTGTCTCCTGTGTCCTTGCGCATATTGATGTTTTATGCATTTGTTTATACATGCGTTGTCGCTGTTCCGTACTAAGTACCTTTTTTAGTTCCTGTTCCCAATCCTGGACACATTTCAGAGGGTGATTCCCTGACTGTGTCAGTATATCATAACTTATTTATAGTGTGTGTTGTAATCTTCCCCTCTCGCTACACATTTTTTCAATTCTCGTAATTGGTCTTTCGAAAACACCCGGGTTTGGTAATGTATTCAGAAAGTGAACCATCTGGAGTGCATTCCAAAACTTTAGGTGAAATCCCCCCCCTTGTATCAAACTTTTTGAGGCAACCCCTATGGCGATATGTATCTTTTTATATAGGTAGGGCTGTATTAACTAGTTATTGCAGAACGTGATTGTTGGAGAGGAAGGTTTTTTCCGTTCTGCCACTGTTGGATCTAAATCTTCAACCAAGCCCAGCAAACATATCCATAGGGAGTGTGAGAATTTTATGTATATGCCCCAACATGCCCCAACTTTTTTGGAACTGACATTGTAGATGAAGAGGCATTTGAAATCTTGTATACTCACTGAAAACTGTATGATGTTGGCACCAGCAATGGGTTTGTGCATCCTAACTATACTGAGAGTTTGCATACACCATGAGAAGCTCTGTGAGAAGTATATGAAGTTGTTACAAGCAACAGATTTGTGCATTATAACTTTACCTGCAAACACGCCTGCACTGACAGATAAAATGTAGCATAATCTTCTACGTACACACTTTTCAGTATACATAGATTTGTAGCTGTGCAAATTCACTGAGAACTATAAGATGTTGTCATTAGCAGCAGGTCCATGCAATTCATTCTCACCTGGAAACAAGTTTTTCACACTCCGGTTTATTAGAGAGGTTTTGTGTACATCTGGGCAAAACACCCAGAAAAATACAGATATGGATTGTTGATTGCTTCCATCTTTATCATTCTTGTCATTGTTTATGGCGCACATACTGGTAGGTATCAGCACAATATGACTGCTGTGTTCTTACAAATATTTTTTTGTGTACATCTGTTGGATATTTTTACTTCCCAGTCAGAAGATACCATGGAACAGAAAATGAAAGCAGACTAAAAAGATCACGTGTCTCAGATATTTTGATATGCTTCATCTTAGAATTATTAGTGTTGATTCATATGCGCAAATGCTCATTGAGATCCATCTGATTATACTTTTATGGTAGACCGGTGAACTGGGGTCTTTAATAGAGTTTGTTACCACGGTTTTTAAATATATATAACTATTTGGCTATATGTATTAATAATAATGCTTATCTGTGAAGGCAGTTTTCTGGCTTCAGTTTTTGCTATTTTTTTTTTTATTTCTGGATTTTTATATGTTTACTGTAGACTCTGAACCAGTGTAAGCAATTAAAAAGGACCTGGAGTCATTATCAGTGTTGTTGTTGATTTTAAGAGGGGACAGTGGGCCAAATCCTCAGCCAGGCGGCGTAACTTAACTTTCAGCAGTTAAGTTACACTGACTTAAAGTTTCTACCTAAGTGCCTGATCCACAAAGCACTTACCTAGAAATTTCAGGCCGTGTAACTTAAGTGCCGCCGTCGCAAGGCGGTTCCTTCTCTCCGGGGGGCGTTTAAAATTTAAATGAGGCGCGCTCCCGCGCCGGCCGTACTGCGCATGCGTGTGACGTAATTTTCCCGACGTGCAGCGTGCGAACGTAATTGACGCCGGGCGGCTTTGTGGATTGCGACGGGACACTAAAGTTGCGACGGGTGAAAAAAATATACGCGCCGGGAAAACAAATAATTTTAAAAAAAAATGACAGCGTCGCTCAGCATGCATTCCTGAGAGGGAGAACTCCATGCCAATTTTCAAAGAAAAAAACGGCATGGGTCCCCCCCCCCAGGAGCATACCAGGCCCTTAGGTCTGGTATGGGTTGTAAGGAGACCCCCCCACGCCGAAAATTCAACGTAGGGGGTCCCCCTACAATCCATACCAGACCCGTATCCAAAGCACGCTACCCGGCCGGTCAGGAATGGGAGTGGGGACGAGCGAGCGCCCCCCCCCCTCCTGAGCCGTGCCAGGCCGCATGCCCTCAACATGGGGGGGTTGGGTGCTCTGGGGCAGGGGGGCGCACTGCGGGCCCCCCCACCCCAGAGAACCCTGTCCCCATGTTGATGAGGACAGGACCTCTTCCCGACAACCCTTGCCGTTGGTTGTCGGGGTCTGCGGGCGGGGGCTTATCGGAATCTGGGAGTCCCCTCAAATAAGGGGGCCCCCAGATACCGGCCCCCCACCCTAAGTGAATGGATATGGGGTACATCGTACCCCTACCCATTCACCTGTAGGCAAAAAGTAAAAGTTAGTAAGCACACAACACAAGGGTTTTTAAAATAATTTATTATTCTGCTCCGGAGGCCCCCCACGGAGGTACCCACGTGGTGGGTGCACGTGGGTAGGCACCCACCACGTGGGTACCTGCCGGAGCATGATGGGACGATGATGCCTATATAAATGGGATGCAAGGCGCGCTTCCATCATTACAGTGACAAGAGGCGACGAGGCAACATCGGAAGAGGGGAGAAGAAGAACCTGACGTCACAGAAGACCGCGCCGGCTGCCTGTTAGTAATTGAGCTAACACACAAAGATAGCAGGCAGCCAGCGCTGAAGAAGAAGGCACCGGACAGCTGGAGAAGAACCGGGGTTCGCCGAGTCAACAGCGGAGAGCGGCGAAGAGAGAAGAAGACCCCCGGAGAGCGGAGAAGCTCCCCCCGGAGAGCGGAAGAAGAAACCCCCCCCCGGAGAGTGGAAGAAGACCCCCGGAGAGTGGAAGAAGACCCCCGGAGAGTGGAAGAAGAAGCCCCCCCTGGTAATAGAGCTAATAAAGAAGACAGGGGGGGCCTCCGGAGCAGAATAATAAATTATTTTAAAAACCCTTGTGTTGTGTGTTTACTAACTTTTACTTTTTGCCTACAGGTGAATGGGTAGGGGTACGATGTACCCCATATCCATTCACTTAGGGTGGGGGGCCGGTATCTGGGGGCCCCCTTATTTGAGGGGACTCCCAGATTCCGATAAGCCCCCGCCCGCAGACCCCGACAACCAACGGCAAGGGTTGTCGGGAAGAGGTCCTGTCCTCATCAACATGGGGACAGGGTGCTCTGGGGTGGGGGGGCCCACAGTGCGCCCCCCTGCCCCAGAGCACCCAACCCCCCCATGTTGAGGGCATGCGGCCTGGCACGGCTCAGGAGGGGGGGGGGCGCTCGCTCGTCCCCACTCCCATTCCTGACCGGCCGGGTAGCGTGCTTTGGATACAGGTCTGGTATGGATTGTAGGGGGACCCCCTACGTCGATTTTTCGGTGGAGGGGGGGTCTCCTTACAACCCATAACAGACCTAAGGGCCTGGTATGCTCCTGGGGGGGAACCCATGCCGGTTTTGATTTTACAAATTGCCGTGGAGTTCTCCCTCGGGAATGCATACCAAATGCCGTCGCTTGAATGTGCTTTTACATGGTGTTACTAACTTTACACTTTGTAAAAGCAGCCCTAGTTTTACACTTGGCAAACTAAAACTTACGGCGAAAAAACGAAGCACAAAAGCTTTGTGGATCGCCCTAAGTGCTAATTTGCATACCAGAAGAGGCATTTCGACTCGAAATGCCCCCAGTGGCGGATGCGGTACTGCATCCTAAGATCCGGCAGTGTAAGTCCCTTACAGATGTCGGATCTTCTGCCTAACTTTGGAAAACTGCTTCTGAGGATCAGTTCCAAAGTTAGAACCAGAGATACGACGGCTTACGCCGGAGAATCTCTTTTGTGGATTTGGCCCAGTGTACATAAATATGCATTTCAACTGTGAATTTGGGTCCATGCACACTGGCTTAAAAATCGCTGCTGCTACAGTTTTGTGTTTTGCCTGTAGAAGCAGCTCAATGTTATTATATGTGTCCATGCACACTAGGACAAGTACAAGCATATTTTAAGCTCAACGGGCCAGATCCTCAAAAGAGATACGGCGGCGTAACTGCTGTTACGCCGTCGTATCCCTGGTCCTAACTATGG
This sequence comes from Rana temporaria, assembly GCF_905171775.1. Lineage (NCBI taxonomy): Eukaryota > Metazoa > Chordata > Amphibia > Anura > Ranidae > Rana > Rana temporaria. The sequence goes on along the minus strand of NC_053490.1, from coordinate 259,637,949 downwards.
AACTGATCCACAGACTCAGTTTCCCATAGTTAGGACGAAGATCCGACATGTGTAATTGAATTACACTGTCGGATCTTAAGGATGCAATTCTAGGCCGGCCGCTAGGTGGCGAGGCCATTGAGGCCGGCGTAGAATATGCAAATGACCAGTTACGGCGATCCACGAACGCTCCGACGGGCCCGACGCTCTAAATCTACGTCGTTTACGTCGAGTTCCGCCGCGTAAAACTAGGGCTAAGCCCTAGTTGTCCTAAGCCATGTTAAGTATGGCCGTCGTTCCCGCGTCGAATTTTAAATTCTACGTCGTTTGCGTAAGACGTCCGTGAATGGCGCTGGACGCCATTTACGTTAACGTCTAAGCAAATGACGTCGGAGCGACGTCAGTTAGCGCAATGCACGTCGGGTAATTTACCCGACGGAGCATGCGCAGTACGTCCGGCGCGGGAGCGCGCCTAATTTAAATGGGACTCGCCCATTTGAATAGGAACGCCTTGCGCCGGACGGATTTAAGTTACAGCGCCGCAAAATTCCAGGTAAGTGCTTTGTGGATCGGCACCTAACTTGGGAATTTTGCGGCGGAGTAACTTAAATCCGAAAAGTTACGTTGCGCCGCGGCTTTGTGGATAACCCCCAACATTTATAGGCAGGGGAAAAAAAAACTTCTGGTTTGAGTTTCCGATTGGAGTTTTCTGGCAGAAAAACGCGAAACTCTCCTAAACTGTGTACAAAAAACGCTCTATATGAGTGTTTTTTCTCTGCCAAGGGAACTGGCATTTTTTTAAAACCCAGTGTGCATGAAGCCTTACATTGTTTGCTTAAGTTCAGCTTTAAAATATCATGTTGGTCTAAAGCCGGTCATAGATAGACTCTATCGACTTCTGTACAACCAGCCTGTTGGGAAATTTTCACTTGATCAGTGCCACCAGCTTTGGTCGGTTGTGCTGATTAGTGTATTCTGATGGCGGTGAAGTCTTCCTCCTATCAGAATACAATAGCTCCATGGAAGGGATTTCCCTATTCAACTTGAATGTGTGGATGAGGTAATCAATTATTTTTCTCATTCAACCTGCTGGAAAGAAAATTAATTATGTATGTCCTGCCCCAGTAAGTTAAACTTTAAATGATCTGTATCTGAGCTGAATTTTTTTTTCTTATGCTGCCACATACTGTAAGTATCATGATCACATACATGCAAATGTCATTAACGATTCCATTTTATTTTTCTCACCTTGTTTCCAGTATTTGTTGCCTCAGGGTCTTGATATATTCGAAGCTATCAAAGCAACAGATGTCATAGACGAGGATGTAAGCATGTGCACTTCTGAGCCCCCGACAGCATGAATCTGCCCACTCCTGCAAAATACAACATATGAGCACATCCTACAGTGCTTTTACCTAAATAGGCTACAGTTATTTATTTCCATGCAATTCCTCTGGCACTACACACTGACTACACCTTTCACATATAGGTTTTGACCCCTCTGACTATAAATACATATATATATATATATATATATATATATATATATATATATATACATATACACACATATACACACACAACATGCACGGGCCAATTTTTTAAATTTGCACCACAACTGGCCCACATATATGTTAACCGGCTCTATTGAAAGCCGTTCTGGTTCACATACTATGCAAATCAGATGCAGTTCAAAATGCATCTGAGGCCTCGTACACACGGCCGAGTTTCTCGGCAAAAACCAGCAAGAAGCTTGCTAGGTTTTTTTTTTGCAGAGGAAACCAGTCGTGTGTACACTTTTCAACGAGGAAACCGACGAGGATCTCGTCAGGCCAAAAAGAAAGCATGTCTTCTTTTTCCCCGACGGGAATGGGAAAATTTGGCTCGCCGAGATCCTCGGCGGCTTCACAAGGAACTCGACGAGCAAAACGATGTGTTTTGCCCGTCGAGTTTCTCGGCCGTGTGTACGAGGCCTGATTCGTATATACCTCTATGTGAAACAAACCTTTTTTCTGATTTTTCTGTTTATGCAGGTGGGCTGTTCATAGATAAATTGAAAAAATATTTCTTGCGCTATTTTTAAAAGCAGCCTCACTTTTTTCTCCAGTGCCTAAAACTTTTGCACTATACTTTTCTTATATTAATACCAGGTCAGAATTACATAATAGATTCTTTACGACAATACACAGTTCAGGCCCTTTAAATAGGGGTGTTTCTTGTTTTGTAATCATATTACATTATACTTTGCAGTATTAATGAAAAATCTGTACTGAGGTAAAGAGTGGGCTGCCATTGCTAAAATCTCCTTTTGCAAGAAACATATTTGCTCGTCCAATGGATTTTATACTTTTTTGGGTAAGTATGCATATCAGGATTTCGAATTCCACTGTGACTTTCTGATCTCTTTTCTTCCGGGTCAGTGAATTAAATACTAAATCCAGAAACAGTCAGACAGTTAGCATTTTTAATAGCAGATAAGTAATGACATCCACTATATTTCTCTTTAAACACTGAAGTTGAGGCTCCAAAAAAAGTAAACCTGTGTACTAGTGATATAGATTATAAATTAAAGCATATATTTTTTTTAATTTTTGACTAATACTTCTTATGTTTTTTACTGAGTCTATGAACATATTTGCACTACGTATGCAAAACACATTCCTGCCTACTGAACAAGCTAAAAGGTGGCAACAATCTAAAGATAACACCAGAAGCTGCATATTGTAAAGAAACATTATTTGTATATTGCCAGACAATAGCTGAAGATAAAACATAAAGATAGCGAATCCCCTGATAGTATGGTGTATCCACAAAGATGATGGATGTATTATCAACAATAATAATAGCAAAAATAATAACTACTGCTATAGAAACAAGTGTTCGCTGTGATAACTACTGTGGCCTGTCCATGCACACAGCCACTCTCTGTAGTAGCCATGGCAAAGTTCCTCATGATAAATGCACTTGTCACAGAGGTTAGTGGCGTATTACACTGTAAAAACATCAGATGGTATAATTGAGTCTAACAAGACCTACAGAGAAGCCTGCATTTGCAGTTCGTATTTATCACCGTCCAGTTACAGTGATAAATGTACTTTTTACACTGGTAGTCTGGTGGCTTCTTACTTGAACGACTTGGAACTGCCAGCACAGTAACGACAATGACTGTGTCAGCTCTCTAGTGAAATAATGATTTTCTCCATTTTAAGCTGCTATAGGAATAGGAGAAACTGTTTCTGTTTCATTCTTTTCTTCACTTACTCCTCCTGTCACTATAACCTACGCACAGCTCCTTAACTGTGCTGCCGAGGAGGGAAAGGGTCATCCCTTGTGCCTGGGGGTTTGTAGCATACCCATCTCAGCGTGGGAAGTTGCTGAGGGATAGAGGGAACGGGGGAGGTAACTTCAAAGAGTGTGAAGCGACATGCCTGTGGTGGGATTCCCCATGACTGAATTTGCAAACGTTATGTAACTAGTTAGATCAAGACAAGCCAGATGAAGGAAACATTGCAGTGGGTGGCAGAAAAGGAGAATATAATGTAGAAGGGAAACACAGCACAGGGAATTCTCATTATAACTTGAAGACAGATCTGTATCTGAACAGCTAGGGGGATCACAGCTTTATGTTCATGCAAAATCTGACTCTCATACTTGTAAAATGTTTTATATGTATCAGTTTAAAATGTAGCCAATACACTCTTCCCAAAGCACACATTTCTGTGAAAGTGGCTGTACAAAAGTGGGTGATGAAGCAACCAATGGATGGAACCATGAAAACAATCAGAGCAAGAGATGTCACCAGCACACCATCATAGCTCTCCAAAATTGGAACCAAAGCTTTATTTAGCAATCACATTGTTACAGCAAACAGCAACATTTCAGAGCCACGCAGGACCCCTCCATCAGGCATGTGACAGTTCCAGCAAAATGGAGGTCCATGGGTTTGTGAATCTCATCTGAGCTCAGTTCTTTAAGCCAACTTTTCTCAACCTTTTTAACATAGGGTACCTTTGAAATAACTTTTTGGTTTCAGGGAACCCTTGCTAATATTTACCATATCTACAACTCACTTTACGTTGAAGCAATGATCCTTGTGAACAATGTATCTTACATTTTGTGGTGAATGGGAGAATCCACCCCAAACAGATAGCTTAAAAGATCGCTGGTGTCAGTGGTTACTTAGGGCCAGATTCACATAGAAGAGCGGCGGCGTAACGTATCGTAGATACGTTACACCGCCGCAATTTTTCATCGCAAGTGCCTGATTCACCAAGCACTTGCGATGAAAACCTACGCCGGAGGCGGGCCAATTCAAATGGGCGTGTGCCATTTAAATTAGGCGCGCGCCCGCACCAGACCTACCGCGCATGCTAAGTTTCCGAACTTCCGCCGTGCTTTGTGCAAAGTGACGTCATTTTTTCGAACGGCGACGCGCGTAGCGTAATTCCGTATTCCCGGACGGCTTACGCAAACGACATTATTTTTTAAATTTCGACGTGGGAACGACGGCCATACTTTATACAGCAATACGATTGCTGTGTAAAGTTAAGGCACCAAAATAAAACTTTGCGACGGGAAACTAGACTACCGGCGACGTAGCGAACGCGAAAAACCGTCGGAAATCGCCGTAACTCCTAATTTGCATACCCGACGCTGGTTTACGACGCGAACTCCCCCCAGCGGCGGCCGCGGTATTGCATCTTAAGATCCGACAGTGTAAAACAATTACACCTGTCGGATCTATGAATCAGTCGCATAGATAGAACAACAGATACAACGGAATATCAGGAGATACGCCGTCGTATCTGCTCTGTGAATCTGGCCCTTAGTTGCTCAAGGAACTCTTTAAAAGTTTTTTCTTTAGGAAAGGCAAATCCACTTTGCACTACAGTTGTAATGCAAGTGCACTTGAAAGTGCACTTGAAAGTGCAGTCACTGTAGATCTGAGGGGGACATACAAGGAGAATAAAAAAACAGCATTTTAGCTTGCACATGATTAGATGATAAAATCATCAGAGCTTCCCCTCATTTCAGAACATCCCCTTAGATCAGTGGTTCTCAACCTGGGGGTCGGGACCCCCTCGGGGGTCAAATGATGATTTGCCAGGGGTCACCGAATCCTGGGCTGTTCCTGAAGTCTGCACCGCTCTCCCAACCTTTTTGCGGCTGCCCATTCAGTTCACGGCATGGCTGGAGGGCAGAAACTAGAGGTCAGCCGACTGATGAGGAATGTTAAATGGGAGGGGCTGGAGGAGACCCTATCTCCTGATTTCAGCATAGGTGTCACTGCTGCGAGACACCACAAAGTCGGAGACACAGTGAAACCGGAGGCACAGTGAGTAACACTTCCTGTGATTATAGTTGCCATTAAAAGCCCCCACTACAGTTCTCAGATCGGCAGATGACCTTCATCAAGAGCACCCACCAGCACTGCCACTGATCCCAACTCCCCGCCAGCACTGCCAATCATCCCATCCCAAAAATAGAGAATACATCGAAGGGAGAGGAAAAGAGGGGGAGGAACAAAGAAAAAGGGAGAGAAAGAATAGGAGAAAGAACAAGAAAGACAGCTAGAGAGATGGATGGGGGGGAAAAAAATAAGGATTGAGAGAGACAGAAGGAAAAGAAAGGAGAACAAAGAGAAAGAGCGGAACATCCTAAAATGTACCATAAGGTTTTTTTTAATACTGTATGAGTGGAAGGGACTCAGGGAGCGCTAAATGTCCGTGGGTTAGGGGCGCAAATTACTTGTCTTGCATTTGGTGCTAACAACCCACGCTACAAAAATAGTTTTACTGTTAGGGGTCCCCACAACTTGGGAAATGTTATCAAGGGGTCACGGCACTAGAAAGGTTGAGAAACACTGCCTTAGATCTACAGCGATCTACAGCGATTGCACTTTCAAGTGCACTTTCAAGTGTACTTGCAGTGCACTTGCAGTGCAAAGTGGGTTTGCCTTTCGTAAATAACCCCCTTAGTATCCTCTGGAGCATGGGTCTCAAACTGGCGGCCCTCCAGCTGTTGCAAAACTACAAGTCCCATCGTGCCTCTGCCTGTGAGAGTCATGCTTGTAACAGTCAGCTTTGCAATGCCTCATGGGACTTGCAGTTTTGCAACAGCTGGAGGGCCCCCAGTTTGAGACCCCTGCTCTGGAGGAACTCTAGGGTTCATGGAACCATAGTTGAGAAAGGCTGTTCTATGCTATAGTGATCATAAATTGCCACAATGATCATTATTTATACCAATAAGAACTGAAAACATTGTCGGGAAAAATAACCATTATTATGGCAAGTTTGTTATGAAATTAAAATATCTCTTTGTGCCAATGACTTTACTAAACTGCTGTAATGTAGAAGACATGTCATCAAATCCAATCTAAAGTTCATATTGGCATCATCCCATAAATTAATATGTTTTTTTTTTTAAAACAAAAGTAGTAGGACTTTAAATATACCAAATGAGAACAAAGTCAGAATAAAAATCTATATACATTTTATTACACATAAAACATTGCCATAAACACAATATTAAAAACATAGGGCCAGATCCACAAAAACCGTCCCTAACTTAACTTTTGCCATTTAAGTTACACCGCCGCAAAATCTCTACCTAAGTGCCTGATCCACAAAGCACTTACCTAGAAATTTTCAGCGGGGTAACTTAAATCCGTCCGGCGCAAGGCGTGCCTAATCTAATGGGGCGAGTCCCATTTAAATTAGGCGCGCTCCCGCGCCGGACGTACTGCACATGCTCCCGACGTTATTTTCCCGACGTGCTTTGAGCAGAGATTTATGTTGCACCGGGATTTGAGAATCGCGACGGGTGTAAAAAAAAAAAAAAGAGTTGCGGCGGGAAATTAAAAAAAAAAAATAAAAAAATGACAGCGACGCGGGATAGAAGGCTATACTTTTACAAGGTGTAAACAGTTTACACTTTGTAAAAGAAGCCCTGATTTTGCGACGGCAAACTAATACTTACGGAGAAAATACGAAGCGTAAAAGCTTTGTGGATCTCCGTAAGTGCTAATTTTCATACCCGACGCTGGATTTCGACGAGAAATGCCCCCAGCGGCGGCTGCGGTATTGCATCCTAAGATCCGACAGTGTAAGTCCCTTACACATGTCGGATCTTCTGCCTATCTATGAGAAACTGATTCTGTGTATAGCAATATACTCCAAACTATGGGAATCCCAATTTCTATTTAAAACAGAGGGGATAAATCCAAAATACCAAAAAAAAAACAGGCATCTCTGTGACGATCACATAGGCTGGTATTGTGGTAGGTACATATTCACCTCTCCTCTGGCAACTTTTGGAACTCACATCGTTCAGAGTATATTGCTATACACCGGATATTTATTCCCCCCTTTTGGATTATTATGTTTACTTCTGCCTTAATAGGTCCAGACTATATCCTATGGGCCGGTAGGCAAATCATCTGAGACAGATCTTGTATTCCTCTCCTCTGTTTTGATGATTTATGATATTGAGTAAGAAACTGTATATAACACACTTGCAATATATGTATGGTCCTGAAGAAGTGGGGAATCCCATGTAACGCGTAGACCAGTTACAAGTATATGTATCCATCAGATTTACATATTTTTGTATTTTCTTTATGCATATCTATGTTTTTAATATTGTGTTTATGGCAATGTTTTATGTGTAATAAAATTTATATAGATTTTTATTCTGACTTTGTTCTCATTTGGCATATTTAACCCCTACCCGACCAGCCACCATGCAGTTATATTGGGGGAGGCTGGCTCCCCTGGGCGAACCGTCGTAGCTGTACGTCGGTTCGCCTTTTGACCACTAGGGGGCGATGCGCTTGCCACTGCCGAGCACCAGTGATCGCTGCACACAGAGACAGAACGGAGATCTGTCAATGTAAACAGTCAGATCTCCACGCTGTCAGGGGTGAGGAGAGCGATCTGTTGTTCATACTAAGTAGTAAAAATGTCAATAGCACCTTTAGAAATATATTTACCTAGAAAAATGGTGACGTGTTTAATACTTATTTTACCCACTGTGTTTGTGTGTGTAAATAAATATAAATATATATATATATATATATATACACACACACACACACACACACATTCATGTACATATACATAAACACACACACACACACACAGTATCTCACAAAAGTAAGTACACCTCTCACATTTTTGAACATCTTTTCATGTGACAACACTGAAGAAATTACACTTTAGTGAGTGTACAGCTTATACAACAGTGTAAATTTGCTGTCCCCTCAAAATAACTCACACAGCCATTAATGTCTAAACTTCTGGCAACAAAAGTGAGTACACCCATAAGTGAAAATGTCCAAATTGGGCCAATTAACTATTTTCCCTCCCCGGTGTCATGTGACTCGTTAGTGTTACAAGGTCTCAGGTGTGAATGGGGAGCAGGTGTGTTAATGTGGTGTTATCGCTCTCACTATTTCATACTGGTCACTGGAAGTTCAACATGCACCTCATGGCAAAGAACTCTCTGAGGCTCTAAAAAAATGAATTGTTGCTCTATATAAAGATGGCCTAGGCTATAAGAAGATTGCCAAGACCCTGAAACTGAGCTGCAGCACAGTGCCTAGCCAAGACCATACAGCGGTTTAACAGGACAGGTTCCACTCAGAACAGGCCTCGCCATGGTTGAACAAAGAAGTTGAGTGCACCGTGCTCAGCGTCATATCCAGAGGTTGTCTTTGGGAAATAGACATATGAGTGCTGCCAGCATTTCTGCAGAGGTTGAAGGGGTGGGGGGTCAGCCTGTCAGTGCTCAGACCATACGCCACACACTGCATCAAATTGGTCGGCAAGGCTGTTGTCCCAGAAGGAAGTCTCTTCTAAAGATGATGCACAAGAAAGCCTGCAAACAGTTTTCTGAAGACAAGCAGACTACTGGATTACTGGAATCATGTCCTGTCTGATTAGACCAAGATAAACTTATTTGGTTCAGATGGTGTCAAGCGTGAGTGTGGCGGCAACCAGGTGAGGAGTACAAAGACTAGTGTGTCTTGCCTACAGTCGAGCATGGTGGTGGTTGTGTCATGGTCTGGGGCTGCATGAGTGCTGCCGCCACTGGGGAGCTACAGTTCATTGAGAGAATTATGAATGCCAATATGTACTGTGACATACTGAAGCAGAGCATGATCCCCTCCCTTCAGAGACTGGGCCGCAGGGCAGTATTCCAACATGTCTCCAGATCTAAACCCTATTGAGCATCTGTGGGGAATGCTCAAATGGAAGGTGCAGGACCGCAAGATCTCTAACATTCACCAGCTTCATGATGTCATCGTGGAGAAGTGGAAGAAGACTCCAGTGGCAACCTGTGAAGCTCTGGTGAGCTCCATAGCCAAAAGGGTTAAAGCAGTGCTGAAAAATAATGGTGGCCACACAAAATATTGTCACTTTGGGCCCAATTTTAGGCTGACATACGCTTTAAAAAGAAGAAGGCTAGTACATGTCTAGGTATACTCCAGATGAAACATTATAAATGAAGAAATGCACTGGTGTTTTAGCCCACAGACAACTTCAACAAATGTCCTCAAACTACAATTTTTACACATCTGCAATGTTTTCCCCGGAATATCTTCATTAATATGTATGATAAACATTAAATATGAAGCCGTGCAGTACTAGAATGCTGTCGGAGTAAGGGTACAAAGGAAGAGGTAATCAAACCATTGATGAAACAGGCGGTTTGGCAAATGACAGAAGCAAGAACAAGTAATTGTATATAGTAACAGAGATGACAGACTGGAGGGATGCCTCATTAAACAAGCTAGAAAATATATTAGAAATTAATAAATCTTTCTTGCTAGGAAATGATTTGAATTGGTTTTATAGCAAAAACAAGGACTGTTTAGATGCAATCACCATACTATACTACTGAGAATAAACCACGCTGTGACAACACTAAAACTGATAGCTGAAAATAAAATATCAGGGGATATAAGTATATGATTTTATATTTTAATTGAACATATTCCTGCTTTTTACACAAGATGATTTCTACCATCTGTATGGAATGCAAGACATCATAAACAACGTCATTTTCACATATTTTATGATAAAATGTAATATTAATATTAACATTGTTGGGCACTGAGGCTTCAGTTTTTTGGTAGATAGTAGTTCAAAGAAACCTCATCTTTTAGTTGCCCAAGTGGCAAGATATCTGCATATGAATTAGCAACAATGCTGTATACTGGCCTAGGACAACAAGGCCCAGGCCTAGGGCAGCACTTTGCAGGGGGGCAGCACAGAAAGAGTCCCAGTCGGCTTGCGCTACACTGTTAGTGTAGCGCCAGTCTTATGAGGTGGGCTGGGCTGAGAGGCAAATTAGTTTAGCGCCCCCATAAAGCGACCGCACTGCTTCCGATATGCAGGTGGCCGGCGTTCCGCAACTGTGTGTGTGTGGGGGGGGGCACCGCTTCTAATTTTGACTGTCGTATCATCCTGGACCACAAACCTTCCCCACTGTGCTATATGTTTTCTGCTGCACCATTGGCATGGTTATATATTCTTATTCCTCTTAAAGTGAAACTATAGGCAACACTTTTTTTCCGCTTTGGATAGAGTAAGGGAGAATTATAGCCCTTGTCGGTTTATTTTTTACCATCCCTGTCCCATTGCAGGGATTTCCCTTCACTTCCTGCCCCGTAGCCAAACAGGGAGTAAGAGGAAATGTATGCAAATGAAGGGAATTTATTGCCCCTCCCCCAGAACTAGTGTCCCCACTCAGTTTTTTTAGGGCGGGTCTTAAACAGCAAGGGGTGTGGCCTTGACATAAAGGGGTGGGTCAAATTTAAATTAGGGGGTGCACGAGTTTAGTCAGGGCTAGGGCAGCACAAAACCTAAATACACTACTGGTTAGCAAAACTACCCACCTGCTGTAGGTTTTTTGAGAATGTCTGACATAATGTGATAGGCTTTTAATGTATACCGGTATGCCGGCTGAACAGACTCCTCCAGCCACACAAACAAGATGGAGGAATCCCCCCTGCCCGGACATTGTATTTTTGACAGCAGCATCTAAAATGCACTGATCATTGGCTGCAGCTTATGGACCAAAATGTCATCAGATCTTCAAAAATGGCAGGATACAATGTCCTGGCAGGGGGGATTCCTTCATCTTGTTTGTGTGGCTGGAGGAGTCTGTCCCTGCTGGACTGGCCAAATTTCAATTCGTGTGTGGACGGCCTTATGAAAAAAAGAGAAGATGTCACTACACCTGGGAAAATCATTCAACCGGAGAACATTGCAGTAAGGGAAAGCCCTGCGGGTTTCAGTGCATTAGTGTCTATCTGAAATATGAAATATCAGATTTCATGTCTTTGTATAGTATAAACCCATTTTCAGAAATGTGTACAGCTCTCATGGCCACAATGATCCAGTGTACACATTCAAGACTCCCAGTTTATAATCAGGCCAAACCGCCTTTGCTTATGAGTTTTAATGTCAAAGCACATATGATGATGATGATGTGGCATGTTAATTCAAGGACAGCCTCACCAAATATCTGTAGTGCCCCTGCCCTAGGCTGGCTAAATTTAGTTTTTTGGCTACACCCAGCTGAGCGGCAATTTATTTCTGGTCATGTCTTTCCCTAAACCTGGGAGTGGATTGCTCCCGTCTGCCTCTGTAAGAATGTTCCAGAAATAGTATGGAAGGATCAATTCTTTGGCTATGAATATTTATTGGACCCTAGCCAATCCCTGGGAGGGATGTTTAGAAGGTGGGGTTTGGGAGAAGAAAAATGTTTGGGAAGGTATGATCAGATCTCTCTCTCTGGGTCTTTCCCCCAGTGTCGGCAGCATTTACGCAGCCCCAGACCATGACACTCCCACCACTATGCTTTACTGTAGGCAAGACACACTTGTCTTTGTACTCCTGACCTGGTTGCCGCAACACACTTGACACCATCTGAACCAAATACGTTTATCTTGGTCTCATCGGACCACAGGACATGGTTCCAGTAATCCAATTCCTTAGTCTGCTTGTCTTCAGCAAACTGTTTGAGGGCATTTTTGTGCATAATTTTTAGAAGAGGCTTCCTTCTGGGACGACAGCCTTGCAGACCAATTTGATGCATATGGTCTGAGCACTGACAGGCTGACCCTCCACCCCCCCCCCCAATCTCTGCAGCAATGCTGGCAGCACTCATACATCTATTTCCCAAAGACAACCTCTAGATATGACGCTGAGCACATGCACTCAACTTCTGTGGTTGACCATGGCGAGGCCTGTCCTGAGTGGAACCTGTCCTGTTAAACTGCTGTATGGTCCTGGCCACAGGGCTACAGCTCAGTTTCAGGGTCTTCGCAATCTTCTTATAGCCTAATGCCGCGTACACACGAAAAAAATTGGATTTTTTTGTACTCACCGTGAAATTCTTTTTTTTGAGTCCATGGACGGACACAGCTCCTTAAATCTTGACAAGTGGGTTATGTTCCCTGTTTACAGGAGAGGACTAGGCAGAAACATGTTAGATAATAAAATACATGTCACATTAACAGAGTTGAACAGCCCTGCGCAGGGGCGGTCCCTCCAGACATAACCCTCCTCACTGCAGCATGCAGCCTCAGTTCGTAACAAGCAGTACAAACCTAAAAAGGAGGGGTGGGAGCTGTGTCCGTCCATGGACTCAGAGAAAAGGATTTTACGGTGAGTACAAAAAATCCTATTTTCTCTTATCGTCCATGGACGGTCACAGCTCCTTAACCACTTAAGCCCCGGACCATATTGCTGCCTAAAGACCCAAGGGGTTTTTACAGTTCGGGACTGCGTCGCTTTAACAGACAATTGCGCGGTTGTGCGACGTGGCTCCCAAACAAAATTGGCGTCCTTTTTTCCCCACAAATAGAGCTTTCTTTTGGTGGTATTTGATCACCTCTGCGGTTTTTATTTTTTGCGCTATAAACTAAAATAGAGCGACAATTTTGAAAAAAATGCAATATTTTTTACTTTTTGCTGTAATAAATATCCCCCAAAAACATATAATTTTTTTTTCCTCAGTTTAGGCCGATACGTATTCTTCTACCTATTTTTGGTAAAAAAAATCGCAATAATCGTTTATCGGTTGGTTTGCGCAAAATTTATAGCGTTTACAAAATAGGGGATAGTTTTTTTGCATTTTTATTTTTTTTATTTTTTTTTTACTACTAATGGCGGCGATCAGCGATTTTTTTCGTGACTGCGACATTATGGCGGACACTTCGGACAATTTTGACACATTTTTGGGACCATTGTCATTTTCACAGCAAAAAATGCATTTAAATTGCATTCTTTATTGTGAAAATGACAGTTGCAGTTTGGGAGTTAAACACAGGGGGCGCTGTAACATTTAGTGTTCACTTTGTGTGTGTTTACTAGTGTAGGGGGGTGTGGCTGTAGGAATGACATCATCGATCGGGTCTTCCCTATAAAGGGAATCACCCGATCGATGCGCCGCCACAGTGAAGCACGGGGAAGCCGTGTTTACACACGGCTCTCCCCGTTCTTCAGCTCCGGGGAGCAATCGCGACGGAGCGGCTAAAAACAAATAGCCGCGCCGTCGTCCCGGATCGCTCCCCGAGCGGACCCGACCTCCGCATGTACCGGGGGGGGTCCCGATCGGACCCCCCACCCACGTCTAGCAGAGGACGTACAGGTACGTACATGTGCCTGTCCGTGCCATTCTGCTGACGTATATGTACATGAGGAGGTCGGGAAGTGGTTAAATCTTGACAAGTGGGACATCCCCAAGCAGTGTCAAAAAACGAGAGGTGGGAAATATATCAGTAAAACCAATATTAACTTCACCCCAAAACAAGCAGAGCTCCTCAACGGAGGAGGTGCAACTTTAAACAGCTGCCTGCAAAAACTAGCGGACGAAAAAAGCATCAGAAGATGCACTCACAGCAACCATGTAAATTCTGCAAAAAGCGCGAACGGACGAGTAAGTTGCCGCCTCGCCTGTAGGACAGCCTGCCTGATCCACCGAAAAAAGGTGGTCGACTAGACCACCAGGCCCTTTTGTGGACCAGACACCGACACAAAAGAGAGTCAGATCTCCGAAACGGAGCCGTAGCAGGCTGGTACACCCGCAAAGCGAGTACCACGCCTAAAGTACGAAAGGCAACCTCCGTAGGATGTGCCGGCCGAGGACTGAAGGATGGAAGAACAATGTCCTTATTCCGGTGAAAGGCTGAAACCACCTTCGGAAGAAGGGAAGGTCGCGGGCGCACCACCACCTAATCCTATGGAGGGTCAAGCATGGCGGCACGCAAGACAAGACCGCCAACTCAGAAACCCTGAAATCTGCCCCCAAACGGTGCTTTAAGCAATTTTTAGATCCACTCCAATCTGTAAAAACAGCAGGACCCTGGACACCGAGTACATCCGTGGACGTCACTCCATCTCTTCGCACCAAGAGATGTAGGCCTGTCAGATGCGACGGTAGATCCTCTGGAAGAAGACTACCATGCCCTCAGCATGGTTGAGATGACCGAGTTGGACAGACCCCGGTCTCTTAAAGTCTGGCTTCCAATAGCCATGTTGAGCAAGTCAGTGACTGTACAACAGGAGGAAGAATAGGACCTGGAGACAGAAGGACCTCGCGCCCTGGCAACTGCCAGGGTACCTTCACTACCAGGATGACGAGACCAATCTGGAGCGATTAGAATAATCAGGATTCCCCAGCCTCCACTCTGTGGAGCAGCCGGGGAGGCCACTACAATGGAGAAAAAGGCACAAAGTCGCCGATACAGACCCCACAGGGCCACCAACGCGACTGACGTGTCTGTACAGGATCACTAGACCTGGCCACAGCCTTTGACACCCTTGCGGCTGAGACAAGCCGCTAGGAGATCCATGCCCTGTGAGACTCACCTCCTGCAAAGGAGTTGATGGCAAGTACCAAGACCAGTTGCCCTGGTCCAGCATCAGGCGACTCCTGTAGCCCGCCTGCCGGTATACCTGATGGAAGACCGAAGCCACAGCCGTGGCGTTGTCAGGCTGAATCCAGATCGGACGACCTTGCAACCTCCTCGACCACGAGGAGAGGCATAGCCTGATTGCCCAAAGTACTAGGACAAATAACGGTAGACAGGGTTTACAGCACCTGGTATTCCCAGGCTGACTCCCACCCAGGTACTAACCAGGACCGACCCTGGGTAGTTACCGAGATCAGACGAGACCGGGCGCATACAGGGAGGCGTGACCATAGGTTCACTCAAGTCCAGCGACTCTGGGCCAACTGGACCCCCCAGGCGCCCCCACAACCCAAGAGGTTGGCGTCTGTTGTAATCACTGTCCACAAAAAGGAAGAAACTACTTCCCGGACCGAAGAGTCGGGGAATCTCAGCCACCAATTCAGAGAGACACTGACTAGGTGGCGCACCTGAATCTGATGATTCAGAGACAAGAGATTTGTACCACTCGGACAGTATTTCCCTCTGGAAAAAACACGAGCGTGGAACTGGGCATACGGTACCGCCTCGAAGTAGGCTTCACACAGATCTAGGATCTACATGTAAACGGAGAGAAGACCGATTGCGTGATGCCAATACCTTCACCGCAGACTAAAGAGTCTGCAATTTCTCCAGGGGAAGAAAGACCTTCGCCACCATGGAGTGCGGAACCCCTAGGTACTCCAAAACTGAGTTGGGACCAGGACCGACTCCAAATGTTTAACGCTAGTGATAACATAGAGACAGTGATTTCTCTGAGTAAATATGCAAAAAAGTAAATAAATAATCACTGTGCTGAAACAGTGATAAAAGTGACAAAAACAAATGTAGGGTGAATGAATGAACCAGTGAAGCAAACAAACACAACCCAAAATGACAGTGTAAAGTCCATCAATAAACTAGTGGATGAATGGATGGTAGAATGACCACGTAGATCCTCAAGGGAAAACAATCATTTCTTAAACTCAATGGAGATATGAATGCGCTTACCAGAAGACGTGGATCTGCCTGTCAGTGACAGCAGATCAATTGGGCATGAAACTCTCAGGGCACGATCTGCTTGGCTTCCCCAAACTGGATCAACGGATGACATGGATCTTCAGTGGAGGGCCGTGGATGCACGATGTCCTGGAATGGTGTCCCGAGATGTCTGTCCCCAAATGAATGAGGGGGGATGGTGATGTAACCCCTTGGGGGATAGGACAAAGTAGAACTGGAAGGCTCCAAAAAGCATGTGGGGAAGAAAAGGAAAACACAGACCCAATGGTGCAGCTCAAAAATATAAAGGTTTTATTGTAATAAAACCGCAGGTAAACATTAAAAGCGATCACAAATGATAATGGGCTTGGTTTTTATCTTTTCTCATATTGCCCTTTTTTATCATTTGTGATCACTTTTAATGTTACATTCATTTGGGGACAGACATCAGATACAATGGCGTATCTGTCCGGCCCGCGTAACGTATGTCCAATAAGTTACGCCGCTCTAACTTTGGGCGCAAGTTCTTTATTCACAAAGAACTTGCGCCCTTAGTTACAGCGGCGTAATGTATGTGTTGCGACGTAAGGTCGCGTAATTCAAATGGAGATGTAGGGGGCGTGTTTTACTTAAATTTTGGTTGACCCCACGTTTTTTACGTTCTGTTTGAACGGTGCATGCGCTGTCCGTAAAATATCCCAGTGTGCATTGCTCTAAATGACGTCCAGCCGTATTCACGAACGACTTACGCAAACAACGTAAAATTTCAAAACTTGGCGCGGGAACGATGGCCATACTTAACATTAGCTACCCCTCATATAGCAGGGGTAACTATACACCGGAAAAAGCTTTCTGAATCCGGCCCACTGTCTCTATGTTATCACTAGCGCTACATTTTTTCTCCACATCACTGTTCAATATTTGTCACATTGTTGTGTAGCAGCTGTTCTTAGTTTCATCCTTATTTAGATTAGCACAATATTTTCCCCTTTTTTCCAAATGTTTAACGTCCACCCAAATTTGGAGGGTCTGAAAAGCTACCGATACGACCACTAATTCTGAGTCAGAAAGTTGTCCAAGTAGCCCACGATGGTAAAGCCTCGCTGTCCCAACAAAGTTAGGATAAGTGCAAGCTCCTTGGTGAAAACCTGTGGTGCTGGCGCCAGATCAAAAGGAATAGCCACAACTGACAGTGGGCCTCCCCATCGCGAGGCACAGAACCTCTGTGACTCGCGCAATGTATGCGTCCTTGATGTCCAAGGACGCCAGAAAGTCCCCCGGATGGAGCGCAGCTACCACCGAACAAATGGATTCCGAGCAGAACTACCCATCGTTCACAAAGGCATCTTAGGCCCTTGAGGCCAAAAATGAGACGGACCCTGTCCATCTTTGGGACCGAGAACAGATTTGGATAAAATCCCTCACACCTCTGGTCCTGCAGGAAAGGTAAAATCACCCCGCAGCTTAGCAAGGGCACCAAGGCAGACCGACGAGCCGGGAGAGGGAGACAGGAGGGAAGAAATCTGTTCAGTGGACCGGCAGGAACTCTATCTAGTACTCCGAAGATACCACCTCGCAGACCCACTGGTCGGAGAACAGGGAGGTTCACCGAGTTGTGAACAGCAAAGTCGACCCCCACCTCAGAGACGGGCAGGGAAAGCTACATACACTGTCGGGTTCGGGTGCCGGCGCGATCGGCTTACGCACCCAGGGACGTTTTAGTCCCCCAGCTGAGCCTTTGTCGGCCTGGGAGGGTTCGCCCGCGGACCCTGAATGACGAAAATATCACTTTGGTGTGGGAAAGAAATGACCCGGCCGACGGCGGGGCTCCTTCCCCCTGGAAGCCTGAGGGAGGCGAGTGCTATTCCCTCCAGTGACATCCTTGATAATGTCATCCAGCGAGGACCCAAAAGGTCTCCCACCCATAAAGGGTAAATCTGCCAGGGCGTAAGTTAGAGGCCTGGCCAGCAGACCAGCATTCCAACCAGTGAAGGCGGCAACCATCTCTGAAACCGAAGCCCTGGCATCCAGTGAAACATCACAGACATATACAAGGCACTGGACCAGCTGGTCAGTTAGCCGAATAACTTCGGGAGAGAGTGGGTGCTCCTCCACTGTCTGGTGCTAAATGCTCACTCCATGAGTGACTGGGACCCCAGCGTAGTGGCCACAATAAGCCGCAAGGCAGACCCCAGCATGGTATACATGGAACGGGTCAGTACTTCGGATCTTCTATCAGTCAGATCCATACAAGTGGGGGTTCCCGCAATGGGGAGGGTGGTCACCTATACATGACAACCGGAGGGTCCACCACCGGAGAAGAAGCCCACTCTCTTAAAAAGGCTCTCCTCAAAGGGGCACTGAACCACCAGGCGGTGAGGGACTACAAAAGCCCTCAGCAGCTTTTCTCATTCCGCATCTTTAGAAATGAACAAAGAAGGGCACAGAAGGAAAAAAACCTACACAGAGCGGTCCGATTTGTGTGATCCCAAAAAATACAGAGTCCATAGCAGAAACCCAGCTGCACTATCCAGCTAAAGACAGTCTCTTACAGCAGTGAGAAGCGCACCCATAAATGCCTTATCCTGTAGACCCAGGTACCTGGTCCATGGCTCCATGACAGATCATTCCCCACGGGATAACGGGGGAAGGGAGCACTCTTTTAACCCCCGTCCGAACGCAGTCCGCCCCCCACCCTGGCACCAAAGTGTCCAGGACCAACAATAAAACGCATCTGTGGGAATCCCAGGTACTAAACACCTGCTGCCACCACAAGCATGTTGGGGAAGGACCAGATACTGACTCCAAAAGTTTAGAAATACATACACATAGGGCCGGATTCACAGACAGCTTACTCTGACGTATCTATTGATACGCCGCGTAAGTTCTAGGATGCGTCGTCGTATCTATGTGCCGTATTCAGGAAACAAGATACGCCTGAATTTTGTCTTAATACGACCGACGTAAGTCTCCTACGCCATCGTATCTTGGGTGCATATTTACGTTGGCCGCTAGGGGCAATTCCGTTGATTTACAAGTTGAATATGTAAATGACCTAGATACGCCAATTCACGAACGTACTTGCACCTGTCGCAGTAAGCTATGTCGTTTACGTAAGGCGTACGTCCGGCGTATAGTTATCCCTCATAAAGCAGGGGTAAGTCATGTTAGGTTATGGACGTCGGAACAGCCGTCGGATTTTACGTTGTTTGCGTAAGTCGTACGTGAATAGGGGTTGGGCGTAGGTTACGTTCACGTCGTACGCATTGAGCCATCGTTTCTTAGGGAGTATATGCGACGTGACCATTCATTTACATGGGGTCACGGTTAATTTTAAAACAACACGCCCACTACCTTCCAAATTTGAATTAGGCGGGCTTATGCCAGCCCATTTATGCTACACCGCCGTAACTTAGGGAGCAAGTGCTTTGTGAATACTGCTCTTGCCTCTCAGAGTTACGTCGGCGTAGCGCATATGAGATGCGCTACGCCCGCTCAACGATACGCCAAAGTACCTGAATCCGGCCCCGTGTGTATGTATATCACCACAAAAAATGGAAGCTCCCAGGCCCTATTCAAGGCATCTTACCCCTTGCTGCGCTAACCAGGGTACCCAGGGGACTCACCTCAGGAGGGGACTGCCCAGCGCTGCCATTCGCCCTCAGCACACGGCGTGTGGGGAGTCTGTACAAATGGAGGGGGTGGTTTTTCCTGTGGGGGGGTCTGTACTAATGGGGGGTGGTTTATGGGGGGGTCTGTACTAATGGAGGCGGGAGGTTTGTCCTGAGGGGGAGTCTGTACTAATGGAGGGGGGTGGTTGGTCCGTACTAATGGGGGGTGGTTTATGGAGGGGTCTGTACTAATGGAGGCGGGAGGGAGGTTTGTCCTGAGGGGGCGTCTGTACTAATGGAGGGGGGTGGTTTGTCCTGGGAGGCAGCAGTGTGTGTGGGCTGTCGCTGCGGGCAGCATCTGAAGGACGAGTCCACCCCACGCTCACCACACAGGCCGGACACACGCCCGCAGAACCGCCTCCGCGACTTACAATGTAAGGGGGACCTGTTTTAAAGTTTCTGTTTAAAAAAAAACACCAAATCCCTGAAATAATATATTAAGCAGCCTCTATAATGTATCATTGCTGTGATTTGTAGTCCTCTGTAACTGCTGGTATTCTGCATTGCGTTTTATATAATGTATCATTATTGCTGGGATTTGTAGTCCTCTATAACTTCTGGTATTCTGCATTGCGTTTTATATAATGTATTATTATTGCTGGGATTTGTAGTCCTCTTTAACTGCTGGTATTCTGCATTGCGTTTTATATAATGTATTATTGCTGGGATTTGTAGTCCTCTGTAACTGCTTGTATTCTGCATTGCGTTTTATATAATGTATTATTATTGCTGCGATTTGTAGTCCTCTGTAACTGCTTGTATTCTGCATTGCGTTTTATATAATGTATTATTATTGCTGCGATTTGTAGTCCTCTGTAACTGCTTGTATTCTGCATTGCGTTTTATATAATGTGTTATTGCTGGGATTTGTAGTCCTCTGTAACTGCTGGTATTATGCATTGTGTTTTATATAATGTATTGCTAGGATTTGTTGTTCCTCTATAGCTGCTGGTATTCTCCATTGCGCTGTATAATGTATTATTGCTGGGATTTGTAGTTCCTCTATAACTGGTCAGTGGTAATCTGCATTGCGCAGTATAATCATTATACAGCGCAGTGGAGAATACCACCAGCTATAGAGGACTACAATTCCCAGTAATAGTACATTATATACAACGCAATGCAGAATACCAGCAGTTACAGAGGACTACAAATCCCAGCAATAGTACATTATATAGCGCAATTCAGAATAACGCCATCTATGCTATCTTTCTCTGTAAAAGATAAATAAGTTAAACGATCACTTTAAGCATTATAGCCATTAAAGCTTAATGGAGCACAGATATAATGTATGGTGTGAGTATGCGTGTGCGTGCGCGCCGGGGGGCGTCAAAATGCACCTTCGCCTTAGTTGGCAAAAATCCTTGCACCGGCCCTGTGTCAGAGTACAGATTTTCCCTGATAATGAAATACACTTTAAAAACAAGGATGAATAGATGAAACTGGTAAAATAAAGAGGTATCTTAAGCGCTAGCCAATAGTGAAAATAAATTAAATAAAATAAAGTGAAAGTGCAATCAAACAAACTGCTGCTCAAATCTATATGTGCTAACGACAAAAAAGTGAATTGAATAAGTGAAAGGTGATGAGCGCAATAAATGCATTGAACAGTGAACAACAGTTTAACACTGATAAATGAATGACAGTTAAACACTGATTAAATAGATGCAAACAAAAATATAAACATGAGAATGTGGTAATAAAACCAAGAAATGTGGATAAATTCCAAACACTAAATCAAAAATATGACACTAATCAAAATAATGTGTCAAACTAATAAAACCGCTGAATGTGGAAAAACACAAAAAAAATAAAAATAAAAATTCCCAATAAAAGTCCCATCCAAAAAACAATGAAGGTGGTCAGATGGCAACAAAGATGTGTCTTCATAAATGATGGTCTCACAGAGCGCTTACCTCCCTCTTGTGGAAAAATCGCCTGAGACCTCTTCAAACCAAATTAATGGAGACTGCAACGTCCTATCAGCTGTATTATGGATCCTGGTCTTCAGAAATATGGGGACTCGCCAATAGGGTGCAGGTATTAACAAGAAAAAAACAGAAACATAGAAGCTTCCATCGTGAAGTATATCAAACAGAGAGGGGGTTTATTAAAGGATAAAAATGCTTACAAGCATAAATATCAAAAACACCCCTTATGAAGTCACGTGACGTAACGCGTAAGGAACGATAGCTACACGTGACCGGAAGTGACGCGGAACCCCGTCCGACTGGAAGTGTTTGTACTCTGCGTTTTTGATATTTATGCTTGTAAGCAGTTTTAGCCTTTAACCACTACCCGACGGCCATACGACTTTATATGGCCGCAGGGTGGTTCTAAATCTCTAACTGGCCGTGTTTTTACGGCCTGCGCGCGCAGTCAGCGGCGCGGGCGCACGCGCGTCCGGCGGCGGCGCGCAATCGCCGCATCGCTGAGATGCCAATGCGAGTGCTTGGCGGCCGTGATGTCCGCCAGGCACTCGGGATCGGCAGCTACAGGGACAAGACATGGAGCTCTGTGTGTAAACACAGAGATCCATGTCCTGTCAGGGGAGAGAGGAGACCGATCTGTGTCCCTCTGTGTCACCTCCCCCAGTCACCCCCCTCCACACACAGTTAGAACACACCCAGGATACACATTTAACCCCTTCCTCACCCCCTAGTGTTAACCCCTTCAATGCCAGTCACATTTATACAGTAATTAGTTCATATTTATAGCACTGATCGCTGTATAAATGTGAATGGCGCCAAAAATGTGTCAAAAGTGTCCGATGTGTCCGCCATAATGTCGCAGTCACGAAAAAAAATGCTGATCGCCGCCATTGGTAGTAAAAAAAAATAATAAAAAATAATAATTCTGTCCCCTATTTTGTAAGCGCAATAACTTTTGCGCAAACCAGACGCTTCTTGCGATTTTTTTTATTTTATTTTTTTTACCAAAAATATGTCGAAGAATACGTATCGCTTAGACTGAGAAAAAAAAAATTTTTTAAAAAAATTGGGCTATTTATTACAGCAACAAGTAAAAAATATTGTTTTTTTTTCAAAATAAAAAAATAAAAACCACAGAGGCGATCAAATACCACCAAAAGAAAGCTCTATTTGTGGGAAAAAAAGGACGTCAATTTTGTTTGGGAGCCACGCCGCACGACCGCACAATTGTCAGTTAAAGTGACGCAGTGCCACAAGCTGAAATTTCACCTGGTCAGGAAGGGATATATGTGCCCAGTAAGGAAGTGGTTAATAAACCCCCTCTCTGTTTGATATACTTCACGATGGAAGCCTCTATGTTTCTGTTTTCTTCTTGTTAATACCTGCACCTTATGGCGAGTCTCCATAATTCTGAAGACCAGGATCCATAATACAGCTGATAGGACGTTGCAGTCTCCATTAACCGCTTCCATACCGCGCCATAGGGAAATGACGGCGACAGGAACCCCTCGCCGATCATATGACGTCCTGTGTTCCCGGCAATCTAGGGCGCGCGAGCCCGCGGCATCGCTTGTGACCCGGCGCGGGTGCCCAGCGGCCGCGATTGCCGCCGGGCACCCGCGATTGCCGGTAATCATGGCAGGAGTGTGGATCTGTGTGTGTAAACACACAGATCCACCTCCTGTCAGCGGTGAGGAGACCAATGTGTGTTCACAGTACAGAGGAACACACATCACATCACTGTATAAATGTGAATGGTCCCAAAAACGTGTCAAAAGTGTCCGATGTGTTCGCCGCAATGTCACGGTCACAGTAAAAAAAAATCGCAAATCGCCGCCAATACTAGTAAAAAAATTAATAAAATAAAAATGCCATAAATCTATCACCTATTTTGTAGATGCTATAACTTTTGCGCAAATCAATCAATATACGATTATTGCAATTTTTTTTACCAAAAATATGTAGAAGAATACGTATCGGCCTAAACTAAGGAAAAAAATGTTTTTTTTTTTTAAATTGTGATATTTATTAAATAAAAAAGTAAAAAATATTGTGTTTTTTTTTTAAATTGTCGCTCTTCTTTTGTTTAGAGCGCAAAAAATAAAAACCGCAGAGATGATCAAATGCCACCAAACGAAAGCTCTATTTGTGGGGGGAAAAAACATAAAGATTTAGTTTGGGTACAGTGTTGCATTACCACGCAATTGTCATTTAAATTGCAATAGCGCTGAAAACAGAAAATTGGTCTGGGCAGGAAGGGGGTAAAAATGCCCTGTATGGAAGGGGTTAATTTGGTTTGAAGAGATTTCAGGCGATTTTTCCACAAGAGGGAGGTAAGCGCTCTGTGAGCCCATCATTTATGAAGACACATCTTTGTTGCCATCTGACCACCTTCATTTGACAGCTGTTTTTTGGATGGGACTTATATTGAGAATTTTCTTTTTTCTTTTTTTGTGTTTTTCCACATTCTAGTTTGACACATTGTTTTGATTAGTGTCATATTTTTGATTTAGTGTTTGGAATTTATCCACATTTCTTGGTTTTATTACCACATTCTCATGGTTATATTTTTGTTTGCATCTATTTAATCAGTGTTTAACTGTCATTCATTTATCAGTGTTTAACTGTTGTTCACTGTTCAGTGCATTTATTGCGCTCATCACCTTTCACTTATTCAATTTGATGAAACTACTCATCCTGCACCAAAACTCAAGAAAATTTGTGAAGTATCTCAAATGTTTCTAAAAAAAATCCAATGGAGCTATGTGCCAGAAAGAGACATTCGCATAGATGAAAGTCTAATGGCCTACAAGGGAAGGCTTAACTGGATACAATACATGGGCATCAAAGAGCACAATTTGGCATAAAATCCTCCATGCTATGCGAGTCGTCAATTGGATACATTTGGAATTTAATCCTGTACACTGGGAAAGGAACAAAATTCAACCCAAAATATAGCAAATATGGAATGGCAACATCTTCTGTTCTTTAACAACCGACTACTTTTACACATCTCCTGAACTTTTTGAGTTTCTTCTGCAGAACAAAACGGATGCCTATGGAACTGTTAGGGCTAACCAGCGCAACATGCCGCCAATGTTTGGCAACAGGAAGCTGAAGACTGGAGAAATGGTTGCCTGGCAGAAAGGTGAAATGGTGGCACTGCAATGGCGTGACAAAAAAGATGTGTGCCTAATGAGTAGAATCCATAATATTTCCACTGTCATGGCATGCACAAAAGGTGGGAAATAAATCATGAAGCCACAAGTAGTGATATAGGTGGATTCAGAAAGACCGCCTTAACTTTGCGGCGGCGTAGTGTATCGTGTTTACACTACGCCGCCCTAAGTTAGCGAGGCAAGTACATGATTCACAAAGTACTTGCCTGCTAAGTTACGGCGGCGTAGAGTAAATCGGGCGTAAGCGCGCCTAATTCAAATTTGGCTGAGGGGCGTGTTTTATGCTAATGGAGGGTGACCTGATTGACGTATTTTCCGAACGGCGCATGCGCCGTCCGTGTACATATCCCATTGTGCATTGCGGCAAAGTACGCCGCACGTTCGTATTGGTTTCGACGTGGACGTAAATTACGTCCAGCCCTATTCACGGACGACTTACGCAGATGACGTAAAATTTTCAAATTTCGACGCGGGAACGACGGCCATACTTAACATTACTATTCCAGCTATTTGATGGAATAACTTTAGGCCTGAAAGTGCGTTACATAAACGGCGTATCTTTACTGCGTCGGGCAAGCGTACGTTCGTGAATCGGCGTATCTACTCATTTACATATTCTAGGCCGACCGCAATGGAAGCGCCACCTAGCGGTCAGCCTAAAAAGTACACTTTAGGATACGACGGTGTAAGACACTTACGGCGCTCGTATCTGAGCCTAATTTAAGCGTATCTGGTTTCCAGAATACGCTTAAATTTGCAACGGCGTAGATTCCGAGTTAGGTCGGCGTATCTACTGATACGCCGGCCTAACTCTCTGTGAATCACCCCCAGAGACTACACTAAGGCCTCGTACACACGGGCAAGAATCTCGTCAGGAAAAAAACGTTGTTTTTCCCGACGAGATTCTTGGCAAGAATCTCTTGCCGCCCGAGTGTACACACTGACCTTTTCAAAAGAACCGCGGTTCTCTTGAAAGTCAAGAACGCGGTGACGAGCACGCGATTGTCACATTCGATGCCGTCGCCGCCATCTTGCTTCACCCTACCTATGCCGTGGAAGCTACCGCTAATGCGTCAAAGTCATTTCAAGCATGCGCGGGTTTCCACGGTGACAGGTAAGTATACACACTCTCGGGTTTCTCGTTGGGAAACAGGCCGACAAGAATCTCGACGAGAAAAAAAGAGCACAGGTTCTCTTTTTTTCTCGTCGAGATTCTGGCCAGATTTCCTGCCGATCAAGCAATGATATTCTCTCCAGCAATGAAGAAACAGCAAAAAAAGTACTACAAGAAGATCTTCAGGCATCTTATTGACCAATGCTTGTGGATTGCCTACATTCTGCTCAAAAAAAAGTGTGACAGGCCTGTGATTTATTCTGACTTTATTTCACTTTATGGACTGTCTACATGTCACCAACTGAGAAAAAGTCAGCACCTACAAGGATGTGCGTGGTTTGTTGCTCAAAGCGAGATGACAGTGGAAATAAAATCCAAAAGGAAACCAGGTTCCATTGTCCTGATCGTGACGTCGGACTTTGTGCAATCTCATGTTTCAAAATTTTTCATACCTGGGATGTTTACTAAACCAATATGCAGCGACTAGTAATATTGCACCCTTGTTTGGACACATTTCAGTGTTTTTGATTTGATTGCATTATTGAATAAAATCTATTGAATAAAATGTATTATATTATTATTTGTTATTACACTGAGCAAAATTATAAAGGCAACACTTTTGTGCTTGCCCCTATTTATCATGAGCTGAACTTAAAGATCTACCACTTTTTCTATGTACAAAAAAGTCAAATTTCTCTCAAATACTGTTCACAAATCTGTCTAAATCTGGGTTAGTGAGCACTTCTCCTTTGCCGAGATAATCCATCCACCTCACAGGTGTGGTATATCAAGATGCTGATTAGACTGTGCATGATTATTGCACATGTGTACCTTATGCTGGCCACAATAAAAGGCCACTCTAAAATGTGCAGTTTTATCACACAGCACGATGCCACAGATTTAGCAAATTTTGAGGGAGCATGCAATTGGCATACTGACTGCAGGAATGTCCACCAGAGCTGTTGGCCTTGAATTGAATGTTAATTTCTCTACCATAAGCTGTCTCCAAAGGTGTTTTAGAGAATTTGGCAGTACATCCAACCGGCCTCACAACCGCAGACCACGTGTAACCACACCAGCCCAGGACCTCCACATCCAGCATCTTCACCTCCAAGATCGTCTGAGACCAGCCACCCGGACAGCTGCTGCAACAATCGGTTTGCATAACCAAACAATTTCTGCACAAACTGTCAGAAACCATCTCAGGGAAGCTCACCTGCATGTTTGTCGTCCTCATCTGGGTCTCAACCTGACTGCAGTTCGTAGTCGTAACCAACTTGAGTGGGCAAATGCTCACATTGGATGGCATCTGGCACCTTGGAGAGGTGCTCCCTTCACGGATGAATCCCGGTTTTTACTGTACAGGGCAGATGGCAGACAGCGTGTATGGCGTTGTGTGGGTAAGCAGTTTGCTGATGTCAAAGTTGTGGATCGAGTGGCCCACAGTGGCGGTGGGATTATAGTATGGGCAAGCTATGGACAACGAACGCAGGTGCATTTTATTGATGGCATTTTAAATGCACAGAGATACCGTGATGAGATCCTGAGGCCCATTGTTGTGCCATTAATCCACAACCATCACTTCATGTTGCAGCACGATAATGCACGGCCCCGTGTTGCAAGGATCCTTACACAATTCCTGGAAGCTGAAAACATCCCAGTTCCTGCTTGGCCAGCAAACTCACTGGACATGTCACCCATTGAGCATGTTTGGGATGCTCTGGATTGGCGTATACGACAACGTGTTCCAGTTCCTACCAATATCCAACAAATTCGAACAGCCATTCAAGAGAAATAAATCAACATTTCACAGGCCACAATCAACAACCTGATCAACTCTATACGAAGGAGATGTGCTGCACTGCATGAGGCAAAGGGTGGTCACACCAGATACTGACTGGTTTTTGGTCCCCCCCCCTCACCTCACCAATACAGTAAAACTGCAAATTCTAGAGAGGTCTTTTATTGTGGTCAGCCTAAGGCACACCTGTGCGATAATCATGCTGTCTAATCAGCATCTTGATATGCCAAACCTGTGAGGTGCATGAATTATCTGGGCAGAGGAGGAGTGCTCACTAACACAGATTTAGACAGATTTGTGAACAATATTTGAGAGAAATAGGCCTTTTGTGTACATAGAAAAAGTCATAGATCTTTGAGTTCAGCTCATGATATATAGGTGCAAACACAAAAGTGTTGCATTTGAAATTTTGCTCAGTGTATTTATAGTTATTTATTATATTATAATTTTGTGTTTCAAACTTTAACATACCCGGAATGTCTACTAGACTCTTGTTTAGAGAGATTTAAGTAAGTTATTACTAATGCCGCATACACACGGTCAGAATTTCAGATGGAAAATGTCTGACGGAATTTTTTCATCGGATATTCCGACCGTGTGTATGCCCCATTGGACTTTTTCCTTCGGAAATTCCGATGGAGTAAGAAAGAGAACATGTTCTCTTTTTTTCTGAGGGAATTCCGTTCGTCTGTATGGAAGTCCGACAGAGAAAAAAACATGCATGCTCGGAAACAATTTGACGCATGCGCGGAAGCATTAAACTTCCTTTTTCTAGGCTCGTCGTAGTGTTGTACGTCACCACGTTTTTGATGGCCGGAATTTGGTGTGACCGTGTGTTGCATACACACGGTCACACCAAATTCCGGCCATCAAAAACGTGGTGACGTACAACACTACGACGAGCCTAGAAAAAGGAAGTTTAATGCTTCCACGCATGCGTCAAATTGTTTCCGAGCATGCATGTTTTTTTCTCTGTCGGACTTCCATAAAGACGAACAGCTTGAGCAGAATTCTGTCAGAAAAACCCATCTGAGTT
This sequence comes from Rana temporaria, assembly GCF_905171775.1. Taxonomy (NCBI): domain Eukaryota; kingdom Metazoa; phylum Chordata; class Amphibia; order Anura; family Ranidae; genus Rana; species Rana temporaria. Next base: position 259,609,298 of record NC_053490.1, on the reverse strand, counting down.
TATTCCGATGGAAAACACGATCGTGTGTACGAGGCATAAGAATTACAGGCCTACAATATAAAATGCCAAATTTCCATGCAAAACAATGTACCGCTTTTGCATTAAAAAAATCAGACATCATACCGCCGGTGAGAAAATCACCTTGGTTTGCAGTTGAAATGGTGGACAGATTTCTCACTGCCTTTTGTTCTCGATAAAAGGTTTCCCCAAAGGAACCTCTAAGGAATATTCTAATTCATAGGTTACAAGCACATATTAAGAAGGATTGCAGAAGGCAATGCTCAGCATGGGAACTTTAGACAAATAGCAGAAACACAGACAAGTAATATTAGCAAAAAGGTATGCAGTATGATATAGTCAGCATTATACTTTAAAGTGCATTTCCAATTTTGCAACCAAATTGGGAAAACACCTACATAATTTTTGTTACATTCCTTCATTTACATAGCTTGTAAACTAGATTTGAACACTATGGGGGAGATATACTAAAACTGGCACACACAGAATCTGGTGCAGCTGTGCATAGTAACCAATCAGTTGCTAGATTTAATTGTCAAAGCTAACTTGAACAAGCTGAAGTTAAAATCGGATTGGTTACTGTGCACAACTGCACCAGATTCTGTGTGCACCAGTTTTAGTAAATCTCCCCCCATCTGTCCTAACAAAGGGTTAGAGTTAAGGGTTAAAGTGATATTAAAGTCTTGTTTTTTTTTTAAATAACAAACATGTCATACTTACCTGCTCTGTGCATTGGTTTTGCACAGAGCAGCCCAGGTCCTCTTCTTGGGACCCTCGTCGGTAGTCCTGGCCCCTCCCTCCTGCCCCTACAGAAAGCAGCTTGCTATGGGGACATCCACACACAGAGCCATTGTTTGGCCCCCACTTCCTCTCTGTCCTCATTGGCTCACTGACATTGATTGACAGCAACAGGAACCAATGGTACCCGCTGCTGTCTCAGCCAAAGAGGAGAGAGACCCCCGGCTCTCATACAACATCGCTGGATCGAGATGGCGTTCAGGTAATATTAGGGGGGATGCTGCACACAGGTTTTTTATCTTAATGTAATGAATGTATTAAGATAAAAAGCCTTCTGCCTTTAGAACCACGTATACATGGGCAGAATGTCAGGAGACATTTACTGGTTACAAAAAAAAAAAAAAAAACATTTTGCCCGTTCAGCCGGCTTTTGTCAGATGTATGTATGCTGGAAAACCAGCAGCCGACCACCTCCCAATTGGCGCTCTCAGCCAATAGCAGAGTGCTGATCAGACTGTTCTGGCGGGTGGGGGCTGTTCTCCTGTCAGAACACAACAGCTCAGCGGGGTCGATCACTACTGAATCGTATGTTAATGAGGCGAAACGCATTGCTGACCTTCTTTGTCAGTGGGTAAAGACTGAGTTTTCTCTCATTTTAAATTATTCAGAAACGTTTGCAGTCTTAGAAAGATAAAAATTGTTAAAAAAATCTCTTAGGTATGTTGTATGAATGGGAACACATGGAAACATATAGTGGGGTTTTCTCAAATTTGGCTGCAAAAGCAGAAATACAATTTAAGTCTGACGGATTTCAGGATTAGATGCAAGCCAGATTTACAGCTTTGTTCTTTTGCAAAATGTAACTTGTTTCTCTGTAGTTCTTTGTGTTATGGAAAATATATATCTCCTGAACTAAGAGGTTCTGAGTTATGCTCCAGCATTTTCAGCCAACATATTCCAGACTCACTTGTAGGGTGTTGACAGGGAAGGAAGATATGGGAGGAAAGTCCATGATCTGAAGTTCGTGAACATGGCCATTCATGACAACAGCTGGTAGGAAGACACGTCGAGTATTGGTTGGAACAGAGGTCTCGCTGAACTCGTTGTACATGAACTGACGGACAATGGCACTTTTTCCCACTCCTTGGGCCCCAAGTACCGCAATCTTGAAGGTCGTCACCATGCCTCCCAGGGCCGGTGGTGGATGATTCCCTCACACGGTCCGTGGTGTTGGAAAGGTGGTCACACTGCGGCATATTCCGGAGGCTGCAGGCTCAGCCACTTTCAGGAAGCATCTCCCTGCAGAGCAGGAGGCTATATAAGTGATAAGAAAAGACATCACTGTAATCACACTGCATTAAATATTTCATGTTTCAGGCTACATTAATAACTAGTGAAATGGTAATTAACACAGCATACATTTCCCACTCCTGTCTTTGAACAGGGGTAGCAACAAAAAATAGATTAAATGTATGTACAGTCAAAACCTTTTTGCTTTTTTAGTTTTGGATGGCGTGGGGAAAGATTAAATAGATACGCGTATAGATCAGCCTTTCTCAACCAGAGTTTATGTGGGTTCTAGGGGTTCCTTAAACAATGAGCAGCTTCTGCTACTCAGATAAGTAAAAATGTCAGTGGTTACTTATCTACAAGGCAGAACTCTTCCCAGTGACCTCAAATGTAAGCAGGTGTATTCTTCCCAATGACCATTACACTAATGTACCATTAGTTTTTTTGTGTGTGGGAGGGGGGCGGGTACCTGGTTTTGACAGGTATCTGCTCCCACTACGGTTTGATGACTGTGGCAAATCCATTGGAGGTTCTCCTCCCCCCTCCTTACCTGCAGCCTTTGGGGACTCATCACAGCTACGGGACCATTTACAAAGCACCACATCTGCAGTGGGCAGCTGGCTGTGAAGCTGCAAGGAGTCACAGCCGGCTGCCCACAGTTAACATGCTGGTGCCAGGGACTGGAGACCAGTGAGGAACTGGCTTGGGTGAGGATCGCGCTGGATCCATGGCCAGGTAAGTGTCTTTTTTTTTAAAAGTCAGCAGCTACAGTATTTGCAGCTGCTGACTTTTTTTTTCCTAGGGTGAAGAACCGCTTTAAGGCCCCCCCTCTCCCGTACTCTAACATGATGCTCTCATCCCAATTCATTGTGCACTCATTCCTGTTCAGCCACCTTCACCTAGGAGCACATACCTCCGTAGTCAGCACACTTCCACTTACAGCACACCCCACACCAGCTCACATTGCATCCTTTCAGCCACTGCTCCCAGTAAATCAGCATCACCACACACACACACACACACAAATTCTGCCTCAACAACCACCCCCCCCCTCCAACAACCCACCTTGGCTGCCTCATCACCCAGCTAACAGCACATCACTCTCAAAACCACCTTGCCTCCCCTCATAATCCTGTCTACACCTTACAACCCACCCCCCATGTTACTCCCTTCTTCCCAGCCATTTCATACCTTCTACTATTAAATATTTCTCCCCAGCCTCATCACTGTTCCACTGTCAGACATCCCTCCCTATCCAATTACCCCATACACTGATACATATCCATCTCTTGCATCCCCATATCCACAATAATCAATCACCCATCCTTTCTCATCTCATCACCTCACCCGCTTCACAGTGTACCTCCAACCTCCTGCATAGAGTGAAAGCTTTCAAGCTCCTCCCCTGCGCATACTGCTCAACATCCAGAATTCTGTTCAGTATGTTCTGCCCAGCTTCTTATGCTAAGCCCTCCTGTCCAGTACATAATGTTTGATATCATTTGGATGTCTGTTGGAAAGAAATGTCACTGTATACTGTATTGGACCCAAATTATGCAAGGCATTCTCCATTTCCACCATATTATCAGCACTATCTGAGAATAAAAGTAAGTAAAGGTGTCAATTGATTGTATTTAGTGATGTCAAGAGCTATTGAAAAAAAAAGCATGCTTTTCCATTAGGCCAGACTACTTAAAAACTGTAACTGCACATTTGTTGAGAAAAAAAAAAAACAATCCTCTCTGGGTGATCAATGTTCACTGACAGTTTTTGTATACACTTTGCATCAAATTCCTACTTTTTGTTGCTCTGAAGAAATACAGTAGCTGTTTGTTTCACTGTTCCCCTTTGCACACTGAATCTGAATGGGAGGGACTGGTTTAGCTGGTGCACGCTCTATTAGATTATTCTAACGAGAAAAGTTCCATTCTGCGTTCCTCTAGAAGCATTTAAAGTATCTCACCAAAACTAACATTTCTATTGCAGGGGGTGCCTTTACTTTGACTAGTATCTTAGTGCAGATTTCAGGGAAAATCAATGAGCCAATCACACAAGCAGGAAATTATATTTCTGGGGGCTTCAACAGTGTACAGAAGATTGAAAAGGGAAGGTAATTTTTAATAACAGTAAATTACAACATAGCATTACAACATATTATATTTTTTTTTCACAGAAGTGACATTACCATTCAACATTATTACTTTTTATTTTGAGAACTGTAACTAATACTAAATATATCTGGCTAATTCTCTAGTTTATGTAGTTTTACTGTTCCCTAGCAAATCCTTGTTTTATTCTTATTCTGGGGACAGCCTGAGGAATGCAAAAAGATGTAGAGCTGAGCTACAAAAAATCCCTCTACTTTCAATTTCATCTTGCCACTGCTGCAAGCGGGACGTGTTTCATCCCTGTTCATTGTATTGAAACAGAAATCTATCTCTCATCCTTATTTTCCGTGTGCTGCAAACCAGGCACTTATCTGCTCCAATTTTTTTTAGACGCTTCTTTGCAGGTTATCTTACTTTTTAATAAACAGGGAAATTATTTTATCAAGGGCCTAAATTTCTCTGAAACTATCTGAATTCACCTGCCATCCAACACTTCAGTATTGGGAATGAAGGTATCCTCTCAAATAGAATGCAAATGGAAACATCTTGTTCAAAACTGAATGCGTACAATATAGTAGTTAGGTTATTCCCATTTAGGAGAATGCAGATTACTAGTGGTAGTGTTTCATACAGCAACCAATCATAATTCAGAGTATAAACGGTTATTGTACCCAGGAGTGCTCCTGTATTAATTGGTTCCTGAAGAGTCACTCATAATGGAAGAGGCAAATTTCCATGAAAGCACCCTGGGGTGACCATAGGAGGTTAGTGTCTGGGTTAGGGAAATCACAGGAGGTAATGCTGAGTGCCAAAGGGCAGTTTTGCACACGGGCACAGGTCATAAGCTTTTTACTCCTGCACGGGATATAATAACCATATCAAACCACCCTGTAAAAAGCACCTCCCTACGTAACCTTTTATGTAGATGCTGGGGATCAATGACGGGGAATACTGTATAGAGTGTCACTTTAATGACAGTATGTTGGTGTGTTGACATGCCATGCAAAATGGTGGCGCCCAGCAGCGATTTCAGGGCTTTGGGTGTCTACTTAAGGAAAGATTTGACAAATGCACATATTTGGCAGATAAATGCAAATATCATTTTATAGGAAATTTCTGTTGAAATTAATAGCCTGGTGACAGGGTCTCTCTAAAACAAAATGAAAGCAAACTATGTGTATTCTGTGTATGTTTTTTTTGCTGTAGGCATACAAATATAACAGAAAATGTCAGAGAAAATAGTAACAGTAGTAAAAGATCACAGATTTGAAAACATGTATGCTCCAACCTTAGATTTAATTTGCTTACAAAGCAAAATTATTAATACGGGTACTTATAAAGCGCTGTCAATTTACCCAGTGCTTTACATATATTATACATTGACATCAGTACCTGCCCTCGAGGAGCTTACAATTGAAGGTCCTTAACTCACATTCATACATGCTAGGGACAATTTAGACAGGAGTTAATTAACCTACCAGAATGTCTTTGCACAGTGGGAGGCAACCGGTGTACCTGGAGGAAACCCACACAGGTACAGGGAAAACATACAGGCTCCAGGCAGGTAGTGTCATGGTTGGGATTCAAGCCGATGACCCCAGTGCTGCTAGGCGTAAGTGCTAACTACTCAGTCACTGTGCTGCCCAATAAATCTAAAATAATGAAGGTCTGTAAGTGAAACTGCTTCTGTTTGGACAGGTGCTAAGGTACCTTTAAAAGACTGATATATAATAATGCTGATTTCAGCAGAAACAGGTGACAGTTGTGTCATCTAATGGCACCTTTAGACTTCAGTAAACACCCTTATCCAGTAGGTCTGAGGGATAAGAATGCTTGGTCTGTGTGACAATAACCTGCATGCCTGTGTGCTAAGGGGTCCGATTTTACGGGATAATTTTCTAATATACATTCAAACACTGAAAATATGTTAAGGCATATACATAGTATGAACATATATTGGCAAAAGACACAAATAAACATATGAATATATTAACATACAAAAGAAGAGATTTAGAGTTCCCCTATACAAGTTCAGAAAATATGATGGTGTATAAATGTTCTGCCACTGGAAACATTCAGATCAATGGTGATCAGATGGGCAGTTCATATTATAATTAGACTGATCAAATCTATCTGGGTGTGCTGCTGGTAGGGTACAGTGGCTTGTCAGGTCTCCACTGCTAGTTCAGTGTCTGTGTTCACTCTATCACTAGACAGAGACTTACATTTATTAGTTGGTTCTAAATCTGGTAATACATTTAACAATAGCACCCCTAGACTGACAATGCTGCTGTCTGCTGTTCCTCCAGAGTTGAGTCTCACTAACACAGGAGGTGTGTTATGCCGAGTACACACGACCGTTTTTTCTGTCGGAATACACACGGACACACCAAATTCCGACCGTCAAAAATGCGGTGACGTACAACACTACGACAAGCCTAGAAAAATAAAGACGTTCAATGCTTCTGAGCATGCTTCAAATTGTTTCCAATAGAATTTTTTTCCGTCGGAAAAAAAGAGAACATTGGGCATACACACGGTCGAAATATTCGATGAAAAAATTCTGTATGACTTTTTTCATGCTCAGTTTGGTGTGTATTGCTAGAGAGTTTTTTTTTTTATCTTGGGAGGGTGCATGTGATCAGCACAGGGCCAATCAGCACTGTCCAGACAGACACAAGGCTGCTATTTACTGCCAATGAGAAATGGTATTTATCAGTTTATATTTACTAAAATAATTGCCTTTCCATGCTGTGTACTGTGGAAGGCCAGATATAGTGAATGCAGATTCTGGGTTTAGTAATACTTTAAACAAGTGGGTTCCACAGGAAACAAGGGGTAAGAGGGAGAGGGCTAGAGAGAAAGGGAGGAAGGACATGGTAAGGAGGAATAAAGAGGGCTTTCAAAATATATATTTTTTAGTATTTACATTCCCTTTAAATACCTCTGAGATGAATCTTCACAAAACAAGCTTGTTTACAGACAGTAGAGGTTGTATGCTCAAGACTGCTCAAAAAAGTGTACAGGGTCGCTCCGCACTTTCAGCCAAGATGGAGATACAAGGCAGCAAAACTGATATTTTATATGCAACATCAGTGGTAATGCAGGTGAAGGAAAGGAACAAACCTCATGGAGCTTCAATATTTCTATATAAAAACAGAAATGTGAAATGACAATCAATATATATTGCAGATAGATTGAAGAAAAACAATTCAAATAGGTTAAACAGTGGAATAATGTTATTCTAATATAACCTACCAGACACAATTTGTGATTAAAGTGGACAAAAATATTCTTCACTCTCTAACTGCAGCGCTGATTATATCTCCCAAAACCTATCAATTGTATATTGCATTCTGGCTGGCAGAGTAATGTATTCATGCAATAAGAGGTCTTGGGTAGTGTGACCAAGTTGCATTGCTCAACATCAATAATATGTAGAAAGGATACGTGAGGCATAGGAGATCAATATCAGGACACCACATCCCATATTGACAGAAGAAATTTGGAGGGGAGGGAGGGTAACAAACCCCGGGACTTTTGAACGGTGTCAGTGAATAAAAAATAATATAATAGATAGAAAAATATAATTTATTTGATGAAACACATACATAAAACGTGGAAGTAAACACAACCACACAGTACACAGATGTGCGTAGCTTCAGAGAGAGCCACATTCATGGCTTGTACATGGAATGCCCATTGCCCAACATGTTTCGCCCCGAACGGGGCTTCATCAGGAGATTAATACAAGGCATGCTATAACGAGAGAATAATCATGTATGGGTAAATCAATAAAACATCAAGACAGTAAATAAATAACAAGCTCAATGTGTGATCAACAGTACTTAAAACAAGTACAATATGCATAGATTAGCGTTTTTTATCAAAAAAAACAAAAATAAAGAAAAGGAAAATAATCACAATGAGTCTACAATGCAGAATACATAAATACATGAAAAAGCATTATATAATCAATGCTGGACAAAGACACTCACCCAGGAAGCAGCGGATCCACAGTGCGCAGCAAGAAGAAATATATTGAAATGCAATGAAGGTTAATAAAAGGAATATGGGAAATTTAAATTCCCATATATATGCCTCACAAAGGATGCCTTCCAGAAATTGATCGATCCCACAAAGAACCGGATGGCTGCAGTAAATAAAGCAAAAAGTATAAATATGTATAGATGCATTAGAATGCTTCAATCCGCAAAAAAATGGGGTGAAGAAATTATTGATTTTTATGTCAAAATGACAATTTTTAAATGGAGCTACAATACCTGAAAAGGTGTAACTTAAAGAGTAGAGTCAAAAAATAGAACTGACTGCAGGAAAGAGAGATCCTCAAGGCTTATCAGTCTCCATGGTCTCCTCAGACAGATAGAGCAATCAGAACCGTCCAGCCAGACTTACTGTTTGAAAACAAACAAACAGTGAGAGTCAAAAAAGCTGCACAGAAGGGTCAATATTGAAAATCAGGGCTAAACAAGCCAAAGTATTGTAAAACAATCCCACAGTCTGAGAAACACTCAGAGCACGGGAAAAGGGGTTTGGACGAAAGCCAACACATACCTGCAGTGGTGGAATATAACACAGCTGCACCTGCAGCAATAGATAGTTCCTGGGCTTGGAGAGCCCTGTCAGTGGTGTCAGCCGCAGCTGAGCTTTAAATACCCCCCATGAAGAGGGCTGGCGTCTGACATCGCCGACCAGGGGCGGGCTTAAAATTGATGTCATGTGACATCCTGCAGCCACTCAGCCGAGGGGAGGCGTGCCGACGCACATGACACAGCCGCTGCCCGCCCCGAAGGGGCGTGCCCAGCGCTGCGCCACATGCGTCCGCCCCCAAAAAGGCAGAGAAGGTGGCGCCGATGGTGCGGGCGCCATCTTGGAAGCTGGAAAGATTGCCAGCACATAATGCTGGCGTCCTTAGCAGCAGATGCCCCTCCTTTCTAAGGATGGGAATGAAGAAAGGGGAGGACACCGGAACCTAGAGGGAAGCAGGGATGGCACTCAGACACCATAAAGGGGATCACTCGGAAGGGAATTTGTGACCATTGTTCCCTGTTGCCGAGTGCGCCCCTAGTGCCCGTACAGCCAAATACATTGTGGGAGAGATCAAGGAGGCAGTAAAGTAAATGAGGGGCATATAAAATAAAAATAATAATTTGAGAAAAAGGTCCTAGCTTATAAACGAAATGGAAATGATTTTAAATGTTTTGAATCCAGAACTCAAAAATTAATGATAGTAAAAATTGAAATAATCAAATTTAAACTGCTGCATAGATTTGGACCCGATGTCCGCAAGATTGGTGAAGATGTCCAGCAAATGATCTACCATTGGGATGTAGCAAATGACTAGTTACAGAAATACACGCTGCAGAACATACATGTAATAATACTATTTATAGTTTAATACTATAATACTATTTTATATGCCCCTCATTTACTTTACTGCCTCCTTGATCTCTCCCACAATGTATTTGGCTGTACGGGCACTAGGGGCGCACTCGGCAACAGGGAACAATGGTCACAAATTCCCTTCCGAGTGATCCCCTTTATGGTGTCTGAGTGCCATCCCTGCTTCCCTCTAGGTTCCGGTGTCCTCCCCTTTCTTCATTCCCATCCTTAGAAAGGAGGGGCATCTGCTGCTAAGGACGCCAGCATTATGTGCTGGCAATCTTTCCAGCTTCCAAGATGGCGCCCGCACCATCGGCGCCACCTTCTCTGCCTTTTTGGGGGCGGACGCATGTGGCGCAGCGCTGGGCACGCCCCTTCGGGGCGGGCAGCGGCTGTGTCATGTGCGTCGGCACGCCTCCCCTCGGCTGAGTGGCTGCAGGATGTCACATGACATCAATTTTAAGCCCGCCCCTGGTCGGCGATGTCAGACGCCAGCCCTCTTCATGGGGGGTATTTAAAGCTCAGCTGCGGCTGACACCACTGACAGGGCTCTCCAAGCCCAGGAACTATCTATTGCTGCAGGTGCAGCTGTGTTATATTCCACCACTGCAGGTATGTGTTGACTTTCGTCCAAACCCCTTTTCCCGTGCTCTGAGTGTTTCTCAGACTGTGGGATTGTTTTACAATACTTTGGCTTGTTTAGCCCTGATTTTCAATATTGACCCTTCTGTGCAGCTTTTTTGACTCTCACTGTTTGTTTGTTTTCAAACAGTAAGTCTGGCTGGACGGTTCTGATTGCTCTATCTGTCTAAGGAGACCATGGAGACTGATAAGCCTTGAGGATCTCTCTTTCCTGCAGTCAGTTCTATTTTTTGACTCTACTCTTTAAGTTACACCTTTTCAGGTATTGTAGCTCCATTTAAAAATTGTCATTTTGACATAAAAATCAATAATTTCTTCACCCCATTTTTTTGCGGATTGAAGCATTCTAATGCATCTATACATATTTATACTTTTTGCTTTATTTACTGCAGCCATCTGGTTCTTTGTGGGATCGATCAATTTCTGGAAGGCATCCTTTGTGAGGCATATATATGGGAATTTAAATTTCCCATATTCCTTTTATTAACCTTCATTGCATTTCAATATATTTCTTCTTGCTGCGCACTGTGGATCCGCTGCTTCCTGGGTGAGTGTCTTTGTCCAGCATTGATTATATAATGCTTTTTCATGTATTTATGTATTCTGCATTGTAGACTCATTGTGATTATTTTCCTTTTCTTTATTTTTGTTTTTTTTTGATAAAAAACGCTAATCTATGCATATTGTACTTGTTTTAAGTACTGTTGATCACACATTGAGCTTGTTATTTATTTACTGTCTTGATGTTTTATTGATTTACCCATACATGATTATTCTCTCGTTATAGCATGCCTTGTATTAAGCTCCTGATGAAGCCCCGTTCGGGGCGAAACATGTTGGGCAATGGGCATTCCATGTACAAGCCATGAATGTGGCTCTCTCTGAAGCTACGCACATCTGTGTACTGTGTGGTTGTGTTTACTTCCACGTTTTATGTATGTGTTTCATCAAATAAATTATATTTTTCTATCTATTATATTATTTTTTATTCACTGACACCGTTCAAAAGTCCCGGGGTTTGTTACCCTCCCTCCCCTCCAAATTTCTTCTATCAATAATATGTAGTTTTAGAGGCGGGACTTCCGTTCGCTACACCTGCTTTCGCGTTATGTTCCATCCGGTATGCCGTATCCAGCATTTGGAGCGCACACCAGCTCCAGGGAAAAGCGGAGCGGCGGCGCTCCTAGTTTTTTTTTTCAGCGTTTACAACTACTTTAATGTGGCGCAGATCGAGAGTTCCTAAAGTGCCTGGGACATTTGTGGTATAAGAGGAGGATCTGGTGGAACGGCGATAATTACCTGCTTTTTAATTAAAGGGTTTGCTCTTATCTGGTCAGTGTGCATTGGGATATGGTCTCACTGGCTGTATATGCATGGTCTTTGTGAAGAAAATCATCAGAAGAAATTCTTTAGTCTGCAAGTTCACATGGAGAGGCCATTTATTATTCAAGGACAGATTTATACTAATGGTTATATAGAATATATATATATATATATATATATATATATATATATATATATATATATATACACAGTCATAACCGAAATTGTTGGCACCCAAGAAATTTTTCCAGAAAATCAAGTATTTCTCACAGAAAAGTATTGCAGTAACCAGTGCCGATCCTGACCTCCCTGGGGGCTCTAAGCAAAATGACATGGCACATTAAAAATGAGAAGCGGAGGGTGCTGACGACAGTGACTTGTCACATTAAAGAAAGTTGAGAAGCAGGGGGAGGGGGTGTTCTTCTGTCGCAAATGACATCTTACATTAAATTGAGAAGCAGGGGGTGCTGACTTCTTACCTCTTCTCCCATGCAGCCAGCGAGTTGAGAAGCGGGGTGAGGGGGCGAAAATGACTTCTCACCAGGCGGGGCCTCTAGTAATTTGCGGGGCCCTAAGCGGCTTGCATAGTGAGCCTATAGGGCCGATCGGCCTTGGCAGTAACATATGTTTTGCTATACACATGTTTATTCCCTTTGTGTGTATTGGAACAAAACAAAAAAAGGGAGGGAAAAAAAAGCAAATTGGACATAATGTCACACAAAACAAAAAAAATGGGTTGGTCAAAATTCTTGGCACCCTTAACTTAATATTGGGTTGCTCACCCTTTGGACAAAAACTGAAATCAGTCGCTTCCTATAACCATCGATAAGCTTCTTACACTTCTCACCTGGAATTTTGGACCACTCTTCCTTTGCAAACTGCTCCAGGTCTCTCTTATTGGAAGGGCGCCTTTTCCCAACAGCAATTTTCAGATCTCTCCACAGGTGTTCAATGGGATTTAGATCTGGACTCATTGCTGGCCACTTTAGAACTCTCCAGCACTTTGTTGCCATCCATTTCTGGGTGCTTTTTGACGTATGTTTGGGGTCATTGTCCTGCTAAGAGACTCAAGATCTCGGACGAAAAACCCAGCTTTCTGACTCTGGGCTCTACAGTGCGACCCAAAATCCTTTGGTAATCCTCAGATTTCATGATGCCTTGCACACATTCAAGGCACCCAGTGACAGAGGCAGCAAAACAACCCCAAAACATCATTGAACCTACACCATATTTCACTGTAGGTACTTTGTTCTTTTCTTTGTAGGCCTCATTCCGTTTTCGGTGAGTGAGTGAGTGAGTGAGAAACTTATATAGCGCAACACATGCAAACTGAATCGCCTCTGGGCGCTTAGTGTCCATTCCCTTTTGCCCTCAGAAGAGATGGGTTTTTATTTTTTTCCTGAAGGCCAGGTAATTCACCTCCAATCGGATGCTGGTTGGTAGAGCGTTCCATAATCTGGGTCCTCGGACTGCAAATCTTCATTCTCCTTTGTATCTTGCTTTGGGTATCTGAAGTAGATTTTGGTTGGCTGGATCGCAGAACGCGATTGGGGTTGTGAGCTTTTAATTTTTCGCATAGATATTGGGGGCATTTCCTTGAACGCACTTATGCGTTAGACAGAGTGCCTTGAAAGTGATTCTGTCTATTACTGGCAACCAATGAAGGGATCTCAGTGAAGGCGAGATTGATTCCCATGGTTTTTTCCCAGTCACAAGTCGAGCGGCCGTATTTTGAACGACTTGCAGACGAGCGATTTGGTATTTTGGGAGTCCGAGGTACAGGGCATTAGCATAGTCAAGTCTGGAGTTGATAATTGTTCCCACCACGACTGCTATGTCTTCTTTTGGGATAAAGGGAATGAGTCTGTGTAGTAGGCGCAGCAGATGGTGCGATCCGCTGACTACTGACCCTATTTGTGCATCCATTGTCATGTAAGTGTCAAAAATGACCTTGAGACTTTTGACTTTGGTGCTAGGGGTGATGGTTTTACCCAGAATGGGCGGGGGTGTCCATGTTGTTGCGGGATGTTTGTTTCGATTGGCGTAAAACAGGAGAAGTTCTGTTTTCGAACCGTTGAGTTTAAGGTAACTCTTCGTCATCCAATTTTCTATCAACATAAGGCATTTCTCTAGTCCGAGATAATGATCCTCTTTGTTGCAGATGCGAAAATACAGTTGTGTGTCATCGGCATTAGAGTGGTAAAGTAACTTCTGGTTACTAATGATTTCAAAAAGAGGGCGAAGATAGATATTGAACAGTACAGATGACAAAGGGGATCCCTGAGGGACTCCGCATGACACCGTGCGCTTTTCAGAAGTGAAAGGACCAAGTTTCACTATTTGTGATCGGTTTTCCAAGAAGGAGGAGAACCAGGATAAATCACATTCTGCGACTCTAGCTACTTCAGCTAGGTGAGTCAGTAATAATTTGTGGTTTACCGTATCAAATGCTGCGCTTAGATCCAACAGTACCAGAAGACAAGATTCTCCTTCGTCAGCTGCTTCGAGGGCATCATCCCATATTTTGAGCAGTGCTGTTTCTGTCCTGTGACCAGGACGGAAACCCGATTGAAACAGGTCGAGTAATTTATGGGTGTCTAAATAATGTTGTAGCTGTTGTACAACTTCTTTCTCCATTACCTTGGAGAAGACATTTAGGCCTGTTATGGGTCGACGGTGGTTTGGGTCTTTGGGGTCAAGGGTGGGCTTTTTTTTAGATTGGTTTGATTATGCCTTGTTTCAGCAAGGTTGGCACCATGCCCTCCTTGAGTGACTGGTTTATGAGCTGCATGATAGCTGGTGCCAAAATATCGGCACATTCTTTCAGCAGTTTAGTGGGGAGGATATCATTGGGTGCTGTGCTGTTTCGCAGAGTACCGATGATCTTTTTAGTGGCATCGATGGAAATGGGTTTTAGAGTGAAATTAGTTGATTGCGGGGGATTTATGTGGGTATTAGCTTTGTGATTTAGAGGGGGGTCAATGAAGGTTCTATTTTGCTGAATACTTTCACATATTTTGTCAATTTTGTTAATGAAATAATCCGATAATTCGTTGCAAAATTCTTGTGAATCAAAATTCGGGGCCTCTAGACAGACTCGGTAAAAGGTAGAATGATGTGCTTTACCAAAAAGCTCTACCTAGGTCTCATCTGTCCACAAGACGTTTTCCCAGAAGGATTTTCACTTACTCAATTACATTTTGGCAAACTGTAGTCTTGCTTTTTTATGTCTCTGTGTCAGCAGTGGGGTCCTCCTGGGTCTCCTGCTATAGCGTTTCATTTAATTTAAATGTCGACGTATAGTTGTCGCTGACACTGATGTTCCCTGAGCCTGCAGGACAGCTAGAATTTCTTTGAAACTTGTTTGGGGCTGCTTATCCACCATCCGGACTATCCTGCGTTGCAACCTTTCACCAATTTTTCTCTTCAATCCACGCCTAGAGAGATTAGCTACAGTGCCATGGGTTGCAAACGTATTGATAATGTTGCGCACTGTGGACAAAGGCAAATCTAAATCTCTGGAGATGGACTTGTAACCTTGAGATTGTTTATATTTTCCCACAGTTTTGGTTCTCAAGTCCTCAGACAGTTCTCTTCTCCTCTTTCTGTTGTCCATAGTGTGGCACACACAGACACACAATGCAAAGACTAAGTGAACTTCTCTCCTTGTTATCTGCTTTCAGGTGTGATTTTTATATTGCCCACACCTGTTACTTGCCCCAGGTGAGTTTAAAGGAGTATCACATGCTTGAAACAATCTTATTTATCCACAATTTTGAAAGGGTGCCAATAATTTTGACCAGCCCATTTATGGAGTTTTGTGTGGCCAATTTGCTTTTTTTTCCCTCCCTTTTTTTGCTTTGTTCCAATACACACAAAGGGAATAAACATGTGTATAGAAAAACATATGTTACTGCAATACTTTTCTGTGAGAAATACTTGATTTTCTGGAAAAATTTCTGGGGTGCCAACAATTTCGGCCACGAGCTACATGATAGCTGGTGCTGGGGTATGAATACATTTTCAAGGCACTGTATGTATGTATGTAAGTATGCGTGTGTGTGTGTGTGTGTGTGTGTATATATATATATATATATATATATATATATATATATATATATATATACACACACACATACATACATACATACATACATACAGTGCCTTGAAAATGTATTCATACCCCTTAAGTTTTTCCCCATTTTGTCACTCATGTTACAACCAAAAACATAAATGTATTTTGTAGGGATTTTATGTGATAGACCAACAGAAATAAATGGTTTTCAATGTTTTTATACAAATGAATATCTGAAAAGTATGGCGTGCATTTATATTCAGCCCCCTTTACTCTGATACTGCTAGTTAAAAACCAGTGGAAACAATTACCTTTAGAAATCAAGTAATTAATAAATAGAGTCCACCTGTGTGTAATTTAATCTCAGTATAAATACAGCTGTTCTGTCAAGCCCTCAGAGGTTTGTTAGAGAGCCTTAGTGAGCAAACAGCATCACAAAGGCCAAGGAACACACCAGACAGGTCAGAGATAAAGTTGTGGAGAAGTTTCAAGCAGAGTTAGGTTATAAAAAAATATCCCAAGCTTTTAACATCTTGCGGAGCACTGTTCAATCCATCATCCGAAAATGGAAAGAGTATTGCACAACTGAAAACCTACAAAGACATGGCTGTCCAGCTAAACTGACAGGCCAAGGCAAAGAGAGCATTGGAGAAGCAGCCAAGAAGCCCATGGTAACTCTGGAAGAGCTGCAGAGATCCACAGATCAGGTAGGAGAATCTGTTCACAGGACAACTATTAGTCGTGCACTCCACAAATATGGCCTTTATGGAAGAGTGGCAAGAAGAAAGTCATTGCTGAAAGAAATCCATAGGAAGTCCCGTTTGCAGTTTGCGAGAAGCCATGTGGGGGATGTGAGCTTGTTGTCAGAAAATCCGAACGTGTCTATGCTCCATCAGACATTTGCTATCGAATTTCCAACAACAAATGTTTGAGAGCTGGTTCTCAATTTTTCCGACAACAAAAGTTCTTGTCGGAAATTCCAATTGTCTGTAGCCAATTCTGACGCACAAAAATCCTACGCATGCTTAGAATCAATTTGACGCACGCTCTGAATCATTGAACTTCATTTTTCTGGGTTTGTCGTAGTGTTGTGACCACGTTCTTGACGTTCGGAATTTCCGACAACATTTGTGTAACCGTGTGTATGCAAAACAAGTTTAAGCGAGCAATCCGTCTGAAAAAAATTGATCGTATATACGCGGCATTATAATCTGCAAAAGACTTGAGACTGGGGCAAAGGTTCCAGCAGAACAATGACCCTAAACATACAGCCAGAGCTACAATGGAATGGTTTAGATCAAAGCATATTCATGTGTTACAATGGCCCAGTCAAAGTCCAGACCTAAATCCAATTGAGAATCTGTGGCAAGACTTGAAAAATTGCTGTTCACAGATGCTCTCCATCCAATTTGACAGAGCTTGGCAAAAATTTCACTCTCTAGATGTGCAAAGCTGGTATAGACATACCCAAAAAGACTTGCAGCTGTAATTGCAGCAAAAAGGTGGTTTTATAAAGTATTGACTCGAGGGGGGCTGAATACAAATACACACACACATACATATATACGTATTGGAAATAAATTGCACTGTTATTTTTTTTGCGGTTTTCAGGTTGGATTAATTTTGATTTTGGACATAAGCACATGCACTTTAACCACTTAAAGCGGAGGTTCACCAAAAAATCCACTTTTTGACATTAGCTGTAGCATACTGCTAACATCTGCAGTATGCGTTTTTTTTTTTTTTTTTTACTTGTACTTATCGTTATATGAGCCCTTGTTTTCCGGCTCCGAGCGGGGAATCCTGCGGGGAATGGGCGTTTCTAAGCGAAGAGGAGTTGATTGACGGCTGCTAAGGCGCGTCTTGGCCTCTGTTTAATCTTCAACTGCCATGATGCTGCACATGTGATCAGTTATGACACCAGCCATTGGATGGTTTGACAGTTTGGTTGAGAGCACAACCAATGTGACAGTTGGCATTCCCGGCATGCCAGGAATGTAACTGCTTTTTCAAACTGTTAAATTGATGGGTGAACCCCCGCTTTAACAACCGCTGGCCGTAACTTAACGGCCTGGGCTTTGTGCGGTGATATCTGAATGATGCCTGCAGCTACAGGCATCAGATATCGTCATTTTCTGCCGACGATTCTGCACACCATAGAAAAGATTATAGCGGCTGGTCCGCCGCTTGATCATTTTTACGGGCGGCGAAAGGGGACATCCCCCCTCCTGCCGCCTTCCGGTGCTTCTACCGACTCACCTCTGTGATCGGTGAGTCAGTGACAGGCCCCGTCGGCCCCGATTCTTGACCATAGAGATTTATGGCGGACCAGATGGTCGCCGGAGTCTCTGATCGTCGGAGGCCGGGCGCGATGTTATGACGTCACGCCCTGTCTCTGCATTCAAAAAAACGGCGCCGCCTCGGCTGAGAAGCCAGGATGGTTTTTTTTTTATTTTAGGCTTCCCAGCCTAGAGGTGAAATGTAGGGTCTTATTGACCCCATATCTCACTGTAAAGAGGACCTGTCATGTCACATTCCTATTACAAGGGATGTTTACATTCCTTGTAATAGGAATAAAAGTGATCAATTTTATTTTTTTATTTTTAAAGTGTCAGAATAAATAAATGTAAGTAAAATAAACAATACATTTTTTATTTATTTTTTAAAGTGCCCCTGTCCCCGTGTGCTCGCACGCAGAAAAGAACGCATACGTAAGTCCCGCCAACATATGAAAACAGGAAAAAAAATTGTCTCTGGACAGCCGCACTCTGAACATATTTAAGCCTTTATTAAAAAAAAAAAAAAAAAAAGGACAGCACTACAAGTCACAGCAAAGTAAAATGGAACCCAACTGCTGATGCGTTTCACACTGAAACTAGTGTTTAGTCATAGCTATGCGTCTTGCTGTGACTTATTATTAATAATAATATAATAATAATCTGACTGCTCCTAATGGCCTTCAGTGGGCTTAAAATATAAACTGTAGTCTTAAGGGTCATTTAAATCCTTCTTCAAGTTAAAACAAGGATTAGGAGCTCGTCTAACTTGGACATGCGACTGAACCATGATTGGGACTGCATGGTGCGCTTTTGTGACCCCTTTTTTTGCAAAGTATTTTACTGAAACCCAGTAAATACCACTTTATCAATAGACTGTATAGATAAAAACCTCCAGGCTCACCAATCTTTGGTAACAATGAATAGAGAGATCCCTAACATATATGAACATGCCTTGCATTAATTTTCTGCCTCAACTTTACCACTGATATATCTTCAAGAGATAAGCTTACTCTATTTAAAATGGTCAAACTCTTTCAAAACGATCAAAATGTAGATGAAGATATTTTACATATGCTATGGGTTTGTGCTAAAACTAGACGCAACACAGATAACCACTTTTATTTCCCAGAATTTTGCCATCCCCAGTGTTTTTATTTCAGAAGAGTAGGTTTTAGATAATTTTTTGGTGATCTGGGTCTCAGTGATTCCAAAAAAAACTTTTTATGTTTTCTTCACTGCCGGAAAAATAGTAGTGCTAGATTTGACACTGAGCCCTTATTCATTAACATCTGGATAGGATTACTCAATACATTTTTGCCCCTTTAAAGTATAACTAGTGAGGTCTGTGGGTGCACTATTAGGTTTGACAAAATGTAGGGAGAATGGGTCAGTTGTATTAACCACTTAAGGACCCCTAACGCTGATACAGTCGGGATCTAAAGTTTGGGCACCCCAGGTAAAAATTTGTATTAATGTGCATAACGAAGCCAAGGAAAGATGGAAAAATCTCCCTTCGTTATGCACATTAATACAAATATTTACCTGGGGTGCCCAAACTTTCGATCCCCACTGTATACATCGGCAGAATGGCCACGGCAGGACACAATCACGTACCTGTACGTGTCTCTTTAAGCCCAGCCGTGGGGTCGCAAGTGCCCCGCCGGCGGCACGCTCTCAACCCGGTCAGAAGCTACGTGACCGCGCCGGCGGGACCCGATCGTCGCCGGTGTCCCGCGATCGGTCACCGGAGCTGAAGAATGGGGAGAGGTGTGTGTAAACACACCCTCCATGTTCTTCATTGTGGCAGTGGCAGTGATCGTCTGTTGCCTGATATAGGGAAAGACAATCACGGACGTCACACAGCCAGCCCTGCCCCCCTACAGTTAGAAACACATATGAGGTCACACTTAACCCCTCAGCGCCCCCTAGTGGTTAACTCCTAAACTGCAATTGTCATTTTCACAGTAATCAGTGCATTTTTCGGTGAAAATGACAATGGTCCCAAAAATGTGTCAATATTGTCCGATGTGTCCGCCATACTGTCGCAGTCACGAAAAAAATCGCTGATCCCCGCCATTAGTAGTAAAAAAAATAAATAATAAAAATGCAATAAAACTATCCCCTATTTTGTAAACATTATGGGCCAGATCCACATACATTTGGATCAGCGCAGCGTATCAGAGATACACTACGCCGCCGTACCTTACCTGGCGTATATTCGAATCCTCAGCGAGTTTGCGCCGTAAGTTACGGCGGCGTAGTGTATTTCTGGTGGGGGATTCGAAATTGGGCAGGTTGGGGGCGGGTTTCATTTAAATGAAGCGCGTCCCCGCGCCGAATGAACTGCGCATGCGTCATCCAGAAATTTCCCGCCGTGCTTTGCGCGAAATGACGTCGCAACAACGTCATTTTTTTTTAACTTGGATGTGAGTTACGTCCATCCCTATTCATGAACGACTTACGGGAAAAAAAAAAATTCAAATTTCGACGCGGGAACGACGGCCATACTTAACATGGAAAGTCTATCTATACGCCGCAAAATACCAGCTTTAACTATACGCCGGAAAAAGCCGACTACAGACGACGTTAGAAAATGCGACGGCCGCACGTACGTTCGTGGATCGTCGTAATTCGCTAATTTGCATACCCTACGCGGAAAACTACGCGAACTCCACCCATCGGGCGCCGAAGTATTGCATCTAAGATCCGAAGGCGTACGAAGCCGTACGTCTGTCGGATCTTACCCAAATGCCGTCGTATCTTGGTTTGAGGATTCAAACTAAAGATACGACGCAGTTTTCTTGTGAAAAAAAAAAAGATACGACGCAGGAAATTTGAAAGTACGCCGTACTTCGTCTGTGGATCTGGCCCTATAATTTTTGTGCAAACCAATCGATAAAAGCTTATTGCAATTTTTTTACCAAAAATAAATAGAAGAATACGTATCGGCCTAAACTGAGGAAAAAAAAGTTTTTAATATATATTTTTGGGGGATATTTATTATAGCAAAAAGTAAAAAATTTTGATTTTTTTTCAAAATTGTCGCTCTATTTTTGTTTATAGCGCAAAAAATAAAAACCGCAGAGGTAACCAAATACCACCAAAAAAAGCTCTATTTGTGGGAAAAAAAGGATGCCAGTTTGGTTTGGGAGCCACGTCGCACAACCGCGCAATTGTCAGTTAAAGCGACGCTGTGCCGAATCGCAAAAAAGGGGCAAGGTCCTTAACCTGCATAATGGTCCGGGTCTTAAGTGGTTAAAGTGGATGTAAACCCGATTCATGAAATTTGACCTAGGCACATATATCTGTAGTGTTTTCTTATCTTTCTCCAAAGCACTAAGTCATGTGTCTTTATGCAGTTTTGTTCCTTTGTTGTCAGCAGAATAACTTCTGATAACTTCCCCGAAGCGGGAAATAAAAGCAGCCTGAAGTTTGTCCTAGGGGGAAGTTGCTATAAATAGAGTAGCAGAGAGCTTGTCTTGTCACAGAACAGCTCTGCACGTCTCTGCCTATGTGGGGGGGGGGGGGCTGGAGCTTTCCTCCAATCAGCTTTGCCACCAGGAAGTTTTATAAATTATTCCTTTGCTGCCGAATGAGACTGTGGAGGAGTAGGAAGCTTAAACATGTGAGTACAAGCTTGCCTACAATAAAACACTTAAATTAGCATGAAAAAAATGGACGGACGGACCGCGGAACCCCCGCTTTAAGCTTTAAACTGTACATTGGCAGCTTAGTCTGGCTTCTTAAAGGAACTGATATATTTAAAGTAGGGATATTGATTAGAAACTTTCACAAAATAAAATCTGAGAGAATATAATCTGATATTTTATATTACATTTATTATACCAAGTCACAATAGTCTAATTATTCTAATGAATACAAAGAAGGTGCTATCCAATATTCTAATGATATATCTGTATGTGTGCTGTGAAATTCCAGGAATCTGTTTAATTACAGAATGCAATGTGTGGAGTGGGCTAATAATACATTTGATATTACATTTACAGCTTTGTCATACATAAACACCACATTGTGGGCTCTGCCTTGTTGGCAAGTAATGCAGTCGGGTCATTAGTTGTTGCTGCCAGGTCAACTGAAGCGAGACGTGACAGCTTCTCACAGTCACAGCTCTAAGCCCACGTAAACTTCAGAACATGATGATTTCATTTCAAACCAAGGAACAGCCAAAACCGAATGCAAGCAGGAAGTACACAACAGTTGGCCTGACATTTTTAATTGGATTTAGGTGACTAAGCTGGACTGGCTGACTGACTTTAAAGTTTTACCTTTGACTACTAACTGGACACCTGCTGGAAAATAACTACATACGTTATATACGGTTTACTAAAGATAGTATCATAACAACAGTTGGGAATTTAGAGAAATGTTCTTTATAAACATCCTATTCGTCAACCAAGTTACAATTTCTTGTACAATTTATTTGCAGACATAATGATTTTCCAAGCTCCTTCTTTCTATACAAACAGTTGGTCTGTGTTATATTATATTAGTATATAAGCAAGGTTTAAAAAAAAAAAAAACTAGACCCTACAATTCTTTCTGCACTGTCCTAACATACACAGATATATATATATATATATATATATATATATATATATATATATATATATATACACACAAACACATAGACACATACACACACAGTATCTCATGAAAGTGAGTACACCCCTCACATTTTTGTAAATATGTTTCGTGTGACGACAATGAAGCAGAGCATGATCCCCTCCCTTTGGAGACTGGGCCACAGGGCAGTTTTCCAACATGATAACGACCCCAAACACACCTCCAAGATGACCACTGCCTTGCTAAAGAAGCTGAGGGTTAGGCTCCTTTCACACAGGTGGACCGTTTAGGTCAGCCTGTCAGTTTTTTAGGCGGACCTGAACAAACGCTCCGTGCAAGTCTATGGAGCGACGGATGTCAGTGGGGGCATGTCTGCTGACATCCGACCCGCTCCGATCTGCTAAAGTCTGACGGATAAAAAAACTATTTTACGGTCTGTCTTCATCCAATCCCCCATAGAGTGCAGGGACAGACCTGTCATCTGCCTGCTCAGCGGGGATAGACGGAGCGATCCCTGCTGAACAAAGCGGAGCCCGTACACATCTGTGTGAAAGGGCCCTTAAGGTGATGGACAGGCCAAGCATGTTTTCAGACCTAAACCCTATTGAGCATCTGTGGGGCATCCTCAAACGGAAGGTGGATGAGCGCAAAGTCTCTAATATACACCAGTTCCGTGAAGTCATCATGGAGGAGTGGAAGAGGACTCCAGTGGCAACCTTTTCTCACTTAGGGGTGTACTGAATTTTGTTGCCAGCGGTTTAGACATTGTTGGCTGTGTGTTGAGTTATTTTGAGGGGACAGCAAATTTACACTGTTATATAATAAAATATTTACAAAAATGTGAGGGGTGTACTCACTTTTGTGAGATACTGTGTGTATATATGTATATACTGTGTATATATATATATATATATATATATATATATATGTATGTATATGTATATATATATATAATGATCCTAAACACACCTCAAAATCCACGGGGGATTACATCAAGAGGCTTAAACTGAATGTTTTGCCATGGCCTTCACAATCTCCTGACCTCAACATAATTGAAAATCTATGGATAGACCTTAAAAGAGCAGTGCGTGACAGACAGCACAGAAATCTCAAAGAACTGGAAGACTTTTGTAAGGAAGAATGGGCAAAGATACCTCAAACAAGAATTGAAAGACTCTTGGCTGGCTACAAAAAGCGTTTACAAGCTGTGATACTTGCCAAAGGGGGCAGTACAAGATATTAACTCTGCAGGGTGCCCAAACTTTTGCAGACACCATTTTTTTGTTTTCTGTAATTTTGAAAGTGTAAATGATGGAAATAAAATCTAACTTTTTTTTACATATTATAAGAATGTCTAATCTGTAATTTGATGCCTTTTGGAGATTTTTCCATCTTTCCTTGCCATCATTATGCACATTAATACACATTTTTACCTGGGGTGCCCAAACTTTCGATCCCCACTGTACCCTCATCCTATCATTTTCCTGTACTTTACTTTATTACTCCCGGATGTCCCGATTCACAGCTTAAGTCTCAGTATTCTCTAGTAACTCATTCATTGCAATGCTCCTACACACTGATACCAATAGAGAGCAAACTATAAATCAGCCACTATGCTAAAAAACAAATCCATATTAACTAATTAAATCTCCACTTTAGCATCTATGCTTTAATGTGTACCCTAAATCCAAACCAACAACAGAATACGTATTAATTACAGTATTTTGGTATAAATCAAGTGCACTTACTACAATGCATAATAGACATTTTTGTAAATATACATCTGATGGATTGTCCTCTCTCTGATCAGAAGTCTAATGCCACATACACGCGATCGGTTCGTCTGATGAAAACGGACCGTTTTCATCAGACGAACCGATCGTGTGTGGGCCCCATCAGTTTTTTTCCCATCGGTGAAAAAACGTAGAATCTATTTTAAAATTATCTGATGGTTAAAAAAACGATAGAAAAAAACTATCGTCTGTGGGGAAATCCATCGGTTAAAAATCAACGCATGCTCAGAATCAAGTCGATGCATGCTCGGAAGCACTGAACTTCATTTTTCTCAGCACGTCGTTGTGTTTTACGTCACCGCGTTCTGACACGATCGGATTTTTAACTGATGGTGTGTAGGCAAGACTGATGAAAGTCAGCTTCATCGGATATCTGATGAAAAAATCCATCAGACCGTTTTCATCGGAAGAACCGATCGTGTGTACAGGGCATAAGAAGCACTAGCACTTGATGCACAAGAAAATAATTCTACTCAACCAAATGGATCAAAACACACAAATGCTTAGTAAAGCATTGCATTATTTTTTAGATTAATCAATGTAAAAACAAATGCAATCTGCAGCTACTATTCTATTAATTTGTATTAATTACACATATAGTCCAAAACACATTTTATTTCTTCATACAGATCAATAAATGAAAAGCCAATGTGTTTGAGCGTTTCAAGGGGCCCCTTGTACCAGGGCTTTAAACATTTGTTTACAAGGGGACTTGACTTATTAAGGGATAACATGTATACAATGACAATGGTACTTGGTATGTTTACTGCATTGCTCTCACAGCTGGTTCAGACAGCTTCATTCTATGGCTATCTGAATCAGTTGTGACAGGCATGCAGAAAACATTCCAAAAACCACTATCATTCAGAAAGATTCACTCTCTATTTTTTTTGGGGAGCATTGAGGGAAAAAAAATAAATAAAAAAAGCTGTGGTGTCAACTTTCAATTGGGCAACTGTCTAAGAGGGAATTTCCCCTCACTTTGGAGAGATAGCCTCTCACCTGTTGTGTCTACAGAAAGTCTATGGGAAATCTCCTAAATTTGCTTATATGGGGCATTTCCAGATACTGGAGCTACATCTCAAGAAGGACTTTACAGTAATCTACTTGTCCTCAGTGTATTTCCATACCTGAAGCCTAAGAGTACTACTTTCAGGAAGTCAACAGTAAGGTGGGACGCAACAATGCTACAGAAGATGTTGGGATAACTTCTGTCGGATGAGCACACTGGAAAACCAGCAGCTGACCGACTCTAATGCCGCATACACACGATCGGATTTTTGATGGAATAAAATCCGATGGATTTTTTCGTCGGATATCCGATGAAGCTGACTTTCATCAGTCTTGCATACACACTATCAGACTAAATTCAGACCGTGCCAAAACGCGGTGACGTAAAACACTAATACGAGCAGAGAAAAATGAAGTTCAATGCTTCCGAGCATGCGTCGACTTGATTCTGAGCATGCATGGATTTTTTTTCCGATGGACTGCCACACAGATGATCGGAATTTCCTATCGTTTTTTTATCCATAGGAAAAATTAAACACATGTTCTATTTTTTTACACCGATGGAAAAAAGACCGATGGGGCCCACACACGATAGGTTTGTCCGATGGAAAAAGCCCATCTGACTTTTTTCATCAGACAAACCGATCGTGTGTACACAGCTTTAGTGTAATAGTTCAGGTTCAGGTGTGACTGGGAAGAACTAGCGTAGTTTAGCTGAAAAGTACAAACGTGGTTTTAAAAATATTTAATAGACCAATGTTACCCATCACCCCATTACCAATATATAATACAGAATATGTATTTTTTCTTAGCAATATTTTATAGTTATATATCTTTCAGCTATGACAACAATATTATTTATTAAAACACCAAATGATGCTGTTTTTTTTGGTAAGTATTGTTCCTTTAATATGATATACCATTGATTAATTGTTCCATGACATCATTCGGGTAAATAACACTACATGCTCTTGGATCCCCTATAGTTCTATCATGCTATTGCAAATGACACCAATAATTGAGAAAGAGTTCAAAGAAATTAATTATACATGTGATTCATGGTCTTATAATAAAGACAGGGGCTGCAGTACAGATCCAAATTACTGTTTGCTGATGCTTTTAATTCAGAATCAATGACTCACATTTCCACTGTGCTGACACCCTGACACAGCTCCACACCCCTGAGTTCTGCTTCCATCACATATTGAGACTGCAACCTGTCCTCTTACT
This sequence comes from Rana temporaria, assembly GCF_905171775.1. Taxonomy (NCBI): domain Eukaryota; kingdom Metazoa; phylum Chordata; class Amphibia; order Anura; family Ranidae; genus Rana; species Rana temporaria. Next base: position 259,582,804 of record NC_053490.1, on the reverse strand, counting down.
AATAATGTAGAGAAATAATGGTCACGTGCTTAGATTTCAGACATCTCGCCTTTGCATCACACACATTAATTTCTTTTCTCCTTTTCAATTATTTTAAAGAAAACTAATTGTAAACACAAATATTCAGTTCCCAGATGCAACAAATTGCATTTGGACATCTGCTAAAAATGACTTTAATTTGTTTTTTTTATATAATTTTAAACAGGTCACATATCACATTAAAACAAAAAATAAGCTCACTGTAGCACATATGCAGAACTGTTCTGCACAGAGGGGCCACAAGTGATTTTCACTTCACCTACCACTAAAATCTCTAAAAACTAAACCAACAATCCTGACATCCACCTGCCTCCAGAGCCTACAGAGAGATCCTGGATCTTTTCAGGCCACAGCAGGGTGGATAAAAATTGGTGATTTAAAAAAAAAAAAACTTTTTATGTAAATCAGATTTTTTTTATCAAATGTATTTTAATTTAAAAAAGAGAATTTGGAGTAAAAATCTATCTAAAAGATACTTTTCTATATAAGACAATTTCATGCGTCAGATGGTAAACGCACCAACTAGAAACAAGGCGTTACTAGATCTACTGATTGCCAACAATACAGACCTGATCACGGATGTGGAAATACGGGGCAATTTAGGAAACAGTGATCACAGGTCAATTGGCTTCACACAAATAGGAAACACAAGGGGAACACAAAGACACTGAATTTCAAACGAGCCTACTTCCCTAAACTACAAACCTTGCTAGATATAAATTGGGATAAAATCTTAGAAACAAAGAACACGGAGTAGAGATGGTTTTGCTTTAAGAGCATATTAAATAAGGACATTAGCCAGTGCATCCCATTGGGTAATACATTTAAAATAGCAAAAAAAAAAAGTCCTGGATGGCTTAACTCTAATGTGAAAATGCATATAAAAATAAGCAAAGGAGAAGGCCTTCATAAAATACAAGGCTGATGGATCATCATCAGCATTCAGACTTTACAAAGAATGCAAGATATGTAAGGGTGAAATTAGGGTGGCTAAGATGGAACACAAAAGACACATAGCGGTGGAGAGCAAAAATAAACAAGAAATTCTTTAAGTATATAAACAGTAAAAGAGGGAGGGCAGACCATATTGGCCCCATAGAGAATGAGGAAGCACATCTGGTTACAAAAGATAGGGAGATGGCAAAGCTATTGAATATACTCTTCTGCTCAGTCTTCACGAAAGAATCGGGGGGTTTCAGTAACCAAAACTGCAGGGTTTGTCACATCACAGGAAGCACCCTCATGTCTAACAGAGGAGAGAATTAGAAATAGACTTGGGAAACTTAAAATGAATAAATCACCAGGACCAGATGGCTTGCACCCGAAGATACTTAGGGAACTCATTCAAGTAATTGACAGACCATTTATCCTAATGTTTACAGACAGTCTTTGAACTGGAGCAGTACCAGCTGATTGGAGAAAAGCCAGTGTAGCACCAATATTTAAAAAAGGGCCAAAATACATCCATGGGAGTTAGCCTAACATCAATAGTATGAAAGCCTTTGGAGGGAATGATATATACAAGATTTTAGTAATGAAAGCCGTATCATTAGCAGTAATCAGCATGGATTAATGAAGAATCATTCTTGCCAAACCAATCTATTAACATTCTATGAGGAGGGGAGCTGCCATCTAGATAAAGGAAGGCCCATAGACGTGGTGTTTCCCGTAAACATTTACTGTATCAAGTAAGGTCCGTTGGCATGGACCATAGGGTGAGTACATGGATTGAAAACTGGCTACAAGGGTGAGTTCTGAGGGTGGTGATACATGGGGAATACTCAGAATGGTCAGGGATGGGAAGTGGGGTCCCCTAGGGTTCTGTGCTGGGATAAATCCTGTTTAATTTGTTCATAAACGACCTGGAGGATGGGGTAAAAAGCTCAATCTCTGTATTTGCGAGTGACACTAAGCTAATCAGGGCAATAACTTCTCCGCAGGATGTGAAAACTTGCAAGAATATCTGAACAAATAAATGGGGTGGGCAACTACATGGCAAATGAGGTTTAATGTAGAAAAATGGAAAATAATTAATTTGAGTGGCAAAAATATGAATACAATCTGGGGGAATCAAGGATGGAAAAGGACCTGAGGGTCCTAGTAGATGATAGACTCTGCAATGGCATGCAATGCCAAACTGCTGCTAACAAATCAAACAGAATATTGGCATGCATAAAAAGGGGATTAACTCCAGGGATAAAGCAATAATTCTCCCACTCTACAAGACTTTGGTCTGGCCTCACCTGGAGTATGCTGTCCAGTTCTTGGCACCAGTCCTCAGGAAGGATGTACTAGAAATAGAGCGAGTACAAAGAAGGGCAACAAAGCTAATAAAGGGTCTGGAGGATATTAGTTATGAAGAAAGATTGCGAGCACTGAACTTATTCTCTTTGGAGAAGAGACACTTGAGAGGGGAAATTATTTCAATTTACAAATACTATACTGGTGACCCCACAATAGGGATACAACTTTTTTGCGAAAGGGAGTTTAATAAGACACGTGGTCACTCACTAAAATTAGAAGAGAAGAGGTTTAACCCTAAACTGCGTAGAGGGTTCTTTACTGTCATGCCGCGTACACACGGTGGGGTAGATTCAGGTACAGCTGCGCGCTCCTTACGGAGGCGCAGTGTACCCTTTTTACCCTGCGCCTACGCAAATTATCTGCGCTACGCTTCATTCATGAAGCAGTAGCCACGTAATTTGCGTGGGCGCTCCTCAAAAATGCCCGGCGTAAGGGCGCCTAATGTAAATGATCCCGTAGGGGGCGGGAATCATTTAAATTAGGCGCGTTCCCGCGCCGAGCGTAGGGCGCATGCTCCGTCGGGAAACTTTCCCGACGTGCATTGCGGCAAATGACGTCGCAAGAACGTAATTTGCTCCAAAGTGAACGTGAATGGCGTCCAGCGCCATTCACGGTTCACTTACGCAAACGACGTAAAATTTAAACCTTGACGCGACGCGGGAACGACGGGTATACGTAACATTGGCTGCCCCTGCTATTAGCAGGAGCAGCCTTACGTGAAACCCGACGTACGCAAACAACGTAAACTGCGTACGCAGGGCTCGCGTAGGGTTGTGAATCGGCGTTAGTATGCAATTTGCATACTATACGCCGACCACAACGGGAACGCCCCCTAGCGGCCAACGTAAGAATGCAGCCTACGATATGACTGGCATAAGAGCCTTATGCTAGTCATATCTTAGGCTGCCGTCGGCATAACGAGGTTCCTGAATCAGGAGCATTCGTAACGCCGGCCCAAGTAAGCAATTGCGCTGCGTAACTATGGTTACGCAGACGCAATTGCTTCTTGAATCTAGGCCGGTCTTTTTTCGGCATGAAAAAAAATGACATTTTTAAAAACGTCATTTAAAATCATTGTGTGTGGGCTTCACATGGTTTTTCAGCTTCTGAAAAACGACAATTTTTTTTTCGAACGTGCTGCATTTTTTAATGTCGTTTTTTTAAATGTCATTTTTCGGGTTGTAAAAAATGATCGTGTGTGGGCTAAAACGACGTTTTAAACCCGCGAATGCCCAGAATCGAGTTATAAGACGGGAGCGCTCCTTCCGGATAAAACTACAATTCATAATGGAGTAAGCACATTCATCACGCTGTAACAGACAAAAAAGCGCAAATCGTCTTTTACTAACACGGAATCAGCTAAAAGCAGCGGTGTTGTACGTCACCGCGCTTTGTTCATCATTTTTCAAAAACGATGGTGTGTGGGCAACATCGTTTTTAATGATGAAGTTGGAAAAACTTCGTTTTTTTGAACATGCTGAAAAATTTCTTTTTTTTTCATGCAGAAAAACGACCGTGTGTACGCGGCATAAGAGTGGCAAGGCACTGTAGGTTTGTGTTGTTGAGCCATTTAGTTTGTTCTATAAATACCTTGGGCCTGATTCCCAAAAAAGCTGCCTAACTTAACTTTCAGCAGTTAAGTTACACTGACTTAAAATTTCTACCTAAGTGCCTGATCCACAAAGCACTTACCTAGAAATTTCAGGCCGTGTAACTTAAGTGCCTCCGTCGCAAGGCGGTCCTCCTCTCCGGGGGGCGTTTAAAATTTAAATGAGGCGCGCTCCCGCGCTGGCCGTACTGCGCATGCGTGTGACGTAATTTTCCCGACGTGCAGCGCGCGAACGTAATTCACGCCGGGCTTTGTGGATTGCGACGGGACACTAAAGTTGCGACGGGTGAAAAAAAATATACGCGCCGGGAAAACAAATAATTATAAAAAAAATGACAGCGTCGCTCGGCATGCATTCCTGAGAGGGAGAACTCCATGCCAATTTTCAAAGAAAAAACCGGCATGGGTTCCCCCCCCAGGAGCATACCAGGCCCTTAGGTCTGGTATGGGTTGTAAGGAGACCCCCCCACCCAGAAAATTCGACGTAGGGTGTCCCCCTACAATCCATACCAGACCCGTATCCAAAGCACGCTACCCGGCCGGTCAGGAAGGGAGTGGGGACGAGCGAGCCCCCCGACCCCAGAGCACCCTGTCCCCATGTTGATGAGGACAGGACCTCTTCCCGACAACCCTTGCCGTTGGTTGTCGGGGTCTGCGGGCGGGGGCTTATCGGAATCTGGGAGTCCCCTCAAATAAGGGGGCCCCCAGATACCGGCCCCCACCCTAAGTGAATGGATATGGGGTACATCGTACCCCTACCCATTCACCTGGAGGCAAAAAGTAAAAGTTATTAAACACACAACACAAGGGTTTTTAAAATAATTTATTAGTCTGCTCCGGAGGCCCCCCCTGTCTTCTTTATTAGCTCTAATACCAGGGGGGGCTTCTCCGCTGTTGACTCGGCGAACCCCGGTTCTTCTGCAGCTGTCCGGTGCCTTCTCCTTCAGCGCTGGCTGCCTGCTATCTTCGTGTGTTAGCTCAATTACTAACAGGCAGCCAGCGCGGTCTTCTGTGACGTCAGGTTCTTCTCTTCTGTTCTTCTCCCCTCTTCCGATGTTGACACGTCGCCTCTTCTCACTGCAATGATGGAAGCGCGCCTTGCATCCCATTTATATAGGCATCACCGTCCCATCATGCTCCGGTAGGTACCCACGTGGTGGGTGCACGTGGGTAGGCACCCACCACGTGGGTACCTACCGGAGCATGATGGGACGGTGATGCCTATATAAATGGGATGCAAGGCGCGCTTCCATCATTACAGTGAGAAGAGGCGACGTGTCAACATCGGAAGAAGGGAAGAGAAGAACCTGACGTCACAGAAGACCGCGCTGGCTGCCTGTTAGTAATTGAGCTAACACACGAAGATAGCAGGCAGCCAGCGCTGAAGGAGAAGGCACCGGACAGCTGCAGAAGAACCGGGGTTCGCCGAGTCAACAGCGGAGAGCGGCGAAGAGAGAAGAAGACCCCCGGAGAGCGGAAAAGACCCCCCCCGGAGAGCGGAAGAAGAAACCCCCCCCGGAGAGCGGAGAAGACCCCCGGAGTGCGGAAGAAGAAGCCCCCCCTGGTATTAGAGCTAATAAAGAAGACAGGGGGGGCCTCCGGAGCAGACTAATAAATTATTTTAAAAACCCTTGTGTTGTGTGTTTAATAACTTTTACTTTTTGCCTCCAGGTGAATGGTTAGGGGTACGATGTCCCCCATATCCATTCACTTAGGGTGGGGGGCCGGTATCTGGGGGCCCCCTTATTTGAGGGGACTCCCAGATTCCGATAAGCCCCCGTCCGCAGACCCCGACAACCAACGGCAAGGGTTGTCGGGAAGAGGTCCTGTCCTCATCAACATGGGGACAGGTGCTCTGGGGTGGGGGGGCCCGCAGTGCGCCCCCCTGCCCCAGAGCACCCAACCCCCCCATGTTGAGGGCATGCGGCCTGGCACGGCTCAGGAGGGGGGGGGGGCGCTCGCTCGTCCCCACTCCCTTCCTGACCGGCCGGGTAGCGTGCTTTGGATACGGGTCTGGTATGGATTGTCGGGGAACCCCCTACGTCGAATTTTCGGCGTAGGGGGGGTCTCCTTACAACCCATACCAGACCTAAGGGCCTGGTATGCTCCTGGGGGGGAACAAATGCCGGTTTTGAATTTAAAAATTGCCGTGGAGTTCTCCCTCAGGAATGCATACCAAATGCCGTCGCTTGAATGGGCCTTTACAAGGTGTGACTAACTTTCCACATTGTAAAACCAGCCCTAGTTTTGCGCAAGCAAATCGGAACTTACGCAGAAATCACAGTGCTGAAAAGCGTTGTGGATCTGCTTAAGTCCTCATTTGCATACTCAAAGCTGCATTTCAATGAGAAATGCCCCCAGCGGCGGATGCGGTACTGCATCCTAAGATCTGACCGTGTAAGTGTCTTACACATGTCAGATTTTCTGCCTAACTTTGGAAAAAGCCTTTTGAGGATCGTTTCCAAAGTTAGGCACAGACTGAACAGCAGTTCCGCCTGCGTATCTCTTTTGGGAATCAGGCCCCTTATGTCATTGCAGATAAAATATTTCAATTTCTAGAACCCTACACCAGAAAGTAATTTTATTTCCAGTTCAGAGTAATTAGGAACACTGGGCCAGATTCACAAAGGAGATACGACGGAGTATCTCAGATACTCCGTCGTATCTCTCAGAGTATCTATGCGACTGATTCATAGAATCAGTTACGCATAGATATCCCTAAGATCCGACAGGTGTAATTGTTTTACACTGTCGGATCTTAGGATGCAGTACCGCGGCCGCCGCTGGGGGGAGTTTGCGTCGTAAAGGGTATCCTAAAATAGCTATTTTTCATGTTACATATTGTAAATGAGCATAATGCTAAATGCTTGAAACTGCATGTTTATGATTAATTTAGTGTTTGTGTTTGCAACATAAATGTATTTATAATCTCTTCCTAATGAGCTCATTTACAGTTGATCATTTCTCAAATTAATATTTCGGTGAGCACAACATTAACCTGAGAGTATTATAATGTTTCTATTTTAGGAGCTTCACATTGTCCCTGATTAGTAGAGCCTAACAATGCCAGCACAATATTGTACTTTGTCTTGATTGCTCTCTTATTTCATCTCACTTTCCCAATTTTCTTTACCTCTCTGTTTAACCTTTTTTTTGATCCCCTGCAGACTTTGTATGTTTGCCCACTTACAAAGAAATGAAGGGTCTGTAATTTTTATCATAGGTGTATTTTAAATGATAGAGACAGAATATAAACCAACAACCCAACAAAAACACACAATACAAATGTTATAAATTAAGTTTCAGTTCAGTGACCCATCTTCAGTGTTCTGGCTGAGAGAAGAAGGTTCTCATCTAGGTGTAGCACTGCCCCCGGAGCTGCTGGATTGTTTTGGGTGGCACATTTACCTTGTGGCTCTTCCGAATCCCTAGAGGTGAATGGTGCATATAGCAGTAGTAAAGGAATGTCCGCAACAAGTGTCTTTTCTGTGTTCTTTATTACCCAGCCGGGTAAAAAAAATTAACCGGTGATGAAAGGATAGAGTTTGGAAGAAGAAGAACAGCAGATTCAGGCGTAATATTTGGAACAGTCCTGCTCCCATTTGTAACACTTTCCGTACCACTCCTGCCTGAGTGGGCCTAGCGTACCCGGACAGGCCTCTCTCACTGACCTGGCAGCCAGAGTATCACTCGAACCTTTTGAGGAAAAGTCTCTGCCAAAGACCCTCCTGGAATAGACTTCAGATAGACACCTATGCCACAGGCCCTCTCAGATTGCAAATACGGAGGCAATCCTCCTTGGAAGAATTTCGCCTGGATCTTCTTCTTAACGTCGCCCAGGTATCGACTGACAGGTGATCAATCCTTCAGTGTCCAGCTACCTTGATCCCCGAGGTTTGTCGAAATCCTTTTGGACCGCCAGCCTCTCGCTTGGGATCTCCAAAAGTGGAAACACAGTCGCTCACCGGGTCCCCGCCATTGCTTAAATGTTCCGGATCAACATGGTCCCGGAACCAGGAACACCGCGTGGCACGCGCGCCCCGGCCAGGTAGGCCATAACGCAGGGGCGCAGTGATGTGGTCACCCTAAAGGTGGGTGCCACACTGGAAGAAGAAGACCCAGACTCAATGGTGTCTGTCTCATAAGTACCCTCTCCCAGCATGCCCAGCGAGGATACTCCCTCCTGATTGGCTGCTGGAAAAGAACACTCAAGTCTCGACTCTGCTGCTGTCACCTGTTGCCCTGGGGTGGGATAGCACCCCAGTAACAACAGAATGAGCCCACAGCACAGCCAAGCTGAAACAGAGACCCTACTTGAACATTGTAATTTGGATCAGAGTCATTAGTACTCTGATCGCCCTCAATTTCAATAGCACCGGTACTTGGAAGTAACCAGGTGCTACACGGGATTTTACAATACATCGCAACATCCATTGGGCCCTCAATACGGCAGTCGATCTGTACCTTTAGCAGAGAGACAGCTCCAAAGAATAATGTTACCACCTCCATTGTTGACTGTAGGGATGGTGTTTCTAGGGTCAGTCAGGATTTTACTTCCTACAAACACAGCTAATCCCCCTCCTCAAGAAGTCACATGTACAGTCATGCCAATGAACATCTAAATGATTCAGAGAATGATTGGGAGAATGTGCTGTCATCAGATGAGGCCAAAATTGAGCTCTTTGGCATTAACTCGACTCCGTGCTTGAAGGAAGAAAAATGGACCAAAAAACCCTACCTAAATTGTGTGCAAATACTGGTCACCAACTACAAGAAAAGTCTTACCTCTGTGTCAACAAGGGTTTCTCCGCCAAGTACTAAGTCATGTTTTGCTTGGGGATGAAGTACTTATTTTACCTACTGAACTGCAACTTAATTTATAGTATTTGTTTTATGTGCTTTTTCTGGATTATGGATTGATACTCTGGGCCAGATCCACGTACAGCGGGCGCTACTTAAATATTCGGATTTAAGTTACACCGCCGCAAAATTTCTTAAGTGCCCGATCCACAAAGCACTTACCTAGAAATTTGCAGCGGTGTAACTTAAATCCGTCCAGCGCAAGGCGGGCCCAATCTAATGGGGCAAGTCCCATTTAAATTAGGCACGCTCCCGCGCCGGACGTACTGCGCATGCTCCCGACGCGATTTTCCCGACGTGCTTTGCGTTACGTTACGTTGCGCCGAGTTTTGTGAATCGCGACGGGCAAAAAAGAGATGCGGCGGGAAAAAAAAAATTTAAAAAAAATTTGACAGCGACGCGGGAAAGAAGGGTATACTTTTACATGGTGTACTAAGTTTACACTTTGTAAAAGCAGCCCTAATTTTGTGACGGCAAACTAACACTTACGGAGAATTAATGAAGGGAAAAACCTTTGTGGATCTCCGTAAGTGCTAATTTGCATACCCGACGTGGAATTTCGACGAGAAATGCCCCCAGCGGCGGCCGAGGTACTGCATCCTAAGGTCCGACAGTGTAAAACTATTACACCTGCCGGATCTTAGGAATATCTATGCGTAACTGATTCTATGAATCAGCCGCATAGATAGAAACAGGGATACGACGGCGTATCAGCAGATACGCCTGCGTATCCCTTTTGTGGATCTGGCCCTCTGTTTCTATCATTTAAGATACACTGATGTTAAAAATTATAGACCCTTTATTTCTTTGTAAGTGGGCAAACTTACAAAATCTGCAGGGGATCAAATGATTATATGTATACTGTATATAAGAAAATAATTTCTGTGGAGCAGTTTCAAAACTTGAAACATAGGATAGTTACAGTAAAAAAAACAAGTGGTCCGTCAAATCAACTATTGATTTTCTTTTTGGGGGGGGGGTGGATTTAACTTTTTCTTTTCTGTATAAGGACACACAGATCCCCGAACACAGCAAGGACCAGTTGGATCGACTCGCGCATGCGCAATAGGGAACCTGGAAGTGAAGCCGCAAGGCATCACTTCCTGATTCCCTTACCAAAGATGGTGGTGCCTCCGCTTTTAAAGTTGAACCAAAAAAGGGTTTTATTTGTAACCAAACCAAAAACAACACTTCATTCAGCACACTGGGAAAAATATTAAAGTAAAAGTCTGCTTGTCTCCAGCATAAACAAAAAAGTCTGCTTGTCTTCAGCACAGCAATAAGTCAAAGCAAAGGCACATATGGTTTTTAGGCAGGTCTTTACACCCCAGAACTTCCAGTCCTTGCTGACCCTTTATCAGCTTCTAAGAGGTATACAGCTCTTCAGACAGGTGCACTCCCATACTCCTCATCACCTCCAATATCAGCACTTCCTGCCTTTTAAGCTGTTCCTCTGGAAGTTCTTAACCCCCTGTGTGCTTGACTGCCAGTGGTCAGGAGAGGATGCTCTTTCCCTCCCGAATGTCACTTTAGAGCCTCCCAAATTCCAGGCCCCAAATGACACTCTAACAAGGACAGAGAGGACTGTAGGCCTGTCCTCTTTGGATTAACTTTTATTGACCGGAATTTCTCACCCTCTCTGGGTGACCCCCCTGAACACTATACCATTCTCTTAAAGGGACCACAATCCAAATATTGGTGCAATATAGAGTCCGTCCAGGACCCAACCCTGGCGTCCTGTACACCTACATCAGTACCTCATCAGTGTTGCCCATCAGTGCCACCTGTAAAAGGAAAAAAATCTGTGCTGAAACCCTTATTAAATAAATAATAATGAAAAAATTACACCAACGTGCAAACAAGAAAAATTGCAAAAATAAAAATAAATGATAAATGAAGTGGTACTGCTTTAAAAAACCTTAAATCTTCAGTCAACATACATATATAAAAAAATGAATTGTGCTCCCACCTAGAAAATGTAAAATTATCATACAAACTCAAGTGACCTTCAACAATAGTGTTCATACAAAAAACAATAACGTGTAAGTTCATAAATACTAAAGGGTTAACACTGAAGATTCGTTCCAATAGATAAATATGAACAAACTCATGAATGGCAAAGTCCATATAAATTAAATGGGATAAGGAAAACTTGACAGCAGGTAAATCTACTCTGGTGTTCTGTTCATCTAGTAAAAGAAAGGCCTTCATAGCCGCTTACCAGATAGAAGATCATATAACGCCCATCAGAATATACTCCAGCCAGGCCAGGATAATCATCTGGGTATTCCTCCTCCAGAACACACCGTTTGCGTTGTACTGAATTCCGTTCGGCTTACACTGGATTCCTGCTGCGGTATACTCCTCACAGTCTCACGCGATCGGATCACCGATCACCGATTCCATGTAACACTCAGGCAGGATAAAAAGAAGAAAGCCTCATGGTGTAGTATGAAGGTTCAAAGGCGTTTATTTAAAAAGTTGCACTGCACTGCAAACACACCGCAAATACACCAAAGGACATGCAAAGATAAAAAAACACAGCCGTGCGTGGTGACGTATAGAGTACTGACTCCACCCGACTCATTTCCCCGTAACAGGATTCTCCTGGGAAAGGAGATCGTCGATCTCCTTTCCCAGAAGAATTCTGTTATGGGGAAACGAGTTGGGTGGAGTCAGTACTCTATACCAGTGTTTCTCAACTCCAGTCCTCAAGGCGCCCCAACAGGTCATGTTTTCAGGATTTCCCTCAGTTGAAACGGCTGTGGTGATTACTAAGGCAGTGAAACTGATCAAATCACCTGTGCAAAATAATGGAAAGCCTGAAATAGGGTTGTCCAGATAACGATACCAGTATCGGTATCGGGACCGATACCGAGTATTTGCACTAGTACTCGTACTCGCGCAAATACTCCCGATACCAAAATAGAATACTTTTTTTTTTTTTTTTGTGACATCAAACACAAATTGGATGGCACCATTGGATGGCACTGATAGGTGGCACTGGCATTGATTGAATGGCACACATAAATGGATGGCACTGATAGGTGGCACTGGCATTGATTGGGTGGCACTGATGAGATGCACTAATAAGCTGCCTCCCTGCACTGATGCACTAATGGGCACTGATCTGCACTGATAGGTGGCACTGGCTAGCTGCACTTTTGGGCACTGGCACCGATGAGCTGCACTGACAGTGATCACTCCTTCAATGATATGTAGTTTTCCAGTACCGTATGCTAAAAAACAGCCCCACACCATGATGTACCAGTTCTTCATAATTCTAAAGAAAATATCTTTGGTCTGTATTGTGGTTTGAAAACGGTCACATGACATTAAAAAAAAGTATCAGTATTCGGTATCGGCGACTACTTGAAAAAAAGTATCGGTACTTGTACTCGGTCCTAAAAAAGTGGTATCGGGACAACCCTAGCCTGAAAACATGACCTGTTGGTGCGCCTTGAGGACTTGAGTTGAAAAACACTGCTCTATGCGTCACCACGCACGGCTGTGTTTTTTTATCTTTGCATGTCCTTTGGTGTATTTGCGGTGTGTTTGCAGTGCAGTGCAACTTTTTAAATAAACACCTTTGAACCTTCATATTGTTATCAAGCCGGCTGACAAGGGGGGAGCCATTGTTATTATGGACACCCCAAAGAATGAAACAGAGGTTTTGAAACAACTGTCAGACGTTGACACATACAGACACCTGGACTTTAATCCGGTATTTAAAGTTTAAAAGAAAATAAAAAACTTTAACCTTAGCATTGAAAGATCGAATTATTGATGATCAGACACAGAAATTCTGATTAAACACCTGTCTGGGTTAACCATCTCTGTGTTAGCAGAGGAAAATAATCAATGAAGGAATCTAATTGTATTCATGTAGTCATTAACCATGGGATTTATTCCATATGTGATTGTTTGAAAGTGTTTACATTTTCATGAATTTATCTGAGATGTTCTGATTTGACGAAGGGCGTAAGCTTGTGAGCCTGAAACGGAAATCTTGAACATCTGATTATGTAACTTATTGAACTATTCATTAATAAATATTTTAAGTGCAGCAATACTTTTGGACTTTTTCTGTATGTGGTCGGTAGTAAGACCAGATTGCATTGCACTGATTGCAGACCGGGTGCTGCTCTCCTCAACTATAGTGAAGATATATATACAAAGAACTGAAGGGTCTATAATTTTTATCATAGGTGTATTATAAATGATAGAGACAGAATATCAACCAAAAATTTCCTTTAACCACTTAAGGACCAGACCAATATGCTGCTAAATGACCCAAGGGGTTTTTACAATTGGGCACTGCGTCGCTTTAACAGACAATTGCGCGGTCGTGCGACGTGGCTCCCAAACAAAATTGGCGTCCTTTTTTCCCCACAAATAGAGCTTTCTTTTGGTGGTATTTGATCACCTCTGCGGTTTTTATTTTTTGCACTATAAACAAAAATAGAGCGACAATTTTGAAAAAATGCAATATTTTTTACTTTTTGCTATAATAAATATCCCCCATAAACATATATAAAAAATAATTTTTCCTCAGTTTAGGACGATACGTATTCTTCTACCTATTTTTGGTAAAAAAAAATCGCAATAAGCGTTTATCGATTGGTTTGCGCAAAATTTATAGCGTTTACAAAATAGGGGATAGTTTTATTTATTTTATTTTTTTTACTACTAATGGCGGCGATCAGCGATTTCTTTCGTGACTGCGACATTATGGCGGACACTTCGGACAATTTTGACACATTTTTGGGACCATTGTCATTTTCACAGCAAAAAATGCATTTAAATTGCATTGTTTATTGTGAAAATGACAGTTGCAGTTTGGAAGTTAACCACAGGGGGCTCTGTAGGAGTTAGGGTTCACCTAGTGTGTGTTTACAACTGTAGGGGGGTGTGGCTGTAGGACTGACGTCATCGATCGTGTCTCCCTATAAAAGGGATCACTCGATCGATGCAGCCGCCACAGTGAAGCACGGGGAAGCCGTGTTTACATACGGCTCTCCCCGTTCTTCAGCTCCGGGGAGCGATCGCGATGGGGCGGCTATAAACGAATAGCTGCGCCGTCGTCCCGGATCGCTCCCCGCGGGAATCCGACAGCCGCATGTAGCGGGGGGGTCCCGATCGGACCCCCGACTCACGTCTAGGCAGGGACGTATATAAACGCCCATATGCCTGTACGTGCCATTCTGCCGACGTACATATACATGCGGCGGTCTGGAAGTGGTTAATAAATATACATCACTTTGCAGCTTTGGCCATAACAGGAAACTGCTAGTTTATTGAAGAGTATAATGACCAGTGCAAGAACTGGAAAATGTTATCTGCCTCAATCAATTCTTGTTCCAAATACACTACCTTGACTCAACTAATGGCAAAACATGTTTTTGATGAACTGGAGCAAAGCATCTACCCATCAGTTTTGAGCAGTTATGTAATGTACTTATCTCTGCTTGATTTGCACTAGAGTCACCATCATGATAGAAGCTGTTATTAGGGCCAGTAGTGGATAAGGGGTTTTCCCTGGCCACAGTGTCTTTGTATAGTACAGACCAAAAGTTTGGACATACCTTCTCATTCAGAGTTTTCTTTATTTTCATGACTCTGAAAATTGTAGATTCACACTGAAGGCATCAAAACTATGAATTAACACATGTGGAATTATACATAACAAAAAAGTGTGAAACAACTGAAAATATATTTCATATTCTAGGTTCTTCAAAGTAGCCACCTTTTGCTTTGATTACTGCTTGGCACACTCTTGGCATTCTCTTGATGAGCTTCAAGAGGTAGTCACCTGGCGCAGCACCCCATCACTCTCCTTCTTGGTCAAATAGCCCTTACACAGCCTGTAGGTGTGTTTGGGGTCATTGTCCGGTTGAAAAATAAATGGTGGTCCAACTAATGGCAAACCGGATGGAATAGCATGCCGCTGCAAGATGCTGTGGTAGCCATGCTGGTTCAGTATGCCTTTAATTTTGAATAAATCCCCAACAGTGTCACCAGCAAAGCACCCCCACACCATCACACCTCCTCCTCCATGCTTCACGGTGGGAACCAGGCATGTAGAGTCCATCCGTTCACCTTTTCTGCGTCGCACAAAGACACAGGGGTTGGAACCAAAGATCTCAAGTTTGGACTCATCAGACCAAAGCACAGATTTCCACTGGTCTAATGTCCATTCCTTGTGTTCTTTAGCCCAAACAAGTCTCTTCTGCTTGTTGCCTTTCTTTAGCAGTGGTTTCCTAGCAGATATTCTACCAGGAAGGCCTGATTCACACAGTCTCCTCTTACCAGTTCTAGAGATGTGTCTGCTGCAAAAGGTGGCTACTTTGAAGAACCTAGAATATGAAATATATTTTCAGTTGTTTCACACTTTTTTGTTATGTATAATTCCACATGTGTTAATTCATAGTTTTGATGCCTTCAGTGTGAATCTACAATTTTCATAGTCATGAAAAAAAAGAAAACTCTTTGAATGAGAAGGTGTGTTCAAACTTTTGGTCTGTACTGTATATGTATGTATTTCTCATCTCATGAACTGTTTTTGTACACTTTTGTGATCTGCATTTCAGCATTGAGTTTGCCAGATGACCGTTAAAAAATCTAGGACAAACTGACTAAAATGCAGCGAGACAAATAATCCTCTTATGTTCTTATTAGGGATGAGCTTCAAGTTCGAGTCGAACTCATGTTCGACTCGAACATTGCCTGTTCGCCGAACAGCGAACAATTTGGGGTGTACACAGCAAATTCGAAAAGCTGCAGAACACCCTGGAAAAGTCTATGGGAGAAATCTTTAGTGCTAATTTTAAAGGCTAATATGCAAGTTATTGTCATAAAAAGTGTTTGCGGACCCGGGTCCTGCCACAAGGGACATGTATTAATGGTATCAATTTTTTTTTTTAGGAGCAGTGATTTTAATAATGCTTAAAGTGAAACAATAAAAGTGAAATATTCCTTTAAATTTCGTACCGGGGGGGGGGGGGGGTGTAAAGTATGCCTGTGAAATAGCGCATGTTTCCCGTACTTAGAACTGTCTCTGCACAAAGTGTCATTTCTGAAGGATAAAAAGTAATTTAAAATCACTGTTCCCAAAAAAACTGCAGTTTTTTTCCTGGGGCAGGACCCGAGTCCCCAAACACTTTTTAGGACAATAACTTGCATACTAGCCTTCAAAATTAGCACTTTAGATTTCAAACGTTCCAGTCCCATGGGGTTCTAAAGTTCACACAAACTTTTTGTCGGTTCGCAGCAGGGCTGTGGAGTCGGTAGATAAATGTTCCGACTCCGACTCCTCAGTTTTATGTACTTCCGACTCCGACTCCGACTCCTCTGTATTAATATGCGAATGTATTTTATACATTCCTTGAGGGAAAGAAACGCAACCTACCACAGAACTACTGGCTGGGAAGCCAACAGTCTACTGTATTGCACAGTTTAAGCAAAAGACAAACACAATGAAAACAAAGTTTTTTATTCTAAAACATGATTTTCCTAGGAGAATCCCATAGTCATGTTTAAAGTTTAAGCTAACAATCGGAGTTTACAAGTTTTTATAGCCTTAGCTAAATGACAGCAGTTTTTCTAATGGTTTACAGCTTCAGTCTTGAACTATTGGCCCTCCATTCCCTTCACTTATACAAGTGTCTCACTCTCTAGTCCTGCAAAAAACATATTTATTTAATCCCTTATCAGTGAGAGGCTAGGTTACACATGGGCGCTGCGTTCCCTGTAACAGCAGAACACAACACTATGGAAAGTATAAGTATTGCAGCTCCTAATTGTGTGTTGCGTGCCATATAGTGAAGCACATGAAAAGCATGCTTCGTCACGGTCACTTAACGTGTTCGTTTTGCGGTTACGTGAGGCACTGCATGCATTGGTCTTTATTCTTACAGTAGAGAAGTCATTAATTATAACTTTTTGTGAATTGGGACATTTAAACTTGCTTTTTTTTATTTTTATTCCAATCTAAATTTAGTAGGAGTCGGAGTCGGAGTCGGTGCATTGTTTGCCGACTCCGACTCCAGGTACCCAAAATTTCCCCCGACTCCTCGACTCCGACTCCACAGCCCTGGTTCGCAGGTTCTGGCGCGAACCGAACGGGGGGTGTTCGGCTCATTCCTAGTTCTTATGTTTTTCCTCTGTATTATATGGACTTGGACAGCACACAAAAGTTAATTGAAGGATTAACAGACATAGCATTAGTGGCCTAATTTGTAAAATCATTTTTTTTGGGTTCCCCATCTTTAACCACTTCAATACCAGGCACTTTCGCCCCTTCCTGCCCAGGACAATTTTCAGCTTTCAGCGCTGTTGCACTTTGAATGACAATTGCGCGGTCATGCAACACTGTACCCAAACGAATTTTTTTATAATTTTCTTCCCACAAATTGAGCTTTCTTTTGGTGGTATTTGACGACCACTGTGGTTTTTATTTTTTGCTAAACCAACTAAAAACTACAGAAATTTAATAAATATACATATTTTTTTTCTTTTTGGTTATAAAATTGTGTTTTTCTCCTTCACTGATGGGCACTAATGAGGCGGCACTGATGAGGTGGCACTGATGAGGAAGCACTGATATGTAGAATTGATTGGCACTGATAGGCGACACTAATATGCAGCACTGGTGGGCACCAATAGGTGGCACTGATATGCAGCACTGATGGGCAGTGACAGGCAACACAATTTAGTATTTATGAACTTACACGTTATTGTTTTTTGTATGAACACTATTGTTGAAGGTCACTTGAGTTTGTATGATCATTTTAAATTTTCTAGGTGGGAGCGCAATTCATTTTTTTATACATCAGTGCCACCTGCCAGTGCAAATCAGTACTGCCTATCACAGCCGCCTGTCACTGCCCATCAGTGCTGCCTGTCACTGCCCATCAGTGCCGCCTGTCACTGCCCATCACAGCCCATCACAGCCACCTGTCACTGCCCATCAGTGCCGCCTGTCACTGCCCATCAGTGCTGCATATCAGTGCCACCTATTGGTGCCCACCAGTGCTTCATATTAGTGCCGCCTATCAGTGCCAATCAATTCTACATATCAGTGCCTCCTCATCAGTGCCACCTCATCAGTGCCCATCAGTGCCGTCTCATCAGTGACCATCAGTGAAGGAGAAAAACAACATTTTATAACCGAAAAGAAAAAATATATATTTATAAAATTTCTGTAGTTTTTAGTTTGTTTAGCACAAAATAAAAACCCCAGTGGTGATCTAATACCACCAAAAGAAAGCTCAATTTGTGGGAAGAAAATTCTAAAAGATTTAGTTTGGGTACAGTGTTGCATGACCGCGCAATTGTCGTTCAAAGTGCGACAGGCTGAAAATTGCCCTGGGCAGGAAGGGGGGAAAGTGCCTGGCATTGAAGTGGTTAAAGATGGGAAACTAAAACATTTATATTTTACAAATTAGGCCACTAATGCTATGTCTGTTTATCCTTCAATTAACTTTTGTGTGCTGTCCAAGTCCATATAATACAGAGGAAAAACATAAGAACATAAGAGGATTATTTGTCTCGCTGCATTTTAGTCAGTTTGTCCTAGATTTTTTAACTGTCATCTGGCAAACTCAATGCTGAAATGCAGATCACAAAAGTGTACAAAAACAGTTCATGAGATGAGAAATACATACATACATACATACATACATACATACATACACACACACACAAACACACTGTGGCCAGGGAAAACCCCTTATCCACTACTGGCCCTAATAACAGCTTCTATCATGACGGTGACTCTAGTGTTCAGAGCAAATCAAGCAGAGATAAGTACATTACATAACTGCTCAAAACTGATGGGTAGATGCTTTGCTCCAGTTCATCAAAAACATGTTTTGCCATTAGTTGAGTCAAGGTAGTGTATTTGGAACAAGAATTGATTGAGGCAGATTTTCCAGTTCTTGCACTGGTCATTATACTCTTCAATAAACTAGCAGTTTCCTGTTATGGCCAAAGCTGCAAAGTGAGGTATATTTATTAAAGGGAAATAGGCCGTTTACTTTGCAAAGGAAAATTTTGGTTGATATTCTGTCTCTATCATTTATAATACACCTATGATAAAAATTATAGACCCTTCAGTTCTTTGTATATATATCTTCACTATAGTTGAGGAGAGCAGCACCCGGTCTGCAATCAGTGCAATGCAATCTGGTCTTACCACCGACCACATACAGAAAAAGTCCAAAAGTATTGATGCACTTAAAATATTTATTAATGAATAGTTCAATAAGTTACATAATCAGATGTTCAAGATTTCCGTTTCAGGCTCACAAGCTTACGCCCTTCGTCAAATCAGAACATCTCAGATAAATTCATGAAAATGTAAACACTTTCAAACAATCACATATGGAATAAATCCCATGGTTAATGACTACATGAATACAATTAGATTCCTTCATTGATTATTTTCCTCTGCTAACACAGAAATGGTTAACCCAGACAGATGTTTTTCTCATGGTTTAATCAGAATTTCTGTGTCTGATCATCAATAATTCGATCTTTCAATGCTAAGGTTAAAGTTTTTTATTTTATTTTGAACTTTAAATACCGGATTCAAGTCCAGTTGTCTGTATGTGTCAACGTCTGACAGTTGTTTCAAAACCTCTGTTTCATACTTTGGGGTGTCCATAATAACAATGGCTCCCCCCTTGTCAGCCGGCTTGATAACAATATCTCGCCAAGCCGACAAGGAGGACACTGCTACGACCTCATCCCAACCCAAGTTGTTTGGTGTATGGTCAATTATATTTTTATCACCCACAAAGGATTTAATATCATAATTAACCTTGTCAATGAACACTTCAACAGCAGAGCAAGAAGTTGGGGGTACTGGAGTGGAGAACTTTTAGTTCTTAAAATTAAGCTTTTCACAGATAAAGACACATATTCCTTACTTGGAACACTGGGTTTGAATGCATAGTAAGCTTTAAATCTTAACTGTCTATAGAAACAATACAAGTCCTGTTTCAAAATAAAATCATACATTTTTTCTTTTGGACAAAAACCCAGACCCTTATTCAATACCCGCATTTCAGTCTCAGATAAAGATATATGCCTCCCTTCTTCCTGGTACGAAGTCTGATGTAACTGGGGGGAAAAAAGAGGTAGTTGCTTCATTTGCTGATGATCTAGTGGAGGCGATAGACAAGGAAGAGTTTGAAAATGGCTTATTCCGCTGGCCCCTTCTGAATGACTTTGTACGATAATAGTTAGTGTCAGACCAATTATATACCCGGTCATTATTATAGTCCTCACGATCACGTTATAGTTTGGTGCGTTCCCGTAATTAAAAATTTTTTCAGAATATTACAAGCTTTTCATCGTTATTTTTTTTTTAGATCAGTCAGCTCTTCAATAGAGAAATCTTCCAATTGTTTCTCAATCTCCATGATTTGTTGTTTGATTGTAATCCGTTCTTGTTGTAGACACTGAACCGTCAAAGTCATAATGTCAAGTGAACATTGATTCAATATCTGTGCAAATTTTGTTTTGAAATCCACATTTTGGAAAATAACGTTGGGATCAAACTCCTAAACCTCTTGGGATCATTTGCAATCTATAGTATTCAGCCAAGGTTACCTTGTGCGGTTCCATCGTAACCGGCCGCTGTATCAGTTTCTCCATCTTGCCAGTAAGTTGTACCATGGAGGACTGGGTCAGAAAATCTCTTGATCCAACAGTGTCAGTTTCAGAATATGAAAAGGATCCGCTGGTAGCCATCTCTGTGTAGATTCCAAATCTTTACCGATGCACGCTTTCAAAGGACATATATCTTCACTATAGTTAAGGAAAGCAGCACCCAGTCTGCAATCAGTGAAATACAATCTGGTCCTCCCACCGACCACATACAGAAAAAGTATATAATCAGATGTTCAAGATTTCCATTTCAGGCTCACAAGCTTATGCCCTCCGTCAGATCAGAACACATCTAACATCTCAGAAAAATTCATGAACATGTAAACACTTTCAAACAATCACATATGGAATCAATCCCGTGATTAATGACTAATTAATTCAATTACATTCCATCATTAATTATTTTCCTCCACTAACACATACATGGTTAACCCAGACAGGTGTTCTTCACATGCTTCAATCTGGAACCTTCACTTTATCAGTTTGTCAAAATAAATACATACAGTGCCTTGCAAAAGTATTCACCCCCTTGGCTTTTTACCTACTTTGTTACATTACAGCATTTAGCTCAGTGTTTTTTTTAATCTGAATTACATATGATGGGTCAGAACTAGAGCTGCACGATTCTGGCCAAAATAAGAATCACAATGTTTTTGCTTAGAATGAAGATCACGATTCTTTCACGATTCTCACGGCGTAAAATCTTTTACATTTATACAAAAAAAAAATGGGCTAACTTTACTGGCTAGTTTTTTTTTAATTAAAGTAATTTTTTCCCAAAAAATTTCATTTAAAAAGACTGCTGCGCAAATACAGTGCAACATAAAATATTGCAACAACCGCCATTTTATTCTCTAGGGCCTCTACTAAAAAAATGATATAATGTTTGGGGGTTCTAAGTAATTTTCTAGCAAAAAAAAATAATGATTTTAACTTGAAAAGAGCTGTCAGAAAAAGGTTTGGTGTTTAAGGGGTTAAACGTTCCCTAATTTACATACAGAAGTTTATTCCTTTGAAGTGATACAATGTTTAGACTTAACTTTCCACTGATAAAGAATGTTTTTAAAACTTGGCAGGCTGCCCAGACTGACTTTTGGCTGAGAGCAGACAGGAAATTCTTTACTTACCAAAGTGCATAGAGAAAATTATTTTCATGTCAAAGATCGCAAAACCCTGTGTCAAGAATTGCAACAGAAAAAGATTGCGATAACGATTCTTGGCGATTAATCGTGCAGCTCTAGTCAGAACACAATAGTCTAAGTTGGTGAAGTAAAATTAGAAAAATATATACGGTACATAAAACTATTTTTCAGAAATAAAAAAAAATGATAATTGGCACGTGCGGATGTAATACCCCTTGTTATGAAGCCCATAAAAAGCTCTGGAGCAACCAATTACCTTCAGAAGTCACATAATTAGTGAACTGATGTTCACCTGTGTGCAATCTCAGGCCGGGTACTCACGACCAAACATGTATGGTGAAAGCGGTCCGTCGGACCGTTTTCACCATACATGTCTGCCAGAGGGCTTCTGTACGATGGTTGTACACACCATCGTACAGAAGTCCGCGCGTAAACAATACGCGGGGCGTGTCCGCGGTGTCGCCGCGTCGATGACGCGGTGTCGCCGCGACAATGACGCGGCGACGTGGGCGGCCCGCCTTTAAAATGCTTCCACGCATGCGTCGAAGTCATTCGACGCATGCGAGGGACGGCGGGCGCCTGGACATGTACGGTAGGTCTGTACTGACGACCGTACATGTCCGAGCGGGCAGAATTCCAGCGGACTGTTTTAAAACAAGTCCAGGAATATTTGTCTGCTGGGAAAAGGCCCGGCGGGCAAATGTTTGCTGGAATTCGGCCCGCTCGCGCCCACACACGACCAAACATGTCTGCTGAAACTGGCCTGCGGACCAGTTTCAGCAGACATGTTTGGTCGTGAGTACGGGGCCTCAGTGTCACATGATCTGTCAATACATATACACACCTTTTTCAAAGGCCCCAGATGCTGCAAAACTAAAGGGAAAACTTTTTTTTAGCTAAATAGCTTCCATTACCTTACTGCACTCCTGGTTTCATGTCCTCGTTCGTTTTTGCTCTGATGTTGCTGTAATTCTTCTCTATTCTGGACACTTCCTGGTTGTCTGTTTCCTGATGACCACAGTACTGAGAGATTCTAGTTTTATTTTCCAAACCATCACTGCTCTATGGCTCTGTCTAGCACACAGGCAGGATAACATGCAAAAACGAAACTAGATGCAAAAATTAAACTAGATGCAAAAACTAAACTAGAGGTACATTAAATGATTGTTTTTTATTTATTTTTCAATCAATTTTAAAAAGGAATCAGTTAACTATTATGTCTCCATACCCTGTAAACAGTCATTTCAGCAAAAAAAAAATATCCCAATCTTTGATGATCCCTAGGAGCACCATCAAATCTATCACAACCAAATGGAAAGAACGTGGCACAACAGCAAACCTGCCAAGAGACGGCCGCACACCAAAACTCACGGACCGGGCAAGGAGGGCATTAATCAGAGAGGCAGCACAGAGACCTAAGGTATACCTGGAGGAGCTGCAGATACTGGAGTATCTGTACATAGGATGACAATAAGCCGTACTCTCTATAGAGTTGGGTTTATGGCAGAGTGGCCAGAAGAAAGCCATTACTTTCAGCAAAAAACAAAATGGCAGGTTTTGAGTTTGCGAAAAGGCACGTGGGAGACTCCCAAAATGTATGGAGGAAGGTGCTCTGGTCTGATGAGACTAAAATTTAACTTTTTGACCATCAAAGAAAATGCTATGTCTTGCGCAAACCCAACACATCACATCATCCAAAGAACTCCTGTTTTTCACCAGTCGGGACTGGGAAACTGGTCAGAGTTGAGGGAAAGCTGGATGGTGCTAAATACAGGGATATTTTAGAGAAAAACCTGTACCACTCTGTGTGATTTGAGGCTAGGATGGAGGTTCACATTCCAGCAGGACAATGACCCCAAACACACTGCTAAAGCAACACTTGAGTTGTTTAAGGGGAAACATGTAAATGTGTTGGAATGACCTAGTCAAAGCCCAGACCTCAATCCAATAGAAAATCTGTGGGCAGACTTAAAGATTGCTGTTCACAAGCAGGGCTGGACTGGGACAAAAATTTGGCCCTGGACTTCATCCAGACCGGCCCACTTTAATTCAATAAAATGCTGCCCCCACCCCCAAAAAATCACGCCCACCAAAAGGCCCCTACATCCATTATTGTATATCATGAGAGGGTGAGAGAGAGGGGAATGAGAGAGAGGGAGGGTTGAGGGAAAGGGGGTGAGAGGGGGGCTAGTGTAAGAAAAAGAAAGTGAGTGTAAAAGATAGGGGGTGAGTGTAGGACCCCTTTTTACACTGATGCGTTTTTTAGGCGCTTTTGGGCGCCTGTAAAGCGACTGAAAAACGCTTCCGCTGCAGTCTCAGTGTGAAAGCCTGAGTGCTTTCACACTGGGACGCTGCCAGGGCGTTAAAAAAAGTTCTCCAAGCAGCATCTCTGTTTTAAAAAACGGCCCACTGAGCCATCGGCCCACCGGGAAACTCCCTGTAGTCCCTATGGCCAGTCCATCCCTGTTCACAAGCGCAAACCATCCAACTTGAAGGACCTGGAGCAGTTTTGCAAGAAAGAATGAGCAAAATCCCAGTGGTAAGATGTGGCAAGCTCATAGAGACTTATCCAACGTGACTTGGAGCTGTGATAGTCGCAAAAGGTGGCTCTACAAAGTATTGACGTTAGGGGGGGGTGAATAGTTACGCACATTGACTTTTTTTGTTATTTTGTCCTATTTATTGTTTGCTGAAAAACAATGCAATGAAAAAATAAAATAAAAAATCTTCAAAGTTGTGGGCATGTTCTGTAAATTAAATGATGCAGGTTGTGAGGCAAAAAAAAAAAACGAAAAATGCCAAGGGGGGTGAATACTTTTGCAAGGCACTGTACATACAATATGGTATGTCACCACACAATTTTCCAAATATAACCAAATATATACAAGTTACATAAAGCATACAAAAAAAGCAGACCCTTTGGCCCGGATTCATAAAGGAGTTACGTCGGCGTATCTCCAGATACGCTGTCGTAACTCCGAATAAGGGCCGTCGCATCTCGGCGCCTGATTCATAGAATCAGATACGCCTCAATGTTGCCTAGATACTAGTAGCGTAAGTCTCCTACGCCGTTGTATCGTAGGGTGCATATTTACGCTGGCTGCTAAGTGGCACTTCCGTAGATTTCCGCGTTGAATATGCAAATGAGCTAGATACGCCGATTCACGAACGTACGTGCGCCCGATGTATCAAGATACGTTGTTTACATAAGGCGTCGGACCAGCATAAAGTTACCCCTCATAAAGCAGGGGTCAGTCATGTTAGGTATGGACGTCGGAAACGTACGAACAGCGTCGTATTTTATGTCGTTTGCGTAAGTCGTCCGTGAATGGGGCTGGGCGTAGGTTACGTTCACGTCGACTAAGCATTGAGCGGGCGTAATTTAATTAGAAAATTTGACGTGATACTGAGCATGCGCGCGCATGGGCTGTTCAATAACAGCGTCATTTACGTGGGGTCACGAAACATTTACATACAACACGCCCCCTACCAGCCTAGTTTGAATTAGGCACGCTTACGCCGTGTCAGATACACTACCCCGCCGTAACTTACAGCACAAGTTGTTTCTGAATACGGGACCTGCCGCTCTAAGTTACGGCGGCGTAGTGTATCTGAGATACGATACGCCCGCCTAAAGATAGGCAGATCTCTCTGAATCCGGGCCTTTGTGTTTTAGCTCAAAGATCTTTCAGCTGATGTTTTCAAGCCTTCCCTCCTAAATGACTATTACACAAAGTGTTACTAAAGCCTCAAGGCTCTGCAGCTAAGTATTTATTTTTTAACAAAGTAAAAAGTAAAGTATCAAATGTTTTATAGTCTTCCCAGAACTTCAAAGTTTGTCATTGACCTGAAACTCGAAGCAGCTGAAGCCTGAAAAGTCTGAGCTATCACCCTGCATACATGCTAGAAGCCAATGATTTATTAGGTTGTAATACCAAGTTCAGGATGAGAGACCCAGCCCAATAGCAGCTTTCATATTTCTGTCTGTTCACTTTAAATTTAAAAAAATAGAACTTTAATTTTTGTTCCCTTTTCAGGACACAGAAGCAGCTACACCTTCTGCACCTCTTGTGATTACCTGTTACTGCAATCTCTCATTGACTCAAGTGAAAACAGAGCACACAGGGAAGCAAAATTAAAGTCATTTCAATTAATATTGCAAGGTGGGTGGGGTAAGCAATCATTAGACACTCTGACTATGATACAGTCTTTTTCATTTTCCCCAGTGGATGGTGACTTTTCATATTTTCAAAAGTTCAATTCAGTTAATGTGAAGAAATATTTTCGGACGGCTGCACTTCCAGAAATCCTTTTATTGAAGCTTCATATGACAAGTGGTTGACAGATGGAGCAGGGGACAAAGAGGTAGACGCGGAGGAACATTGCATGTGACCGGAAGTGACGTGGATTTCGTTAACCCTTAAATCTTATTCAGAGAGTGTTCTTAGAGGTTGCGCTCATCACACTTTTTTCTTTATTACATTTTTTAGTGGATTTGTACACTTTATAGATTTGAGCAGCATTCTCACATATTGGTTCCCTTGACTATTTGGTGATTCACTAGGTGAGCTCAGGAGACTTCTTGTTTCAAAGAGGTAGACGCGTTTCATGTAAATAGCAGCCATTTCTCTCTTTTTTTTCTTAGCTAGTTTCCTGCAGTCTATTAGCAGCTATTTCTCGCCCTTTTTTTTTTTTCTCATTGACGTTCATTTGAGAAATTATGCACATACTTTGGGAATATGCTAGTATTGGTCCTCATGATGTTCTAACACTTTGTTTTTAAAATCATTTGTTCTTAACGTCAACTTCATTGTATATATACATGTTTTCTATTTTGTGTATGTTGTTGTAACTATACAATGATTTTGACTGATGTGTTGAGTTTGCTCCGAGTTCAATTGGTGTATCAGATTTTTGTCTGGCAGTGGATTTGGACCAAACTCTTTACATCAGATTTGAGTGTAAGTACCGTGTATTCTAGCCGGGTCTTCTTTGTAACACCAGCTTAGTACTAATTTTAATTGGTTAGTTCTCCTGTATCCTAATGATAACACATTAGAGCAGTATATAGGTGATTGTGGTGACTAGCTCCAATAGGTAATGACTAAGCTCTGACATTTGCGCGAAACGCGTCTAACTTTTTGTCCCCTGCTCCATTTGTCAACCACTTGTCATATGAAGCTTCAATAAAAATAGTATTTTTGGAAGTGCAGCCATCCGGAATTATCTCTTCACATTACACAGCAT
Organism: Rana temporaria; assembly: GCF_905171775.1. NCBI lineage: Eukaryota > Metazoa > Chordata > Amphibia > Anura > Ranidae > Rana > Rana temporaria. Next base: position 259,555,930 of record NC_053490.1, on the reverse strand, counting down.
GCGAGCTGGGCTAGCACCTGACTAGTGTAAGTGAGGATCAAGGCTGGGTTCACACTGATACAACACGACAGTGATACGGCTTTCACCTGCTTTGCTCTGCGACATCAGTCCTACATTGATCCTACATTGGTCCGACATCAATCTGACTTTCATGAACAGGATACTACTTTGGTCCTACTTTGTGATAGTCTGACTTGTTCTTTGACCAATCAAAACAATCCCAGTGTGAGATAAATTCTTTTTACTGCTGTTGTAATCACCATGTCGGATGCCACAAGTCGGATGGTAAAGACAAGGATCCTACTTTGGTCCGACCTCAATGATATTCAATGGGCTAAAGTAGGATCAAAGTCAGACCAAAGTAGTGCAGGAACTTTTTTTCAAAGTCGGACCGACTTGTGTCGGACCAGTTAAGACGGCTCTCATAGGGAAACATTGATTTTTATACGTCATGCAAAATTAGCTCCTAATGACGGAGCGTTTGTCGTACCAGTGTGAACCCGGCCTAACCAGAGACTCACTCACCTGGATCAGCTTTTCTTGTTTCATTCAATTCAGTTAAAGGGTCACTAAAAGAATTTTTTTTTTTAGCTAAATAGCTTCCTTTACCTTACTGAAGTACTGGTTTAATGTCCTTATTGTTCGTTTTTGCTTTGAAGTTGCTGTAATTCTTCTGTGATCTCCACACTTCCTGCTTGTCTGGCTCCTTATAACCACAGTACTGGGAGCTTTTCACGGTGGTCTAAGCTGTCATTACTGTGTGTCTAAAACTTAACAGAACCAATCAGATTCATTTTAAAAACAAAACACTGCCCTGGATTTGTTTGTTTTTGTTCTGTGGGTCTCTTTACTTCACAGAAACATGAAACCAGTTTAAAACCGAAAGTGAAACTAGAGGCACATTATATGATTGAATTTAATCTATTTTTAATAATTTTTAAAAGGAATCAGTTAACTTGTATATCTCTATACCCTGTAAACAGTCATTTCAGCAAACAATTTTTTTTCCTTTAGTGACCCTTTAAGTTTTCGTTCAACCTTAAAATAAGATAAAAATATAAGTTTAAAGCGGGGGTTCCGTGGGTATTTTTTATTTTTTTCGTTCTCCTGCTCTTACCTGTAGTAATCTGCTCCTCATGTGTCCTAATGTCTTAGCCGCCACGATTATCTTTGTCCCGCAAAACATATTTTATATAATTCATAGATGGACGTTTCCATCTTGATTGTGGGCACTCTGAAGCCCACCCGGAGTTCCTTCTGGGATACGGTGAATGCTGACGTCCCAGCATTCACCGCTCTATCCCGCGCATGTGCAGTGTTGACGGCGAGCGTCACCGTCAACACTGCACAGTTGCCATCACAACGGCCGGCGTCACGTGACCCGCGACATATCGCGGGATTACAGTACAGCGCGTCTCCTGGGATTCTCATCACTCACTCCCAGGAGACATAGCGCTTGTCGGGGAAAAGCTAATACACGCCCACTCCCGCAGGGAAAGGCTGATTGGCACCACATTGATTGCTGCATTAGAAAGGTAAAGATTCCGATTAAAAAAAAAAAAAACAACGGATTGTGTTTAGTCGATGGGTAGTGGTTTCATTAAGAGAAAGTTGTAATTTAGGGTGAACCTCCGCTTTAAGCCCATGAGATCAGAGAGGTCACCAGTAATTCATTTCCACTAAAGAAGCATAGCACATCTAATTATAAAGCCATCATGCACACTTAGTTTAATATCGTAACACATTTTTAAGGCCTATAATTTCAGTCACTCAGTTAATGGGCTTCAGAAAGAATGAGAATCTGTAAAACATTTTCGACAATTTAAATTTTGGTTTTCTGCTATGCAACAGAAAATATAACCAATGAAAGCAAGCTGGTAATATCTAAAAGAAAGCCAAGAAATAGTCTATCAAAACTAAAAGCTTGCAGGGTCTTTAGGGTTGCATATTTGAATACACTTATAAAATATTAAGTATAGACTTTACTTAGCACTTATTTGATCAATTTAACTATAATTATTGTCTTATACAGTGGAGTACTTACAATACAGGCTACAAGTTTCAGTGTTAAAGCGAAGCTCCACCCTAGGAACTTCCGCTCATCGGAACCCTCCCCCCCTCCGGTGTCACATTTGACACCTTTCAGGGGGAGGGGGTGTCCTCTCTGCGGGGACCAGTGAGGACGGCGATGCGCGACTCGCGCATGCGCAGTAGGGAATCGAGCAGTGAAGCCAGAACGCCTTGTTTGTTTTGGCAAACCTTTTTTCCTCATGTTTTTGGATGTCAGCAACCCGTTATTCAAATAAAGGGTATTCTTTTTAAGAAGTTTCTGCACCATGAAGCCCCCTTTTCTTATTTTTAACATGCCTCATTTTGCGCCTTGAGCGGCATTACTTTGTTACCAATCTCTGGAGGAGATTGTTTGCAGAGTTCTGGAGAAGTAAAGGACTGATGCCCTGTACACACAATCTGTTCGTCTGATGAAAGCGGACCGATGGACCGTTTTCATCGGACGAACCGATCGTGTGTGGGCCCCATCAGTGTTTTTCCCATTGGTGAAAAAAAATAGAACCTGTTTTACATTTTTCGTATGGTTAAAAAACCGATAGAAAAAATCGATTTTCTGTGGGGAAATCCATCGGTCAAAAATCCACGCATGCTCAGAATCAAGTCGACGCATGCTCGGAAGCATTGAACTTCCTTTTTCTCTGCACGTCGTTGTGTTTTATTTACGTCACCGCGTTGGACACGATCGGATTTTTAACCGATGGTGTGTAGGCAAGACTGATGAAAGTTAGCTTCATCGGATATCTGATGAAAAAATCCATCGGTTCATTTTCATTAGACGAACCGATCGTGTGTACAGGGCGTGTACGTGGATTTCCGGATTAGCTCTTTATGCTGAGCTCCTCTGATCTCTATAATAGGGATCCAGCAGATCCAGTAAGCGGCCAATTTATATACCTGCTATCATTAATATTTGCCTGTCTGATGGAAGTGTAGGACGAAGATTTGCAATAAGCATATATTAATTGGTTTGCGCAAAAGTTCTAGCATCTACAAAATATGGTATAGATTTATATAATTTTTATTATTATTATTTTTTTACTACTAATGGCGGCGATCTGCGATTTTTATCGTCAGTGTGACATTGCGGCGTATATATCGGACACTTTTGACACTATTTTGGGACCATTCACGATTATACAGCGATCAGTGCTATAAAAATGCATTGATTACTGTGTAAATGTGACTGGCAGGGAAGGGGTTAACACTAGGGGGCAATCAAGGGGTTAATTGTGTGTCCTAGGGAGTGATTCTAACTGTAGAGGGAGGGGACTGATGAGGAGGAAATCAGTCGTTGTTCCTATATACAAGGAACATACGATAAGGGCACCTCTCCCCTGACAGGACGTGGATCTGTGCGTTTACACATACAGATCTACGTCCCTGCTCTGTGATGAGCAATTCAGGGTGCCCGGCGGCCGCTGGGCAAGCGCACCGAGTACACAGTGATGCGGCAAGCTCGCCAGAATGCTGGGAAAACAAGGACGTCATATGACATCTACCCGGAGGGAGAGAGGGAGCCTGCCACCGTCATTTTACTATACGGCGGTAGGCAAGTGGTTAACATGCTACTATCTGGCTAAATTGTAATACTTGGGTCATTGGCCCATTGTAAAAAAGTCATCAGTCTTTCAACCAGTTGCTTTCCCATGGGCTTGGTTAATATGTCTGGACCAGGCCTCGACAAAATCCGGGCGCCAGGTCGCAATTGCGACAAGAAATTGTGACCTGGCGCCCACGCCCGCCGGTAATTGAGGATGCGGCTTTGCAAACGAGCGGCGGGGGCACAGGGAGGCACAGGATCCTGTGTCTCTGTGCGCCCCCACCTCTACCGCCGCGCGATTGTGGCGGGCCTGCGACGGCCAGTAATTTAGGCCGCGGCTTTGCAGCCTTGTGAAGGCCCAAGCTGCCTTCTGTGACCTGGCGCCATCTGGTGGTGGCCGTTGGCATTACAAGTAAAACAGCAGTTCTAATGTGTGTGTTTTTATTGTTTTCACTGCCATCTCCTTCCCTCTAATTAGAACCCCCAAACATTATGTATATTTTTTTATTCTAACACCCTAGAGAATAAAATGGCGATCGTTGCAATACTTTCTGTCACATTCGCATCAGTTCCTACCCTCAAGGAGCTTACAACCTAAGGTCCCTGTCATGGATCTTAAGATATTAAAGTGTTTCTACTTGACATCTGTTACACAGGAGAGGGACATTCAATGCAAGGACACCGGCTATTGAAATGCTAAGTGGAACCAGCTAGAGAAATACCTTTTATTGTGCTCTGCAGGCTAAGAGCGGGTGTCGGAGACACTCCGTCTGGCTAAAAAACTATGGATTGAAGGTTAATTGAATCTAGAATGTATGTGTGAAGATGTATGTGTTTATTGTTCTAAAGGTCAGAAGCCTCCTGTCAGCTGTATTGAATTAGCATTCTATTGTCTAAAGCAGGGGTCTCCAAACTACGGCCCGCGGGCCACATCCGGCCCGCCAGGCCATTTATTCCGGCCCGCAGCGTGAATCCTTAGTTCCCCTGTTAGTTGTGGAACCTGCGCTGCATATTCGCCCCAGGCAATATGCAGCGCAGGTCCCGCAATCCCTCCCGGCGTCTCACTGTGTGTGTTGGCTGCTGGCTGGGACCACGGCATCCCAGCAGCCAATGAGGTGTTTAGGGCAGACCTGTTGCCGCCTCCCTGCTCCCGCCTCGCTGTTAACCAGTAACGAGTGTGTAATACCAGCGGGGCGGGAGTCGGGAGATGCAGCAGGTCTGCAGTGCACAGCCAGTGATGGAGAGTGGAGACGCGCTGGACACATGCAAGGAGGGGGGCTTATACACTTGTGTGGGGGTGGGTTGAATGGCGCTGATGGGGCACAAACATCTGGGGGCTGATGACTCTGATGGGGACACACGTGGAGGGGGTTTTTCATACTGATGGGGACACAAATTTTGGGGGACTGATGACTCTGCTGGGGACACACGTGGAGGGGGTTTTTCATACTGATGGGGACACAAATTTTGGGGGACTGATGACTCTGCTGGGGACACACGTGGAGGGGGGGTTGTAGACTGATGGGGGCACAAATGTTGGGGGGCTGATGACTCTGATGGGGACACAAATGTGGGGGGGGCTGATGACTCTGATGGGGACATAAATGGGGGGGGGGGGGCTGATGACTGATGGGACATAAATATGGGGGGGGGGGGGTGATGACTCAGATGGGGACATAAATGTGGGGGGGGGGGGGTGATGACTCTGATGGGGACACAAATATCTGTGGGGTTTGATGGGGACACAAATGTGGGGGTGCTGGTGGCTCTTATGGGGACACAAACATGTGAGGAGGGGGGCTGATGGCTCTAATGGTGACACAAATATGCAGGCGGGGGTGGGCTGTGATGGGGACACAAATGTGCAGGGAGACTCGGATAAATGATGGGGGGGCTCTAATGGGGACACCAATTTTTGGGGATACTGATGGGGAAACAGATGAATGCGGAGACTGATGGGGACACAGATGAATGGGGACACAGATGATGGGGACACAGATGATGGGGACACAGATGATGGGGACACAGATGATGGGGACACAGATGATGGGGACACAGATGAATGGGGACACAGATGAATGGCGACACAGATGATGGGGACACAGATGATGGGGACACAGATGAATGGGGACACAGATGATGGGGACACAGATGATGGGGACACAGATGATGGGGACACAGATGATGGGGACACAGATGATGGGGACACAGATGAATGGGGACACAGATGAATGGCGACACAGATGATGGGGACACAGATGAATGGGGACACAGATGAATGGGGACACAGATGATGGGGACACAGATGATGGGGACACAGATGAATGGGGACACAGATAAATGGGGACACAGATGAATGGGAAGACTGATGGGGACACAGATGAATGGGAAGACTGATGGGGACACAGATGAATGGGGAAACTGATGGGGACACAGGTGGATGGGGACACAGATGAATGGGGACACAGATGAATGGGAAGACTGATGGGGACACAGATGAATGGGGACACAGATGAATGGGGACACAGATGAATGGGGACACAGATGATGGGGACACAGATGAATGCGGAGACTGATGGGGACACAGATGAATGGGGACACAGATGAATGGGAAGACTGATGGGGACACAGATGAATGGGAAGACTGATGGGGACACATATGAATGGGGACACAGATGAATGGGGACACAGATGAATGGGGACACAGATGAATGGGGACACAGATAAATGGGGACACAGATAAATGGGGACACAGATGAATGGGAAGACTGATGGGGACACAGATGAATGGGAAGACTGATGGGGACACAGATGAATGGGGAAACTGATGGGGACACAGATGAATGGGGACACAGATGAATGGGAAGACTGATGGGGACACAGATGTATGGGGACACAGATGAATGGAAAGACTGATGGGGACACAGGTGGATGGGGACACAGATGGATGGGGAAACTGATGGATGGGGACACAGATGGATGGGGAAACTGATGGATGGGGACACAGATGGATGGGGAAAATGATGGGGACACAGATGAATGGGGAGACTGATGGGGACACAGATGAATGGGAGACTGATGGGGACACAGATGAATGGGGAGACTGATGGATGGGGAGACTGATGGGGACACAGATGAATGGGGAGACTGATGGGGACACAGATGATGGTGACACAGTTGGATGGGGAGACTGATGGGGACACAGATGAATGGGGAGACTGATGGGGACACAGATGAATGGGGAGACTGATGGGGACACAGATGATGGTGACACAGTTGGATGGGGAGACTGATGGGGACACAGATGAATGGGGAGACTGATGGGGACACAGATGATGGTGACACAGTTGGATGGGGAGACTGATGGGGACACAGATGAATGGGGACACTGATGGGGACACAGATGATGGTGACACAGTTGGGTGGGGAGACTGATGGGGACACAGATGAATGGGGAGACTGATGGGGACACAGATGATGGTGACACAGTTGGATGGGGAGACTGATGGGGACACAGATGAATGGGGACACAGATGAATGGGAAGACTGATGGGGACACAGATGAATGGGGACACAGATGAATGGGGACACAGATGAATGGGGACACAGATGATGGGGACACAGATGAATGCGGAGACTGATGGGGACACAGATGAATGGGGACACAGATGAATGGGAAGACTGATGGGGACACAGATGAATGGGAAGACTGATGGGGACACATATGAATGGGGACACAGATGAATGGGGACACAGATGAATGGGGACACAGATAAATGGGGACACAGATAAATGGGGACACAGATAAATGGGGACACAGATGAATGGGAAGACTGATGGGGACACAGATGAATGGGAAGACTGATGGGGACACAGATGAATGGGGAAACTGATGGGGACACAGATGAATGGGGACACAGATGAATGGGAAGACTGATGGGGACACAGATGTATGGGGACACAGATGAATGGAAAGACTGATGGGGACACAGGTGGATGGGGACACAGATGGATGGGGAAACTGATGGATGGGGACACAGATGGATGGGGAAACTGATGGATGGGGACACAGATGGATGGGGAAAATGATGGGGACACAGATGAATGGGGAGACTGATGGGGACACAGATGAATGGGAGACTGATGGGGACACAGATGAATGGGGAGACTGATGGATGGGGAGACTGATGGGGACACAGATGAATGGGGAGACTGATGGGGACACAGATGATGGTGACACAGTTGGATGGGGAGACTGATGGGGACACAGATGAATGGGGAGACTGATGGGGACACAGATGAATGGGGAGACTGATGGGGACACAGATGATGGTGACACAGTTGGATGGGGAGACTGATGGGGACACAGATGAATGGGGAGACTGATGGGGACACAGATGATGGTGACACAGTTGGATGGGGAGACTGATGGGGACACAGATGAATGGGGACACTGATGGGGACACAGATGATGGTGACACAGTTGGGTGGGGAGACTGATGGGGACACAGATGAATGGGGAGACTGATGGGGACACAGATGATGGTGACACAGTTGGATGGGGAGACTGATGGGGACACAGATGAATGGGGACACAGATGAGGACACAGATGAATGGAGAGACTGATGGGGACACAGATGGATGGGGACACAGATGATGGTGACACAGATGAATGGAGAGACTGATGGTGACACAGATGATGGTGACACGGATGTAAAGCCTCATGCACGCTGGAAGTTTAGCCCCGCTGCATGATGCTCCAGCGTTTAGGTGCCAGCAAAGAATAGAGGAGCACCATTCAATCTTGCTGTCAGCAGTAAGTCAAATTCTATTCTATTTCTACTGTGGATTTATTTATAAATTATGTTTCCGGCCCGCGAATATGTGTAAAATATAGAATGTGGCCCTCGAAGTAAAAAGTTTGGAGACCCCTGGTCTAAAGCAATGTAACCTCTCAGAGGTAGTAATTAAGTAGACCGGGTTATTGTGTACATTGATTACCCCCTGGGGCTTCTGTCTCAATACACAAGTCTTTCTATCCAAGCTATTGGACCAATCCCTGTTGACAATTTCAAGTCCTCATTTGCATGGTCAAGGAGGACTTGAGTGAAGACTGGATATACTTTACAATTGACCAATAGGAAAGCGGTTGTTGGGAGTGGGATGTTCCAAAATTCTGTATAAAAGTGTGCTGTGTAATTGAAAATAAAGGGTCCTGTTGGAACTTACATACAGCCTGCCTGGTGTTTGTTCTTAATGGGTCCGAATGGCACATAGCTGTAATTCGGATCCCGGAACCTTGGATGACTGGACCATCAGACGTTGCAATCTGCAAGCTGACTCACTGGTAGCAGAGGAGTGTCGGGAGAGCAGGACCTGGGCGAGGAAGGATCTCGTCACATTGGTTGGGAGCGGTGGGATTTGCTCTCCAGTTACTGGGACAACTCCAAACCACCACCATGAATGACCAGCTATGCAGCCTGGAGGAGAACCATGCTAAAAGACTTGCTTGAGAGCCGTGGAGGGACCGGTGGGAAGAACAAGGCCACCCTGATCATTGCGCTAGCCGAGATGGATCAGAGGGATGGTGATGCAGGACCCTGGTCAGTTGAAGACTTGTTCCAGCAGCGAGTTCAACAGCGGTTGGCATTATATGGTGCAAACCCATCAGAGACCGCCATACAGAATACCATTAGAGACCTCCAGCGGCAGGATGAGAGAGAACGAGAGCGACAACAGAGAGAACGAGAGCGGCAACAGGAGCTGAGAATTGCAGAAATACGGCGATCGGTGACAACGCCTAAAGAAGCAGCACCAAATGAAAGAAGAGGAGAGGTACAGATATCAGTAACCATGGAAGAGGAATTCAGAAGGAGGTTGCGAGAGAAGCAGATACAGCGCAGAGGACCAGTATCAGAGGAGGTCCTGCTTGGATGGTCTGATTCGATCCGCTGCGAACTCTGGAAAGAAGCGCTAGCCCGCGAGCAGCGACACCAGGGAAAAGCTCTCCCCTCCATCCATGTAAGGTACTGGTCACAGTATGAAGTACGGATGCTGTTATTGGGGGAACAACCAAAGCAGGAGTGGACAGCAGAGTTAAGCAGGCTGATCCGGGAAGAGATGCGGTTGGACGAGAGCTACAGAGCCCTCCGGTGGTATGTAGTCCAAGAGTGCCCCTGGTCAGCGGATGACAGCCCCACGGAAGGCTTTGACTATGATGGCCTGGGATTGTTGTATTGGAGGATGTCCAGGGATCCCAACTTTGGGAGCGATCGGGAGTGGCGTTGGGAGGAAATAATGGAGCACAGAGAGCGAAGACTGAATGTCCCGGAAGTGCACTGGTTACAGGAAGATTTGGAATTCCTGGCCGCTCAGGAATGGGAACTGGAAATCGCCTACAAACAGCTGCTAGACTCCGCTCAGCAGCAGGGTGAGATTCCCTTTACCTGGGACTATGAGGAAATATCAGCTGACAGTGATGAAATCCTGGCTGATGAATCAGCAGTGGAAAATCGGGAGCTTGCCATTCCCAAAGCTGAAGTGCTGACCGCAGGGCCGAGCTCTGCTAACCTCTGCTCAGTACCCATAGCATCTTCTGGGTTCCATGGACAGGAGATGATGAACCTCTATCCCCAGACACCAGTTGTAGAGACAGGGGATTTGATAGACTTTTCTGCTGAGGAAGAACAACCTGGGGAGCCTCCAGCAGAAGAACTGGTATCAGGGCCAAACTTCACTGTGCTCTGCCCAGCACCAAGGGCAGTATTTGTGGAGTTACAAGGAACTTCCTCAGCTGAAGCACTGGTCACCGGACAGAGGGATCAAGACCTCTGCCCCACCCCCGTGGCAGTTCTGGAGGCTCAGGGTGAGAAGATGGCGATCACTCCCCAGCCACAGATTACAGAATGTATTGACTGTTCAGAGGATGTTATGGATTATGCACCCCCAGCAAAAGTGCTGGCAACAGGGCAGAATGCTAGCCATCTCTGCCCAGCATTGGGACCAACTGTGGCGTTCCAGGGAGCCGGGGCGGTTGGCCCCCCTCCCCAGCAACAAGCTGAGGTAGTAAAGCTGTTACTCCCAGCTGAATCACTGGCAGCAGGGCAAGATGCTACTGGCTGCTGCACACGACTACAGCTTGAGCGGATATCGGTGGATGGGACTGTGGTCTCCACTCACAGCAACCCAGCAGAAGAGCTGGCAACAGAGCAGAGTGCCCCAGGCCTCTGCTCTCAACTAACAGGAGAGGGGGTTCCTGTGGTAGTGGATGGGACTCTGATCTCCACTGACACAACCCCAGAAAATGGTGCGGCACTGAGACAGGAGGATGTCGGCTTTGCTTTGCAAGCACCGGGGGATTTTCACCTAGCATCAGTGGATGGGACTTCAGTCTCCACTGGTGTACCTCAGGAATGGTGGCCAGTTGGCCCAGATCCACAACAGCATGATGAACTGAGCCCAGCCACCCTGTCTTCTCTCCAGCGGCTGAAAGGACTCCAGGGAGAAGGGCCAGTCCAGGCCTCTCCCCAGCGGCAGGCGTGTTCTCTGAGAGAGGCAGAGATGGGCTGGGTGAGTAATGCTCTGTTTGGGACAAGGTATCTGGGGTACTGGGTGGGTACCGGAATTGGGATCTCTCCCAGGGTTAGTCTCCTGCCAAAGGGGGAGATGTGTGACAGACCTAGCCGGGACAGGGGCTTTTGGAGAGGACTGAATGTGAGCCTCTTGCCGTCCGATTATGGGCCAGGACCTCAAAACAGGAAGGCAGATGGGTCATCCCAGCGGACAGTCCTGGAACCTTAAGACTACTTTTCCAACATCCTCGAGTTGACCCGTTTGGGTCCCACTGCGGCTGTTGGACTGTTTCCCAGGGGAAGTAATGTCATGGATCTTAAGATATTAAAGTGTTTCTACTTGACATCTGTTACACAGGAGAGGGACATTCAATGCAAGGACACCGGCTATTGAAATGCTAAGTGGAACCAGCTAGAGAAATACCTTTTATTGTGCTCTGCAGGCTAAGAGCGGGTGTCGGAGACACTCCGTCTGGCTAAAAAACTATGGATTGAAGGTTAATTGAATCTAGAATGTATGTGTGAAGATGTATGTGTTTATTGTTCTAAAGGTCAGAAGCCTCCTGTCAGCTGTATTGAATTAGCATTCTATTGTCTAAAGCAATGTAACCTCTCAGAGGTAGTAATTAAGTAGACCGGGTTATTGTGTACATTGATTACCCCCTGGGGCTTCTGTCTCAATACACAAGTCTTTCTATCCAAGCTATTGGACCAATCCCTGTTGACAATTTCAAGTCCTCATTTGCATGGTCAAGGAGGACTTGAGTGAAGACTGGATATACTTTACAATTGACCAATAGGAAAGCGGTTGTTGGGAGTGGGATGTTCCAAAATTCTGTATAAAAGTGTGCTGTGTAATTGAAAATAAAGGGTCCTGTTGGAACTTACATACAGCCTGCCTGGTGTTTGTTCTTAATGGGTCCGAATGGCACATAGCTGTAATTCGGATCCCGGAACCTTGGATGACTGGACCATCAGACGTTGCAATCTGCAAGCTGACTCACTGGTAGCAGAGGAGTGTCGGGAGAGCAGGACCTGGGCGAGGAAGGATCTCGTCACAGTCCCTAACTCACATTCATACATACTGTAAACATGTACATTAGACCAATCTGTAATGATCCTGTGCTTTACTATATATTGTGCATATTATCACCTAGACCAGACCTGGAATTTGTTTCCAACATTTAGAAGAAAGCTTTAAAACATTAGAAGCCAGCAACTAAGTAGCTTTTATCTGACAATAACATTATTTACAGTATGTAGACAGTTACATTTTTTTAAATGAAGGAAATAGGAGAAGGGAAAAAACTGAACACAGACGGCAGAACTTTTTCAGCCAACATTCACAAAACTACGTTGTTTTTCAGCTCTTTAGCGCCACCCTTTGGGCAACTACTGCTAATGTTGTCTGATGGTTAGCATTGGTTCGGAGCATGCGTGCTTGTACTTTGGATTTTAGTCTGAAGGACTTGTGTACACGATCGGATAATCTGATGGAACACATTTGTTGTCAGACAATTTGAGAGCATAGCTATCCAACATCTGTTGTTGGAAATTCCGACAACAATTGTCCGATGGAGCATACAAACGGTCAGATTATCTGACAAAACACATCCATCACACAATTATTGTCGGATTATCTGATCGTGTGTACGAGCCTTAAAGTTAACAAAAGGATTCATGGTGCTAAACAACCAACAAGATAACATGTAAGTTAAAACCCAATCATTAAATAAAACAGAATCATCTGTGCAGAAGGAATGAAACTCGGTGAGGAAAAGCCATGCTGTATTCACAAGCTGATATCACCGACGACAGTTCAATGTAAAAAATCTTATACAATGGCAAGATTAAAGGGTTACTAAAGGAATTTTTTTTTCTTTAAAATAACAAACTTGTTATACTTACCTCCACTGTGCAGTTCGTTTTGCACAGCGTGGCCCCGATCCACGTCTTCTGGGGTCCCTCGGCGGCTGTCTCTGGTCCTCCCCACAATTACTCACCACAGTCATGCGAGAGAGCTCGCATGGTGGTCGGTAATTGCGGGCGTGCTCCCGTGATACAGCGGGCGGCCATAGCCGCTCGCTGTATCACTCGGCCAGAAGGTGTGCAGTAGCATCAGCAGATCTGGCAGAATCCAGTGGAATCCTGATACACCAGTCTACACTCTGAAGAAGTCTGTTCTAAAGAAGTGCTCTTGGTATACTTGCCGCTAAAAAAAGCTATGCCTCTGACATGAAAACAAAGTCACGCTTTGCCTATGCATGAAAACACTATAACAGGAAAATGGCGGCAAGTGCTCTGGGACTTTTGACAAGCAGTGCAAGCAATAGTGATGCATGGTGCAGTTTCCTTGCATTTTTGCACATAGAGTTGGGAATTTTATCAAAATGTGTGCTCTCTTCAATGTTGAAAAGTACAAGAAGATAGTTATCCAAACCAGTAGTCCCATCAGTGAGGCATCTGATTGGTTCCAAATTCATTCGGCAGCATTGCAATGGCCCCAAAAATATAGCCAAACTCATAAATAACTAACTTTCTTTAAAGAAATTAAGAAACAAGAAGTCTTTAAATAAATTATATGGCCCCCACAGAGCCCTGATCTCAACATTATTGATTCTGTCGGGGATTACATGAAGAGACAGAAGCAACTGAGGCCTTGTACACACGGCCAGACATGTCCGATGAAAACAGTCCGCGGACCGTTTTCATCGGACATGTCTGCTGGCAGAATTTGGTCTGATGTGTGTACACACCATCAGACCAAATTCCCCGCGGACAGAATACACGGTCACGATGACGCGGCGACGTGTGCGAACCCGGAAGTTCAATGCTTCCATGCATACGTCGAATCACTTCTCGGGCCAGCGGACATGTCCGATGAGTCGTACTGACCATCGGACATGTCCGACGGACAGGCTTCCAGCGGACAAGTTTCTTAGCATGCTAAGAAACTTTTGTTTGCTGGAAACCTGTCCGCTCGGCCAGGAATCCGGTCCGCTAGGCCCTACACACGGTCGGACATGTCCGCGGGAACTGGTCCGCGGACCAGTTTCAGCAGACATGTTCGGTCGTATGTACGAGGCCTGAGACAGCTTAAAGTCACAGAAATATGATTAGTTCTTCTAGATGTTTGGAACCACCTACCAGCCAAGGTCCTGTGTGGAAATAATCGTTGTTTTAAAGGCAAATGGTAGGGGTTTTCTGCTTATGCACTTTTAAGTAAAGAAAGCATCCTTACTAGGGTTGTCCCGATACCGATACTAGTATCGGTATCGGGACCTATACAGAGCATTTGTGCAAGTATTTGTACTCACACAAATGCTCCCGATGCCTGACCCGATACCTGGTCGGTGGGCGAAGTCTGCGAGCGGAGAGGGCGGGCAGAGATTGCGAGCTGACAGGGCGGGCGGAGTTTGCGAGCTGATAGGGCGGGGGGAGTTTGTGAGCAAACAGGGAGGGCGGAGTTTGCAAACAGACAGGGCAGGCGGAGTTTGCGAGCAGAGGGGGGCGGGCTGAGTTTGCGAGCAGACGGGTCGGGCGGAGTTTGCGAGCAGAGAGAGCGTGCAGAGTTTGCAAGCAGAAAGGGTGGGTGGAGTTTGCAAAAAGAGAGGGCGGGCGGAGTTTGCGGGCAGAGAAGGCGGGCGGAATTTGCGAGCAGAGAGGGCGGGCGGAGATTGCGAGCAGAGAGGGCGGGCAGAGTTTGCGAGCAGAGAGGGCGGGCGGAATTTGCGAGGAGAGAGGGCGGGCGGAATTTGCGAGGAGAGAGGGCGGGCGGAATTTGCGAGCAGAGAGGGTGGGCCGAGTTTGCGAGCTGACAGGGCAGGCGGAGTTTGCGAGCTGACAGTGCGGGCGGAGTTTGCGAGCTGACAGGGCGGGCGGAGTTTGCGAGCAGACAGGGCAGGCGGAGTTTGCGAGCAGACAGGGCAGGCGGAGTTTGCGAGCAGAGGGGGGCGGGCGGAGTTTGCGAGCAGACGGGTCGGGCGGAGTTTGCGAGCAGAGAGGGCGTGCAGAGTTCATCAATGCCCATAAGTGCCGACTATCAGTGCCATCCATCAGTGCCACTTGTCAGTGCCCATAAGTGCCATCAGTGCCACCTGTCAGTGCTGTCCATCAGTGCAAGCCCCATGTCAGTGCCAGCCAACTGTCAGTGTCATCAGTGCCCATAAGTGCTGCTTATCAGTGCCAGCCACCTGTCAGTGCCATCTAACAGTGCCAGCCACCTGTCAGTGCCATCAGTGCCCATAAGTGCCGACTATCAGTGCCACCTGTCAGTGCCCATAAATGCCATCAGTGACACCTGTCAGTGCCGCCCATCAGTACCAGCCCCATGTCAGTGGCAGCCAACTGTCAGTGCCATCAGTGTCCATAAGTGCCAACTATCAGTGCCATCCATCATTGCCACCTATCAGTGCCACCTGTCGGTGCTGCCTATTAGTACCCATCAGTCAGTGCCATCTTTCAGTGCCCACCAGTCAAACTGTCACATGACATTAAAAAAAGTATCGGTAATCGGTATCGGCGAGTACATGAAAAAAAATATCGGTACTTGTACTCAGTCCTAAAAAAGTGGTATCGGGGCAATCCTAATCCTTACTTTTAAAGCGTTTTTTACAAGTGCCTTAAAGTGGTTCTAATGCATCAAGGTATTTTTGTTTTACCTTAATGCATCCCACGCATTGAGATAAAAAACCTTCTGTTGAAAAATTATTCCCAGAAGGTAATGATATCAATTTTTTTTATATGCTGGACATCTAGTTCCTGGAGATTTTCCAATTTGATTTTTTGCTTATGTCATACCCCAAATATCCATTTCTTATGACACAGTTTGATTTCTGATAAAGTCAGCTACAAGTCATTTACGCAAACAAGTAGCAAACTATCAATACAGAGATAAATCAACATGGCAGATCAGATGTCACACAATACAACGCAGTGTTAGTCATCATACGTAACACGTATACATAATGCTGGAACTGAAGGCCATATAACTTCTACATTGGGTTCTAAAATAAATGATTTCCAATATGAACAAACCCAGTATCATCAAATACTCTGCAGTTTCTTTAAAATATATTATACAGTACACTGTATTTTACAGAAACCTTTTAAACAAAGGTGAAAGAGCCAAGGTCAAATCTGAGATTATCAGTTATTAATCATAGCAAAATGTATCCACATTCTGTCTGGTAAAAGTCAACCTCTTGCAATAAATTAAGTAATTTATTGCAAGATCAATACATATGCCTTTATTAGATGGTATATATTCAACATAGACCGATGCAGCAGTTAAACAATAGACCCCAAGAGGCCTTTCACAGGTCTGTGCTTTAAATACAGGGTTAAAATAAATTATTCATTGATCTCAGTTCAACATGGTATAAGCTACAGTACTACTTACCAGGGGAGATTTAACTCTTGTTCTAGTAAATTGTTTCAAATGCAAAAAGGTTGTTAGTCATACTGTATAGGGGACAGTTCACAATGATAATGTGTAGAGTTCACCAAGGTCGGCTCCCCCGTTAAAGCCAAAAGTAGGCAAAAGACTTGCCTATGCCAGTTTACTTGCATCTTTTAATCTCTGCAGTCTGCAGATTCTTAGAGCTTGAACCAGTTTCTGCCAGCCTGCATCCACATGTCGATGTTTAGACTGTATCCAACCTCTGAAGGACAACCTGCTTTTCTCTACATGAGGCTTAATTGGCTTAGCAATAGATAGCACCTGAGCTATTATGCTTTATACCTGAAGAAGCTGGTGAGTCAGCATCTCTAGAACAGCGAACGTGTAAAACATTGACTTTTGCCAGCGTGTACAAAGAACTTTCATCCAATAAAAGCATAGGGTAGAGTAAAAAAAACACAAAAAAATCCACATGACCCATACTGAACATAAATTAGCTGCACCGAGTGTTCCAATAGCAAGAAATAAAATCATATTACTCTACAGTTTGATAAAAACAGCTGCTAATCAAATACAGTTGCCAAGCCACCTAATTACATTCATTTAACAGAAACGTAATATAACTGCTACACAAGAACATTCTATTGTCCTTTTTCACGTCATCCAGTTTATAGGATGGTGCAAATTGGAATGTTTTCATAATTATTTTGCCACTAATAAATGTGCCATTAGTTATGCCATCTAGTGAATTCAGACAATGGACTGGCAATAGCTAACAAAGCACTGCTGTTGCAAAAGCCAAATCTAATATTGCACGTGAACACTGTATCCGCAAGTAATTGCACTGCAGCGTTTGCATTTTATATAGCTCTGGTCTAATACTGCACTGGGCAATATGAAAAGTGAAGTTGGACTGCAGAAACAAAGGTCTTTCTACTCCCACATTGACATTTTGAGCCCAGTAAAAAAACACACAGAAAAGTGCATACAAGTGTGACAGATCTGACAGCTGCGGAGATGGGTGTATGTAAAATCAGAACTACGTTCAGAAACACATGCAACTGCAAAATGAGAAACATTTCTACACTGCCGGCTTCTCTCAGATCCAAGATGTTCTGCAGCAAGTAGCGGTTGTAGAACAATGCTACATTAAAGATCATTAACACTAACGATCATTAAGCAAGTTGTCTTGCATAATGCATATGTGACGAAAAGATATGTAGTATATAACATTTAAATGACCTTAATGAAACAAAGAAGACTGTCGCAGAACCGGGGGGGGCTGTCCCCTATAGCAACTAGTTAATTTTCACTCTTACACATAATAAAAAATGAAGCCTGGTTCCTTAGGCACCATTAACTATTTGTTGTCTTTGTGGAAAAGGATCACTTTTCATCCTTGTTCAAAGCTCCCTTCTTAAAATAACCATGCAGCCAGACAAGCCTAATTTATTTAAAGTGCTTCTAAACCTCAGACAGGAAATATAAACAAAGCATATCTGTCTATAGTGTGTACTTGTCTCAATCCAAAGTACTAAGCGTCATTTCTGTCTGCTACCTCATTATTTTGCTATCAGAATTAACAACTTCTGACAAGTTTTCCTGACACTAAAGCCTCGTACACACGCTCGGTTTTCTCGGCAAGAACCAGCAAGAAAACTGCTGGCAGAGCTTTCTTGCCGAGTTAACCGTGCTTGTGTACGAGGCTTTGAGGTTTCTCGTCTGGAAATCTGCCTAGAATACTGACAAGAAAAATAGAGATCCTGCTCTCTATTTTCTCGTCGAGATTCTTGTCGGCCTGTTTCCCGACGAGAAACCCGAGCATCTGTATACTTACCTGTCGCCGTGGAAACCCGCGCATGCTCAAAATGACTTTGACGAATGCGCGGTAGCTTCCTAGGCATAGGTAGGGTGAAGCAAGATGGCGACGGCATCTAATGTGACGAGCGCATGTTCGTCGTACACGATGATGTCACCGCAATCTTGACTTTCAAGAGAACCGCGGTTCTTTTGAAAGGAGAGTCTGTACACTCGGGCGGCAAGAGATTCTTGCCAAGAATCTCGTCAGGAAAAACAACGTTTTTTTCCTGACGAGATTCTGGCCCGTGTGTACGAGGCTTTAGAGAAAAAAGGTGACAGGGGAGAGACTTCTAGATGATTGACATCCTCAGCTATGTTCCTGTATACTGCGTGAAGGGGTGTGTCCCTCGCTTCCAATCAGCTCATAGATCTATCTTCACTTGGCTCAGCAGAATGTAATATCAGCTCCCTGCTTTGTGCTGCTGTGAAAAATTATCTCTCTGTGTTTCACAGGGATGTACATGACAGATGGATGCAGATAAACAGGTACAACTAGCATAGGATGATTTGTTTCACCACTGTGTATTACCAAAGGCCAATCAATTCATTGGGCTTCATCTTAATGCATAGAATGCATTAAGATAAAAAACCCTCTGACCTGAGAAAAACTTTAATATTATTATTATGATTATCCTTATGTAATTTTTAAAGAGTAATTCCACTTTTGTCGAGAACAAGAAACATTTCCCCTGGGTGATCTATGTACATTGCAAGGCTTATAACCACCTTTGTTGCAGATTCCTACCTTTTGTTATTCTGAAGTAATCCCTGTAGGTTTCTCCGAGCCTCAGTGATGAGTGTATCTAATGGGAGTGGTTTTATAATTATCTAGAAGGTGTGCACCTGCAGGGCACTAATGAGGAAATCTGCTGGGCCTGCATCCCTTTAGGCCCCGTACACACGACCGGATCTATACGCTGGGATTGATCCGCGGATCAGTTCCAGCGGACAAATCCGGTCGTCTGTACGGCCTAGCGGATATTTATCTGCGGAGATTCCTCGGGCCGATCGATTTCAAGCGGATATAAATTTCTTAGCATGCTAAGAAATCTATCCGCTTGAATCGGCTCCAGCGGATTGATCCGGTGGTCTGTACAGACTCACCGGATCAATCCGTCCGCTCCCCTCCCTCGCATGCGTCGTAATGATTTGACGCATGCGTGGAAGTACTTACCTTCCAGCGTCGCGCACGTCGCCGCGTCATCGTCGCGGCGACGGCGCGACACGTCACCGCGGATGAATTCCGCACGGATTTGGATCCGATGGTGTGTACACGCCATCGGATCCAAATCCGGAGGAGGAATCTCCGCTGGAAACGATCCGGCGGATCGTTTCCAGTGGTGTGTACGTGGCCTTAGACGTGTTCCTACTGGGAGTGTCTCACTAAAAATGTCATTTTTGTTGCAGGGGATGCCTAAAATCTGACCTGTATCTTAGGCAAAATTGGTGAGCCAATCACACAAGCAGGAAATGATGTGTCTGGGGAGAGGTCAGTACATACTCTGTACAGAACAACTCCAGGTAGCCATATTGCATTGCATTTACAGAAAATGACAGCGGCTGCAGATTGAAAAGGAAAGGTAATTATTAATAACATTCAATTACAATATGACTTGTGTCACAATTGTACACGCTATATTATTTTTTCCTTATTTTCTATTTTATTTTTTTTCATGAAAGTGGAGTTACCCTTTAAGTCAGTCAGTGTGGCATACGCTTAAAGCAGACCTCCACCTTTTGCCATCTCATCCAACTCCTGCCTCTCTCGAAATCATATACACACACACACACATATATATATATATATATATATATATATATATGGCCACAGGATATGCTACTGCTCATTTAGTGCATCATCATCAGCAACTGACCCCCTGATCATCAGGAAGCTGGCTGCAAAGCCCCCCCCAAAAAAAACGACCCCCTAATGATGTCTCAAAGGCCAATAGCGGTGCGAGACCCTGCGCACAGCAGCGGCATGAAGAATCACTAAGAACATTGCTGGATATTTGAGTATATTTTTTTGTGAATCACTCAGCGTAAAATGTAAGGGGAGGGGGGTGAAATTCTTTAACAGGTAACAATAACATACACAAGTGCCCATGGTAAACAGAGAGCTCATCTCCTAGAGCAGGCTGAGACTGTAGTAGTATTATTATTATTATTATTATTATTATTATTATTATTATTATATCAATAATATTGAGCATTAGAAGGTACAAACAAAGGGTATTTTCTCCCTCCATCAGGCTCACCGTATATATATGACAACAAGTGTGGGTAAGGGATCAGCACCACATGAGCCATGGACAGCGCCACACATCTCCAGCGGGCAGCAGATGGGTTAATGGAACAATGCCATCTGCAGAGGGCTCCATCCGAGCTCAGCACAATCACACAGCACTGCACATGTCTAATACAAACAATCTACGGCTCCTATGCATTGCAGTACTCCATGCTTACAAGCCGTATAAAGGGGGGGGAGTGACTAGTAAATCTCTCCATTGAGTGCTTACCTGGAGCGCTGCTATGGCACACACGGTGGCATCACCTGCTTGCCTCGCACTGACCGCTCGCTCCGCTGCTCAGAGTCCTCGCGCCATCTACCCTCAGTCCCCCTCCCCTGAGCACGAGGCGAGCAGAGGGGCGTGGCCAGAGGCTGCAGCTCCGCGGGATCCTATAGAGACCAGTGTTTCCTGCCTGGATAGGGAGAGGAGCGCGCAGTCCGATGCGATGCGGCTATTCAGACAGGCTTGGGTGGAACAGTCACCCACCTTTCTTCTTTTTTTTTTTTTTTTTTTGTAACTCACAGCAGCAGCAAAAAAAAAAAAAAAATCATGTACAGCTTCAACTTTAACATTGCCATGACAACAATTGCTTGGCTGTAATGTCGGTATAGTTCATGTTTATCTAGTTTTATCAACACTTGTGTATTGGTAGGGTTTTAGTCATGTTTATCTGTCATATTATATTTTTATAAAGACATTTTATTCATTTTTGACGGTAAGGAGCAAGATAGAAGTTAGTAGACCTGTGATAAGGTCCGCTAAAACTGGGCTCCATGCACGCTAAGAATGCTAGAAGAAAAACGCAAAATACTGAAAATAGCATTTTTGTGCCAGCTGGTTGGAGCGTTTTAGAAGATTTTAGGAGTGTTAGCAGTGGCGGCACTAGGGTTGGTGTCACCCAGTGTGGAAAAAATTGGTGTTTCCTCCCCCTCCACCAACTATAGTCCCCCCTCTCCACTAACTACAGACCCCCCTCTCTCAGTATAGACCCCCCCCCACTAAGTACAGACCCCTCTCCCGCAGGATAGATTCCCCTCACTAAGTACAGGCCCCCCCACTAAGTACAGACCCCCCTCCTGCAGTATTGATCCCCCTCACTAAGTATAGATCCCCCTCACTAAGTACAGACCCCCGTCCCGCAGTATAGATCCCCCTCACTAAGTACAGACCCCCCTCCCGCAGTATTGATCCCCTTCACTAAGTATAGATCCCCCTCACTAAGTACAGACCCCCCTCCCGCAGTATAGATCCCCCTCACTAAGTACAGACCCCCCTCCCGCAGTATTGATCCCCCTCACTAAGTAGAGATCCCCCTCACTAAGTACAGACCCCCCTCCTGCAGTATTGATCCCCCTCACTAAGTATAGATCCCCCTCACTAAGTACAGACCCCCCGTCCCGCAGTATAGATCCCCCTCACTAAGTACAGACCCCCCTCCCGCAGTATTGATCCCCTTCACTAAGTATAGATCCCCCTCACTAAGTACAGACCCCCCTCCCGCAGTATAGATCCCCCTCACTAAGTACAGACCCCCCTCCCGCAGTATTGATCCCCCTCACTAAGTAGAGATCCCCCTCACTAAGTACAGACCCCCCTCCTGCAGTATAGATCCCCCTCACTAAGTAGAGATCCCCCTCACTAAGTACAGACCCCCCTCCCGCAGTATAGATCCCCCTCACTAAGTACAGACCCCCCTCCCGCAGTATAGACCCCTCTCACTAAGTATAGACCACCCTCCCGTAGTATAGACCCCCCCTAACTAAGTACAGACCCCCCCTCCATCAGTATAGCCCCCCTCATTGCAGACCACTTTCTATCAGTATAGACCCCCCTCAGTGCAGAGGCCCCAATCTATCAATATAAACCCCCCATCTATCAGTGTAGACCCCTCTCCATCATTGCAGACCCCCCTCCATCACTGCAGACTCCCCCCTCCATCAGTGCAACCCCCCCATCATCGCAGACCCTCCTCCACCAGTACACACACCCTCAGTGCAGACCCCCCTCCATCAGTGCAAATATCCCCATCAATGCAGACCCCCTCAGTGCAGACCATCCCCCCTCCATCAGTGCAGACCCTCCCATCAATGCAGTCCCCCCTCAGTGCACCCCCCCTCTTCATCACTGCAGGCCCTCCCACAGTGCAGACCCCCCCCATCAATACAGACCCCCTTCAGTGCAGACCATCCCCCTCCATCAGTGCAGACCCCCTCAGTGCAGACCACCTCCCCTCTATCAGTGCAGACCCTCCTCTCCCCTCCCATAGCGCCCCCCCCAGCACATCTATTTGGATTACATTAAAAACTTTACAGACCTCAGAACAGCCCGGGATAGGCACAGTGACGTGTGTACTAAGTACAGACACTTGCGGTGACATCATTCCTTGGATTTTGGAACGCAAACCATGGATTGCACAGCATTTTATATGCTTGTCATGAAAGACCAACATGTGAGTGGATATTATTCTATAATAAAACCTTTTAAAATTCTTATCCTATGAGTATGTCTAACTATTGGGTACGTGTGGAATAGGATAAAGACACATCTATGAAAGATATATTTCACAAGTACAGGCGATCTTTACATGGATAGCTGGTGAGAGAGGGCACAAATTTAGGCACGGATTGCACTTTTTAAAAAACTTTTTCTGTGCGGATGGCACTTTAAAAGAAGCATTGCAATATTGAAGAATCGCAGCATTATATAAACTTTTATTGTTATGCTTTTTTATTTATTATAGCAGACATTGTTAATTATATGGTAGATATTGTAGACTAGTTTTTATGATTCTATGTATTTTACTGAGCACAGACAGCGCAGGTACTTCATATATGTACTGCCTACTGCATCTAAATTGCACCAAAGAAGCACATGACCCTTGGGGTTCTATGAATAAATAATGACAACCGCAAAAAAAAATTAAATGCGCATTGTTTGTGGACTATGGGAACATGTGCAATTTATCAGTGCGTTCCCGCATCACACAAGTGTGAATAGAGCCTTGAAAAGGAACTTCAACCTACTGATTAAAAATGACATTTTACTGTATATCTTTAACATTTGCTCCTATAAAAAAATGCTTACTAGCCTATGGAGTCTGACATTGTTCTCCCTACACTGGTCTTTTGCACATTTGCAGACACATTGCAGCAGTGACCTGACAAGGAAAATAAGGCATTTGCCTTGGGTGGTATTTTTCAGGGGGGCGACATTTTTCAAGGGGGTAGCGCCGCCCCAGCCTGGTTGCATGTTTACCCAGCTCAGCAGAGCATGGTGACAGGCAGCAGGGCTGGGACTAGAGAATGCGGAGGAAGCAGAAGCCCTGGATGCAACAATTTAATGGGGGGAAGGCGCAAGTGAAGTGCAGTGTGCAAAGGGCACAGGCAGGGCGCACACATTTGTGGTCAAGCAAAGACAGGGGTGCCGATCAGCCACAGACCGGCCAGCCACCACCAGACACTGGAGTCCAAGAACTCCGGCAAGTGACAAGTGGGCTGCACACAAGTAAGAGCCGGAGCTCACACGAGGAGCGCCCTCACACGGCCAATCAATGAGAGAAGAAATGAGCGCTTTCTTCTGGGGGGGGGGGCTCAAGCTCTGTGTTCTAGAGGGCTAAGAGGTGGGTAAGCTCTGTTCTGGGGAGAGCTGTGCCCTGGGGTTTGGGAGGAAAGGGAGCGCTCTGTGTACTAAGGGAAGGGATTTAGGCTTGTAGTGAGGAAAGGGCTAAAACTGTAAGACCAATATAAAGGTGGAACTTTAGTCCTGAGTTTTAAAATGGGAGTACAGGCAGCAACCTAATGCGGAAGTGACATGCTTTGACTCTTCTGCATTAAAGTTACTTGCCTGCCTGTCCTCCACTGTACAATGAGCCGCGCACACCCTCCACTGAGCCAGCTGTGCTCTATGGGCAGGCAGATGTAATCAGACTATGCTGTCCATTTACACCCGACTGCGATCTGATCCAATGCCTTTCCATTTCTTTTTAGCGGACCAGATTGGATTGGAGATTACACACGCTGAGTATGGAGGGTCTGATTGGGTCCGTCTGAGAAATGAACAAGTGGAACCAACTGGACAGATTATGTGAAAGGAAGGGGTGGAAGAAATTTAGATGGAGGGGGGGGCGCAATTTTAGTCTAAAAAACGGTCGTGTGTACAAGGCATGAGGGTTGCCATAAAACATTACCGGCGCTATCAGATTTTTGACCTCTGCAAAAGAAAAAACTAGGGAATGCTCAAGTCAGTAACCTTTTGCCCCCCATGAGAATATGCATCATGTGTTTAAAATATGTAGCCTTGCAGCAATCAGGTGATATTTTATTTTAACATTTATAGTAGCATTAAACTATCTATAAATCATCTATGTCACACCATTTAGTGATTTACTGATCTTGCTGTTAGTGAAAAGTGTTCTTTACTTTCATCAAATCTTCATAGCCCTTTTCAGCTTTTGCTAAGTTCCATTTGGGAAGATCCATTTAGGAAGCACACACACAGTTACTTCCTGATGCCCTGCCGCTTAACTACGTCCCCCATGAGTACTTATAATTGCTTCTCCTAATGCACATGCACCTGATGTTTTCATTGGTTATGTGCTGATCGCGTAGATGGGAAAAATTGTTAGTCACAGACATTTGGGCAGGAAAGTGAGCAGATTCAAAGTGCCCTGCATCTCTTGACACAGAGGAGCTACTGCTCACTGAGTAGGCCCAGTGGGGGAGCATGCAACTTGTAGTGGCTTCATAGAGAGTCAGTTAATAAAAGGAGCCACCACAGAAACAGATGTTAGTATTAGGAAAAACAAAGTTTACTTTAGGAAAAGGGTGGGGAAAAAAAAAAAAACTAATGATCTGTGATATGCAACCCTTGCAATAGGTTTAACCACTTCAGCCACGGAAGGATTTACCTCTTTAATGACCAAGCTCGCTTTAACTGACCATTGCATTGTCATGCTACGCTGTACCCAAACAAAATTGATGTATTTTTTTCCCCACAAGTAGAGCTTTCTTTTGGTGGTATTTGATCACCTCTGCAGTTTTATTTTTTTGTGCTATAAACAAAAAAAGACTGTCAATTTGGTGGGAAAAAACCCACAATATTTTGTACTTTCTGCTATAATACATATCCCCAAAAAATTATAAAAACACAAATTTATTCATCAGTTTAGAACAATATGTATTTTTCTACATATTTCTGGTAAAAAAAAAATCGCAATAAGTGTATATTGATTGGCTTGCGCAAAAGTTATAGCATCTGCAAACTTTGGGATAGTTTATGGACTTTAATATTTTTTATTGTTTTTACAGGTAATGACGGTTGTGACAGACTCGGACCCTCTTATGTCTAAAATCATCCTATGTCCACTAGGGGCATAGGATGACTGAAAAATGATATCTTGGACTACCTGAGATGGGATTATTATGTAATTATTATCCACAATATATTCCAGGATATCTGTAAAGAACTATTTACTGTTTGTTGATTCTGAACTCAACCGGGTTAATTGTAAGAGTGACTCATTCATCATGTTGGAACACATACTGTTAGATGCTAATTGATAGCAGGTGAGCGGAGACGGGGCATCTACTCTGAAATGTCATATCTGAGTCGCCTAGTCTGGGTTAATGATTAGTTAATTAGCTCATGTTAATTTATGTTCTGGTTACCTCCTCTTTAAACTGTATATAAGGTTGCATTCTTGGTTCTATTAAACACTCCATGTTTAGCACACAAACAAGTCTCGTCTCGTTGTGTGTTGAGGGCAGCTGGAATATCTGATATCTATATCCAGACTGATAGGAAGCGGTACATGACGGAAACACTCAAGCGGAGTGTGGGACATTCCGTTACAACGGAGATCTGCATTTTTTAGCTGCGACATTGTGGCAGACAAATCTGACCCCAAGTGACACTTTTTGGGGACCAGTGACATTATTACAGTGATCAGTGCTAAAAAAAAATGCACTGATCAATGTATAAATGACACTGGCAGGGAGGGGGATGGGCTTACTGGAACAACACAGAGATCGCTGTTCCGGATCACTAGGAACAGCAGTATTGTCCCCTGTCAAATGCCTGTTGTTCCTCTCTGTACCGTGATCGTGGGTGGCCGGCGCACATCGAGTCCTTCTGACCTGCGGATGGAGGTGTGCAGCGCGAACGCACGCATTGTATTTCATGCATGGACCGACGTACATGCTGCTTGTTGATAGGGCTGGGCCAAGAGGTATGCAGAATAGGGGCTTCAGCAGTGTGGGGGTTGGGGGCTGCACAATTGCAGGAATTGCAACGTATGCCGTTATAGTAATTTACAATTTATGGGGCTGGAGGAAGAACTTTGTGCCTTGGAGGATAAAGGGCACTGTGCCAGCACTGAGCCTCACCAAGGGATCCTGGGAATGCTTAGGATCCAATTTCTTACAAAAAAAAATGCTGCAGCACTGAGCAGGAAAAACAATCCTACCAGACTTGTGATCTTCAAACTTTCTATGATTCTGCAAGAATTCTCTTGCCTAGAGGCCAGGTTGTAAGGTCAGCATTTTGTAAAAAATTCAAATGTAGTCTTCATTCAAATCTTCTTTCATTTTTTTTTTTAGATGAAGGGGGCTGTAAACATAAGCAAGTGTTAAATTGTCAATAAATGTTTTCTTTCAGGTAAAGCTGTCCTATAAAAAAGAAGAAAGAATACTGGAGTATAAGCCGACCCGAGTATAAATCGAGGTACCTAATTTTACCACAAGAAAAATGAGAAAACTTATTGACTCAAGTATAAGCCTAGGGTGAAAATGCAGCAGCTACTGTAAGTGGAAAAGAGGGTCAACAATGCCCATTTGCAGCTTCACTGTGCCCATTTGCACGCCTCACTGTGCCAATTGCAACCTCACTGTGCCCAACCTCACTGTGCCCATTTGCACGCCTCACTGTGCCCATTGCAACGTCACTGTGCCCAACCTCACTGTGCCCACTGCAGCCTCACTGAGTCAGTGTCGCGGTCTCCTCCTGGTCCCTTCCATGAAAGGCGTTTCCCAACAGACACAGTTCCGCCAATCACAGACGTCCTTCATCCTCAAACAAGAGGACGTCCACGATTGGTGGCACACTGAACACAGTGTCTGCTGGGAAACTGAGTCCGAAGATTTGAGAACATCCATGATAGGCGTAACTGTGTCTGCTGGGAAACGCCTATCACGGAGGGGACTAGGAGGAGACCACGACTTTTAAAGAATGGATGCCTGCAGCCTGTCAAGAATTTCAGGTACACTGACTCGAGTATAAGCCGAGGAGGGTATTTACAGCCTTAAAAAAAAGGGCTGAAAAACTCAGCTTATACTCGAGTATATACGGTACTGTATATACTTGAGTATAAGCCGATCCGAATATAAGCCGATGCACCTAATTTTACCGGAAAAAAATGGGAAAACGTATTGACTTGAGTATAAGCCTAGGGTGGGAAATGCAGCAGCTACTGGTAAACAATGCCCACCTGTAGCCTCAGTGTGGCCATCTGCAGCCTCACTGTGTCCATTTGCAGCCTCACTGTGCCCAACTGCAGCCTCACTGTGCCAATCTGCAGCCTCACTGTGCCCAACTCTATCATCAGTGCCCATCTGCAGCCTCACTGTGCCCATCTGCAGCCTCATGTACCTATGATTTTGGTCTCCTGTTGTCTTAATTGTTCGGCGGCCGTCCACTGTAACAAAGTCCCGCCTCCTCCTCGTGATAGACGAAACACTGATTCAGTTTCCCAGCATTGTATCAGTGTTCAGTGTTCCATCTATCACGGGCGATGAGGAGGCTTTGTTACAGTGGACAGCCACCGAACAGTTAAGACTGCATGACACAGTGGGAGACCCTCACTCGAGTACAAGATGAAAAAATGTGCTGAAAAAAGTCAGCTTATACTCGAGTATATACGGTAGTTTGTTTTGAAGTAGACCACTTGTAACGGTCACCACTGTTTACGATATTCCATTTCATCGCCCCACGACAGCTTATCCGACAGTCTGACAGACATCAGACACGACCCATTTCATTTCCCAGAATAAACGAGACATACGCTCTGTTCTCTGGTTTCCAAATGTATGAATGAATACTTTTAATGGTATCTTAGCTTTCTTATATACAGTACAAGCATGTTACAGTAAATCACAGGGACAAAGACACACTCCACCCACACATCACACAATGGGGCTTCAATCACATTCTTTTAGATAATGACATTCAGGTGAGTTAATTACTACTCATTACCCAGACGGTCTGTCTCTGCAACAAGTTCCCCTCACCTGTTACACAAAACACATTCCTTTACTAAACATAATTGACATGCTAATTCCCTACCCCTGAAAGGAGACATCTGACCTTTCAGACTTAATCAGTACAATAGACACAACATAGTATTAGCATCACACAATGGACAATGGAATGTCTTTCAGGAGCCTAATGACCTGTTGTGGGTCAGCATGAAATCACCTGTAATATGTCCAGATCTCCTGCAATACATGAATTATCAGTTATCAGTCATCCTATGCCCAAAAGGGGCACAGGGTGACCCTAGACCCAAGAGTCATTAGTGACGCTGACACAGTAGTACCCCCCATCCTTCAAAAGTCTCTGGGTGTCACAGGCTACTCCGTTATACCACTAATTGCAGCAAGCCCATGGAAATCAACATCTAACTTCCAACCATAGCTTAAAGCTGAACTCCAGACAAACCACCACATATAAGTCGGGATTCAGATACATTGGCGCATATTTATGCCGGCGTAGTGTATCTTTTTTACACTACGCCGGAGCAGCGCAGAGAGGCATGTAGTGTATTCAGAAAGCCATTACTCACCAAGATGCGCCAGCATAACCTATTTTCGAAGGCGTAGACCAGAGTAAGTGTAAGTGGGCGTCACCCCATGCAAATGATGGTCCAACGTGTCCCAGTGGTTTACGTTGGGCGTATCTTAAACGGCGCATGCGCTGTGATGTGGACGAATTGACCGCACCCATCTGCGCATGCTCACAACTATGCCCGGCGTAACCCCTAAGATACGCCGGCCCACCGCCTACGCCCAGTGCATAAATACGCCCAGACATTCGCCCGTCGAGTGCAAAAGTACACCAGCAGTTTTTGGTGTTACTACTTTTGGCCGCGATTCAGATACATTTTCGTATCTTTGAGCGGGCGTAACGCATGTCCTATGCGCTACGCCGATGTAACATTGAGAGGCAAGTACTGTATTCAGAAAGCACTTGCTCCCAAAGTTACGTCGGCGTATCATAAATGAGCCGGCGTAAGCTCGCGTAATTCAAAGTAGCAAGGCAGTGGGTGTGTTGTATTGTAATGAAGCGTGACCCCATGTAAATGCATATCCAATCGAACGGCGCATGCGTGCGCATTCTCAGAATCACATCGCAAATACTCCCTAAGATACGTTGGCTCAATGCTTTCCATGTGAACGTAACTTACGCCCAGCCCTATTCACGCAAACGAACTTACGCCCTAACTTACGCAAACGACGTAAAATACGACGCTGTTCCGACGTTTCTGATGTCCATACCTAACCATGACTTACCCCTGCTTTATGAGGGGTAAACTTACGCCAGACATACGCCTTACGTAAACGGCGTAGCTAAATCCGATGGGCGCAAGTACATTCGTGAATCGGCGTATCTAGGTCATTTGCATATTCGACGTGTAAATCTACGGAAGCGCCCCTTGCGGTCAGTGTATATATGAACCCAAGATACAACGGCGTAAGGAGACTTACGTCGGTCTTATCTTGAAAAATTCAGGCATATCTCAGTTCCTGAATAAGCGCATAGATACAATGGCGCGCATTTTTACTTACGACGGCGTATCTGGAGATACGCCGTCGTAAAGTCCTTTCTGAATCCGGGCCATAAGGTTTATCTTTCTGTCATTGCAGGTTTCAGTTTTGAGTGGATTGTTCTTATGGGGAAAAAGAGGTACTGCATTATTTTTGACAACTAATCAGACTACATCTATCATTTTTGGTGCATGTAAAGAAATAAATAAAAGTTTTATTCTTTCCATAGGCAACACAAATCTTTCCCCTTTATAAATCTTGCCTTTTAATATGTTTTTGAACAATATCATAAAAATATTGATGCCTTTATTAAGATAATGTGATTTCTTAAACAAAAAAATAAAAAATCCATGCTCTGATGTCATCAGAGAAAAAGCTGTGACATGCTGACAAATGCAGTCCATAATATAGACTGAGGACACTGGCTTGGTGCATCACAATGACATTTTAAAGTCAATGGCCCTAAAATAGCTCCTGTAAGTAATGCAGGAAAGCCAATCTGCATTTAAGGGATTAATATAGTGAAAAGGCATCTTTTTAGCAGTGACTAGTGTATCAATATAAAATAAGATATATATAGCTATGCAAAGCTTAGACTTCAAGATGCTGAAAGTGTCACACTTTATGCATATGATCTATCATTTTAATCAAGCACTTCAGAGCTATGAAGCGCTACAATGTGGATGTTATGGCAACATGGCAAGCTCAGGCTGTCACAAGGACCGCATTTCTTATTACAACTGGGCTATTTCAAAACAGTATTTGTTGTGTCATGTATTTCATGGTGGGCAGTGATGTCATTTCATTAATATGTACATAAGACGCCAACTGATTTGGGATGAAACGCTTCCTAGATGTCACAACAAGAATTCTATTCATTGAATTTATTCATGGAATTCATTGAAAAGATTAAATGAGAAGAATTTAGAAAAACTGGAACAGTCAGAATTTCAAGCAGCTGTGCACGTAACCAATCAGCTTCTATCTTTCATTTTTAAAGCTTAGCTGAACAAGCTAAAGATAGAGGCTGAGTGGCTACTGTGCATAGCTTCTCTACATTCTGTCTGCTCCAGTGTTGATAAATTCCCTTCTCTGAATTTTGTATATACTGTACACTTTGGGCCAGATTCACAAAGCAGATACGACGGCGTATCTCCTGATACGCCGCCGTATCTGTTGTTCTATCTATGCGACTGATTCATAGAATCAGTTACGCATAGATAGCCATAAGATCCAACAGGTGTAATAGTTTTACACTGTCGGATCTTTGGATGCAGTACCGTGGCCGCCGCTGGGGGGAGTTTGCGTCGTAAACCAGCGTCGGGTATGCAAATTAGGAGTTACGGCGATCCACAAAGCTTTTTTCCGTCGTTACGTCGCCGCGAGTGTTAGTTTACTGTCGCAAAGATAGGGCACCTTTAACAAAGTGGAAAATTACACCACCATGTTAAAGTATGCCCGTCTTTCCCGCATTGCTTTTGAATTATTTTTTCATTTTTTAATTTTCCTGGCGTAACTCTTTTTTGACGCCGCGATTCACAAAACGTTGGCGCATCGTAATTTTGCGCAAAGCACGTCGGGAAATTTGCGACGGGAGCATGCGCAGTACGTCCGGCGCGGGAGCGCGCCTAATTTAAATGGTACCTGCCCCATTTGAATTGGCCCGCCTTGCGTCGGACGGATTTACGATACACCGCCGCAAATTTCCAGGTAAGTGCTTTGTGGATCGGGCACTTAGACAGAAAATTTGCGGCGGTGTAACCTAAATCGGATACGTTACGCTGCGCCCGCTGTACGTGAATCTGGCCCTTTAGGCTTCCATATATCAAATTATCAGTACTAGGAAGTATTATTCATTTCCTACAGCCACTTAGCCAATTAGATTGAAAAAAATTATTACTGTTTGGATCTGATAGTTTGAATCTCATTGGAAGGTAATGACAGTTATTGAACTATTTTGTTTATATCAGCCTCCTGTAATACCCTGTACAGCAAATACAATGCTCAGCACTCTGAGCCAGACTGTTACACATGTGCTGATAAGGATAATGCTAACACAAGAAGAGAGCTGAGGGATGCTGTTATTCCTTCCCTCATTGTCCATTCAGAAGAATGGGCGCCTCTTCTTGACCAAGCTGTGCTGTCTGACAGGGGTTTTAAACGTTTTGTAAGGAATTACAACATGTTAGTAGAAAAGTTTGTTACTGTATGTGATTGTTTTTGTGTATTTAGGTGTATATAGTTTTAATTATTTCCCATCTTGTCTATAAAGCCCTTACAAAAAAAGGTGCATGGAACTTAATTAAATAATTATTGTACTTTAAAAAAGACATCCATGTAATACTTTTTGATCCATCTGAAACCTCACATATTGATAAACTTTGGTAGAAAGTTATTAGAAATAAAGCTGCTGTTTTATTTCACAGGTATTTAAAAAAAACAGACAGGTTTATACTGTACTTACCTGCTCTGTAATATTATTTGCACAGAGCAGCCTCAAATCTCCTGTTCTCAGGTCCCCCGCCGACACTCCTGGTTCCTCCTCCTCTCAGTGTACTACCATAAGAAGCCTCTTCCTAGTATTGCACACTTGCGTGCTTGATACCAACCCATGCTGCCCATGTCCATAGACACAGACAACACATCACTGGCTTTGATTGACAGCTGCAATGACTCCTGCTTCCTCAGAAAAGCCCATGAGATCAGGAAGTGAGAGGAGAGAGCCATTGCAGATGGGCACAGCACTGAATCAAATGAGGACAAACAGGTAAGTATTAGCAGGGGGCAAAATATTTACCTACATATTTTTTACCATAATGCAAGGAATGCATTAAGGCAAAAAATGGGAATGCATTAAGGTAAAAAATGTTTGGGCTTTAGAATCACTTTAAAGAATAAGCCCAGCCACATATGGTTTGGCTGGGCTTCTCCTATGGGTCACAGGAGTGCAATTTGTTTTGCACTCCTGTGACCCGTTTTCAACAGAGAGCCGACTGCTGATGTGACAAAAATCAGTTAAGGCATCGTGTCATCCCGACAATGGAAGTCTGGATCTGCCAGGTGCCTGGACTGACACACCCGCTGTGAGCCTGAGACGTCCTGCTCCAGTCAGTAAGGAGGAGAAGAGCAGAGAGCTGTTGATTAACAGTCAGCAGCTCTCTGCTCGGGGAGCTGTGAGAACCGAGTAAAAGGCAGTGTTCGATCGCTCGGTTCTCAGTGTAGAGGCACCGGAGGACAGATGCAGCATCCACCTAGGTAAGTATAATACTGAAAAAAAAATCCCTTACTTCTCTTTTAAGGAAAAGTGCAATTATCCATTAGGCCTCATACACACGGACGGACTGTCCGATGAAAACGGTCCGCCGGACCGTTTTCTTAGGACATGTCCGCTGCCGGATTTTGGTCTGATGGTTGTACACACCATCAAACCAAAATCCCTGTGCACAGGATACGTGGGCGACCCTGGAAGGTCAATGCTTCCACGCATGCGTCAAATCACTTCGACGCATGCGAGGGCTTTCGGCCGAGCGGACATGTCCGGTAAGTCGTACAGACGACCGAACATGTCCGACGGACAGGCTTCCAGCGGACATGTTTCTTAGCATGCTAAGAAACATTTGTCCGCAGGAAACCTGTCCGATCCGCCGGAAAATTGTCCGGTCGGACGTACAGAAGACCGAACATGTCTGCTGAAACTGGTCTGCGGACCAGTTTCAGCAGACATGTTCGGTCGTGTGTACGAGGCCTAACAACCAATCAAATGTAATCAATTTAATGGAGTTAGTAGCATTTATGAATTGTGTTCACTATGCAATGCAAAGGGTTTAAATTTAAATGTATTTTTATAAAAATGTTTTGGACCTCATCTAGTATATATCAAAGAATATACTGTTTGCTATGTATTCTACTCTAATTATTTTTTAAGCAATAGTTTTTATTGAAATTTTTGTTTTGCATACAACCAAACAAACATAAAATAAGAAGAAAGAAATAAGAAAAACCATATCAGGAAAATAACGGTGTAAAATACACTTACTAGTCACATGCTATTACATTATGTAGAACTGTAAACATCCAACCCTACATTGGCATAATTTTATTCTCACATTCAAAAACATACTACTCGGAAAGCACAAATTTAGGGTTGCAGAACAGCACTTCTTATTTAACACCACATCTGTCCCACCACGGTCTGCCGGCCTCCAGATTATCTACCTCCACCGACTATATGACTCAGAACGACCCAGCTCAATCAGGGGCATACCTACTAGGGCATTTGGCATCTGAGGCGGATCCTATATCCCCCCCTGTCAAATTTGCAGCACACGAAACTTGTCGCTCAGAAAGGAGCAAGAGCTTCTTTTGAGCATCAGTGTCGTGTGTGGTGATTTGCCGCAACTGAAGAGTGGTTTATCACACCACAATTGGGGCTCCATTAAGAAGCTTTGGGTATTATAGTGGCAGGGAAAGAAAAAAGTGCAGTGCTAATATACAATGAAAATCAATGTGAGTGGAAGCAACACTAAATGACATATAGGTTACAAGTATTGGATAAATGTGTACCAATATTAAAGTGCATAAGTGCCAAACATATCATACATGCAAAGCCAATTGTTAGTGGCAAAAAAATAAACGCTACCATCCGGTGATTCTCAGGGCTCTCCCGTGCCATCGGGGGCCCGGAGAGAAGATCGCCATCCGCCGGATGGGAAGCATAGAGATGACTGGTGACCAGTGACCGTCGGAGGCCCGGGCGCGATGTGATTTTTTTGCGGCTAGTAAGAATGAGGTTTTAGTGGATGTATTTATGAAAAAAAATTTTGGACGTTCTTAAGACCAAGTTTCTATGCAATCCAATACTCTAAATCTGTCAGTAATATCTAAAATGCTGTGAACCACTGTGTTGTCACAAGTGTCATTAAAGCAGGGGTTCACCCTAAAAACTATTTTCTAACATTACATCCAGGATACTAGCAACATTTACAGTATGCAGGTCTTTTTTTTTTATAGCCGTACATACCGTTATATTGAGATTTTCTCCCTGGCTTCTGGGTTCTGATTGCTGCGGGACTGGGCGTTCCTAAGCCTGGGTTAGATGATTGACGTCTGGTGAAACAGTTCCCATGTCGCACAAGGCGCGTCACCAGACGTCAATCATCTAACCCAGGGATAAGAACGCCCAGTCCCGCAGCAATCAGAACCTGGAGGCCGGGGAGAAAATCACAATATAACGGTATGTACTGCGGAAAAAAAAGACCTGCATACTGTAAATGTTGTTAGTATCCTGGATGTAATGTTCGGGAAAAAAATTGTATTTATGTTCTTGCTCTTGCCGCTTAATATATATGACTTTGACATCCATCTTACTGATGTAAATAGAGCCTGATCAATGAAAGACATGTATAATTAATCTATGCAGCATAATCTAGAGATGAGTGTATTTTCTAAAAGCAGCACTGTTCATCTTAAAGGGATACATAAAACCTGAAGACCAGAACAGAATTAAAATTCATTGGCAAATACAGCACAGAAAACATAATTGAACTACTCTATAGATTCATTAATCTTAAGTTAGAAATAAATAGGAATTCAACATGGTGTATTGCAAGATCTGTCGAGCATAAGCCGATAGTAATGAAAGTATTACACGTGGTGCTAATTAGTCAAAACTCCCATTCTTACAAAATGTGAACTTTTGGATTTATGTCTGCAAGTCTTAATCTACCAATTTCATGTTAGGGCCCTTTCACACGGGGTGTCCGATCAGGACCGCCTGTCAGCTTTTCAGGCGGACCTGATCAGACCTTGCAGTCTCCCCTATGAAGCTGCAGATGTCAGCACTGACATCCGCCGCTATCTGATCTAGTCCTGCCTACAAAATCTAGATGGATGGTGGTCCTATTTTCCATCCGTCTGGCAGATCAGATTGGATGAAAACAAACAGGCGGTCTGTTTCCATCTGATTTCCCCATTGAGGAGAGCGGGACTGTGTCCATGTCATCCTGTCATCTGCTTGCTCAGTGGGGATCTGTGGAGCGATCCCCTGCTGAGCAAGCGAAATCCGTGGCACGGAGGCACCCGTGTGAAAGGGGCCTAACTCTCTTACATTTTTCAAAAATGAAAATGTCCGTTTTGGGTGGACATATTCTTTAAATTGTTTCATGGGTTTTTGTCTGATGTTTTTAGTTGTCTATAAAAATGGAGATCATGAGCTGATAGCGTGAAATCGAAAAAAAATTTTTAGCAGCTATTTAATAATCCTAGTATGTATTGCTTTTGAACAATGTATTAAATAAAAATGTTCAATATTTGCTAAGCATTTACTTTATTCATTATTCATTTATTCATTCAGATTATGGGCCTTCCGTTTGAAAGACTTACTAATTTGTGATTTAATTTTAAAGCATGTCTAAACCTAAAAAGGAAAAAAGTATTTCGGTATATTGCAGTCTACCAGTCCTTAGAAGGGGAGATTAGTAGTTTACAGAGGGAAGAAATTAAAGGGGTTGTAAAGACAAAAATATTTTACTCTTAAATTAAAGTCTGACAGTAGCTGATAAAGGAAAAAGTAATGTTTTGCATATAACTAGTTTGAAATCGAGCTGTTTTATTCACCTCCGTCACTCCTGAATCATTATTCTCACTGACTTCCTGGTTTGCGGTGCACATTCATTCTTGCTACATCACGGCCTAATGGGAACTACAGTTCCCATTAGGCTTAGCCTCCATGCCTGTGAGGGATAAGAGAGCATCTTCACGCAGGGCTGTAGTCATAGGGAGGGGGTGAGCACATTCTGCTTTCCACCATGCAAAACAGCTCAGATGCTGGTGGAAAGCAAGAAGAGGAGAGACAGGAAATGGCATTTTAAAACCTGGATTACTGTATTTTGGAGGTCAAAAGGAAAAACGAGGTAAGTGATATTTAAATGCTCTAGCTTACAGCAATCAATTGATCTAATAAAAAACGAACCTTTAGTGTTCCTTTAATGTTTTTTCTCTCAGTTTAAGCACAAAGAAAGTGACAACAACAGTGCTTTTTTGGCAAGATCAGCAGGTATTTTCTGCACTTGCTGAAAATATTCTTAGTCTAAATAAAAAGCAGCCAGCACCCCTAAAAAATGTTAAGCTGCAATATATTCAATTTTCTTCTAGGCTTTAGTTATCCTTTAAGAAGAAATGTTAAGGTTTCCATTGCACACTTGTCATTCTTCAAATGATAGATAACTTTCTCTCATGCTGCCCTTTGGCTTAAACACGTTAAATCAATAATCCAAAGCAAGTATTCAGATATGAAGTTTGAATTTCTTGTGGAGCATACCTGTCAGGGACTGAAAGTATTAAAGAGGGTCAAAATAAGAGCCAGGCAACTAGCTTTTGTGTAAGGATATCAGTAATTTCAGTCTACATTAACTACCATACTTATTTTCTTATTTGCAGTTTATTTAGGTAGTGTTTGCCATTATAATGGAGAGTGTTTATAGCTAGAGGCTTTTTTTGGTCAGTAAAACTATTTTCCTTAAATTTTTCAAGAAAAACATTTTAAGTGCAATTAAATATAGAGAAACATTCTAATTTGCACTGCTTTGAAACACACTTTTTTTATGGGAATTATTTAGAAAGTTTGCAACCCAGAAGTGAAACTTTCTATTTGAAAAGTAAAAGGACAGTATTATGAGGTTTTTAAGGTTGTATAAGGTTGTTAATTTACTCTGTTTGCTGACCTTAAAACACCTGTAAAAAATATGTTTATATAGCCTAGACCAGGGGTGTCAAACTGAATTTCATCGTGGGCCGCATCAGCATTATGATTGCCCTCAAAAGGGTCAGTTGTATCTGTAAGATTAGATGTCCAGCGCATCCCCTCCCCTTTACATTAGATGTCAAGAGCCACACCACCATCAGAAGTTGAGTCCCCCACTCTCCCTTACATCACAGTGCACCCCCTTTCCTTATGCTGCTGCTGGGAAGAAGCTGGATGCATTGGTTGAAAGCAGAAAGTAAGGGTCTAGAGTAGGACCAGAGGAGGGTTGGAGCTCTGCTGCAGCTGCAGGAGAGGTGCGAGGGCCACATGAAATGGCCTGGAGGGCTGGATTCGGCCCGCGGGCCTTGTGTTTGCCACCTATGGCCTAGACCCTGCAGCAAAAAGGTAAGCAAGAAAAAATTAGATTTACCTTGCACCTCGGAAGATAAAGTCAACAGGATAACATAACGGTACTGATCCAGTCCTGTAATGACCTGGAACTCCACGTTCCATGTTCTCAATGCTAAAATATGTTGACCTTGAAATGTGCCCTATGTACGTTCCAATTTTTTATACTTTTTGTATCTTCTACAGTATATGTTATGAACTAATATTCAACACACTCAGATTGACGAAAAACATCACAGCTGGGATTTAAATTAATCACTAAATATACTTGTTTTTTTTTTGGAATGTGTTTTAAATTAAGCTCCTGTTATTTAAATAACAGTTTAAAAAAAAAACTTTTTGCCATCTATTACTGAATTCTAACTAAACCTACTGTATTTATTGGCGTATAACACTCACTTTTTTACCCTGAAATTAGAGGGTTAACTGTGCCTGCGTGTTATACGTAGGGGGCTGTGGGAAGTTTTTTTTCCTGAAACTTTCCTCTTAGGCCTTGTACTCACGACCGGATCTGTGCGCTGGAAACTGTCTGCCCGACAGTTTCCGGCGTACAAGGCTGATTTGTGTTTTGTTCCGCTGGCGTGTACACACCAGCGGACCAAATTCCCGTCGTACCGGAACGCGTGCACGTAAACTACGTACGACGTCACTATAAAGGGGAAGACCAAAGTTAATGGCGCCGCCCTCTGTTCCTCTTTTGCTAGTTACGTGTTTGCTCGTGTTAGTGAAGGTTTGGTTAGAGCTGATTCGCGCTTCTCGGTCTCCAGGCTTTGACAGCGTGTATTCACGGGTTCAGTGCGTGTGCTTGCGGTAACGTAGTTGTCATTCGGCTATAGGCAAGCAGGTTGTTTCTGCTTTAGCAGTTGCATCCTGTGCGCTCGTATCTGTTTGTCACGCGTTTGTCGCAGGTAGTGCTGGATTTGCGAGTGCTTTCTGTTTCAGTGTGTTCTTGACTGACCAGCCGGCCGGTTTGAAGCCATGATGGAGCAGCAGCGTCAATTTTCGCGAGTTGGTGCTGTTTATGGGATGGCTGCTGGATATGTTCATTTGTCCAGTACTTTGGCCAGAAACAGGGGGCGGAGGCGTTTCTGGACCAAGAATTGGTTGCGCCAGCGTGACCAGTTCTCACATATGCCTCTGCTTAGGGAACTCCAGGAGAATAATCCTAATGACTTTAGGAATTTTCTCCGCATGACGGACCCCGTATTCAACCGTCTGCTGGATCTTCTGTCCCCCTATATCACGAGGCAGGACACTGTGATGCGCCAAGCCATCACGGCCGAGCAGAGGCTTATTGCCACGTTGCGGTACCTGGCGACTGGGAGGAGCCTGCAGGACCTCAAGTTCTCGACAGGCATCTCTCCGCAGGCGCTTGGGGTCATCATACCGGACACGTGTGCTGCCATCATCAAAGTTATGCATGAGGAGTATATTAAGGTAAGTTTCCTGGCTCTAATAATGTGGCCAACTAACTTTCTTTTTATTTGCCCAGATATGCTGTGTGTTTAACTAACGTTACCTTTTCTCCCTATGCATGTTGATATCAGCTTTACATGTTTTATTCTTGGCCTACCTGCATATTTGTCCCTTACCCAATATTAACCTGTCCAGCATGCTATCCTAGGGACAAACCCACCTTGCCATTTTTTCTAACAGGACTTTTTGGTTTTTGTGCCCCCCCCCCCCCCTTCAAACTTTTATTGTCCCCATCAGAGGGCTGTGGAGTCTCTTAATGAAGTGGCCCTATATATTTCATTTCCCAAATTCTCCATGCACATTTTTCTAATGCAATTTTAATACTGTGAACTGTCACAAGGATGCTTGTAGGATGTATTTGTTACAAAGTACTAAATCTCTAATTTTGTTTGTCCCCACAGCTACCCTCCACACCACAGGAATGGCAGTCTGTGGCTTCCCAATTTGCCCAGCGGTGTGATTTTCCAAACTGCGGTGGAGCAATAGATGGGAAACACGTCCGCATTGTGCCCCCACCCCGCTCGGGGTCGTACTATTATAATTACAAGGGTTATCATAGTATTGTGTTGATGGCGGTGGTGTCGGCACAGTATGAGTTTCTATATGTGGACGTGGGGAAGAACGGCCGGATGTCTGATGGGGGAGTGTTCGCACGGACTGATTTCTATGATCGTCTCCAAGCTGGTGGTCTGGCATTGCCACCAGATGAAGATAATGTGGAAGGACTTCCGTTTGTGTTCCTAGCGGACGAGGCTTTTGGGCTTGGTCCTCACCTCATGCGGCCTTTTCCCCAGAGGACCCTCACCTCAGAGAGGAGTGTGTTTAATTTTCGGTTGGCCAGGGCTCGGAGGGTAGTCGAGAATGCCTTTGGGATACTCACCAACCGGTTCCGCCTGT
Source organism: Rana temporaria (assembly GCF_905171775.1). Taxonomy (NCBI): domain Eukaryota; kingdom Metazoa; phylum Chordata; class Amphibia; order Anura; family Ranidae; genus Rana; species Rana temporaria. Next base: position 259,514,856 of record NC_053490.1, on the reverse strand, counting down.
TCAGGACATCGATACATCTGGCGGAATATAAATTGGACACCGTTGTATTTGCCTGCTGCATTTTGCACAACTTTTTACGCAGGCACTCCCAGACGTACCTACCCGACATCGGTTCTGAGGCAAGACTACCCTCAGATCCCCTTCCCGGGCTGGACACTGGTCGCGCTGGCTTGGCCCCCCAATCAGCTCGTGAGGTACGCGACAAATATGTTGAGTACTTCATGGGTCGGGGGGCCATTGCTATGCCAGATCATATTTCTTTCTAATTCGGCCCCCAAAGAAAGGAATATTCTAAAAAATAATAAATAATTAGACCATTGGACTTTATACAGTTGTTTGTCATTAATGCTTTTTCTCTTTTTCTGTCTTCCTGGTTCTCTAACTAACTTCTTCAATTGTAATGCATAATTGATTTCTCCACTTTTAGTAACTAACCACATTTTGCACATTATTCACTCATCTACAAACAGGGTATTGAGTCTAGAAATAAGAAGCAACTCCATTTGTAAATGTTGAGGTCAATTTTTTTTAATTTTTGCTTGTTCATGACCCCAAAAATAATTTTATATTTTTTTCATTACTCCCTGCTTTTGTACTTAGGAGTCTTCAAAATTTTTTTAAAATTTTCTTTTTTTTTTCAGGTAATTCAACCAAAAATATTATGCAGATTATACATTTATTAACAAGTTCACTTTTTTTTTCATCAAATATAGTTAGATTTATTGTTTACATATATATATATATATAGATTATATTTGGTGGGGTGTTTACCGCCTTAATTTTTTTTTTGGCCATATTTTTTAGGCACAAAAAACAATAATTTTTTAACCATTTTTTTTTTTTTTGGTGTGTTTTTCTAAAAGAAAATTTTTAGGTGAGAATTTGAAGTCAAATCTCTACTTCACTAAATTCAGTGATTAGAGAGATTTATAATTCTATATATATATTTAAAAAATTTTTTGGCGTTGTTTATTCTTTATGGTCTAAACTTTATAGTATCCCAAAATGTTCAACATGGTCAAAAAGTAACAAAATCCAATTCAAAAAATATAAAAACTCACAACAGCAGTCAGTCATGGTGTGCTTTCACACTGGAACACGCCAAAATTGGAAGATACACACATTCAGTGCAAACTCGCCAAATGTCATTGGTTCAACAGACAAATGGCCACATGTGCTATCTGACATCATGGGTGATCAATGTCTGTGTTTTGTGGGAGCAAACCCTTCCTCTCAACTACTTGAGGATGGAGGAGGGGGTTGGACCCACAAAGCACAGACATTAGATATTCTGTGATGGCAGATAGCACATGTTGGCACACTGTGTGTGTATATTCAAATTTTGGCGTATTCATTATTCAAACTGTAAAAATGTTTGTGGGGGCGGGGGATGGGCGGGGGGTGTTTCAGTCTTTGACACGGCCCATCATGTCAATAATGTTCTTAAAATTAGATTCGATCACCATCATTCTTTGCCGCATATTGTCCATTTCCGTGCTGCATTCCAAAAGGACATTTGTTACATTCTGTTCCATGAGAAACATCCTTTCACGCATATTGTGCATTTCAGTGCTGCACTCCATTACCTGCTGAATAATTATAGCAGCACTTGCACGTGAAAATATTGGCACACCATCCTCCTCCCCTAAAACAACAAAAAAAAATGGCATTTACAATATTATTTTTCAATGAGGCCTATCTACATATGTTTTTTGGAATCAAGCTAGGGTGACACTGACCTGATGGGCTTCTCCTTTCCACCTCTTCGACATCTTCTATCACTCCTCCTTCTTCCACCACCTCCCCATCATCTTCTATCACTCCTCCTTCTTCCACCACTTCCCCATCATCTTGGACTCCTCCTTCATCCATCAATCCACCTTCTTTCAATTCGCCAAATTGTTCTTCCGCCACTTGCCCTTCATCTGCTATGACTTCTAAGTCCAAAATTACTTCTTCCTCCTCTCTTCCTTCCTCCTCTCCTTCCACATCCTCCTCTCCTTCCACATCCTCCTCTCCTTCCACATCCTCTTCTCCTTCCACATTCTCCTCTCCTTCCACATCCTCTTCTCCTTCCACATCCTCCTCCTCCTCCACATGTTGAGATGGCAGATTTTGGCCTTGTCTGGCCCTCTCTGCCTCCTCCAAATGCTGGCGACTTCTTTCCCCTGAAATAAACCAAAAAAAATGTAGACTCATCAGCACACAGATATTGGAGAGCATAAATCGCACACATTGCTTAGAAGATGCTTTCATTTAGTTACTTTTATCTTTCACCAAACCTACATTTTGCAATTACTTCTATATGGCAAGCTCTGATCCTGCCCCTTTTTAGCAAAGTGACACACATGGATGTCCCCCCTAAACTGTATTTCTGGGAGACCCTACCAAAACCCATTTTTGATTTGGGGAGACACAGGTGCTCTGCATTGCAGATGTGAAAACATCTGCTTTATTACCACTGTTTTTAGAATGAATCCTGTTTGCCTTTCCCATTCTCATACTTTTTTTTTCTAGAACTAGCTTTTACACAATGTTTACAAACAAAGTTTTTGGCCAGTGAGCCATGTCCAGGTGTGTTGTTCCTGTAATAACCGAGCCTTTCTGATAAACTATGTGATGTTACGTTGTTTACTAAGAACACTGTTTGTAAATATGTAGTTATTTATGTTCTAAAAAATAAATAACAACATGTCTTTAAAATTACAAGCTGGCCAAGGAGGCAGATGGTGAAATATACATGGCAACACATTATTGCAGACAATCACCACCCCCCCCCCCCCCAACCCCAATATATATTTACTTACTTTTACGCAGAATTTTAAGTATTTTCTTCATCTGATGTGGCTCCCTCAATTTTAAGTCTGACCATCGTTTCCTCAGCTGTTCCTTGGACCTGGTGATCCCAAACATCCTCTGCATTCTCCTCGCCACCTTGTCCATAATATGTGCCTTTCGGCGGTTAGGGGTCTTGTATGGCCCTAATTCCCCATCATAGTCCTTCTTTCGCATGATGTAAACTAACTCCACCATTTCCTGGAACCGCATATTAGTGGCTTTATATCTTCTTTTCCTTGATCGGGACGTCCCTGCCTCTGTCCCTTCACTTGTGGCATGAGAGCATCGTGCCCGCTCGTGTGACATCGCCATCTTTCCTTTCCCACAGAGATTATGGGCGTGGAAAAGATGAATTCTTACGCCATGGGCGGAGAAGAGGGCGGCGTTTAATACATACGCGGAGTGTAGAGAATGCAAACAACGTGTTTACGTCCGTTACGCGGAGAATCTTCGAGCGCATCCAGAACATACACAGTTAACGCCATATTTCCTAAACTCATTGATTAGGGGCCTCGCAAAGGTGACGAGGGCGGGGTTTCATAAATACGCGGAGTGTTTAAAAGGTTTACGCCGTGATTACGCATCTTACGCGGTAATTAGGCGAGCGTGAGAAACGAGGAGCGAGAGACAGGAAGGTAAGGAAATTAAAAATGTGATCAGCAGAGGCCTTGAAAATGTAGACACATGGGATGGGGGTTTGGGCTGTTGGTTGCACCCTTTTTAAGCTATTCTGTCTATGGGGTACCACAATGTTATTTTGGTATCCAAATGCTTTTGGACACCTCACAAAATAGAGATGTGAACAATGCTGTACCTCATTGACAAGTTTTTGAATGGTGTATTCAGATCAGGCAAAGTATTGTTCAAGTGTTGGTTGTACAGAGGTCATTAGGAAGTGTCTTTTATGTCATCCATTGTCAGGGGCATGAGATTTACACAGGAAAGAGTGCCTAGATGAATACTGTCATTTGTAAGCATTGTTTATTTTTCAATATTAAAAATATTTACTGCAATGTTAACAATGGCTCTGCATCTAGCAAATCAATGTTTGGTACAACCAATGCGGCCGAGCTGACAATCATTGTTTAAACAAGAGAGACTGTGTTTGTAATTAGATATAGGTAATAAATTTAAAGACACATATTATATCAAGGTCAACGCTGATCCTTTTGAATATTTATTTTTCTTTGGTTTATGTTTTTTGAATCTAGACTCAAAAAAAAATATCATATTTCAAAAAGTAAAATGGACCAACTACAAACCAAGGAAGCTATAGAGGCCTTACTACAAAAATATCAGGACACGCCCATCCTGTGGAATTCAAAACACGCATTATATTGTAATAAAGATGTACGAGCGGCAGCACTAGAAGAGCTAGCAAACTATATGCAAACATGGGTGCCAGGATGCACTGCCAACATGGTGAAGGATAAACTTGCCAACCTCAGAAGCACATACAGGAGAGCATACAAAGCTAATAAAATCAAAAAATCGGGAGCAGCAGCAAGACAAGCAAAGGAACCCAAACTGTGGTATTATAAACAGATGGCTTTTTTGCGGGACGAAATGGAAGGCAGGAAAACGATGTCCAGTCTTTCTTCCAACCTTTCCTCCATGCTACCTTCCAGCGGACCTTCCCCAGATGACCACAGCCCTGCAGAGTCGGAGGAAGAGGGCCTGGCTGACAGAGATGCAGATCTGCCACCCTTCGATGAGGAGGTATAGTAGTTTCCTCTATATTTATGGCGTAAATAATTCTTGGTGGATTAATGATTAGATATTGTAAAAATAAAACCAAGCTGGAAAAAAGCAAACAAAAAGGTGTACAGACAAATAGGTGTCAGGGATGACAACTGCAGGGGTCAGAAGTAGAGTGTATTCAAGTAATAATGAACAGAAAATACTGAACGAAAAACATGAAAATGAGTGTGGTTTTATTTAGCGAAATTGTAAAAAAATTCTTTTTTTTTCCACACAGGAAGAAGAGATCAGCCAGGAGGTGGCAGATCCTCAGGTGTCTGTCAGCCAGGAGGAGGCCGGGGTCAGTGGCAGCCAGGAGGAGGCCGGGGTCAGTGGCAGCCAGGAGGAGGCCGGGGTCAGTGGCAGCCAGGAGGAGGCCGGGGTCAGTGGCAGCCAGGAGGAGGCTGGGCCCAGTGGCCTGCAGCAGGTCCACCCGGCCAGGAGAACCACCACCAGCCAGTCTTCTCCCCCCCAGGTGAGGCCATCAGGCCGAAGGAGGCAGTTGAGGCCTGTGGAGGAGGCAAGCCTCCGCATGATCCAGGAGGCAAGCGCCATCATGAGGGCCCCCCTCAACCCCACAGAGGCCTTCAGTGCCTCATTGGCCCATGATTTAAATGAAGGGGAGGAGGACCAGAGAAGACTGGCAAAGGCCCTGATGAACCAGGTCCTTTGGTGGATGCAGAGGGGCCTGCTGACCCCAGACACTGGGCTATGTGACCCGGCCCGGCTTGCGGAACACCATCCTCCTGCTGCCACATCAACCCCACCTGCAAGACCCCGTGTTCGATCCGCTGGAAGGCTGCCTGGAGGGAAGGCTGGAAAGAGGAGGAAACGTTGATTTTCTGCCTTCCATTTCCTTCCACATAAAGGACATCGTGTTTGTACTACCACAGTTTGGGTTCCTTTGTTTGTGTGCTGCTGCTTCATATTTTTGTGTTTGGCTACTGAGGCTTGGAAGTTTATCCTTCACCATGTTGGAAATGCAAGTTTGCATATAGTTTGCTATCTATTCTAGTGCTGCCGTTCTTTTTATTTTTTTGTGATGACATTTGCCTGAATAAAAGGCCTTTTGCTTTCATTTGAAAACATGTCTATTGTTTGATATACTGTGGGGATTATTAGGCAGCAAACCTTTAATAAATATACAATGGGTAATTTACAAAGGACACACTCCTTGGGGGGGGGGGGGGACATTTGGTGTGCCAACATGGTTTAATATTCTCTAATGAAACACCAAAAAAAAAAAAAAATTTTCAAAAAACATGTAAAAAAAAAATAGTTTAAATGGTGACATAACTAGAAACAAAAAAAAAAATTAAAACAAAATGAACATTCCTTTACAAAAATGACTACTCTAAATTATGGAGGACCACCAACCAAAACACACGTCTGGCATAGAAAACATTATTAAAGGATTACATCACAAGCAAGAAATGTGACATTTCAGTATGGGACAACTCTATTGAAATTGCATCAGCAAGAGAACGGGGTTATTCTAGCAAGAGAAGAATTAATAAAACGAGGCTTTAAAATGTGGTTTAGTGCGCCTTTTTAAGACATTGTTCTCTTGCTAGAATAAAAGGTTTCTAATGACGAATGTGCCATATCCCAAAGAAACGCGAGTTTTACCTGAACGAGCGCTCCCGTCTCCTCATTTGGACTGAGCATGCGCGGGGTTTTTGTACGCTGCTTTTGTGTACAGACGACCGAACATGTCTGACGGACACGATTCCAGCAGACTGTTTTAAAGCAAGACCAGGAAACAGTTGTTCGTTGGAAAACGGTCTGGCCGACGATTGTTTGCTGGAATTCTGTACGTTACTGCCTACACACGAACGAACATGTCCGCTGAAACTGGTCCGCGGACCAGTTTCAGCAGACATGTTTGGTCGTGAGTACGAGGCCTTAAAGTTAGGGTACGTGTTATACGCTGATAAATACAGTAATTCTAATCTAACTGAATTTTTGGAGACATCTTCTTCTTCCTAACTTAACTAATATTAGTTAATACTGCATTAGTTAGAAAAATAGTCACATGGGTGGCCCTCTGCCCTAACTGACTGCCCTGGCTACAGACTCTCTCCACACCCCATGTAATACCACTGTGTGTCTCAGTGTCCAGTTATCATGTACCACTGATGCCACAGGGGAAGAGGGGGAACAAGTTAAATGCTCCAAATACTCAGAGGTACTGGGCATTTCTCTTTGCTCCTGGGGCAAAATAGAGTGATAAGAATGAAGGGAAGATTAGTACATGCTGTTGGTGGGACCTTCATTAAGCATGGTGGTTAACATTACAGATTAGAATACTTACACATTTTTATTCCAGACTGGTTCATGAAGATACAATTAAGACTAGCACTTTAGTCGGTTAAGAGAAACCTAGGATCTGTCTACCAGTCTGTAAACTATTTATTAGAGGATGTGAACAAGTTTATTCATAGATATCGCGGTTGCTTTATTTGACAGTATGAAGGGGATCAAAAGCAGATTTCCTTGCCATATCTCTATTATCCTTATTACTGTTTCTGCAAACTTTAATTAAACAAACATAATGGAGTGTACTGAAGCAGTACTGTGTATCTCTGTAGCTGTAATGGAATATGAAATAATTAAGGAGGCTTGTCTGCCATGATTGTAGAACAGTATGACAATGAAGAGGCAACGCTCTTCATTTATTATGTGTTCATTTATATGAGCTGCTATTCTACAGAAGAGAGTATGATCTGGTGCCTGAATATGGGACAGGATTGCTTTCAGACTCAAATGTATCTCTTGCAGTGGAGCTGCGCTTGCACTTCAAGGGTTAACTGCTAATTTTTTCCAGGGGAGAGGAGAAAGTCTTATACTCGCCTAATCCTCCACAACGACGCTCACCTATGATCCAATGTTGGACTGTTCCTTGCACCCTCACATCCTGAGCAGGTCTATGTAGCCTGCTTTGGGCTTGATGAAATCTGTAACAGTCCACCATTCAACACCGCTAGACCATGGTGGATGGGGGGGGGGGCAGGAGCTGCAGGGACTGGTCATATGCAGGGAGGATTAGGTAAGTATATCTCCCTTCATCTCTCTAGACAAAAAACAAGCAATTAGCCCTTGCCATGCTTGCAATACATATTTTTTGCCTGGAGTTGGGCTTTAAGGTTAGGACTATAGTTCAAAATGCTCAAATGTTACTTTATTCAAAGTTTTTCTGAGATGGTTAAAAAGAGTAATAGAAGGGGTGAAGTACTTACCTATCTTAAAGGGGTTGTAAAGGTAAAAAAATGTTTTCCCTAAATAGCTTCCTTTACCTTAGTGCAGTCCTCCTTCTCTTGCCTCATCCTTCCATTTTGCTTTTAAATGTCCTTATTTCTTCTGAGAAATCCTCATTTCCCGTTCTTCTGTCTGTAACTACACACAGTAATGGGAGGCTTTCTCCCTGGTGTGGAGAAAGCCTCTTGAGGGGGGAGGGGGCGAGCAGGAGTGTCAGGATGCCCACTAACACACAGCTTCTTTCTCTATCTGCAAAGTAGAGAGTGTCCTGACTTGCCTGCTCGCCCCCTCCCCCCTCAAGAGGCTTTCTCCACACCAGGGAGAAAGCCTTGCATTACTGTGTGTAGTTACAGACAGAAGAACAGGAAGTGATGCTGTTCTGGGATTTTTATTTTTTTATTTTGTTCTTTACTTAGTTAACAGCTGAAATACAAAAACAAGTAGACGTAAAATTCCCTCAGATTAGCTTAAAGATAACCACAAAGGGCCTTTAGGCAAAACAAAAGCCTCTTATACAGCAAATAAGTATATTTCAGAACCTTTGCCCCAAACATACAATTTCACACCCACTAGAACTCCACAATCTCAAACTAGAGAAATATTCCACATCATAGGCCACGTAAAAGAAAGTGTGGACCTGTGCCATCTAATGCTTTCTAAGTCTGTTCGGGGGTTTGGGATGTCAATATTTAAAAATGAATAGGGATTTAAGGGGCTAGAAAAGAAAGAATTAAGATGGGGAGGCATAAATAACTTCTCTAGCATTATTTATCATGCTTCATGGTAAACCTGTGCTTTGCCCATGCAGAATAAATCAACAGTGCTAATGCTAGTGCTCTGCAGCAGTTTATACTTACTATTCCTTTGCTTTTTTGCACTGCTTTCGTCTGCATAAGCAAGGAAAAGAAGCACTTTGTATTTGTGACATCTCTGGTTGGCCAACCAATCAACTGCTAAACAAATGCACTGTCTCCTGAAAAAAAAAATCTAAAATGTTCCCTTTCTTGGGTACATGGCACAGCAGGGGTACAAAAGGAAGGTAAGCATAAGCAGCTGCAAAAGCGGTATAAAACTCAATCTAAAGTTTTGAGATGCATGGGCAAAACACAGGTTTTGAGGCTTGGCAGTAATACTAACCTTCCTGCGTAATACTTTTGAGTTACTGAATCAGAATAGGAATGCAAATAAAAACATTTGTCTGTATCTTGTGAAATACGTACATACTTTCTCCAGGTCAGTGACTCAACCAGGCAACTATGTATGTATGATAGTGTGGCGTTCATACATCTAACCTGTAGATGTCACTAACAGTTATTACATGTATAATACTTGTACTCTGTACAAGTTAAGCAGAACTTCACCTAAAAGGAGAAGTACAGGTTCAGGTCCTCTTCTCCCCCCTCCTTTACCACATTTGGCATGTCATTTTTTTGAAGGGGGGGGGGGGGGTAAATACACTATATTGTCGAAAGTAATGGGAGTCATGCCTTTATACACACATGAACCTTAATGGCATCCCAGTTTTTATCTGTAGGGTTCAATATGGAGTTGGCCCACCCTTTGCAGCTATAACAGCTTCAACTCCTTGGGAAGGCTGTCCACAAGGTTTAGGAGTGTGTCTATGGGAATATTTTACCATTCTTCCAGAAGCACATTTGTGAGGTCAGGCACTGATGCTGCTCTAATTAATCCCAAATGTATTCTATCGAGCTGAGGTTGAGGTCAAGTTCCTCCACCACAAACTTGCTCATCCAAGTCTTTATGGACCTTGCTTTGTGCACTGGTCCAAATGATTTGGTGGAGGGGGTATTATGTTGTGAGGTTGATTTTCAGGGGCTGGGTTTGGCCCCTTAGTTTCAGTGAAGGAAACCTTTAAGGCGTCAGCATACGAAGACATTTTGGACAATTCCATGCTCCCAACTTTGTGGAAACAGTTTGTGGATGGCCCCTTCCTCTTTCAACATGACTGTACATCAGTGCACAAAGCAAGGTCCATAAAGACATGGGTTAACAAGTTTAGGTAGAGGAACTTGACTGACCTGCACAGAGTCCTGACCTCAACCCAATAGAACACCTTTGGGATGAATTAGAGGCGGAAACTGCAAGCCAGGCCTTCTTGTCCAACATCAGTGCCTGACCTCAGTAATGTGCTTCTGGAAAAATGGTCAAACATTTCCATAGACACACTCCTAAACCTTGTGGAAAGCCTTCCCAGAGGGTTGAAGCTGTTATGGCTGCAAACATTGGGCTAACTCAATATTGAACCTTACAGACTAAGACTGGGGTTCCATTAAAGTTCATGTGCATGTAAAGGCAGGGGTATCAATACTCTTGACAATATGGTGTAGTTTCGACAGGTACCCACAGCTTTCTGGGACACGTCACAGGTCCCAGAACGCTGCGGGACCATTCACAAAGTGCAGCATGGCTCACTCATGTGCAGTAGCATGCTGGCTATGAAGCCACAAACTGTCACAGTCAGCTTCCCACACTAAAGATACCAGCGCTGGGAACCCAGAGACTAGTAAAGAACTAGCCTGGGTGAGGACAGCGCTGGATCCCTGGACAGGTTAAGTGTCTTTTTATTAAAAGTCAGCACTGACTTTTACATTTAGTTTTTCTAGAGTGAAGATCCTCTTTAGTTCCAGTTCTTATTCCTGTTATGACATACTGTATTTTTGGATAGCTGGACTTGAAATTAAAGTAGTTTATAACTACTCTGCCTTCCAGATAACAGACTCACCAAGACTGGCGATGCAATAACTGTTCTAGTTCTATAGCAGCATGCACCTTTTGTTCCACACCCCAGTGGTGTGTTTGGATTCTAATGTTTGACAATGACACACTTGCTAATCAGGAGGACTTACCTATTACTAGAAAGCGGGTTTTATTTATTCACTGTCTTCGACACAGTGGCACGTATTTTCTATACACTTCCAGAAGCAGGTGATATTTATGATACTGTATTAAAAAAAACTTCTTTGTTACTGTTATGTAAACATGGTTATAGAGTGTTATAAATTCTGACAGCATAATGGCGAATCCACAGTACAATTTATAGCAGCTTTGAGAGACTTTTTTTATCTGTGAGTTTGGTACTCTAACAAAAAAAAAAACAATCAGCCTGCTTAAAGCCTAATAATACACACAGGACGCGATTCAGTCCACGTGTACTGCAGTCGGCCCAACAGAAGCCAGCTTTTGTGGAAGGGGCATGACCAAAAAAGGGCTGCCGATCGGTTCCCAATCAGAGCTCTCAGCCAATGGCTGGGAACGCTGACCGGAGTGTTCTAGTTGGGGGAGCTGTCCCCCTCTCAGAACACAAGAAAATAGCAGGAGAGATCGCTGTACTAACATAGGATAGTTAGCTGTCAGGTTTTTTTTGCGTTTAGCCCTGCTGGGTTGAACAAAAAGAAACTACTAGTGTGTACTAGGCTTTAGGGAAAGATTACTCTCTCTAGCAAAGGCTATTACAATTTTAAGCCAAAGTAAAATTGCGGTGGTTCAGGCAAAACCCTCAGTTGGGACACTGCTAGTACCATGCAAGCTGTGAATTAAAAAACTGTCTTTCATAGTGCACATAATCAGGACCGATACAAAGGTTCAACTGCAGCTAAACTGCAATGCAGAGCTGCACATAACAAGACACATTGGAAACTATGCTGCATGTCCTCTTGTACTGCTAGACAGATTGTCAAAGTTACTGTCCCAGAGGTTATCATCTCAAGTGTAGATAAATATCATGCTTTCATTCCAGATAACATTTTGTGCACTGTACCTATATCTACCGCCGTACTTCCCAAGTGTTCCATTATTTCAACAAAATCCCAGCTTCCCGCTGACCCAGGCTGCTTCCCAGAGCCCAGTGCTAGGAAGAGTTTCAGAAGTTGGCTTCACTAATTCACCTTGCAGCGGCATTGCTGGACATGTGATGTGATGTGCCGTAGGTCCCTGACGGTGATATTTTCAGCCACTGCAGCAGTAGGCATCTCTTCCCTCACAAGAAAAAGTGTCAGAGCAAAGAGATGCTTTTCTTAGGCTCCTCCTCAGCTCTGATATGTATCATCAGACATGAGGGGAAACCTGGGAAGAAGGACAACTCCCAACATTGAAAATCTGTGGTTTGTAAGTTTCAGAGACTGAGGGCGAATCGAACTGGGGAACACAATGACCTTGGAGGGGGATAGAAGAAAATTGTGCTGGGGATGGGAGGATTTGTGTTGGGGGAAGGACAAAGGCTGGGAGGAATGTTTTTTTTTTTCTCAGGGAAATTTGGGGGAAATTGGTGCTGGTAGGGGAAGGAGGGGTTGGTGATAGAAGGGGATGGGGTGGGGAATTGGGAAGGGAGTTTTTGCTGACAGGAGGATTATGAGAAAAGAGGATTTGTGCTGGGGGGGCTTAATTGCTCCTCCCCCACCGGTGACACATTTGGCACCTTTCACAGGGAAGGGGGGTACAGGGACCTGTTTTTGACAGGTCCCCTTCCCCACTTCCAGGAGACTGGGCTACGGCCCGATCTCCCACAAAGTTGACCTCCTCCCCCTTCCTCCACCACCAGGCCAATCAGAAAGCGCAGCGCGCTTCGCGCATGTGCAGTAGGGATCCGTCCTTGAAGCCCAAAGGCTAAACTGCCAGGTTCCCTTACCTGGAATGTGTCCATATAGTAAAAGTCCACAGATGCAGTATTTGTAGCTCCTTTCCCTCAGGCGGAACTCCACTTTAAGGCCAACTGTAGTGTTTACAACCCTCATTACCCTGTAAGTAAACAATTGCCCATTTGACCGAGCATATCAAATATAACCCCCAAAAAATATACTATCACGTGAAACAACAGGGGCGCACGCCTGCCGCCCAGACTGTGTGTCATTCACTACAGCACAAGGCTATTACCAGGTCCCCTCCAAAGATTCATAGCCAGGACCTGCTGATCGGCTGAGCAAGTGACAGAAGAGAGCCCTGTGTTGGTAAACAGCACAGGGCTCTCTTTGGATAGTAGCAATGTGGCTAGTTTTTTTTTTTGTTTCATTGCAAAGCAGGAAGTAAAAACAGTCACATCGCTTAGTAAAAGTGGCACACACTACACACTTTACACATTGTTAGGAACACTGATGATGTCTGTGTTATTTAGTCAGTTCCCACCCCGTATCAGTTAGTGTCAAATAGACTGTGGCATTATCACAGTCCCACTATAAGTCTCTGGTCACCGCCATTACTAGTATAAAAAAAAAAGTATATATACCATATTTTGTAGACAATATAACTTTCACGCAAATCAATTAATATATGCTTATTGGGATTTTTTACCAAAGACATATAGCAGGATACATTTTGGCCTAAATTTATTAAAAAAAATGTCTCCAAGATGTGTTGGTCAAACTATCTTTTTAGTACCTACAAGAATTGATGCAGTTTTGAAGGCAAAGAGTGATCACTGGTTATCCCAAATATTGATATGATTAGGATTTCTCTTCTGTTCATTTACTTTCCATTTTGTTAATTGATAAAAATAAATTATTAACACTTCTATTTCTGAAAGCATTCTTAATTTACAGCATTTTTCACACCTATCTCAAACTTTTGCACAGTACTGTAAATGTTAGCACAAACACTGCGTACGTACAGTGTACAAACAAGATTTAATACAGGATTTTGCTGACAGCAAGATTGACAATCATATGGCCATCATGTGCGTTAGCTCTCATTTTCATTTCATTATGTTAAACCTGGCTAGTCTATTTTTCTCCTTTATTGTGGCCTAGCAAAGCAGAAATCAGAAATAAAATACTCTAAGGCCCCGTACACACGATAGAATCCATCCGCAGATAAATCCCAGCAAATGGGTTTCTGCGGATAGATCCTATGGTGTGTACACTCCAGCAGATCTGTTTCCGCGGAGAAATCTCCTCTGGGATGGATTCCAGCAGATCGGATATTTGCTGTGCTGCACAACATATCCATCTGCTGGAATCCATTCCAACGGATGGATCCGCTCGTCTGTACAGACTTACCGGATCCATTCGTCCAAAGGGATTCCCCGCACACGTCGTAATGATTTGACGCATGCGTGGAATTTCTTATATGACAGCGTCGCGCCCGTCGCCGCGTCATAATCGCGGCGACGGCGCGACACGTCATCGGCAGAGGATTTCCGCGCGGATTTCAATGCGATGGTGTGTACACTCCATCCCATCGAAATCAGCGGAAATCTTTGAGAGGATTTATCCGTGGAAACGGTCCGCTGGACCGTATCTGCAGATAAATCCTCTCGTGTGTATGGGGCCTAACTTGTATTTTATAACAAATCCTTTCTGGTCTCTGCCTCTTGAATTGCAGCAAATAAAAATGCTTACACACTGTTCAGAGAACCTGTACAATTTGGCTCAGAAATAATACACTGTTATTTATATTTCATGATAAAAACGGTTTGGTCTCTTTGTCTTAAATGTTAGTCTTGTAAAAATACTGCAATACTGTGCAACTGCTCTATACAATATTTCTGTCTTCTGTCCCATCTTCTGTCTCTAATAATATACTCTAATTTTCATTTCAGAATAAAGTCTGTTTCAGCTCTCCCTGTTAAATTGTAGCCTAGCAAAACTTCTTATCTATTGTGCGGTAAGTCTGTATAGTATTTTTTATTTTCCAATAAAACCTGTCTGGTCTCCTCTTCTTAAAATGTGACATACTAAAGAAGAATACATAGTCTAAATCAAGTCTGAACACTATGGCCCGGATTCACAGAGACTTACGCCGACGTATCAGTAGATATGCCGTCGTAAGTCCGAATGTGCGCCGTCGTATCTATGCGCTCATTATTAAATGAGATACGCCTGAATTTTGCCAAGATACGACCAACGTAAGTCTCCTACGCCATCGTATCTTGGGTGCATATTTACGCTGGCCGCAAGGGGCGCTTCCGTTGATTTACGCGTCGAATATGTAAATGAGCTAGATACGCCGATTCACGAACGTACTTGCGCCCGTCGCTGTAATCTACGTAGTTTACGTAAGGCGTTTTTCCGGCGTAAAGTTAAACCACCAAAAAGCTGGTCTAAGTCGTTTAGGGTATGGACGTCGGAAGTGCCGTCGGATTTTACGTCGTCTACGTAAGTCGTACGTGAATGGGGCTGGGCGTAAGTTAGGTTCACGTCGTACGCATTGAGCCGTCGTATCGTAGGGAGTATTTGCGATGTGATTCTGAGCATGCGCGCGCATGCGCCGTTCGTTCGGCCATGCATTCACATGAGGTCACGATTCATTATAATACTACACGCCCACTGCCTTGCTACTTTGAATTAGGCGGGCTTACGCCGGCCCATTTACGCTACGCCGACGTAACTTTGGAAGCAAGTGCTTTGTGAATTGCCTCTCAATGTTACGTCGGCGTAGCGCATATAAGATGCGCTACGCCCGCTTAAACATACGCCGCTCTACGTGAATCTGGCTGTAAATGCATATTTCATGATAAAATCTAATTTCTCCCTTTCAAATTTTGGTCCACTTAAGCAGCTTGCATAGTGTGAATCAAGTAGAATATTTCTGTCTGTTTTCCCAAAAATAATACACTCTAATTTTTATTTTATGATAACACTCCTTTGGATTGCCTCTTAAAATTCAGCAGGTCTGTACAATATTTCTGTGTGTTGTTTCTCAAATGATAGATTCTAATTTTTAATTTATAACACCTGCTTGGCCTTCCCCCTGAAACTGGGGCCTACTAAAGTTGCTGACAGTGTGTATTGATCCTGTACAATATTTTTTACTTTTGTCTCTGAAATAATACACTCATTTTAATTTCATAATATAATACCACATTTAACCACTTCAATACCGCACAAAGGCATATGACATCCACAAAGGGGATCTCCCATCCCGGATGGACATCATATGATGTCCTGTACTTTGTGCGGTGATATCTGAATGATGCCTGCAGCTAGAGGCATCATTCAGATATCATTGTGTTCCGGCGGCGATCCTGCGCACCATAAGAACGATCATAGTGGCGGTCCTGCTGCTTGATCGTTCTTATAGGCGGCAGGAGGGGACATCCCCCCTCCCGCCACCATCCGGTGCTTCTCCGGGCTCTCCCATGCCATCGGGGGCCCAGAAAAAGAATCGCCCAGCGCCGGATAGGAAGCATAGAGATGAATGGTGACCAGATGGTCACCAGTCATCTCTATGACCGTTAGAGGCCCGGGCGCGATGTGATGACATCAAGCCCGGGTACCAGAATGTAAACAAAGCCGCAATTGCGGCTAGTAAGCCTGAGATCTGAATTTTTTTTCACGATCACATGCTTTCCAGCCTGGAGGAGAGATGTGGGGTCTTATTGACCCCGCATCTCACCTAAAAGAGGACCTGTCACACACCTTTCCTATTACAAGGGATGTTTACATTCCTTGTAATAGGAATAAAAGTGATCAAAAAAAAAAGTAAAAAAAAAATTTTAAAACGCCCCTGTCCCTGGTAGCTGGCGCTCAGAAGCGAACGCACACGTAAGTCCCGCCCACATATGTAAACCTCGTTCAAACCACATATGTGAGGTATCGCCGCATGCGTGTGCAACAATTAAAAAAAAAAAAAAAAAAAAGTGTGCAACAATTTTAGCACTAGACCTCCTCTGTAACTCTAAACTAGTAACCTGTACATTTTTTCATAGCGTCGCCTATGGAGATTTTTAAGTAACGAAGTTTGGCGCCATTTCATGAGTGTGTGCAATTTTAAAGCGTGACATGTTAGGTATCTATTTACTGGGTGTAACATCATCTTTCATATTAAATAAAAAAATTGGGCTAACTTTACTATTTTGTTATTTTTAAATTATCTAAACCATTTTCTTCCCCAAAAAAAGTTTAAAAAATGATTGCGCAAATACCGTGCAAGATAAAAAGTTGCAATGACCGCCATTTTATTCCATAGGGTGTCTGCTAAAAATATATATATAATGTTTGGGAGTTCTGAGTAATTTTCTAGCAAAATAATGATGATTTGTACATGCAGGAGAGAAGTGCCAGAATAGGCCTGGTATGGAGGTGGGTATAAAAGCCCTGTATTGAAGGGGTTAAAAATAAAACTTGCCCCATCTCTCCCTTTTAAATTGTGGCCTAAAAATAAGTACTTGTAGCCTAGTAATAATATTGTGCATATGTGACTTGTATTTCCACAGAGCAGTGCAAATGCTGGTAAATGTAGTTCCATACACTAACATGCAAGATTCTGCTGCTACCGTAGCTACAGTACCTTACAAAGGTATTCATCCCTTGGCTTTTTACCTATTTTGTTACATTACAGCCTTTAGTTCAATGTTTTTTTAATCTGAATTATATGTGATGGATCAGAACACAATAGTCTAAGTTGGTGAAGTAAAATTAGAAAAATATATACATAAAACTATTTTTCAGAAATATAAAAAATGATAATTGGCACGTGCGTATGTATTCATCCCCTTTTGTTATGAAGCCCATAAAAATCTCTGGTGCAACCAATTACCTTCAGAGGTCACATAATTAGAGAAATTAAGTCCACCTGTGTGCAATCTAAGTGTCACATGATCTGTCATTACATATACACACCTTTTTGAAAGGCCCCAGAGGCTGCAACACCTAAGCAAGAGGCACCACTAACCAAACACTACCAAAAGATTTTTTTTTATTGTGAAGCAAACAACAAATAGGAGAAAATAACAGAAAAAGTCAGTGTGCATAACTTTTCACCCCCCTTAAGTCAATACTTTGTAGAGCCACATTTTGCGGCTATCACAGCTCCAAGTTTCTTTGGATAAGTCTCTATGAGCTTGCCACATCTTACCAGGGCCGGCCGGCCTTAGGTGTTTAGGCGCCCTGTGCGAGCTAATCCTGTGGCGCCCCCCCCCCAAATGGCCCCTGTAATATAAAGTATAGGGTGGTATTGGGCTGGCTGGGGCGATATAGGACAGGTTGGGGTAAAATAAGGCAGGTTGCAGTGGTATAGGGCAGGTTGGGGTGATATAGGGCAGGCTGGGGTGGCATAGGGCAGGATGGGGTGGTATAGAGCAGGTTTGGGTGGTATATGGCAGGCTGGGTGGCAAAGGGCAGGTTCGGGTGATATAGGGCAGGGTGTGGTGGCATAGGGCAGGTTGCGGTGGCATAGGGCAGGTTGCGGTGGCATAGGGCAGGTTGCGGTGGCATAGGGCAGGTTGGGGTGGTATAGAGCAGGTTGGGGTGGTATAGGGCAGGCTGAGGTGGTATAGGGCAGTTTGTGGTGGTATAGGGCAGGCTGGGGTGGTATAGGGCAGGTTGCGGTGGCATAGGGCTGGCTGGGGCGATATAGGACAGGTTGGGGTAATATAAGGCAGGTTGCAGTGGTATAGGGCAGGTTGGGGTGATATAGGGCAGGCTGGGGTGGCATAGGGCAGGATGGGGTGGAATAGAGCAGGTTTTGGTGGTATATGGCAGGCTGGGTGACATAGGGCAGGTTGGTATAAGGCAGGTTGCGTTGGTATAAGGCAGGCTGGGGTGGTAGAAAGCAGGCTGAGGTGATATAGGGCAGTTTGTGGTGGTAGAGGGCAGGCTGGGGTGGTATAGGGCAGTTTGTGGTGGTAGAGGGCAGTTTGTGGTGGTATAGGGAAGGTGGGGTGATATAGGGCAGGCTGTGGTGGCATAGGGCAGGCTGGGGTTGTATAGGGCAGTTTGTAGTGGTATAGGGCAGGCTGGGGTGGTATAGGGCAGGGTGCGGTGGTATAGGGCAGGCTGGGGTGGTATAGGGCAGGCTGAGGTGGTATAGGACAGTTTGTGGTGGTATAGGGCAGGCTGGGGTGGTATAGGGCAGGTTGTGGTGGCATAGGGCAGGTTGGGGTGAAATAGGGCAGACTGATGTGGCATAGGGCAGGTTACAGTGGCATAGGGCAGGCTGAGGTGGCATAGGGCAAGTTGTGGTGGCATAGGGCAGGTTGGGGTGGTATAGAGCAGGTTGCGGTGGTATAGGGCAGTTTGTGGTGGTAGAGGGCAGGCTGGGGTGGTATAGGGCATTTTGTGGTGGTAGAGGGCAGGCTGAGGTGGTATAGGGCAGTTTGTGGTGGTAGAGGGCAGGCTGGGGTGGTATAGGGCAGTTTGTAGTGGTAGAGGGCAGGCTGAGGTGGTATAGGGCAGTTTGCGGTGGTATAGGGCAGGTTGGGGTGGTATAGGGCAGGTTGTGATGGCATAGGGCAGGCTGGGGTGGTATAGGGCAGTTTGTAGTGGTATAGGGCAGGTTGGGGTGGTATAGGGCAGGTTGCGGTGGTATAGGGCAGGCTGGGGTGGTATAGGGCAGGCTGAGGTGGTATAGGGCAGGCTGAGGTGGTATAGGGCAGGTTGCGGTGGCATAGGGCAGGTTGGGGTGATATAGGGAAGACTTTGTTGTGGGCATGTTCTGTAAATTAAAGTATGCAAATCCTCAAACAATCCATTTAAATTCCAGGTTGTGAGTCAACAAAACACGAAAAATTCCAATGTTTCCAAAAATGTGTCAAAAGTGTCCGATGTGGGGGGCGTGGCCGAGCCAGCAGCAGGGATGGACGCCTAACTGAGAAGCTCCTGCCACCTCAGACAGCCCAAAGGCTTAAGCAGCGATTTTTGGCAGCATTTGTGAGTGGGAAGTATCCCACAAGGTAGCCATACCCACCCTACTTCCACTCCTGGCAACTTTTGGGGCAAAAAACACCACCCGAGACCGCCGGACACAGCGTTACCGAATCCGGGGAGGCGCCATAGGAAAGACCGCGGCTTCGGCCTAGTCACGGAAGTCGCGGCCGTTTTGGCCCCCCGGCGGCGGCTCTCAGCATCACTCCAGGACTCACCGAGTGAGCTAACACTCTAACACCTCCTGGAGAAGGGTCAGCAAGACCGGGGGACATCACTGAGGTACAGCACAGCCTATCCTGCAGACCAGAAAGACCTCAGGTACCTCACGTTTGGCAGCCATATTGATCCCCTCACAGAAGACCTCCCTCACTCACCACTGTCCCTCCTTGTCCCCCATTGCTCCTAAACCCTCAGAGGTGATTACCAGAGGGACAGGGGACTTTGCTTCCATGCATTTGGCCCGGGGTTGAGCTGTTTGAGAGGCCACAACCGTTATATGTACTTTTTATGCACCCTTGGCCTGGCAACCATATTGGCCCACCCTGAAGCTGCCTGTTTAACCCCACAGTGGCTGAGTGCCAGTTAGCTATCTGCTCCCACATTGTACACTTCCCAGAGAAACATTATTATAAATCCCCCTCACCTCACAAGGGACTACTGCTGCTGAACCGTGACATTAGTCTGTCTGACAGAACGGAGAACAATTGACTAGCTGGCTGTTTATAACTGATGACAGATACCTGCTCTTAGTGGGAACTGGATAGCATGGGCACTGCTTCCCGACGTTCTTCGGCATCTCGCTCCCGATCCCAGAGGGAAAATACAGAGCAACAGGGTCAAAACACAGCGGTACAGTTTCGCACCCCCCGTGGAAATATGGCGACGAACCGCAGAGGGTCCCCTCAAATTCAGACCCTGTCGCAATCTAGTCCCCAGTCACAAGCTGACATAGTGCTCATGACGCATGAATTAGACCCATCGCATCCACCGATAAGAGACCAGGCCGGGACCGGCACCAACACTTTACCTCACCTTAGCATCCTGGATCTAAAGTCAGTGGCGGCTGACATAAAAGACACCCTTTCTGCAGCCATCGCAGAACTCCGTATTGATCTACGCTCCTTGTCTGATAGGGTCTCTCGCACCGAACAGACAATAGATGACCATGACATGGTGCTCCAGAAATCTACCAGGAAAATAGACGACCATACCCTCCAGCTGAGAGATGTAAATCGTCATTTAGAGGACCTTGACAACAGAGGTCGCCGCCGGAACCTGCGGGTGAGGGGACTGCCTGAAGTAATTGAGGGAGATCAAGTCCAAAAGGAGATCGTCACCCTATTCAACTCCATTATAGGGAAACCCCCCCAGTCTAATATCGACTTCGAGAGAATACATCGGGCCCTCCGCCCCAAGGGGAGAGATACAGACCCCCCTAGGGATGTGATATGTTGCTTGCCCGACTTCAAGCTGAAAGAAGAGATACTGAGTCGGGCCAGAGGCCAAAAACTTAAATGCGGAGATGCTCCAGTTCAAATATACCAAGATCTTTTGGGAATTACACTACAACATAGACGTGACCTCAAACCTTTATTGGAAGCCCTGCAATCAAGAGAGATCAGGTATAAGTGGAAGTTTCCTTTTTGCCTTTCTGCCTCACACCAAGGTCGCAATGTGGCACTGAGAGTGCCAGAGGATCTACCCAGATTCTGTGAAACACTCGGACTACCACCAATCTCAGTGCCCAATTGGTACGCACCTTACCGTCGTTCAGTAGGTAGATGGGGTAAACCGCCAGAGGTACCCATGGAAACACAATCAGTAAGTTATCGCAGAAGAAGATCTTCCTCCAGTTCCAGATTCTCCCAGGGACCCACGGGAGCAGGAAGGGACCAAGATCAGTCAACTCCCCCGGTAACCCGGAGGGCCAGAAGGGACAATTGTGAGTGATCTCCTGATGTAATCTCATACTTATCCTCTTCGTCAATAACATTATTAATACAGCTTGTTGTTTAATTTGTGCCATCACCTATTAAGAGGAATGTCTCACTTAAACCATTTTATTAGAGGAATATACAGCTATTGCAGGTTGACCCTCTATTTGTAGCCATATTCTCTTGGTGAGGGAGTGTATAACTGTTAGCTTTGCTGTACTAGGCCCACACAGCGGGGTGGTACTTACTTACCTCCCTCACTCCGAGAAGTGCTATAGGGAAATGCTTTAGGCCCTGACATAAATATAGGGAGATAGCTACTAAATATTCCTCTTTTCATTTTTCATTTGTTTCTGATGTAATATTACATGGGCAATTCTCTATAGTCCCCCCTCCCCCAGGATACATTTGGCCTCACGGAGGCCTTTAAATAGTGATGAGGGCAGAGGCGAGTCTCCCAAAATATCATTATCAGAACCTGTAACCCACGCTACTTGTGGGACTAAATAACTCTATAAGTTTAACTTTTGTCGTCTATGGTCCTGGCTATAACAAAATAGTATGCCAGCGTTACCTTAGTAAACAGACACACAAAAAATTCCAAGAATGGGAGTGACATGCAAAAAGGCATCTAAATTCTACACCAGAAATACTCATAGTAATCAATAGATCACAACAGGAATGTAGAAACTCCCGGGCTTGTCTTGTAGGGTTAATACTTCATTTATTTCTCTTTCTTTGGCCCCGGTAGCAGATTGATATGTCCCGGGCTGCTACTCTACTGTATCCTAAGGTTGGCTAGTAGGAAGGTATTATTTGAATAATTTACAAAGTGATAAAGAATTAATATATTCTTGTTTAGGTTTTGTTTTGATTCCTAAACATAGTGGACATTGATGCCAATACATACCTCGGGGTTGGACTCACACTGAGAGATTAAGAAAATTGTTTTACACCCTGCCAACACCCGGCTATGTACTAAAGGGTAGGGGTTCTTACATTCTGCTAAACACGCTCCTTAATTTTTGTACTCTCTCAGTTTGACTCAAATCTGGGGTGGCATGGACCCACTACACTGGTTATTTACAGTTCATTTTTAGATCTAAGATTTAAAGTTTACTTAAGGTGTTTTGCTTTTGTTGTTGGTTTTGGTCAACCCCAAAACAGTGGTGCACTGGGGCTTCTGACCCCCTTTGGAGTGGAAGACTTGGTGCACCCTGTACACCTCCGATTGTACTGTGTATATAGTAAGTGTGTGTGGATCTTATTCCTCCACTTAATCGGTACTTAAAAGTAATAGGGCATAGGCCCTCATAGTTGATTTACACCCTGTATAGTTAATCTCTTTAGACGCAAGTTTTACCCTTATCTGTCCCAGATCTTCCCCAACCTACGTTTACCCCCTTTTTTTTAGGTTTTCCCCTCTACAAAGATGTGCCCCATCCCGCCCCCAACAACTGCTGCGATAAAGAAGGGACCTTTAGACCACATCAAACTTTATTCTCTAAACACACGAGGTTTAAATACCCCGGAGAAGCGTTCAAGCCTACTCTATACCCTTAAAAAGGAGAAAGTACACATTGCTTTGGTCCAAGAAACTCACTTCCGCTCAGACGGAATTCCAAAATTGACGGACAGAAATTTCCCCTTGGTCTTCCACGCATCTAATGAGCTTGCGAAATCTAAAGGGGTGTCGATATTAGTTTCCAAACAATGCCCCCTTCAAATCACAGACATCCAAAGGGATCCCCAAGGTAGATTCATCTTTATCCGAGGTTCCCTACATAATTTGACATATACCATAGCCAATATCTATGCCCCAAACACAAAACAAGTATCCTTTCTTCGTACGGTCCTCTACCAGCTAACAGCCTTTCAAAAGGGTACACTTATCCTTGGAGGAGATTTTAATGTCCCTTTAATGCCAACTCTCGATACATCAAATGGCTCTTCTTGCCTTAAATTCAGTGCCTTGAAGGCCATAAAATCAAGCTTGACTACACTATCCCTACACGACGCTTGGCGTACCTTACACCCAAACGAAAAAGACTTTACCTATTACTCACCTCTACACAAGAAATATTCGCGTATAGACTATTTTTTTCTTTCACAAAATGACCTAACCTCATTACTTGACGCTACTATTGAACCCATGTGGCTGTCGGATCACCATCCGATCACCTTATCCCTTAAGACCCCCATTCACCGTCCCAAATCACAAATTTGGAGATTAGATGACTCCATTCTGTTGGATACCCAAAACAATGTGTGCATCTCTGAGGTTCTGTCAAATTACTTTGTCGAGAACTCGACTGCCGATACACCGGCACCAATAGTATGGGCTGCACACAAATGTGTGGTTCGGGGCACGCTCATCTCACTGACGGCCAAAAGGGCCAAGTTAAGAAAAGCACATATACAAGAACTCTCAGATAAAGTTAAGGCTTTGGAACACAGACACAAAAACACGCTAGATACAAACATTCATGAAGAATTGTTAAAAGCACGAGAAGAACTTTTAGGAGCAATCCGTAAAAAGCTTATACAGAAATACACCCTTACTAATAAGCTCTTTTACGAACACAGCAATAAATCAGGTAAACTACTAGCAGCCACCATCCAAAAGAAGAAAGCTTCTTATACCATTGACAACATCACATCACCCTCCGGGGATCCCATATCGACCACCACTGGTATTTCCGAACAGTTTGTACGTTACTTTTACGGCCTCTATAACTTACATACAGAAACAGGATTATCCCCCAAAACTGACAGAAAAACCTTAATCGAAAAATTCCTAAATAAGCATTGCCCATCTTACTCCTCCCATGAGGATATATCTAACCTCGGTGACCCCATCACCAGGGAGGAAATCATTCAAGCTTTGAACCAACTCAAACCCGGGAAAAGCCCAGGGCCTGATGGTCTGCCAGTCAGTTATTATAAGACCTTCTCTGACATACTGATCCCAAATTTTCTTACCACCTATAACGAACTTCCCGACTCCCCTTATCATCCTAAAGACATCTTAGAGGCCCACATATCTTTAATCCCTAAACCAAACAAAGACACCACTCTAGTACGCAATTACCGCCCGATCTCATTATTAAATGTTGACGTCAAACTATACGCAAAAATATTAGCCAATCGTTTACTCCCACTAATCACCAGACTTATTTCGACTGACCAAGTGGGGTTTGTCCCGGGAAGAGAAGCCAGGGACAACTCTACTAAAGCCCTCAATGTGCACCATTGGTTAACCTCTTCGAAAAAAGCTGGATTTTTCTTATCCCTGGATGTGGAGAAGGCATTCGATAGAGTGGCCTGGGATTACATGTCGGCAGTTTTATATAAAATGGGTATGCCACTTCGCCTTGTACGAATGATTCTATTGTTGTACTCGGATCCCACAGCTCGAGTTAGGGTCAGTGGCCACCTGTCGAATGCCTTCCCCATAACCAATGGTACGCGTCAGGGTTGTCCCCTCTCCCCCCTTATTTTTATTCTTTCTATGGAACCCCTTCTCAGAAGGTTAAAAGAAAATTCTGCCATCAAAGGTGTCGAGGTCCGGGGAGAACAGTGCAAGATTGCCGCTTATGCGGATGACATTTTGATGTTTCTTTCGGACCCAATCACCACGATCCCCAACCTTCTTAAAGATTTTAAAATATTTAATAATCTATCCAACCTTCAAATTAATTTCGAGAAATCACTAGCATTGAACGTATCTCTCCCTTCCAAGGTGGTAGAACTATGTAAACTCAATTTTCCCTTTAAATGGGAATCTGAACATATTACATATTTGGGTATTAAAATCCCGAAAGATCTGAAAAACTTATACACCCTAAATTTCCTTCCAGCCATTCAGGCTATTAAAGCAGACCTGGCTGATTGGAACAAGGGAAGATTTTCATGGTTCGGTAGGGCAGCGATCCTCAAAATGAGTATCCTCCCACGGATTTTATACCTCTTCCAAGCAGTGCCGATTTCCTTGCCACAATCCTTTTTCGTAACATTTAAGAAACATTGCAGGTTATTCCTCTGGGCGGGCCAAACACCTAGATTAAATTGGAACAAACTAGTCCAACCAAAATGTAAGGGAGGTTTGGGTATACCAGACATCACCCTATACCATAAAGCCTGTCACCTCACGAGGCTTGTCGATTGGCATCTCCATGGTCAGAATAAGGATTGGATTAGAATAGAAAATGCATTCCTTAGCTATCCCTTATCCCACTTACCATGGCTGGAACACCACTCGATTCCTAAGGCTTGCCTAGAACATCCTCTAATTGGCCCCACACTTAAAATACTTAAATCCGCATGCAAAGCCCTCAAACTGGTCCCCTCCCCTGGACCTTTGACACCTCTGTCCCAAAGTCCAGACTTTAAACCCGGTATCATTTTTAAACACGCGACGACGGATCCCGACCTTAAAACGCTCCGAGCCCATCAATTCTTTCGGAATGGTAATCTGCTTACGTACACAGATCTGAACTCAGTGCTCCCACACATTGATCTGACGGTCTTTAGATACCTACAACTTAAACATTTTTTTGGGTCTACCCATATGCGATCACGATGGTGTAGAGATCTTTCCCCTCTGGAAAAGATTTGTGTGACCAAAGAACCCCAAAGACACTTGATTTCCAAAATGTACTCCCTGCTGGTCCCAGATGCGGCCCTTAGCTCTAACATACGCACGGCATGGGATACTGATCTATCTCTTGCCCTTTCTGACAGTGATTGGGACCGCATCTGGGACTACACTCACAAGGGCTCCATAAACGTCTCAGCACAGGAGAACAGATACAAACTTTGTACCAGATGGTACCGGACACCCGAAAAACTCCACAAAATTTATCCAGCGGTTTCTCCAGATTGCTGGAGATGTGACGGGAAGAAAGGCTCTTTATTACACATCTGGTGGGATTGTCCTTCGTTGGCTCAATTTTGGAAGGAGATATATGATAGTATAGTACAGATCACTACCATGCAGATCGCCTTCTCCCCAGCGCAATTCCTATTGCACCACACTCCTATACCAAAATCACAGTACCGGAATTCATTAACGCTCCATCTTGTGAATGCAGCAACCCAATGCATTTCCTTGCACTGGAAATCTAAAATCCCCCCAACGCTAGAAGAATGGCACTCACGGGTCAACAAAATAGAGGAGATGGAACGGCTGATACACCAAGCTAAGGACATACATGAGAAATATAGAATTACTTGGGACAGTTGGCTACATTACAAAGATTCCCTGAGGCCAGGCACTGCACCTACTTAGTCACCCATCTACTCTTCATTATTCTATCCCAGGCCCTGCACCTCCTTTTCCTCTCTGACCCATGCTTTACCCCCCCCCCTTTTTTTTACCGTTTAGGGTAAAAAGTTACTAAAGATATAAGATGAGTATAGATTCCCCCGGGTTCTACAAGAGAATCCTTAGGGGGGGGGGTCAGATCGTATTGGTTCAAAACCCTGGATGACTACCCTGGGCCATGTTATAGACCCTTATTATTTTCTCCCCCCTATCGTCCCTCACAGATTGCTCCCTTTACGGGACGTGTGGGGTGGAGTGTACCCTTTTAGTATCCTTCCCTCCTCCCCCTTTCCCTTCTTTTTTTTTTTTTTTCTCTCTTTTTTTTTTTTAT
The DNA here is from genome assembly GCF_905171775.1 of Rana temporaria. NCBI lineage: Eukaryota > Metazoa > Chordata > Amphibia > Anura > Ranidae > Rana > Rana temporaria. Next base: position 259,487,832 of record NC_053490.1, on the reverse strand, counting down.
TTTTTTTTTTTTATTTTTTATATACACACTTGAATGTTCTCTCTAAAGAGCTGTATGGATGCTCAATAAATTTAGCCTCAACTTTTTGTCTATGTTTAGACTGTTTACGATTTGGCTGTTCATAATATAACATGGTCTATGTTGTAATTCACATAATCTTGATTTGCTTTTTATTCATCGAAAATTTATTGCAATGTACTTGTATTACATTTCTGTATTGCTAAAATATTCAATAAAATATTTTGGAAAAAAAAAAAGTGTCCGATGTGTCCGCCGTAATTTCAGTCGTGACAAAAATCGCAGATCGCCGCCATTACTGGTAAAAAAAAAAAAAAAATGTCATAATTCTATCCCCTATTTTGTAGGCGCTATAACTTTTGCGCAAACCAATCACTATACGCTTATTGCGATTTTTTTTTTTTTTACCAAAAATATGTAGAATACGTATCGGCCTAAACTGAGAAAAGAATTTTTATTTTATTTTTAATTGGATATTTATTATAGCAAAAAGTAAAAAAAAAACGATTTTTTTCAAAATGTTCGCTCTATTTTTGTTTATATTGCAAAAAATTAAAACCGCAGAGGTGATCAAATACCACCAAAAGAAAGATCTATTTGTAGGAAAAAAGGGACGCCAATTTTGTTTGGGAGCCACGTCGCACGACCGCGCAATTGTCATTCAAAGCGTGACAGTGCTGAAAGCTGAAATTTCGCCTGGGCAGGAAGGGGGTATATGCGCCCAGTAAGCAAGTGGTTAAGGCAGGTCATGTCTGCAACAAGGTGGCAAGTATGTACTTGAGGTGGGGGAGGGTGGGTAAATTAAATTTAGAGTCAGTATACAAATAGGGTATGTATATTTTTCTATTCCTTAAGATTTTTATACAAAAAGTCAGTGAATGTTGTAGTTATCATCACTTGCCTGTAACACATCAGCCTTTTATTAGGAAAATGATACAACAGCATACTGTATATTCACAGTTTTGTAATTTAAAAAAAAAATTAAATGATTATGGAGCCCTTAACGTGGTCTCTTCAAAAAGGTTATTGTAGAATTACCACAGATCAATCTGAGCTTGACAAGTGAAGCTTCTTCTAGTAGAGAATACTGCATCCCTCGGGCCCAATGTAGGACGTAAGCTCCCCTTCACATTATTTCTCAGCCTACAGATAGTTCCCCATCACACACTTACAAAGAAATCAGGGGGTCTTTAGAAACCTCTACATACATAGACACAGACACAAAGAGATTCCTGATGTACAAGAGAAAAAAAATGTCATTGTATAGTGTTTATCACAAACTGTGATGTCACGTATCTTGGCTCACAGATATGCTCCTGCAAATACGTATGTGACATCCTCAGCCATGAAGAGGTTAATGCATGTATAGATTGCGTGTTATCTATACATGCATTCAAGGCAGCATATCGATCTGCTGCCTGTTGGAAGGTGTAAATACCAATAAGTATGTCTACATATTGAGCTGCCTGAAAGCTAGGGTGGTCATGGAGAGTGTGATAATTCCTGGTTGAGCTGACAGATGTGTTACAATTATATTAATGTCTTGAGACTTCCCTCTCGTCACGCACTACTATCATCACTTCTCCCCAATGAATCAACTCTTTAATTTCCAGCCTGAACTGTGATCTGTAAAAATCAGCATAATCCAACAGCACAAATGTATTTGTAGTTAACATAGCATATTATTTAAGATCTAAATTTGGTTTTGATGCATGTCTGTTTTTTTTTCCGACCTTGATACACAGCATACAGAAAATCTTCTGGTATCATATGTACAGTGTTTGAAGTATTATGCAAATCAAGTGTTTGAAGTTTTATGTAAATGGCAAGAAAGACAATCTCTGTTCTAAACTCATTTTTTTTCAATATTTACACCCTCTCTGTACAGCAAAACAGCAATTTTCAGATTGCGTGTTTCCATTGAGAAAGCATACAAGACAATATAATTTACAGTATATAAATATATATTATTATCATAATAAATGGCAGCATGAATACCACTAGTATGGAAAACTGTAGAAAAGAACAACCGTGGAGTTAAAGTGAAAGTAAACACTAACAACTAAGAGCCGGTTCACACTGGGGCGACTTGCGATCCGACTTCATGTCGCCTCAAGTCGTCCCAAGTCACGCTGTAGAGAAAAACAATGTAAGTGAATGGGAGCGGTGTTAATACACACGACTCAAGGCGATCCGACTTCAGAAAAGGTTCCTGTACTACTTCAATCCGACTTGTAGGCGATTTGTACCCATTGATTTCAATGGAAGTCGCCTCCAAGTCTGATCACTGTCTTAACTGAAGCGACTTTCCAGGAAGATAACATACATTTCTCAGGCAAACCTCTCCCTCCCCCTCCCTCTCCCAGAGCTGATTGTTGTTTGATTGGCCACTGGAAAGTCTCCTGTCCTGGAGACGACTTCAAGTTGTGTTGTAAATTGCCCCAGATCGCCCTGTGGTTCATGCTCAAGTCATGTCGGAGTCGCCTCTGAAAGTCGCGCTGGAAGTCGTGTCGCCCTAGTGTGAACCGACTCTAACTCTTTTGCTCTGTTAAATATACAGCCCCAGTTCCAAAAAAGTTGGGAAGCTGTGTAAAATCTACAGAAGACAGAATGCAATTATTTCCAAATCTCATCAACCTATATTTTATTCACAATAGAAAACATAAATGTTTAAATTCAGAAAATGTACCATTTTAAGAAATTTTGAGATTCAAAGAGAAGTAAGCAGTATTAACAATAAAGAGTTGGGAGAAAAATGTGCAACTAATTAGGTTAATTGGCATCAGGTCCAGGGCCGTCTTTAAGGCAGGGCAAAAGGGGAAGCCACCCTGGGCCCTGTCATTGTTGTGGGGCCCAAAGCAGCTGCCTCTTACTTGCCAACTATCCCAGTTTAAATTCCATTGTCCCTTGAAGTTTTAGTGCTGTGCTGTGTCCTGATATCTCAGTGTGAAGTGCTGCTACTAATGCTACCCAGCTCTGCCCTATTGTTGTGTACAGATGACTCACCTGCAGACCCTGTGTGTACATGTAAATAACCGTCATGTATATGTAAATAACGGGAGCATTCATATGTAAATAGTGGCAGAATTCATATGTAAATAGCTGAGGCTGGCGGCATGCATATGTAAATAAAGGCGGCATTCATATGTATATCATGCCCCTATGCAGAGAGGAGATGATGTGCTGTAACCTCTAGCAACCAATCAGTGAGCAGTATTACCGTACAGTAATCACTAGCAACCAATCAACAAGCAGAAATCATGTGCTGTAACCTCTAGCAACTAATCAGTGAGTTGTAATGTGTGCTGTAACCTCTAGCAACCAGTCAGTAAGTGGTAATGATATGTTGTAACCTCTGGCAACCAATCGCAATCTCTGCCTGATCTGATACAGTAAACTGATTTTAAGTCTAGCTGATATTTATTGTATGTCTCAGAGAGCAGGTGGAGAGAAAAATTGCATTGGGTGGGCCCCAGTATTTTTTTTGCCCAGGGTGCAATCAACATTAAAGACGGCCCTGAAGCCGACTCAAAATAAAAACCTGACTTTAGAGCATTGAAATAAAAGTCTTCTTCATCTGACCGCAAACAGCATGTTTATTCCCCCCTATTTCCAGCTCCCCACCCTGGCTGAAGGCAGATTCTGTATGAACAGAGGTATTGATTGGCTGCTTAGATAGAAGTAACCAATCAGTGCTTCTGCCACACAAAGAACCCACCCTCATCTGTGGCGGAGAGTCAAAAATAGCAAGAAATCGGCAGGCTAGTTTGACCAGGAGAAAGACTGCCCTATGAATAAGCAAATGTTTGAAGTGTTACTAAACCCAGGACCCCGCATTTACTATATCTGGTCTCCTACAGTACACAGAACATGGAAATGCATTTCTTGTAGTAAATATAAACTGCTAAATACCTTTTCTCATCAGCAGTATATAGCAGTCTTATGACTTCTATCAGTGTCTGGTTAAATATTGTAGGAGGAGTTTTATTCGCCCCTGACTGTACTATGAGGCTGCATGACCCCTGACACTCTGTCTGGACAGTGCTGATTGGCCCTGTCCTAAACACATGCACCCTCCAAAAAAAAAAAATCTCTTGCAATAAACACCAAACTAAGCATGTGCTGAGTGACTTCAAGGCTCTGTACTATCAGGAGATTGATTGGGGACTGTGAAAGAAGGGAAGGATCAGAGAAGACAGGATAAAACAGCCTTTTTACAAAATGTGGAGGCTTACCGCCTTAGGTTACACAGTTAGTATAACAAGCATGCTTAATTGCATATACAGACTGATTTTACTGTTGTGGGTTTAGCAACACTTTAACTACTCTTTGTTTTCAAATGATAGACAATATGGGTAATACTATTTCATTTTAGGTCAACTTAACCTCCCTGGCAGTAAACCCGAGCGTGACTCGGGGTTGGTTTTCAATGCTAAAATCGGTATCCCCGAGTCACTCTCGGGGTGGACGTGCAGCGGCGCGGCTTACCTTTTGCTGGATCCACAGGCAAATGACTCACCTTGTCCCTGGATCCAGCGATGCCACCCCGCTGTGTAAGCGAGCGGGACCTCCTCGCTCGATTCACAGTCCCCGTGTGCCGCCGATCTCCGTTCCCTGCGACGTTACGACGCACGGGAGCGGAGAACGGCGCCAAATTCAAAAAAGTAAACAAACACTTTACATACAGTATACTGTAATCTTATAGATTACAGTACTGTATGTAAAAAATACACACACCCCTTGTCCCTAGTGGTCTGCCCAGTGTCCAGCATGTACTTTTATAAAAAAAAAAATAATTCATTTCTGCCTAAAAACTGTAGATTGTCCAAAAGTGTCCCTTTATGTCAAAAATGGTTTTAGATCAGCTAGAAAACAGCGATAATAAATTATAATCACTTGCAGAAATGTGCGATAGCGATTTGTGGGGAAATTCGTCATAAAAAAAAAAAAATAATGACAGCGACAATTCTGCAACTGAGCAAATTTTGATTTTGAGTTGATTACATTATTGAATAATTTTTATTATAATTATATTATTATTTGTTATAATTATTTATAATTATTTATTATATTATAATTTATAATTTTGTTTTAAAAAAAAAATCATACCCGGGATGCCTACAAGACTCTTGCTTGGTCAGATTTAAGTGAGTTATTTCTAAAAATTACAGACCTACAGTATAAAACGGCAAATTTCCTTGCAAAATAATTGTACCGCTTTTGGTACGTAATTCCAGACAATCATACCGCCAGGGAGGTTAAAGAGCATGTAAGCCCAACATTCCATATTCCATATATGTGCCTGCTGTGCAGGGCCGCCATCAGGGGGGTACAGGCAGTACACCTGTAACAGGCCCGGAGGTCCCCAGGGGCCCGGATGGCAACCCCCTTTTTTTTATTTATTTTTTATAAAAATATATATATATATTTTTAATATATTTTTAATTAAAGGGCCAATTTTTTAGGGGTACGGGGGGCCCGGAGATCCCCAGAGCCCCGGATGACAACCCCCCTTTTTTTTTATAATTTTTTTTTTTTATATATTTTATACATATATATACACACACATATATATATATATATATATATATATATATATATATATATATATATATATATATATATATATATGTGTGTATATATATTTATTTATACACCCCCCTTTTTTTTTATAAATGTTTATTTTAATTTTTTTATATATTTTTTTTATTTATTTTTATTAAAGGGCCCAGAGGTTTCTTTTTTATTATTATTATTAAAGGGCTCAGAGGTCCCGGATGGCAACCCTCCTTTTTTTGCAATTTCTTTTAATAAAAAAAAAAAAATTGTGTATATATATATTTATTTATTTCTTTTTTATTAAAGGGCCCAGATGTCCCCAGGCTACCCCATAATCCCTGATGGCTGCCCTGCTGCTGTGCCATGTACTTGTTTGAAAAAAAATATCCTGTTCTCCGTGTATTGCTTCTTTGTGTGAAATCCCTGGTGTTCCTGCCAGTCCCTCTGCTTTCCTAATAAAAACTGACTACACTGGTCATTCAGTGTGGTCAGTTCTTTAGCTATGCTGGGAACTCACCCTGCTTTCTTCCAATGATCAGACTTGTCCTGACACACAACCCTTGCACACCCTTTCACTGGAAAGCTCAATATCTGCTGTTTCAACCCCACCTGGCTCTTATGCAGCTAAGAAAATAGGGAATGTTATCAATTATAAAAAAAAAGGGAAAAAAGGGTGTCTATAAAGTATGTATACACAAATGCTTTGCCTTCCATTTCCATTTTAAATTCAATGGGTTATCTTACAGGATGAGGGTTTACGTATACCGTATTTATCGGCGTATAACGCGTGTCGGCGTATAACGCACACCCCAATTTTGAGAGGGAATTTTCTGGAAAAACAATTTTTTTTAGTCCAAATAGTAAATGCAGTTACAATTAAAAATAAGATAAGCAGCAATGTACAGCAAGCAACTCAGAGAGCAGCTCCTGTAGCATATAGAAAATGCATTAATAAGTATTTTTTTTTTGCTGAATTCCTAAGGGGGTGCAGTTACTTTTTGTGGTGAACTGTACTTTTTTAACATTTACACATTAATAAACTGTGCTTTTATATTATTTTCAACTTGTAGAACATAATTTTTTTTACAAACAACGTTTAATACAGGGTGCTTTCATACTCCTCTCCTTTTTTAATGAGAATGCCCTGCATTAGCTTTGCATTCGTTGGCTTTTGCTACAGATAAACAAATCCAGAATATTGCAGGAAGGGTGTCCTTCCTTTAGTTCACAAGTAGTCACCTCACAGGCAATACACAGTATACGGTAGTAGTAGTAGTAAACTGTCTTTCTAAAACCATTCTGAAATGGCATACCTCGGAGGGGAAGGAAGGAGGGGGACGAGCGCCCGCCGGATCACCGAGCCGTCATCTCCACGCCGTCATCTCCACTCGGCTGTCACGTCACACACGCACAGTCCCGCCTCCACCATTGGACCATCTCCTGTGACAGACAGAACACTGGTCCAATGCTGGTGGCGGAGGCGGGACTGTGCTTGTGTGACGTGACAGCCGAGAGGAGATGATGGCTCGGTGATTTCCGTGGGCGCTCGTCCCCCTCCTTCCCCTCTGAGGTATGCTATCGGCGTATAGCGCGCACCCAAGATTTTCCCCCTTTTTCCATTGGGAAAAAGTGTGCGGTATACGCGGATAAATACTTAAAATTTAACGCATGCATGTAAACTAAAATTCTATTATTTGGGTCGGTATTCAAAATAGACCAGCTATCCAAAACACTTGAGTAATGCTGGCCATACACTATACAAAATTTCGGCCGAACCAATTTCCGAAAAACGAACATATGGCCGTGAGCGCAAACAATAATGCCATCATGTAATGACTGATAAATCGTTCAGTGGACATAAATAAAATATATATATATTTTTTTACATATATCTAGTTTGGACGGGAAACACATTAACCTTTCAATTTATCGTCCATTCGTCAGAAAATTTCCAAACTTTTGGATTGTGTGCCCATTAACTGTTCGAAAAACGAACAAACTGTCTAAATGACTGAATTTTCATATATTTTCAGCATTATAGACTGCAAACCCTGACTGACAACATAGCACCAAATGTGCACCATTGCATACTTTACTCACAAGAGCTACACCCAGATCACATCATAAAAACAAAAATACACCACCTAAATGTTTCATTAAACCATACCACCTAAGCCAAACCCAGCCCAAATGCTAAGTATGAATGATATCAATGAATGATATCAAGTGAAAGTGAAGAGTCCATATCATTGTGTAAGCTCCAACCAGAGTGAATTAGAGCTGGTACAAGGTTCCAAGCCGGGAGAAGTACATTCTCAAGATTTATTGCCCCTAGGTTTCACTGGTAGCTGTGGAAAGGAGTCACCAATGCCTAGGAGAGCAGGTCAGAAGCTGCCAACTATGGTAAATAACTTTTATTATTGCTAATGATTTTTTGTTTAGTTTAGTGGGAATGATTTTGGATGGTGGGGTAAAGAAATAGAGTATTTTTTTTAATAAAAGGTTCCTTTTAAAGCACATTTTTGATGTTACCTATTCCACTGTATATGTATCAGCTAAAAAATGTCATAAAATAAAGTTATTGTTTCATGCCTTATCTAAAACACATGTAGAAGGCACATCACCACAATATAGATTGGCTGCCTTAATCTCATTTGAGGTACAGTTGAGTTGCTGAGCTATACTCTATAGTGTACTGAAGCTCAAAGTGCTTTGTCTTTTATACTGTAGAGACCGAAAGGATCCACACTGCTTGAATTTGAAGCACTCCTAGAGCTCCTTGGTGTTTGATGTGCAAAATAAATGCAGCTAAACTCTCCTGTCCAAGTCTTATTTATTTTTGTGTTTTTTTATTATTAAATGTTTTGTATATATCTTTTTTTCAAATAGTTTTTCTTTGCACAAGCATTATTTACAGTTAGTTTATTGGGTAGGGTGGTGTTGGCTATTTGTGTTTTCAGATTTCACATTTGTGCCTGTAATAGTGGTTAGCATATTGTCTTGCAGCATTGTGGCCCCCACTTTAAATCTTGTTCTGGATATCCACTGGGTACTGCAGTTTCTTCCACACACATGCTAGATTAATTGGTTCCTTTCCAAATGTGACCTAGTATGCATGTAAGATATAGACCTTAAATTAAAAGCTCCTTGAGGGCAGGGACTGATGTGTTGTGTGCTATATAAAGACCTATAATAAATATACAGTGTATATACAGAGCCTTGAAAAAGTATTCATACTTTGAACATCTCATGGAGCATTGTCCAAACCATCATCTGAAAATGGGAAGAGTATGGCACAACTGCAAACCTACCAAGACATGCCCGTCCACCTAAACTGACAGGCCGGGCAAAGAGAGCATTAATCAGAGAAGCAGCCAAGAGGCCCATGGTAACTCTGGAGGAGTCCACAGTTTAGGTAGGAGAATATGTCCACAGAACAACTATTAGTCGTGCACTCCACAAATTTGGCCTTTATGGAAGAGTGGCAAGAAGAAAGCTATTGTTGAATGAAAGCCATAAGAAGTCCAGTTTGCAGTTTTTGAGAAGCCATGTGGGGGACACAGCAAACACGTGGAAAAAGGTGCTCTGGTCAGATGAGACCAAAATTGAACATTGTGTCCTAAAAGCAAAACACTATGTGTGACGGAAAACTAACTGCGCATCACCCTGAACACACCATCCCCACTGTGAAACATGGTGGTGGCAGCATCATGTTGTGGTGATGCTTTTCTTCAACAGGGAAGCTTGTCAGAGTTGATGGTAAGATGGATGGAACCAAATACAGGGCAATCTTAGAAGAAAACCTGTTAGAGTCTGCAAAAGACTTTAGACTGGGTTGGAGGTTCACCTTCCAGTAGGACAATGGCCCTAAATATACAGCCAGAGCTACAATGGAATGGTTTAGTTCTAAGCATATTCATGTGTTAGGCCCCATACACACGATAGAATCCATCCGCTGAAAAATCCCAGCAAATGGGTTTCAGCGGATAGATCCTATGGTGTGTACACTCCAGCGGATCTGTTTCCGCGGATATTTCTCCCCTGGGATGGATTCCAGCAGATCGAATATTTGCTGACATGCCAAACAAATCTATCTGCTGGAATCCATCCCAACGGATGGATCCGCTGGTCTGTATAGACTCACCGGATCCATCCGTCCGAAGGGATCCCCCGCATGCGTCGTAATGATTCGACGCATGCGTGGAATTCCTTATATGACAGCGTCGCACACGTCGCCGCATCATAATCGCGGCGACGGCGCGACACATCATCGCCAGAGGATTTTGGCGCGGATTTCAATGCGATGGTGAGTACACTCCATCGCATAGAAATCAGCGGAAATCCTCGAGAGGATTTATCCGTGGAAACGGTCCGCTGGACCGCATCCGCGGATAAATCCTCCCGTGTGTATGGGGCCTTAGAATGGCCCAGTCAAAGTCCAGACCTAAATCCAATTGAGAATTTGTGGCAAGACTTGAAAATTACTGTTCACAGACGTTCTACATCCAATCTGACAGAGCTATTTTGCAAAGAAGAATGGGAAAAAAATATCACTCCCTAGATGTGCAACACTGGAAGAGACATGCCCAAAAAAGACTTGCAGCTGTAATTACAGTGAAAGGTGGTTCTATAAAGTAATGTGGGGCTGAATACAAATGCACACCACACTTTTCACATAATTATTTGTAAAAAAAGTTGAAAAACATTTATCATTTTCCTTCCGCTTCACAATTATGTGCTACTTTGTGTTGGTCTGTCACATAAAATCCCAATAACATACATTTATGTTTTTGGTTGTAACATGACAAAATGTGGAAAATTTCAAGGGATATAAATAATTTTTCAAGGCACTGTGTATATATATATAATTGGTTGGTGGGTATCACCCAGGGCTCTGTTTGAGTTCCTATTATGTAGGGATCTTTCTAGGGACTGGGGGATGGGGGTTGTATGTTTTTAATTTTTGCATTATATCAGTGGGTGTTTTACATTTGTATAGTGTCAAGTATTTATAAGGACATTATTTTACATTTTTGTCATAATATTTTGGGGTGTGAGCCCTTGTTTCAGGGGTTACTCTTCCTTGTGGGTTTTAAAGTAAATGTAAACCTGAATTAATTTTTTCCAGATCAATAGTTTTTTATTGAGAATATAGTAAATGTATACAAAAAGAATATACAGTGAACATGAAGAAATAAATTGTGTAAGTGAATGAATGACTTCCTCTCGAGCAACAGTCACTCACAATCCCATCAAAGTTTGTAGAAAATAAAAAGAAGTTGGCATATATTAGGGGAAGACAATTCCTCTCCGAATATAGGGATTTTTGATGTGAGGTGTGTTGCTCTTGGTATCAAAGGTAGGCGCACAAAACACAAGGTTTTTAGTAGTATCAAAAATAATTTAATTATATAAATATAAAATATCATATTTCATACAGTTATTAACATAATGAGATATATATATGGTCAAAACCACAGTTTCATGATAAACAAGGTAAAGGGGAGACAGGTTATTTGAAGGAAAATTGATGCGAGTTTGCCAACTAGTTTCGCACTATGTGTGCTTCATCAGGGCTTGCATAATGTTCCTGTTCCTTTAATACATGTAGTGGTCTGTGTATGACATAAAGGTTCATCATTAATACAGATATAATGCAATAATTTAATATTTTAGACTTTGAAAAAATGTGTGTTTAACACATGTATATACAAAAGGGGGTATAATGCGCTTACCACTTCCGTTAAAAAGCTCTGAGAACCGGGCAGAAAGACCTGCCTGAGAGTCAGCGAAGAAGCACTGGATGCAATTAGGAGATTCGTTACTCCACTTGTAATCAATGGAAGCCAGATCCACTTGATTTTGGCAGGTGCGGACAATGAAATGTTTGTGAGGAGTTCAACACATAAAGAAGGAGAAGATACAGATAACAAATAGTTGTATCTATATCTTTCCTAAAAGCAAGCAAAAAGAAGAAAAAGGATTGAGGTAATAATAAGGAATATTGAAAAATATGTGTATATATATATTTTTTGTATAGATAACAAAAATGTCTATGCATTTAATAATTATGGAAAAGAATATATCCAATGAAAGCTCAATGGAGATGTTACCTCAATAGTAGCAAAGTTAGACTTAATGCTGCCAGATGGATCCAAAGAGGTTCCCAATAGGTTTCCACAAAATTCTATAGGTGAAAAGTAAGTATATATATATATATATATCAAAAATTAATAATTATCCTATAAATAAGTAAATAGACACAGTGCCTGTGACTAAATGTCATAGTAAGGCAACTGTCTGTATATGAGGAGATGGAGAGGTAAGGGAGAGTTTTTTACCTTAAGTAGTAATAGAAAGAATATAGTAATGTTTCCTGTTGTAATCAGGGGATGTAGTGCCTCCGTTTAATTATAATTAAGGGTAATACTAGCAAAGTGGTCCAAGGACAGTACTATATATTTCTCCTTAGATTCTAAAAAGAAATAAATTAAGAAACAAAATTTAATGTATTGGAATAATGCATGTGGCTAAATAGCCTAAGTGGGGCACTAATTCCTTGGATCAAAGGGTGATTACCTTTGCTGGAAAGTAACAGCGTGAGGACGAGTGAGGCCGTATGCTAGCGTCTCGCATGTAGTTGTGTTGTCCTCCCTTCAGCCGTCCAGGTCAGCGTCTGACATGTGTATCGTCAGTGCTGACTTAAATAGCCACATTTCCACCGGAAGTGAAAAGAGTCAAGACTGACCCCTGGCATCACCTCCGGTTCACGTGTCCCAAAACAAATGCGCACGCAGGTGATGCGCTCCAGCATGATGACGTATGCTGGAGCGCATAGGGAAGAGACATAATCTAGCTGTCTCTTACCAGCCAAAGGCGAACGATTGGCTGGATGTGCGTGCGCGTCCCATCTGATGATGCTGATGGGAAAAAGAGGCGTCTAAGAGACCGCGCCCCCTGTGTTGGGACCAGTGATTGGCCGCACCACGCTTGTGTAGAGTCCAACCTCCCTTTGCATCAAGAAGCCCCCTGCATAATGAATCGCGCGGCTCAGAGCTCAGAAAACGGAAATAATAATTTGATATAGAAGAATAAGAACAATTGTACAAATGTACAATTAAACGTATATTTAACTCCAGAGAAACAAACCAAAGTGTGTTCTTAATTTTTCACAATTAAACATCCAATAAGGGTTCATTTTTACATTGCCTAATCTGAGGAGAAAATTGATAGAGGCAGTGTCCATAATAGTAACAGTTGTTAGAAATTTTAATACTGTCCAGCTATTTTATCATACAGCCGGACAGAGCAAAAGAAATAATCAAAATAGATACAAAGTAAATTCAAACTGAAGCAAAACAAGGTCAAATAAGGCAGAACCAAACAAAACAAAACAAAGCACCATGGATACAAAAATACAAAAATACAAAAATATATAAGTTAAACGCAGAGGGCGGAGCAATAGAGCCATCAAAGTAGATAAGGAGTCATATATCTATCGGAGGATCCACTGGATATATGCAGGAACAATATAGAGACAGATCTACTGATGACCCATATGTAGCAACTGATAATAGATTATATATACAGGGTCTTTAAATGACATCTCTGTGATTCAAAACCAGTGACAGCCAGCTATCATATAAAGGAATAGTAATAGATAGCTCATAGGCTTGCCTATAAGAAGGGTTTGAATGACAGAGATGTATTGAGCCCTGGTAAGTATGTGGCTCGTTGGTCGAAAATCCAACGAGCCTCGCGTTGGAGGATTTTTTTGTCAAAATCCCCACCTCTTTCTGGTAGGGGAATGACTTCCAACGCAAAGAAAGAAATAAAGGAGGGGTCATAGCTATGGTGCAGGCCTACATGTTTGCAAATAGGAGTATAGAGCAGTCCCGCGTCTAAGTAATAAAGATGGTCCTTAATTCTTCTCGCAAAGGTTCTTTTCGTCTTTCCTATATAGAATGCGCCACAGCGACATTTAGCAAGATATACAATGCCTATAGTTGTACAATTAGCATGCCTCTTGGACTTAAGGAAACCTCCTCTAGGGAGGGAACAGCCGTCTCCTTCCTCAATCCAAGGGCAGACATCACATTGTCCACACTTATAGGTACCTGGTATCTCAGGCTCCTGAGGATCCGGAGCATCAGGTACCAGATGACTATGTGTAAGGCCGTCCTTAATGGACCTACATTTCCTATAAACAATTTCAGGTCTCTGGGAGATGTATTTTGAGATAATGGGGTCTTCGGCAAGAAAATGCCAATTATGATTGACCAATTGGCGGAAGATGTTTTGATCAGAGCTGAATGTGGTTATGAGTTTGGTTGTCGGGTTATGCTCTTTTTCCCTCTGCTTAAATAATAATGCATCTCTAGTATTTGTCTTAGATTTTATATATGCTTGTTTCAAAACCTTTTTGCTATATCCTCTCAATAGGAGTCGTGAATAGAGGGCAGATGCCTCTTTTTCAAAATCCTCCTCCTTTGCACAATTACGCCGAAGTCTTAGGTACTGACTGTAAGGGATGCTTCGCACCAAAGATCTTGGATGCGAGCTAGAGTAGTGAAGAATAGTATTTCCTGCTGTTTCTTTTCTATACAGGTTAGTGTATAGGGTACCGTCATCATTTATCGAGATTGTTAGGTCGAGGAAGGGGATACTTTTGGTATCTGACTGGATAGTAAATTTTAGATTGTAATCATTAATGGATAAATATTCCATAAATTTGCCTAGTAGGTCCGCGCCACCAGTCCAGACGACTAAAACATTGTCGATGTACCTCCGCCACAGTAAAATGTGGCGGAGGTATATCGCGGCGGAGTCATCTGAAAAGATGGCTCTTTCCCAACCCCCCAGGTACAGGGTGGCATACGATGGGGCACAAGAAGTCCCCATCGCCACACCCTGTACCTGGAGGTAGGTTGAGCCATTAAAAACAAAAACATTGTTAGTCAGTATATGCTCCAATAGAGTTGTAATGAAATTACACAGTTTCCAGTTATTGTGATCTTGTTCACACAAGAATTGAGAAATAACTTGGATCCCCTTTGTATGAGGGATACTAGAGTAGAGGGCCTCCACGTCTATTGCTGCCAAAATTGATCCTGGGGGTACGCTCATACCTTCCACTATTTTAAGAAGTTCCAATGTATCTTTTAGATATGATGGCAATGCCATCACATGAGGTCTCAATTGCATATCGACATACTTGCTTGCAGTTTCCGTATGGCTGCCTATACCCGAGATGATAGGACGGCCAGGTGGAACCCTGATGTCCTTATGTATTTTTGGCAGTGAATAAAACGTAGGAGTTATGGGCCACTTAATCTCTAGATATTCCCTTAGGTCTTGATCAATTAGACCTTGTTGAAATGCTAACGAGATCAAAGAAATATAATTGGATCTGGCTTTTGGAACATCATCTTCCGATATTATTTTATACCAGTTACCATTACATAAAATTTTGTCACACATTCTGATATACTGAGTCTTGGTCATTACAACTACGTTACCCCCTTTATCAGAAGGTTTTATCACCAAATCGCTGTTACTGGTGAGTTGGGTAAGTGCTTGTTGTTGCTGTCTTGATAAATTGTTATCAGAAATTTTAGGGATTACTAGATTTTCAATTTGTTTCCTTGTTTGCTTAAGAAAGGCCCATACTGCTGGGGAGGTTTGTAAATTAGGGAATCTTTGTGATTTTGTCTTGAACTTACATGGTTCTGAGATCGGTTCTACTTCTAGTTCAGTTTCGTCAGAGAGATCAATTAGATCTTCCGAGCTCTCGTTTTCATCCAACAGTTGGATTAAGATTTTTAACGCTCTAAAGTCTTGTACTTTGAAATCTTTGTATAATTCCTCTTCCCTAGAGGCTATACGTCCCCTGTCGGTATCAAACATAAATTTATATGTAAGGTTTCTAGCAAACAAATGTAGATCTTTAATTAGGGTAAATTTATCCACTTTTTGTGAGGGGCAGAAACTGAGACCCAGTCTCAGCACCTCAATTTCAGTGGGGGAAAGATTGTACGTTGAGAGGTTTACAATGTCTAGTCCTGAGTCAGCTGTATCTGTTTTACTACAAATGGGTCCATTTTTCCCAGTTTCATTGTGGGTAGTGGTGTTGATGGAATTAGGCAAGGTCCTAAAGGGATATTACCTAGGTTGGTTTGTCTATTACTAGTTTTGGGAATTGCTCCCTGTTCTTTTTGACTTATAGTTTCCCTCTCATTAGAGAACATTACCAGAGGAGTGTTACCCACCACCAGGTCACCACTTGTGTCTATTCCCAACTCTTGGTTCTTTATGGGTTGGTCAATGGGAACCTGAGGAGAGACCATGCGTTTTTTAAGTGTCCCCCCTTGTGCATTATGCCCACCACCGTTACCGCGTTTGGGTGCACGTCCTCGTCCTGCTGGTCCTCGAAAGGTTTTTGAGATGGTTCTCTGTGAAGAAACAGAAGAAGATGAAGCTGATACATCTGAGTCAGATTTATATGCAGTGGGTTCATATTGATTATTACGTCTAAAGGTTTTCTTTCCCTTCTGATTAGGATTATGATGCCACTTGTATGCATAACCTCCTGCAAATGCTAGTTGGTCCTTGTAGAACTTTTGATCCTTCCTCATGATTGGTTTTGACCATATATATATCTCATTATGTTAATAACTGTATGAAATATGATATTTTATATTTATATAATTAAATTATTTTTGATACTACTAAAAACCTTGTGTTTTGTGCGCCTACCTTTGATACCAAGAGCAACACACCTCACATCAAAAATCCCTATATTCGGAGAGGAATTGTCTTCCCCTAATATATGCCAACTTCTTTTTATTTTCAATATACAGTGAACAGAAGGCAACAATTAGAACAGTTGAGTTCGACAATACAGTTGCAAAAATAGAAAAATAGAAATAAAGATCCAGGGAGATTTGATAATTTACAATAAACAATAAAAAACACCACCAGAAATGTTATTAAAACTAACCACCGTTTGTGGGTCTCCCCGCCCCGGATGCCCCACAGGGAACCCACTGCACCGGAGGGCCAGACCCAACGCCATGTGGCCATCTAGTCACAATGCATGGCCATAAACATCCTCAGGAACCATTTGTAATGCAGCAATCATAGAACAAGTAGTCGTATCTGTTCAATGAACTCAATAAGGTACAAAGTAAAAGGAAAAATAAAAGGGTAGAGAAATAGAAAAGAAAAGACGTAACGAGAAGAAAAGGTAGTTTGGATGCAGCATTTAAAACTGTATATCAGAAGCTATAGTTTAGTCAGATTGTTCCTATACCAGTCCCTCCAGGGCTCCCAGAAACGACCCTTGGTATCATATGTATTTTCAGAGGCCTCGAACATAATCTCATATGTGATATGGAGATTAGTAGTCCTCATCACATCTAGAAGCGTAGGGAGCTCCACTTTTTTCCAGCGTCTCACTAGTTCTAATCTAGCACTTATTAAGACATGGGATACAATGTTCCTATGGGCACAAGGAATTGCATCTATACCCAGAGACAGGATTGCCAATCCTGTATTGTAGGAGATTCGGGATTTGGTTATTTTTACTAAGAGATCAATATCCTCGCAGAATAAGCCTTCAACCTAGGACAGTTCCCCAGAATATGGATCAAGGATCCTCTACACCCACAGTGAATTTATTTTTTTAATGAAGACTTCTACCTGTTAAAGAAGAGGATGTCAAGTCATCTGTGCCCAGTCTTGCCACAAAGAGTTTATCCAGCTCTTGTCTTTTTTTAGTAAGATAAAAAACGACACATCCCACTGCTGTGACTGACATCTGATTTCTGATTTCTTTATCTCATGAACCAGCAGAGAGCAAAGAGTGTGTTACGATTCCAGCTTCACATCCCTCCACCTTTCTTCTTCAGCTCTCCCAGGATTGGCTGCTCCACACCTCAGCATTATTGGGAATGCTGAAGTCATGTAGTGCCTTTCCTGAGTTTTGACTTGATATTACTTATCATGGAGCATTAACAGTGTGACTGAGGAGGATATTTATTTTGCAGTCAGCTCCCAGAGCCAGCAGAAAGAGTAGGAGAGTGTAGAGGTGGGCGAGGAGTCTTGTGACATTACGACTCTGCCCACCAAGCTCCGGCAAAGAG